>NC_024797.2:26580342-27780342 GCF_000309985.2 Brassica rapa
ATCTACAAGTACGATATTCTATAATAGTATTTAAAAATGCTGAATTATTTCGTGTTCATATGTTCGTTATTAGTATAAGATTAAATGCCAATAGTTATGGTTATCACATCACTATCGTGCTTATTCAGACGATGTAGCTATAAGACAACGGTTTCAACTGTATTTGCGCACCGTATAATTTACGAGATTGTTTGAAATTGGTCAAGTGGCTATAGTTTAGTGGTTGTGATTGAGTTGATCAACCGATTTCTGAAAGTGATATATTAGATCGATCTTGTGTTAGTTTAGGCTTTTGTTGATCCCTGAAATCCGGAGAGAATAATGTAAAATGATGGGCTTGACAATTTTTGAAACTGATCATGCTATGAATTATTGGATTCTATTAATGATTAATTTTTAAGGGGAAACGAATATGAATGTATCTAAAAGCTATCATCAAGTACCACTAATAGAGCAAAATGGGTTTTATATTCGAATTCAAGTATTATTAGTGACTATTGAATCTCACGACGACTAAGTTGCGTTGCCAGGTTTTAACACGGTTTTGGTTTATTTTAAGGCTTTAAGGCACAAACTAACCGGTGAGAACATGACCTTGCGTTCTTGTGTCTTCATACAATATAATTTGTAACTAATACTAAAAAAAGACAATAAAAAGTTGTACTGATGTAATTAAAGTTTTCACAATGGCAAATAACATCCATAACCAAATTCTTACTAACACAATGCCAAATGGTTTTTTTTTCATAATTATCATAAACTAAGATGAATGTCAGCTGAATTAGTCCCAGCAGCTATACGCCTATACCCATTTGTTGTTAGTGAACATTGAACTATTAGGTTTAGGATTGGTTTAGCTTTGAGCTCTATTTCTTAATCGATTTATTTTTATTTTGTTCAAACTAAACTTTAACGAAATTAGCATCTATAACCGAATAACAAACGTTTGGTTGGTTGAATTTATATAATCAATAAAACTAACGATAATATTACATTTTTATAATATAAATCTAACAGATCAGCATGGTTTCCATCTATCGCGATAAACAGGCCACACTCAACATTATATATAACTCCATATCACACAATGATCCATGCAAGTCACCACCTTCCATCACATTGACCCACAGAAGAAAAAGAGAAGAAGAAAGATTATTTTTTCTTGGGCACTTCCCAAGTTTTCTTTTTTCTTCTACGAACTTTTTTGTGGGCATTTCACAAAACCAAAAATTATATTCCTTTTTGTTTCAAAATTTGCTTTAAATTTATAAAAATGGGAAACTGTTTGAATGGAGGAAACAACGTTAAGAGAGAGGTTCAAGAAGAACAAGAAGTGAAGAAAGATAACAACAGAAAAGATCGGAAAGTGAAGATTGTTCTGAGAAGAGATGAGTTAGAGAAACTCATCCTCTTTCAGTTAAACGCCGGCGGCGACATCCAAGGCAAGGGAGAAACAACTTTGGCATCTTTCGGGGATTTTCTCAGGGAACTAGAGGCGGAGAGATTCGCAGGAGAAGCTGCAGCAAAGGCGGCTGAGGAAGAGGAAGAGTCTCGCCGGAGATGTCGCAAATGGAGGCCATCGTTGGAGAGAATTACTGAATGGCCTGAAGAAGCACTATAGTAATAATCACTTTTTAAAAATCCTTTTTAGATCATTAATTAAGGTTTTATTTAAATTTTTTTTCTAAATATGATTTTTTGTGGGGGAATTTGCATTTGCTTGTTTTTATTTCTTTTTTTTTCCGATGGATTTTTTTCACCTGAGAAATGTTCGGTTCTCGGCGTGAGATATCTTCGGTGTTTGAAACTGGCAAATGCTTAATTACCCCATAGAAAATCCAAAAAAACATGAAGTTATGTATTGCATTTTCGTCTCTCATATATAAGGTTCCGGGTGTAAATTGTCAAACACAAATAAAGTAGTAGTTTAGTATGCATCAAGTTTGCTGCTTTATAAGTTTGTAGTTATGTGATCGCAACTAATCGATTTTTATTAAGCTTACACTTACACCCTTGACCAATGTGGTTAATTAAGTCTTTTTCTGAATGTCATGAAAGTACACAAATGTATTGATAAGGTCATGCAATCGCCATTCATCAAAGTATTAATTTGCTTAGTTTTTTACTTTTATCTTTGAGAAACAAATGTGTAACTTTGTTATGTTGATTAGATATCATGAAGTTCAATAATAATCAATCATACCTATATCCTATTGTATGTTGACATTTTCACTTAATTGCAAGTAAATTCAGTTCTTATATCCACTTTTCATAATAGTTTCTTTTAAATAACAAGTATGACTGTTTTGAATGAAAAGAACACTTAGTTTCCCATATCTTCTACACAGAATAAGTAAAAAAATCTAATGTTATCCACAATCAAGATATATAGAATCAGATTATAAATTTCATATTTGAATATTCAAATCTTCCCTAGTTCATTCTTACTATAACAGTATATGACACAGCATTACAGATATAACCCTAACACTAAAGAACTTTGGTAAACAAACCCCAAAATTAAGTACTAAAAACTATTCCATCTTAGATAACCAGCTGCCATTTTCCTGTCGCTCTTTATTACAAGCAACCACAGCCACAGAGACTTGGAGCTGATGAACCGGGACGTGTGCTATCTGATCCACCACATGCTCGAAATCCAAAACACTATCGTTTTTGCATTTCCCTAGTAGCCTTTGAGCTTCCTTCTTTGTCATCTTGATCTTAATCCTCACAACCTGCTCCTTCCCTTTGACTATATGCAAACCCTCTTTCTCCTCCAGCGGCTTCTCCTCCGGTTCAAGTTCTTGATCAAGATCCAATGTCACTGGCCTCGTCGGCTCGATGATTTTATTATTTTCTAACTGAAACCTCACAACCTTACGTGGCTTTTGACCTTCTTTCTTGGCCAGTGGCTTTGCTATCTCTTCCTCTTCTTCCTCTTCGAACCTGAGGGACTTGTCAATCCTCTTGGCCCTCTGCAGGCAACGAGTCTTCTTGGTGGGTTCTACTGAAACCTCTGATGCATTCAGAGGCAACGTTATGTCTAAGTCATCCCTGTAAATTGATTTTGCTTCTAGAACGCTCTCGTATCTTTCTTGAAGTCCGTTGAAGCATCTAGATAAAGTATCCATCATTCTTTTTCTTCTTCTTCTCTATTGACAAAGGACGAGAAAGTTTGTGTGTGTTATCTTCTTGTCTTTGTGGGATTTAAAGTCTGTTTTTGTGTTTACTCAATGAATGAGAGACGAGAGTCTATATATAGACGACCAATTGAGTATGCATTGATTAAATAGACATGTATAGAGGAGTGTACTTTGGGGTAAAGAGGATGGCGTCACTTGTGGGGTATTAGAATTTATTTTGTTTTATTATGGAAAAAGTGTAAGAAGCATCTTTTACTTATCGACACAAACCCCTTTGACAGGTTCATTAGTTCACAGTCGATTGCGAGAAGTTTTAAGTTTAATTGAAGATAACTGATAAATTTTAAGAGGTTAATGGTAAACAAGAAAAGAAAGAGATATAGCTAATTGTTAATAGCAATTTGTGTGTGCATATTATATTTGTGTCTCTGTTAATGAGCTTGGAAGCAATTAAAAGAGTCATGGTCTAATGCAATTGTTGCACAAAAAAAAGGTCACTAATCAGTCAAAAGCTTTACCATGACTTTAAAGTTTTCTCTCTTAATGCGTCTGAAAATGATTTGTCACTTTAAAAAAATGATTTGTCACATTTATCCGATTTTAAATCATTATCTATCAGAAAGATCATATCATCAACCAGTGGTTCTAATTACATATATTTCCACAAACAAAAATGATGGCGTGCCACTAGGGTCATTCTATATGACATGGTCAATTACTCCATTCTGAATTAGTCTAACTAATAGAAAAAAAGAAAGAAAAACCAGTAATACTACTCTAATGTTTGTATTGATAATATCCCCACACAGCTAACAAAACCAACAAGTATGAACACATGTGTTCCTCACAGATTCTTTACGTAATTAATCAAACATTTGATTTAATAGTCGATTACGATATCGTGATAAATATAATCCGGTATGAAAATATGTCAATAATTAATATAAAGGCCGTCGACTAAAAGCATCACTAGTAAAACATATTGAGAAACTTGTATATTTTAGAAAGTTTATTACAATATGGAGTTTTATACATAGAACCGTAAAGCATTAGAGTAGAAGAAAAGAAACAAAAGGTGTTTAGTTTAGATAACGCGTTTTAAGCTTACCCGAATTTTGGGGCTTGACTAAGTCCTGATTCTATATTTTCCTATCAAACACTCATATTCCAATTGTCCCACTACATCCCCTGTATATTATTTGAGAAGCATTGCAACATTTTTTGTAGCCACATGTCATCACTAAAATGATTCTTAAAATCCTTAGAGAAACATGTTGGTTCATCTAAATATATAATAAGCTTTTTATTAAATCCCAATAAATACATTATTAATGTGCTTCATTATTTCCTTAAATAAGATTACAGAATTACCTAATATGGCTAAATTATATATGACAATTAATAATTTTGAATAATAAAGATTTGATAAAAATAAGTGTGTATTATAATTATATTTGTTTAATTTTAAGCTATTAAAATAAATTAAACAATCATAGTAACCATATAATAAAAATTAAAAAAAATATTTATATATTATATTTTGAATTTTTAAAAACGAGTATAAATTACTAAAACTGTTAAAAATTTTACATTCAAATTTTATGATCTATGATTTAAAACTTTTGTTATGACATGATACAAATAATTAAAAAATAATATAAGTTGAAAGTCTCATTTAATAAGTATCAAAAATAAAAGAAATATAAATATATGTATCATTTTAAATTAAACTATATGCCATATAAAAATACATAAATATCTTAATTTTGAAATTTACTTTGAACATTTTTTTGATAAAAAATTTGAAAAAATATTGACAACTTAATTTCTTAAAATATTATTGATTACTTAAACCATTAATCACAGTGAAAATTTTGTTATCGCTAATTTAGACTTTTTGGTATAACAGATACAAATGATAAAAAATAAATATGAGCAAAAAACATCATCTAATAAATATTAATATTAAAATATACCATATATATGTTACTATCATTTAAATTTAATTATATATCATATCAAATAGAAAAAATATTTTTTCGATTTATAAAATTTATTTATATGTTCGCACTAATTTAATTATATAAGACGTAGATAATGATTTTTTAATTATTCAATATATATTTATTATTTCTTAATATGTTCAATATATATTTATTATTTCTTAATATGCTATAAACATATAATATAGAAAATAATTTTTATATATAATGTTCATCCCGCGTTAACTTAGTATAATAATAAATATCACTATTTATCTTAGGAAAAGTATAAAACTATTTACCCCAAAATACAAATCTTATAATGTCAGTCTAAAGTATAATTGTAACATCCCGAGTTGTGATATGTGAGAAGGCTTAAGAGAATTGATTTGGCTACCTATATCACCAAAGTTGACTTACCTTTTCCGGAACACATCCTGAAAGAACTCCAGAGTTAAGCGTACTTGAGCTGGAGTAGTGGAAGGATGAGTGACCTATCGGGAAGTGATTCGCGATAGCGTGCGAATGAGGCCAAAGCATGGGAAAAGGTCGGGTGGTGATTGCAGGGTCAGTAAACAATGATTTCGAGCCTTTGGAAAATTAACGGACCGACCGTCAGACGGGATGGGGCCCACGGGCCGAGAGAGCGGGCGTGGGTGGCCCATTAGCCGTGGGCGGGTCGGAGCGTTATAATAATAGTCCATTATTTTATAGAAACACTATAAAAATTGTTTTCAATAGCTAAATTACCTATTTCTGTGATCTGTTCCCGAGTTGCATAAAAGAATAAGCTACATGAACATTGACTGGAATCGATTCCAAACATCGGAAAAAGACAAGGGCTTCTAAACAGGCCGTATGCTTGGGTGGGCCTAACCACCGTAAAAGGCCCAGGATCGTAGAAAATAGAAAACAAAGCCGAAGGTTCAACTTCAAACTTCAAGGAAGAACGGACACAGAAGAAACATACAAAATTTACAAAGTCGCCGTCAAACCTCGGTACGGAGGACGTGAAGGAAGAGCGAAAGAGATGGACAACGTAGTTCACGGGTTGAAGAGGATTCCTCGCATCAAATTCACTCAGCGTCATGTCAAACCTTCAGGTTTGAAATCATCGTTGAAACTCTATGCAGAAATATATCTATGTTTCGTCTACATTTGCACATAGCATTGAATAAAAAAATCACGCTAAATTTAAGCTTCGAATCATTTCTTGAATCATTGTACTATTTGTTATGGCAGTTTTACATGGAATATATGTTAGCATTTAAAGTTTTTAAACCTTTTTTTTTGAAATAACAGAGGGCACAAGGCAGCAGGTGGAGAATGAAGCTAATGCGTTTTTCTTCTCCAATCTCAACACTCCAAAGACTATAGGCGGGAAGGCGTCTCTGCAGCCGAAGCGCACGCCGGTTTCAAACCAAGAAATGGAAGCCATACTCGTAAGTAAGTTTTGCTGGATAATGATGATCAAAATTTTAAAATAAGTCTTTAACCATTTCAAATATTCACAGTTGGGAGGCTGCATCTGATCATTTCAAAATGATCTATTGGCGAGAATATATACTCAAGAGTCAAGATTTGGTTATTATGTAAACTCATGTCAATGACAAAATAAAACAACAACTCAATTGCAAACTCATGTTTTATTCTTTTTTTTTTTTTACATCACATGATAAAGTTTTTTTACAACCAGTCAGAGTTCTTGTAGACTAATAAACTCAAAGGTAGCGTTACATATAACATTCACATGAAAGCAAAACATCTCTCTCTTGACTTATGGTGCTGTTGTCTCCTTTTGCATCTGTTCGATAAGAGGCTCAAGAACACAAGACTTTGGATTCTTACCCGGTGGGCCTTTCTCTCTTCGTTCAAGCTCTTCAAGCCTGAACGTTATGAGACGGTCCCAGTTGCCTCCTTCGAACAACACACCAGCTTTCCCGTCAGTGATCCTCTGCACTATCCCACAGTACATGTGGTACGGACTGTTTGTGTTCTTGACTATAGCGATCATCCCCGGCATGAGAAGCGGTAGCTCCGGAGCTTTAGGCTTCTTCTCCGTAGCAACCATGGCTACAACATCGCTTCCTTGTTTCGTAGGAGGTTGTGGTGGGTTTTGTTCAATGAACGTTTTGAGCCCCTTTTCGCCACCGGGGAAACCTCCGGTGAGACCCATCATCTCTTTCTCAAAACCGTCTTCAGGTACTTTAAACGACAAGTTACTGTCGTCGCAGCTCTCTTTCTCTGTCTGGTTATCAGAAGCCTTTGATGTTTCTTTCTCTATGTTCCTGTTGAGCTCCTTCTCGATGCCTTTCTCTCCGTTGCATAGGCCTCGTCCTCCCATCACTTCCCATAGGTTGAACTTAGCCATGGCCTTTACTTTATGGACGTTTGGTTGTTGCTTTAGAGGTGGGAAAACCGATCGGTTAGGAGTTGAAAGTAGATGTGTTTGGCCGAGAAACTTGGTTCCCTGAATGATGGTTGGTATAGTGATCGAAGAAGTCGCCATTAGACAAAGAAAAGTTTTGAGGTGAAGTAAGGAAAGATAGGAAGAAGGCTTTGCTATAATGACCACATGTCATATGATTCCAGTTATTAAGATGAGATGTATCTATTTCCACTTGTTGTATCTGTTCCGGTTTATCCGTAACCGGATGGTTTTGTTTCGAATTGGAGTTATATACATTGGGCCTAATTATATTATAATGGGCCTTAATTACGAATTGGCTAAGTAATTTGTTTTTGTTTATTGAAAAGGCTGCAAGACAAGATTATAAGATAAAGCATTTATTCGGTCAACGACACTAATAATTGGCATCCCATTCTCCCAAATCATTAACACCCACTTTTTGTCATAGGCTGTTCCATTTACACATTATTATCATCACAAAATGCTTAGTTGGCAACTTCTGTCACCTAAAGATTCGATATGTAAAAAGCATAAGATTTATAAATTAAAAATTTCAGAAACATTAGTTTTCATGATTAACTACCTAGTTTATATTCGGAAGGCTTGATCAAATAACAAACGAGGTCTATTTAGTCTCAAATTATTTTGCTAATAGTATAAAGTAATGTAGAAACTGCAACAAATGCCCCCCATGTGGGTATAGCTTGCCGGTGTAACCCAAGGTTAAAAGTGTCTTTTCGAACGTGGTGTTAATGCTTAAACCCAAACTTCATCTAAACTAAAAAAAAAATTGGGTCAAAAAAACACTTTACCCTTAAGAACAGAACACAACAGTTTCGTGTTTCAACCTCTCCTTCGAATCAGGTATATAGCAAGTTATCGATCTTCTGTTATGTTTCTAATTCTCTTAAGGTGTTTTGGTATGTTTGTTTGGGTTTCTTCTTTGCTTATAGCTAGAAAACCATTCTGTAGATTTAATTGGAGCTTATCAACTTCAGAAAGGGGAATTAACAAGAGTTCCTTTTCATCTTCTTCGTTTTTGTTTTTTTTCCTGGTGAAGTGGAATTGTTAGATTTGGTATTGAACGATATAATTTTTAATCCTCAGTGAAGAATAAGAAACTCTACTTGATTAGCTTTCTTTCTTTGTGATGTCACTTGTAGATTAGATCTAATGAGAACAAAAAAAGCTTCATTCTCCAAATGTATAGTTTTGACATCTTCGTTTTGAATGCAGAAGCTTGTTTCATGGATAATGGTACTCCTAAGAAATTAAATATCTTACCTGATCACTTTACTGTTCCTAACCAAACCACGGAAGCTTCTCAAGAGGACTCTCCTTCTTCTCCATCATCTTCTCACCCCAAAGAAGATAACATTTCTTCAAGGTAACTTGTTACCACATAAGTAAATGCTATTAAAAGGTCGAGACTTTGAGCTGACATCTTTTGTTTTGAAGTAGGTCTCATAGTCAAAGCCAGTCCAGTACTCGCAGGAAACTGAAAAGAGCAGCACATATGCTGAATCTCTTCTCTCTTCGCCGTCTTCCTTGGGTTTCTGATGGTCAAGACAAGGTTCTATTCTTACTCACACCTCTCCCTTCCTTGTTTTTTTTGTTTTGTTTCATTAGACTACTTTCTCCTCATCATCATAGCTTATTGGGCAGGTAGAGCTATCAGCAGCAGAGTTAGAGTCACTTAGATCAGAACTATCTGAGTTAGAAGAAAGAGAATCTTACCTCAAAGCACAGTAAGTTGTGAGTTAATAATTACCAGTATTGTTACCTTTACCCACCCATCTTCTTTTTTGTTGCATAGGCTTGAACATGTGGATGAAGTCTTGCGCTCTGCTCGTTTATCTGGCTATCTCTTCATCCGAAGTGTAAGGAGGCTCTCTTACTCCATGAGACTCACACTAGTGTGTATTATTCTTGTTGACAATCTCTGTTTTAACATCAGCGTTGGGAAGCTCTCCCTGGTGAACCACCTCCGCTTGACGATGCAGAAGTAGATGACTGGCTCCCTAGATTCGTCGTCCTTCAAGGACCTTGTCTCTTCTTCTACTTATTATCAACTGGTAAGTTAATTTTCATTTTAAACAATCTTTTGTTTCAAATGTGAATTTATTTTTGAAACTCTCTCTTTATTTGTAGATTTGAGCCCTCAAGACTCGACATTGCTAGCGGATATCGTTGAAGTTGGTTCGTTGCCAAGCTACACGAGAGAGTTCGATGAAACTCATCACTGCTTTTATATCTTAACCCGTCAAGGTCTAAGGTTTGAGTGCTCAAGCACTTCTAAAACACAGGTCAGGTGATACACCAAATAGATATATATAATATAACATCTTTACTTTAACACACTTCTTCTTTTGTTGAGAGATCCTGAAACATGTTTAATGGCTATTTTAGGTGGATTCGTGGTTGTCGGTATTGCGACATGATTGTAGGTTTGTGCCAGAAGAAAGGTTACCAGATGGATCAAGCGAAACTGCTGGAGTGGATTGAAGATAGTTTTCATTTTTTCTATGTATATAATATGCTTCTTTTAAGATAGTTAGAATTCACGTCATTGAAAAATTCTTTTACTGAACTGGTGATTATAAACATCATGTGGCTTTGTTGTGTAGTTACTGAACTTTGAGGTGGACTCTCGGTTTGCAATAATGAAAGAGTAAAGAAAGAGTACCAACAACTATGGGCTAGAGCCAGAAGATTTTACTTACTAAAAAAACCACAAAGCTTTTATAGATTTATATATTCTTGTCAAAGCACTAATGCAGTTCTTTGTGAATATTTGGCTTACTTTCGTATCTTGAAAATGTATCTAAGAGAAAAAATATATATAGTTCCATTCGTTTGTTTAACTGAAACTAATGTCACATCTTTACGTTGGTTAATATAATTATGTTAGGCACCAGTTCTCAAAGTTGGGGGTGTAGCTCATATGGTAGAGCGCTCGCTTCGCATGCGAGAGGCACGGGGTTCGATTCCCCGCACCTCCATTTCATTTGTTTTGGCACTTCCTCTAATTTCTATACGTTTTATTGTTTTAGTGGGCCTCACTCAGTTAATTGAGGCGAAAGAAACTGGGAGCTTCTTCTCTCTTTCCCTTTGCCTCTGCTAATCTCCACTTTTCGTCCTTTCCTGAGATGGAAAGTAATTACGTAAGGAAGTAATAAAATACACTACTGGTTAACTAAAATAGCAAACAAAATATTTACGTTTCGTTGTGTTCATTACACATAAAAATATCATAAATATTCTGGTGGCTAAAGACTTTGTTACTTTGTAAGGCTGTATCTACGTACGGCCATCTTCTTCATTGAATAAAGGAGAGTATTCAAAGTAAATCACAGAACATTTGAAATAACATTAGTTGCCCATTAAATCTTTATAAATATTATGGTCCCGGGCCCTAAGCTAAGTACCATCGAGAAGCGGCTAAAGACTTCAACCTAACTCCATTAGCTTTAATTTACCGTCACGATCATTTACTTGTCCAAAGAACAAACTGCTCTTTTGTTTTTAGTTTGACTTGATCGACTTTGTTTACGGATTTGACTCAATATATTGTTGGTCGATCCCATAATAATATAACATACACCTCCTTTCCAATATAAGGTTCTATATTGATTTTTTGGGGACTGCTTCAAAACCAAATAATATTTGATAATTCGGAACGTCACTCAATTTGACAAGAGATGCTGTGGAAATGAGCCACACAAATCAAACTTCTCCACTAGAGGCAGAGCTATTGTTAGCTAACAAATCAACAAGCACTTATGACTTATCCCTTAAATGTCTCCTGGTCCAATAAGAAAAAGACATCCATATGTTCTTGCTAGTTTTTTTTTGGACTGCAAACGGCTGTTCTAGCTAGCCTATCCCTATGCTTCCACGTTATATTACCAAATTCTGGCTCATTTAGCAAATACTATAACTATAAGTCTATAATGTAGTTTATTTTCATATAATAAAAGGTTTCAACCTAACTAACATTTAAGTAAATATACAGTCAAAACTCAAAATTGCTAAATGAGCCAGAATTTCATTTATAGTTAACTAACAGTTAACTAACATTTCTCTCTCTAGACTAAGAGCATGATTATCGGGATTGCTTAGGTAGGGTGCTTAAATTATTTTTGATTTAAAAAAAAAGAAAATTACCGTTTAAATGAAGAATCGCTGCTTAATTAGGAAGAGGAAGAACCAGCGCTTATGAGACACGCGTCAGACACAGGAGTCTCCTCCTCTCTCTCATCTCTATCTCTCTCCCATGAAATTAGATGGCTTTAATTCCAAAACGTGTGATTGATCTCAAACGGATGATTCGATCTGGTACACTCCATGTTTAGAACAACAAGGAGTTTTGGAATCACTCCCAACATCTTCACTTGTAATCTCCTCGTGAAAGCTTTGTGTAAGAAGAACGATGTGGAGAGTGCCTACAAGGTGCTCGACGGAATTCCCGAGATGGGTCTGGTGCCGAATCTGGTGACGTACACGACTATTCTTCTTTAAGGTTGTAGCTTTGTTGGTTCTTGTTTTTTTTAAGGTTGTAGTTTGTACTTATCTTCTTGGTTTTAAAAGGTTGTAGCTTTGTTGGTTCTTGTTTTCTCACTCTGCAGCCCTAAATTTTGTTGTGTTATCAGAGGCTCTGCGCATTTATCCATCTGTTGTAGCAGTCGGGGTGGCTGTAGATAATGTCATATGTTCTTGTTATGGTTCTGCGCATATGCTTGATTGCTTGTGTCTTATGCTTATTTTTTTTAATCAATTATGCTTGTGTCTATGTCTCTTCTGTATCTTCTTCTTATGTTTATATAATCTTTACACTCCACTTGTAACAACACAAAACTCATCTTCACTCTCCACTTTTTAAGAACTTCAAAATAAAAACCTTGCATTGGAGGCAAAAAATTAGAAGGCTCTTAAATAAAGTGCTTAACACATGTTTATTAGTAAAAAAATGATTAAAATATCCATTAGGGTTGCTAGGGATAATGGTGCTCTAACATTTAAGTAAATATACAGTCAAAACCTTTAATATGTCAAACTAACATTTAAGTAAATATAATATTAGTTAGGTTGAAACCTTATATTTATAGTATTAAGGTTTCAACCTAACTATAAGTCTATAATGTAGTTTCTTTTCATTTAGCAAATTCTATAACTATAAGTCTATACCTATATGCCTTGATTTCTTAGAACATATATTCACGAGACATGTATGAGAAGTATAACTGAAAACAGAAAAGGTGTTAAAGAAAATAATACACGTTTCGTGGATGACTCAAGCAGTCATACAGAAAGTTCTCAATTACTAGTGGAGTTGATGTCAACGGTGCCACCGATCTGTATGTTAATTATGATCAAGTTTGGATTTGTATTTTCTTATTAATAATCCAATGTATTCCCCATTCATGCAAAAATATGCATCCACTAGTAACTTTTTTTCTTAGTTAAAATGTATTTTATTGATTCTTGAAAAAGGTCGTATCATCATCGTATGTTATATTATGCATGGTTGATGTTACGAGTTTTCAAGGTTCCTAAGACAAATGTTGTAGTATAAATGATTGTCAAACCAGTTCTGAGAGATATCAAAGCACCGAGAATGCAAGTACTCACTTAATCTAAGTGCAACCAATGATTTATATGGGTTTTAAACTACTACTAATACTAGAAAGCAATAACAGAATGATACTTTCTTGACTAAGGGAAAAGAGAACTCATGGGCATAGGGATTAGACTTTGGGTGATCAAGTATCGAACTAAGGATGGCAAATGATCAATCAAACTATCAACCTTAAGCCTAGACACAATTCTAAGCAAGCTCTATGTCTAGATGAATGCTCATTTGCTAACATATCTCAAACATCAAATGTCTTTGGTTGAATAATATGAAAGCAATCATTACTAACAAGTCTATTAGCTATCTTAGCACCTTTAACAACAAATGTCTTTGGCAAAGTATACTAAAAGTCTAGGAGAGTTGTCTCAGGCATTTCATCAAACACCTTTTGGGTGGGAAATGCCTATTGATCAACTTTTGAGTGGCCAACTCAGAAGATGCATTATGAATACTCTACTAGCAAGGAACAAGAATGATCTACACTAAAACATCCTAGAACTAACCTAATCACCCTTGATCTCCCTAACCCATGAATTCAAAAGGTGATTACTCACTAATCTCCATGATTCCTCTTAAACCCATATTGGATTTCAGATTAATCATGTAGAGAAATAGATAAGAAATCAACAAGAACACAAGATGAAAGCAATGAAATCTCAATCAAAAGAGGTTTTTTATTAGTTTTTTCTCTAGAAAAGGAGATTATCTTGCCTCTCATGGCTTACCAAAGTACTTAACTTAGGTTTAGAAAGTGTAAAAACATCAAAACAAATGACCAAAAGGCCCCTGAAATAACATAAAAATCGTCCAAGCAAAACATGCAGAGTGACCTAGCATAGTCGCTCCAGGAGGTCACTCCCGACGCGTTTTTTTTGTGTCTCGACGCGTCAAAACGCGAGTGACTTGAGCTGGTCGCTCTGGCTGGTCGCTCTGGCTGGGAGTGACTTGAGGTAGTCGCTCTGGACTGGTCGCTCTGGCTGGGAGCGACCTCGGTAGGTCGCTCTGAGAGGTCACTCTGCGATGCTCGACCAGGATAGATATGCCTCTAGTAAATTGACCATAACTCCTTCATTACATCTCTAAATGACTTGAAACCACTTCCATTAGAAATCTAACTCAATTTGATGTGTCTCCACAAAATCTTAGCAACAGAAGATTTCTCTAAAGGCTCCATCCATGCTCATCTTTCAACCCCTTTTGGATCACAATGCTCCCAAACATCTCAAATCACTTCATGGCACACTCCAGCACCTAATAAGGACAATGAATGCAAAATGCAACCTAGACATGGCTAAATCCTAATCTATATGATGAAAATGCTCATGGATGAATGGATAAAACAATGTAAATATGCAAGATATCAACTCCCCCAAACTTGTTCTTTTACTTGTCCACAAGTGAACTTTCTAGAACTCATAGGGAGAGAGGTTGAAGGTGGGAGCACATAGCCAAAAGAAACACAACTAGCACACTCTCTTATTACACTCTAGCTTCTCTAGGCCTATCTTAACTCTTTTTGCTCTTACACTCATCATCAAGCATCCACACATTCAAATCAACCAACTCTCACATTCATTAAGCACAAAACATCAGGTGAATTCTTGCAAATGGTCAGTTGGTCCAAGTCATTTGGTTGGGTAAGGGAAGGCTTTTATTCAAGTGATTCAAGAGGTTCAAAACATATGATCTTTAAGGTGGTTTACTCTCGAAACAAGTAGCCTTGACATTGCACATAATATATCTAAGAAATGGATCAACTCATGCATACAATGCTCAATCTCCATTGTTCTACCCTTTTCCCAAACATACAATTACACAATCATTCCCAAATGTCAAACCCAACTCACATCTCTCACCAAAAGATCCTAAGAACTTTAACTCCTTCTCTTTGAAATCTACAAGGGATTTTCTACAACCTCAAAATATTTCTTAGCTCCTAACAACTTTGCTGCCCCCTTTTTCTTTCTTTTCTCCTTTTTTTTTTCTTTTCTTTTTCTTATTTTGTTTTTTTTTCTTCTTTTTTTTTTAGGTGGGAGCCAAAACTTTCATAACATGAGCTAGAGGTTTATCTACTTATCCCAATAAGACAATTCACTTAAACACAAAGAGTCATTTCTTTTCCTTTTTCATTGCTCCCAAATCATAATCACAACACTCACCCCCCACCTATAGCTAGACAATAGAGTGCCCAATCTAGCAAGAATGAAGATCAAGCATTGTCGTTCCCGATACTCTCAACATTATGCACATGTAAGACTTTCCGAAAAAGGTCTCACTCATCAAACAATGAAAGCTTAAAAGGAGGGAAGGGTTTTGGGAGTGGTCTACCACTAGAGTGGTCTACCACTAGAGTTTGTCAAAATAAGATTGGCATAAAGGATGTGACAACTCAAGTGTGTATAGCCATGACTCAGTACACAAGGGACCATGAGCAAGAAGCATTAAGTTCGTTCAGTTCAAATAAGGTTGTAGTTGGCTTCAAAGACTGAGTTTCAGCAATCAACAAGTTTCAGGAAGAGTTTTCAAGGCTCGAAACATACAAGTCTTTTTGAGAGGTGCAAAAGCTACTCAGGTGCAACCTAGTATTCTTTACAAGGCATTTAAAATCATTGCTCCCAATGCAAGTGAATGCAACCTATATGCTCTAGACTCTCATAGAAATGCAAATGATGCAAACTAAATGATTGATTTTTTTTTATATGCAAATAGGTATGCAATGCATGACTCAATGAAACAACATCAAAGCAAACATGATCAAATACTTGGTACCTCCCCCAAACTTGAGTTACACAGTCTCTGTGTTGTCAAGTAGAGAGAGAGATACCGAAAAGAAGACTAATATGCAAAAATAAAATGGTATATACAGGGGAGTGTGGTGGGTTACCTTCTATGGGGAATGAGTAGAGGGAGATGATCCCTCCTCGTCGTCCTCAGGTGGTAACTCTTCAAGGTGCTCATCAGCAGGAGTGTCCATCTCTTCAATGTAGAAGGCTTGCCCGAACACAGTTGGTTTCCTCATTTTCCTCTTGATATCAAAGTGGAGGATGTTCTCTTTACCCAAATGGAGATCAATCGTGTCTTCCTTCACATTAACAATAGCTCCTGCTGTAGCTAAGAATGGTCTTCCTAGAATCAATGGATCTTGAGCCTCCTCACCCATCTCAAGCACCACAAAATCTGTAGGTATCTCATACCTTCCAATCTTCACAGGGAGGTCCTCTAAGATGCCCACATGGTACTTCACTGAACGATCAGCTAACACCAGAGAGAGTCTACACTTCTTGTACTGGGTGAATCCAAGCTTCTTTGCAACAGACAAAGGCATCAAGCTGACACTAGCTCCCAAATCGCAGAGACATTTCTCAAATACCATAGGTCCAAGAGCACAAGGTAGTGTGAAGCATCCTGGATCTTCTAACTTCTCTGGAACATCAAGCCTCTGGATGATGGCACTGCACTCATGGGTAAGAATCATCATGCCTTCCATCTCCTTCTTCTTTGCAGCTACAACATCTTTCAGGAACTTGCTGTATTGAGGAATCAACATGAAAGCATCAATGATGGGCATTGCAACCTGAGCTTCACTCATTTGCTTCTCAAACAGAGCCTTGTACTTCTCTAGCAGCTGCCTCTTGAATCTACCTGGGAATGGAAGCTTGGGTTCATAGGGAGGAGGAACAAAAGAACTTTCACTTGCTGGAGTAACAACTTCACCCTCTTGTATTGTTTTCTTCTCTTCTCCAACCTTTCCTTTACCTTTAGCTTCCATAATCTTCTCCAAAATCTCATCATTGATCTTCTCATCAACAATTACCACATCATCATCTAAGTTGATGCCCACCTCCTCACCTAGTTTCTCAGCATCCTTGGTGAGGGTTCTAGGAGGTAACTGCTTACCACTCCTAAGGGTGATAGCTTTGGCCTCCTTGGGATTTTGGTCAGATTTTCCAGGTAGAGATCCTTGCTGGCGATTCTGGTGAGTGTTCATGGAAGCAAACTGATTCTCTAAATTCTTGACTGTAGAAACAAGGTGTGAGAATTTGTTGTTGAGCTCATTGTAGCTCCCATCTATCTTGGAATGAAGGTTCTTCAACTCATAACCAACATGCTTCTCACTTCTAGTCTGAGACTCCAAGATTTGTTTCAGTAAGGTATCAGTGCTGCTCTCTTGAGGAGCAGAGGAACCAGACGAGGGGTTTTGCTGAGGCTGATAGCTGCCTTGCTGGTTGTTTCTTGGCGGATAGCTACTCTGTTGGTTGTTTGGATAAGATTTCTGTTGGTAGTTGTTGTACTGAAAGTTGGGCTCCTTTTTGTACCATCTACCATTGTTGTTAATGAAACACAACTCCTCTTGACCTTCCAAACCCTCAACCTCATTGACAGCAAGTGGATCTTCCTGCTTGGAGTTACCAACAAACTTCAACTGCTCTTGGGTGGCTTTTTCAGCAATGAGTAGGTCGATCTTGTCTTCCAAAGCTTTGATCTCTTTCCTCGTCTGCTTATCATCTGTTCTACCGCCTCTGTCGTGGTCTCCACTGTAGACTGCATCACTCTTTACCATGTTGTCAACCAGCTCTTCTGCATCCTCCTCAGTTCTCCCCAAGAAGAACCCATTGCTAGCTGTATCCAGTCTGGCTCTGTACTTAGGAAGAGCACCACGGTAGAATGTGCTCAGCAAGCTCTCCTTAGAAAAGCCATGGTGTGGGTATTGAGCTTGGTAGCCCTTGAATATCTCCCAAGCTTCACTGAAGCCTTCCAAGTTCTTCTGTTGAAAGTTGGAAATCTCGTTTCTCAGCTTAGCAGTTCTTGAAGTAGAGAAGAACTTCTCCAAGAATGCTTTCTTGCAGTCATCCGAAGTGGTGATAGAGTCACTGGGTAGAGACTTCTCCCACTGACGTGCCTTATCCCCCAAAGAGAAAGGAAATAGCTTGAGTTTTAAGGCATCTTCGGACACACCATTGGTTTTTGACAACCCACAGTAGCTGTCGAACCTGTCCAAGTGATCAAATGGATCCTCTAGAGCCAAGCCATGATACTTGTTGTTCTCAATCACATTGAGGAGTCCTGATTTGATCTCAAAGTTGTTGGCTGCTACAGCTGGTGCTCGGATTCCCAATCTATGACCATGAATGTTGGGGCGGTCATAAGTGCCAATGGGTCGAGCTGCTCGCTGTTGGTTTGGTGGAACGTTGTTAGCTCCACTGGCGGCAGCATCATCCTGAGGTATGTCTCCCATATCAGTATCCAATCTCTGCAAGTGAGCCTGTTGCTTTTCTTCTCTTCTCTTTCTAGCACACTCTCTCTCTAAAGCTCTAATGTCTGCAGCTCTTGGAACTAGGTTTGATGGACCCCTGCTCCTCAAGTTCATACACCTGTAGATTAAAGGGAGGTGAAGAAAGAGAATCAGTAACAAAAGAAAATAAAAATGACTTAGTCTCAAGCAAGTGACTAAATCTCAATGTTTAAATCTACTCAGATCCCCGGCAACGGCGCCAATTTGATGTTAGGAGTTTTCAAGGCTTCTAAGACAAATGTTGTAGTATAAATGATTGTCGAACCAGTTCTGAGGGATATCAAAGCACCGAGAATGCAAGTACTCACTTAATCAAAGTGCAACCAATGATTTATATGGGTTTTAAACTACTACTAATACTAGAAAGCAATAACAGAATGATACTTTCTTGACTAAGGGAAAAGAGAACTCATGGGCATAGGGATTAGACTTTGGGTGATCAAGTATCGAACTAAGGATGGCAAATGATCAATCAAACTATCAACCTTAAGCCTAGACACAATTCTAAGCAAGCTCTATGTCTAGATGAATGCTCATTTGCTAACATATCTCAAACATCAAATGTCTTTGGTTGAATAATATGAAAGCAATCATTACTAACAAGTCTATTAGCTATCTTAGCACCTTTAACAACAAATGTCTTTGGCAAAGTATACTAAAAGTCTAGGAGAGTTGTCTCAGGCATTTCATCAAACACCTTTTGGGTGGGAAATGCCTATTGATCAACTTTTGAGTGGCCAACTCAGAAGATGCATTATGAATACTCTACTAGCAAGGAACAAGAATGATCTACACTAAAACATCCTAGAACTAACCTAATCACCCTTGATCTCCCTAACCCATGAATTCAAAAGGTGATTACTCACTAATCTCCATGATTCCTCTTAAACCCATATTGGATTTCAGATTAATCATGTAGAGAAATAGATAAGAAATCAACAAGAACACAAGATGAAAGCAATGAAATCTCAATCAAAAGAGGTTTTTTATTAGTTTTTCTCTAGAAAAAGAGATTATCTTGCCTCCCATGGCTTACCAAAGTACTTAACTTAGGTTTAGAAAGTGTAAAAACATCAAAACAAATGACCAAAAGGCCTCTGAAATAACATAAAAATCGTCCAAGCAAAACACGCAGAGTGACCTAGCATAGTCGCTCCAGGAGGTCACTCCCGACGCGTTTTTTTGTGTCTCGACGCGTCAAAACGCGAGTGACTTGAGCTGGTCGCTCTGGCTGGTCGCTCTGGCTGGTCGCTCTGGCTGGGAGTGACTTGAGGTAGTCGCTCTGGACTGGTCGCTCTGGCTGGGAGCGACCTCGGTAGGTCGCTCTGAGAGGTCACTCTGCGATGCTCGACTAGGATGGATATGCCTCTAGTAAATTGATCATAACTCCTTCATTACATCTCCAAATGACTTGAAACCACTTCCATTAGAAAGCTGACTCAATTTGCTGTGTCTCCACAAAATCTTAGCAACAGAAGATTTCTCTAAAGGCTCCATCCATGCTCATCTTTCACCCCCTTTTGGATCACAGTGCTCCCAAACATCTCAAATCACTCCATGACACACTCCAGCACCTAATAAGGACAATGAATGCAAAATGCAACCTAGACATGGCTAAATCCTAATCTATATGATGAAAATGCTCATGGATGAATGGATAAAACAATGTAAATATGCAAGATATCAATGGTTCCAATAGTATGTTGCCACTTCTTTACGAAGTTGAAACTGTGTGTTGTCTCTGTTTTTGTAGTATGTATGTGTGAAGAGAAAGGTTGATTCATATAGCGTTAAAGTTGAGAGAGAAATTTAATTATACTTCAGTTATACCTAAAGTAGAAACAATCCTTGAATGCTTAACCTATAGTTAGTACCCAAATTCTCGTAACTCTTTATCAAAAAAAAAAAATTCTCGTAACCCCGATTTTTTCTGTTAAAATATATGTTCTATACCTTGCAGAACAACCACGAATAATTACAAATCAAGTAAATTTGGAAAATGAATCCAAAATACATACGCATTATCTTTTTATGTAAAAAGGATATTCTCATAATCTAAAATAAATCTACTCTCAGTGTAAACTATTAAATGTATCAAAATCCAAATAAATATATCCTCCTCGTTACATCCAAATTTATATCCATTAATCTTGTGTCGAACTAGTAAACCAATAAATTTATATCCAAATTCTCAAAAAAAAACTAATAAATTACATTTATCCAAATTAAAAGAAAAAAATCCATTAACAATAACGTCAAAGGTAATTTAGGCAATTAAAAGCAATCCGGTATATTCGCACCGATATCATATTCTGCCACGTTCCATATTTCTCTCTCTAGAAACGTATAAGAATCTTTAAGTAAATATACAGTCAAAACTCAAAATATCTCCATCACCGCTCTATAAAACCCCTTTTGCTCTCCGTCGCAATAAGAAAACGCTCTCACGAATTTTCATATCTTTTCTGAATTAAGATTATTTACTTCTGTTAACGATGGCAAAGAATATTCTGGTCACCGGCGGCTCTGGCTACATCGGAAGTCATACTGTGCTTCAACTGCTTAACGGTGGTTACTCCGCCGTCGTTGTTGACAACCTCGACAATTCCTCTGCTGTTTCTCTCGAACGCGTTAAGAAACTCGCCGGCCAAAACGGAGACCGCCTCTCCTTCCACCAGGTTTCTTTCGTCCCCCTTCTCTCTCCGTGGAATTAATTTGTTTTTTGCGTGTTAGGTTTTTGGAAACGTGTACGTCAAGAATTTTTTCAATAAAAAGTTTTGTGATAACAGGTCATTTTTCGATGATTGTGTGTGATTCCAGGGTTCTAGTTAACTTTATGCCCCTAACACCATGTGGCTAATCTTTATGTGTTTATACATATAAATATCATCAGAATAAAGCATCGATGCCATGTGCAACAGGATACTATAATACTATATGATCCCAAGTTCTATATTTATTTATATATTTTTGATCTGTTAGATTCTTTTATCATGCTTTAATACCTAAAATGTTATTTAAATATGCGCCTGCCATTTCTGAAGTACATAATGTCTTGGGGTTAATTTTAGTTTCTTAAAATTCTTGTGTTTGTTTTCTTACATGCAGGTGGATCTCCGAGACAGACCTGCGCTTGAGAAGATTTTCTCAGAAACTAAGTATGATTGAAAATTTTAAAATAAAACCTTTTTTTTAAGAATCTTTAAG
The DNA here is from genome assembly GCF_000309985.2 of Brassica rapa. NCBI lineage: Eukaryota > Viridiplantae > Streptophyta > Magnoliopsida > Brassicales > Brassicaceae > Brassica > Brassica rapa. The sequence goes on from NC_024797.2 coordinate 26,602,016, forward strand.
ACTACAAATGATTAGTATGTTCATATAATTGGTTTGATGGAATTATTATTAACAGGTTTGATGCAGTGATACACTTTGCTGGACTTAAAGCAGTAGGTGAGAGTGTGGAGAAGCCTTTGCTTTATTATAATAATAACATTGTTGGCACTATTACTCTGTTGGAGGTTATGGCTCAATACGGCTGCAAAAATGTAAATCATTCTTCCTCTCCACCACATGGATTCACTCTTTTTGTATTTTTTTTTATTTTTGTATTAGTTTGATCTCATGATTAGCTTTTGCTACTCTGTTTTCCAGCTTGTATTTTCATCCTCAGCTACTGTCTATGGTTGGCCAAAAGAGGTTCCTTGCACTGAGGAGTCCCCAATTTCTGCAACCAACCCATATGGCCGTACTAAGGTAGTAACTTAATTTACCATAGTCCACCTTTGTGGTAGTGATAATGATAATCAGGGAAAAATAATTTGACTGAGGGTTTTTATTTGGTGTTGCTGTGTAAAAGCTTTTCATTGAAGAGATTTGCCGGGATGTACATCGCTCGGACCCTGAATGGAAGATCATATTGCTTAGATACTTCAACCCTGTTGGTGCACATCCTAGTGGCTACATTGGTGAAGATCCTCTTGGAATTCCAAACAATCTCATGCCTTATATCCAACAAGTTGCGGTTGGTCGGAGACCTCACCTCACCGTCTTTGGAACCGACTACAAGACAAAGGATGGTACAGGGGTATGTGTATGTCTTATTGAATGTCTCTGGTAGACAAGAATTGTTTGACTGTTAGTTATTACATTACAGTCTCATGTGGTGTTGAAATGTAAAGTACGTGAGGCAAATTAGTGATTCATCTTAACATTATTTTGTCCATATATTTGTTTCAGGTTAGAGATTATATTCATGTCATTGATTTAGCAGATGGACATATAGCTGCTCTGCGCAAGCTAGATGATCTCAAAATCAGTAAGGACTATCTCTTAAACTCTTGTTTGTTTCTCCTCTCATAATGTTTTGCCATTGAATCCAAAGCTTAATTATTGGAAAAAAATTGTCAGGTTGTGAGGTTTACAACCTTGGAACGGGTAATGGAACATCGGTCCTCGAAATGGTTGCTGCCTTTGAGAAGGCATCCGGAAAGGTAAACCATTGATTGGTTTGTTTACATAGAACAATGCTCTAACCAAAAGATCATTGGTTTTAATATTTTTGATTATTTCCGATTAGAAAATCCCGTTGGTGATGGCCGGAAGACGTCCTGGAGACGCTGAGATTGTTTACGCCTCAACAGAGAAAGCAGAACGCGAGCTAAACTGGAAGTAAGTTTTTTTTGTTTTCTCTACAGAGTACATGAACTGACACTGTTTTAGTAAAATAAAAATGCACACCCAACATTTGAATCTAATTATTATCTTTGTTTGGTACGGTATGAATGCAGGGCTAAGTATGGGATCGAAGAGATGTGTAGGGATCTATGGAACTGGGCCAGCAATAATCCTTACGGCTACGACTCCTCCAATGGCTCCTCTTAACTCTCGTTTTTTTTCTTGCATTATTTATTTTTATAATCATATGAAAAATGCTGATCAAGAACCCAAATTTTAGAAGCAAGTGGGGAAATACGTGTATCACTAATTTTGATCATAGCTACTCTTTGAATTTTTTTTATATTTAAATCTCATTCTTTTTTAGTTCCCTGAAAGTCGTCTTCATTACTCCAGTTCTACAAGTTCTGTTACTGTAAACATGTAAAGGGAATGATGAATCTCATTATATCTTTATCTTATTAATTAATCAACACATTTCGGTTTTCTTTTTCATTAGTCCAATTTGACACCGAAGTTAAACTTCATGCAAGTTGCAAGTCATAGTAAACAAACTCTAAAAGTACAATCTCATGCAAGTCAAAAGTAGCAAAATCTTGAAAGTACAAACCCTCATGTTACATTTTGAAGTACAAAATCTATGTATTTATATTTGCAGCTTTCTAACTTCAGGATTCAGACAAGAACCCAAGAAGGTTTTTTTACATGTGTTTTTTAAATAAACATTTTTTACATTGCTACAAAAAGTCTTGCATCAACAACGGACGGCCACGATCGATCCATCACTAGTAGAAATCGCAATCCTGCAACTTGATTTAGCTACAATTTGATGCGTGAACAAACCAAGAACACGAACCCGACCCGCCATCTCCAGCTTCGACTCTATCTCCACCGTAGACCCGACCCGACTATCCATATCCACTAACCCGGTTCCAAAACCACCAGCGGAGATTCGAGAAGCAGAGGCAGCTAGAGGAAACGACTCCACGGAGAAACTAGCTGCCATTCGCTTCGTTCGACCCGGTTCGATCTCACCAGCCGGTACGAAAATGAACCCGATCCGGTTACCGTAGTAGAAGAGCTGGATTCTGTTGTTGTAATGAGAGAACGCGGCGCGGTTAGGGTTTCTAACGATGGATAGCTGAGAGTATGTGAAGCTGACGGAGCTGTTGGCGACGGAGAAGGACGGGACCTTGACGTTTGTGACGGAGATCTCGGGATCTCTTGGTCTGAATACCGTGAGGTAGACGGTAACGGAGGCGATGATAAGGAAGACGATGAAGATGGCGGCGAGGGCGCATGAAGCGAGGTTTGTTTGGCTAGACGAAGAGTAAGGCTTCGCCATGTTGGAGAGGGATGTTTGTTTGGTAGCGATGTTTTAAGTGGTCTCTGGTAGGGATAAGAGTTTTAACTTTTTTTAAAAGGGAAAGCGAGCGGTGTAAAGCAAAAGGATATTTGTTTGGCCATGGGGATAACGTTACATTGAGGAAAAGTGATGTGGCCTAGCTAAGCATGGGAATTTTGCTAAATTTCTATACCGAACCGAATCCAAACCAGAAAACCTGATCTGTATGTCATTTGATATGTGAATATGATCAATTTACAAAGCAGATCGTTGTAAATTAAACATTTGAGCCACTATGAAGAACCTGATGCTATTGAATCAAGTTGTAATAGGTCACCTTGTGAGCTATGAAAGAAGAAGCCCTTCTACTTGACCAAGTAGACTCCAAAAATAAATTTCAACCAAATGTATATACCCTATGATATCTCTTCTGTGGCAGTTTAGGCAAAGATATTATATATCATCTGAACCTAATCCAAATGCATAGATATTTTCTTAAAAAAAAAAGAATTTAAGCACTCTTAAATAAATATTTGAAACTATGGTTTAATATCTGAAATGAGTATATACTAACTAAATAATTTCTTAAATATCCAATTTAATGTTTATTTTTGTTTGATCGATAATCACAAAATATTATTAGTTAAACTTGAAATGAATTCATGCGAGTTTCTTCTCCTTGGCCATTTTCTTATATCAATGCTTCATTGTTTAATTTCATGGGAATCATCTCTTAAAAAGCTCGTAGTTGAACCTTAGGATGGGTCGCCCGGTTTACCTTTGGTGAACACCGGTCGGCTTGCCCCTTCTGTCGGCGATACGCTCGTAGCCTTAACTGACACATTTTTTATTTTCAATCTCTGAAGTTTTGAGTTGTTACTTATTCAAAAGAAAGAAAACTCGGTCGAATACTTTTCTAAATTTGCTAACAATAGATTGAACCATAACTAGCCCTTAAGTAAGTTGAAAAATTCCGAAGAAATAGGTTTCTCAAGGGCCAAATGTTAGGTTCTTGTTTCAAACAACACAACAGAGCAGCAAGACCAATGCATGTTCTCTCTCTCCTTCATCTTCCCTTTTCTCTGTTTCTTGTGATACAAGTCATACAACCAACGATCTCTCCTCTCTCTCTCTCTCTCTCCATCTGTGTGTGTACACACGAGCACAGAGCAGAGATCTGCTAAGAGATGGCGAGGCGTGGCCATTGTTCCATGATATGCATGAGTGAGAACAATGGTTTCAGGTTTAGGATTGTCAGATTATCTGAAAAGGCTGATACCAATTCTAGAAGCGGCAGTTTCTTCCAGCGTTCTCTCGTCCTCTTACTATGGTGTTTCCTCTTCCTGGTGTACTCCAAGCTTGGACATAGCCATAATTATGGAGGTAAATGTTTTTTTCTTCTTAGTGTAGAGCCAAAAAGAAAATATATTTTATTATCATTTTCAGATTTTAATTAAGGAAAGTTTAATCTATGTGTTTATCATTAAATTTCAGTATTCTAAAATACGGACTATGCGGTGTTTAGAAGCTATACACTTAAGCCCTAACTATGTACATAACATCCCTAGTTATGATACTGCTAAGTAGCAGCCTCATGATTTTCATTACTTTGCTGCTCTCTTAGTTAGTGTAGGAGTTAGGGTTAGATTATTTATAGCACTGCCTTGCTGTTCAAGTCTTGTAGCCCTAGGATTAGGAATAGAAAGTTATTTCTATTGACTATATTTTGCAAACGGAAAAACTTTGTTTTTTCTATGATTTATATAGGTTCAACAAAAAGAAAACTATATATTATTATCTCTAAGTAATTACTGATCATCGTGGTTGATCAATCATCCTTGTGAATTATTAGTCTGCTTTATTATAGTTTCACAAATTTAGATAAAATCAATAATATATAGAAAAGTTCATACATATAGATTGTATGTTGAACTTTGATTTGTGATATCTTATTTATATTTATTTCTATTTTCGTTTGATGTAAAACAAAATTTGAGAAAAACCGTCGTCAAAAGGATGAATTGTTATAAATAATCGTGTTTAGTTTTAGTTGTGTCTTGTTAATGAGATTTGAGATCCAAATACAAACATTTTTTTTAAATACAAAAAATTGTTATACCAATAAAATTGATGGTGGCATGTACAATGGCGTTGTATAATGGCAAATAGATCCAAGACGATGGGATTCCAAGATTTGGATCTCCGAATCTGACGGACTGAAAAGACTACTCAAAAGATCCTACGGCTAGGAGAATCTCATAGAGTAAGTCAAATAAAGTCAACATCATTTGGGGGAAAACGTGAGGGACGAAGATCCCACTTATTCCGGAAGTTTTTCTATTGTAGTCCATCCAATAAATCAATACAATGATTAGTTTACTAAATATAAAAATAAGAACAGCGACGACCAATAACATTTCTCTCTATATGTTTATTTATCCGGCTTGCTTGAATCCATATAAGAAAAGTGGTCCCTCGCTTTTCAATTTGCAATACATTTTCACCAGTTGGTTATTCAGTTTGGCTATAAAATATTTAATTATTTTTAAATCTGTCAATAATAGATGTATATATATATATATTATGTTACATCACCAGTAAATAATATTATAACTTTATGAAGCATCTGATCTAAGCTAAAAGAAACGGTAATATACGAGTAGTTTACAGTGGTTTACAGTGGGTTCCCCAGTAGTATACTCTAGGGGACAAGCTTTCACGTGGAATCCAAATGGAAAAGCTTCTTTAGTTTCTAGCATTTTCGAAATTTATATGCTTTTTTTTTTAACACTAGACGGTAATTATCTGATTTGATGTCTTGATTTATTGTTGATGTAGCAGAATAGTATAATATTTGATTAAAAAAAAAACAAAATGAAAGAAAGAACTGGTACGTATTATTAACCCCCTTATATTTCTTCTTAAAATCCATATTAAAACGAATCCTGGAACATAGATATCTGGCTAATCTATCTAAACCTGTTGTTTTTATAAATAAGCTATTTAATAGTATATGATATGTATATGCATCTAACAACTTAGAAAGTGATAATGATGCTCTCTAGTTCAGGTCCAACATATTACGCTGGGAATGTGTTTAAGTTAAGCCTTCCTCAGATTTCAAATATTTATCCATCATAAGATGTTTCTTTTGTGATGAAAAGACCATGGTTTGGAAACACGGAGAAGTAGAGAACATTCCCCTAGCGCCCTTCAAGTCGACTACAGCCCTAGTCAACTCGGACTCCATTCAACATGCTCTCACTCTAGCCCCGGCGCTTGTTTGTCTACCACCGACGGGTATCACAACTGACCTCTTCTCTTGGTTATGCTGGAACCTATGGACGGCTCGAAACCGTCTCATCTTTGAAAACAGAGTGACCTCACACGCTGCAGTCGTCACCAACGCGCTTGTCAATGCCAGGGAATGGAACCAGGCCCAGAAGATCCCCAGCCCCCCGGGACCAACACCAACATCAGCTCCCCTATATCACGCGCCACTTCCCCCTGATACCTCGCTTTGCAACTCGGATGCGTCGTGGTCACAGCAATCCTTGCAGGCGGGTCTAGGCTGGATTCTCGTTAACGAAACACTACCACAGGCCCTCTTCGGATCCTCATGCTGCAACTACGTCACCTCCCCCTTCCTAGCAGAAGCACTTGCGATCAGGGAATGTCTCCGAGCTGCCCGAACAGCTCAAGTTACCAAAGTCTGGATGCGTTCCGACTCTCAATCGCTCATCAGAGCCATCAACTCGAAAACCTATCCAATGGAGCTCTTTGGGGTTCTTATGGATATCGAGCTTCTATCGTCTACTTTTGGTTTTATCTTGTTTACTTTCATCCCAAGAGCTCAGAACTCTGGAGCTGATTCTCTAGCAAAATCAGCTCTTTGTAACAGCTCCTCTGCTTTGTTGAACTGATTTCCCCTTTATTAATGAAGTTTGTGTGTTGTTCAAAAAAAAAAAAAAGAGAACATTCCCCAATCTAGATGACTAGATGTTGTTCTATAAAAACAGAGAAGTTTTTTTTTTTGAAACACTATAAAAACAGAGAAAAATCATCTAATTTGTTCTATAAAAGTAAAAAACTTAGTGGTCAACTTAAATTTCATGTAAACTGTGATATCAATACTATTAAAACAGAAGCAATTTTTATCTACTTACAAATAGTCTAGGTTAGACCATTATATTTAATTATATTTCATATTATTTCTATTCATATCTAATTTAATTATTAAATATACATCATACCTAAAATTAAGGAACTAACTAACTAATCTGTTATCTTTTAAACTAATGAATTTAATTTATATTAATTCGAAATTTAAATAACTATTCAATTATATTTTAGTTATTAATGTAATAAATACTTATATATATATATATATATATTCATTTGTATATATACAACTATATATTAATCCAAATGCAAAAAAAAAAACAAATTGTTCAAAAGCCTCACCAAATACATAAAAATATAATTTTATAGTTAAGAGTATTAAATATATATATGTTAAAATAAATATTAATAGTAATTATACGATGAAACATGTTACTGTTGATAGGTTTATGAATGTATTTTTTACGGGTTACTGAAAGAGACATGCAACATATATATCAAATATAAACTTATTGAAAAAAATATTAACAAAAATATATCATAAAACATTACATTAACATGAATCGATGCCAGAGAGTAAGGGTTAATATTTTAATTATTTAAAAATATATATATAAATTATAAAAATTAAGAACTAAATATAATAAAAATATATATCAAAATAAAATAATAAATATTTACATTTCTAATGCGAATAATGAAATTAGCTTTTAAATTTAAAATAAGCCATAGACAAAAAAATCAAAAAGTATCTAATAACATGTGAATAACAAAAGTAAACTAACTAAATAAATAAATAATTTTTTTTTGCAAACGTAAATCATTAATTTTTAATAGACGTATACACATTATTGATACTCAAATCTATTTCATTTTTAGTATGCATCCTCTCAAATATTGATCCATTAACAAGATGAAATTTTAGTTGGACTAAAATTGTATTTAAATTGGAATATCACTTTCATAATATATATTCACTATTCATCTGAACATTCATGAATATATATTATAATACTCTAAATATAATAATAAATCAAACCGAAATATATATTGGGTCATCTACCAGCTCAACCGATAACCAGATCTCGGGTTTTAGCGGTTGTTACGGGGTTTAAAGAATTTTTAAATAACAGTTTTTTTTTAAAACTAAAATGAATTACATATGAGCCACCGAATTTACCAATTTTACTGCGGATCGGGTCGGGTTTCAAAACACTGAATATAATGTTCCATTTGTAATATCTAAGTGTAGATACAATTAAAATACAAATTTATATCAAATAAACTTGGAATGTTTCGAAAATGATCCCGCGCTCAAAGCGCGGGTCAAAATCTAGTCATTTCATTATTTGTCATTCTTCTCACAGTAGGCATGCAACATGAATTAAATTGCGATTAGAACGTACAATACATTATATAATGTGTAGATATACATTAGGCCAATAAACCTGATGTCAAAAGATATATATATATATATATATATATATATATATATATATATATATATATATATATATATATATATATATATAGGCCATGAAACATTCAAATAGTTGGTCTCCACATGGGTGCGCAAACTCTATCTTTGTCCAGCCAATCATAGTACTATGTATCTTTTGCTATTTCCTCTCTTTATTCCTTTTATTTGATTTTATTCATTACATTTATATGCTGAGTTTTAAAATCTTAAATCAAAATTATTTCCATGTTCACAGATAAACATGTAGCTAATGTATGAAATATTACATATTTCGGAACATTTGATTTTACAATATAAATCTAGTTATCGGTAGTGTTGTTGCTCACACGTATAAAACTTATTAAATTATTGTTTATATTTAGTTCCGGTTTTCTATTCGAATCGGCATCTTAGAATCCTCGTTTATATATTGACTACACATTTGATTCAAATAAATGAATAAATGACTAAACATTTCATGGCGAGATTGCTTGATCAACTACGATATTATCAATATGAAAATTAAGCAAGATTTTAATCATCTAATAATCCGAAATGTGACCCTTGGCCCTTAAGAGGGTGCTAAAGGACACTTTGATTAAATAACATAAGTTTTAAAAATACACACACACGAGCATCTATGACTATACATAATATAAAGTACTATCCATTATAAAAAATTACAGGTGTCAAGCAATAAAGATACTTATACAAAATTCTTTTCCCAACCATTGTGGCGCAATAATGACTAGTGTAAAGACAATCATTCACACAAAACCATACGTTGATTGGTAATTTCTCGTCTTTTTGTACCATTTTATGATCTATAAGACTATAATACTCCTAATTATATTTTTAATTTGGTTGGGGATTATAAGGCCAAATTATTTATAGATGTTTAAACCCTAATTATCCTTCCACTATCGTCCTCTTTGGGTACGTATAAAACCTACTATACCATTCCTGTTGCGTGGCCACTTGTAGAACATATATAATTAATTTGTTAAATTTCTAACTATACAAAAGTTTTCAAGTTTTATTGTGTGATAATAATAGATTGACATCATGATTCATGCTAAGCTCGACCGAAAATGTGTGTTATCTATATATAAAACGCGGTAACAAAACGGTGAATAATATAATAACACGTGGGCACCTAATCCGTATACAGAGAAACTCGTAACTCTCTACTTCTCATAGAGTTCCCAAAGAGAGGGACGCCTTCAATTCTGCCAGAGAACAACCCTTATCCAAATCAACGATCTTCCAAATACGTATTGCTGTGAATTGGATGATATTTGCCAAATTGCCATGAACTCAAGTCAAAACCAAAATAAGAAAGGAAAAATCACAATTTAGATAAATATAAATTGTCTGTGTTTTTTTATTAGTCTTGTGAATGATGAATACGTAATCAAAACCATATATGCGTCCGTCAAAAAAATTTAGTTATCTTGTAATAATGAATCATAACCACAAATTGTCGATATGCAAGAGAAATAGCTTAATAATTAACAAAGCATATTGAACAAATCAACTAGCAAATTTAGCAAAAACTCAAATATTTATATTACACGCTAAACTTATAGATTTAAAAAGCAAATTTTTTTGATTCCTGCTCCGTTGTTCCCTGATTCTCAAATTAAGATGAAACTCTTCCTTTGAGCATATTCCATGTTTCCAGCTCTCTGTGAGGAAACATCAGTGTTTTTCTGCTACTTGTTTTTTTTCTTTAATAGAGTTGAAAGCATCAAAGAGGTATATGTGGAATCTTACCTTTTTTTTCTTAGGAGATTCATTGACTTGTTGTTCCAGAAATTAACTTCTTACCGATGAATCACCAAGTCAATGCTAGTGATTTTGGAGATAAATAAAAAAAAACAATGATATGCATTTCTATTTCTAATTTCCCCGAGACCAGCAAATTAAATCGCCAAATAAAGAAGTCATTTACGAAAATTTCTACAAAACATATGATAAGTTGAAATCGTCAAGGCTTTGAATAAGTAGCATGCACTATACTAAAGATAAACTATATCGGCTGACTATAGGGTTAAAACCGAAGCAATTAATACAAATAGATGAATGATGGAGTTCATCTTATAAATCTATAAGGGGGTGTTAGTGGGACTTAGATTTCTATAGAGTTTGTTGATTTTAAAAGTTGAGAGATTTGTTAAATTTGGAAAGAGATGTAGAGAATTTTGTATATTGTGAAAATCTATGAAAATAAAGTAATGTAATGATTCTAAGAATTCAAGGTAAACATGTAGTATTCTCAAAATCTTAATTTGTGAGTTAAAATGATAAGAATTCAACTTCCAATAACATTTACTTTAATAGATTTGTAGAATCATTAAAATCTAAACTTTTTGAATAACAAATGATTTTGTATAGAGTCATAGAATCATCAAACCAATAACAATAGATTTCAATAAGAATATGAGAATCTATAAACCAATAACACTAGACTTAGAAATTCTAAGACTCATTATAAATCTCATCCCCACTAACACCCCCTAATACTACCAAAGTTGAACCAAAACTCAAAAAATGAATTGCGCTCATTTGGGACCAAAATTGTGGCAGTTATATTATAACGTATGATTTCTTAGGAGGACCGAGGAAATCTGTTAATATTCTTTTTTTTACATTTTCTTACTAAACATTTGAGATTCGTTTGAACAAGCTCTAAGCATATACGGGGACAAGATACCAAGTTAATATTAGAAAATATAGAATACAATAGTCTAAAATCAGAAAGAGAAAATCCGGAAGATGGTGGTGGTGGGTTCGAAGCTATCTTGTTTATTTATATCCTTAAAGGGAGCAGAAGTTGTCAAAAATACGTCATAGGTGACGTTTTCTGCCATATTTAACTATATTTTAAACACGATTAATTCAGAACTAAACAATAAAGTAAGTAATTTATTGGTAAAACTAAAAGATGGACCACGGAGTATAGACTTTTAATCTTTCTAATATTTCATCTTATTATATATTGTTTGGCATTATTCATCGCCAAATGAATGACTACATCGATAATAGTTTTTGTTAGAAAAAAAAAATTATTGATCATTTAAAGAACCCAGTTATATTAATACAAACTCCATACAATACGATACTAGAGATGGTGCAAATGTTTGGAAAATAAAGTTATCTGACAGATATTGTATTGAGATTACTATAAGATTGGTGGGTAAAAAGAAAATATAGAAAATCTATTTATGGATTTGTGATTCTTTCATCTACTGACTACCCTTACATCATCTATTACATCGATATTGTCCATATCTATTTTAGAAAAACAAAAGAATTGTCCATAGTGATTGGTTATACCGTGGCGTTAGATGGTAGTTAATCATCTAATGTTACATCAGCTAGTACATCATATCTATTGTCCATAACTATTTTTAAAAACAAAAGAATTGTCCATAGTTATTGATTAGACAGTGGAGTTATATAGTAGTTAATCATCTAATGTCACTACTCTTGCCATGTCTATGATCGAACTCCATATGTGAAGATGCAAATCTGGTTTAAAATTCCACTAAATTAACAATACAAAAAAAACAGATCATAAAAAAAAATGGAAATTACGCGCGTAAACCAGTGTGGCGGGTAAGTTGGTTAAACCGTGAAAAAGAGACCAAACACTTCCCACATGCTTCATGTTGGTCCCACTTTAGTGGCACAAATGCAATTTACCTAAAGTACGAGGTCAAACCTGATTCTGCTTTCCTAGCCATTCTTGTTGCCTGGCGTTGGAGCAGACGGCGAAAGTGACGGAATCCAAACGATGACGGCTTTTAACTCTTCTCCTGATCGACTTTCGTAACCGCAACGGCACGGGCACGCGCTTTCACGCCCCATACCATCCTTTAAAAGCCAACATATTTATGACTTATCCAGTAATTAATACTCCCTCCGTTTTTTAATATAAGTCGTTTTAGAGAAAAAATTTTGTTCCAAATTATATGTCTTTTTCGGTTTTCTATATAAAATTTATTAATAATTAATGTTGTATAACCAATGGTAATATATCTTCTATTTTTCTATTGGTTGAATTGTGGTTAGGTAAATAATTAATGATGTTTTTGTTTAGAAAATATAAGAAATTAATGGTTTTCTTAATCTACGTGCATAGCTGTAAAACGACTTATATTAAAAAACGGAGGGAGTATACTTCATCCACGAACGCAAATTGTTTTGTACGTTCAGAAAAGTAAAAAATTAAGTTTAATTATTATATGCCTATAAAGTCTGCTTTAGTTACTACTAAAATACCATATAAATAAAATTTCCTAGTGTTTATCAAGATTGATGAAGAATTTATTATTTACTTTGGTTAGAAAAAAATAATTATACCTACAAAGTCTGCTGATTATTTGAATCTTAACTTCCATCAAAATGTTGCACTAACTAAATTTTTTTTAGAAGAATACATAATACTATTTTATATACAAATTTATTATTTATATTGGTTAAATTGTCAGATACATAGTCATAGACTTTAAGTGTATGGTATTTTTGAAGTAAATGTTTACTCCAAATTTTTGTTTACTCCAAATTCAGCCGAAATCATGCCAGTCAAAGAAAATTGTTTTTTTGCCTATTTACTATATTTACTGTAGAAAAAGAGAAAAATACACTTTAAAAGTTACTCTAATATTTGAAAGAGAAATATAATTTACTCTCTATTCCACTCTCTTACATTGAGTCATCTCTTTTTTCTTTCCTCTTAGTTTCACCTCTTTGTGTTCAAAAAAAAAAGTTTCACCTCTTTATTTACTCCCATTTCTTCTGATTTTTGTTAGTCACTCACAACCATATTAAACACATTTTTTCTCGCAGATTTACAGTTGGTTGTACAATAATTAATTATATTGGCATTATACAAAAGAAGAGAATCGAAAAGGTTTGTAGAAAATATTAAAATGAATAAAAAGTAAGAATAGTTTTTTAGGTAGAGAGACAGAGGAAACGGGGATAAAAGGCAGCAGCAAGGAAGGTGTGAGTCGTAGTAAGTCGAAACATAAGAAGACGCGCTTCCTAAACGGGGTTCTTGAGAGACACAGAAAAAAGATTCCCTTTTTTTTCTTCCGTAACGGCGTTGTTTGGTACAGGGGGAGGCGATTCATTAAACCGGGCTTAGCGGGAGATTTACTTACAGTTACAGAGATAGTGATTTGGTTGCCTTACGATTCAGATCTCGCCAAACGGAATCCAAGGCTCGTACTATTAGATTCGCATTTAGATCAAATATAATCGTGCGTGTGTGCGTGGTGATTGAGAGAAGCTTAAATTTGGTTAAGTAAAAAGCTAAGAGCTAATGACGACAGGTATGTAAGTTACTTTCGATTTTTGAATTTTCCCGGCGACGGTTTCTGAGAAATTGGCGGTTGAACAAACACAGGAGAGCATATGTACGGAGAGCTGTGGAAGCTATGCGCGGGACCTGTGGTGGATGTACCTCAAGCTGCGGAAAGAGTCTTTTACTTTCCTCAAGGTCACATGGAGCAAGTGAGGCTTAGGATTTGAGAAAAAGTTTGATCTGATAACGATTTTGATTTTGATTTTTGATTTTTGATTTTTGATTTTTGATTTGTTCAGCTGGAAGCGTCAACGCAACAGGACTTGAACGCGGTGAAACCGACGAAACCGCTTTTCGATCTTCCTCCGAAGATTCTCTGCAGAGTTATGGACGTTCGTCTTCAGGTTTGTTTCTCTTTGGCGTGTGTGATTACACATCAAGTTTCGGTTGACCTTGATTAGCTTCTTATGTGGAATATTTGTTGCGGGGGGCTTTTGAGTTGACTTAAGATTAGATGATTCATTTGTCTTCTTCTTGGAAATGACCTTTTTTTTTTAGTTAACAATGATTTAGATTGAAAGCTAGAGAGAGTTTCGGATCTTGTTTGACTTAATGCAAGTTTTGATTCTTGATTTATTTTAGGCGGAGAAAGATACGGATGAGGTATATGCTCAGATTATGTTGATGCCTGAAGGAACAGTGAGTGTGACTCAATTCACTTTTTGTTTTCTTTTGAATTGTTGCAACTCTCTTACATCCAATGAGTGCTAATTTATAAACTGCATCAGGTTGATGAACCTATGAGTCCTGATCCTTCTCCTCCCGAGTCACAAAGGCCAAAGGTTCACTCTTTCAGCAAGGTTTTGACTGCGTCTGATACAAGCACGCATGGTGGCTTCTCTGTCCTTAGGAAACATGCTACAGAGTGCCTTCCCCCGCTGGTAACTAGGACACTCTTTGTGTTTAGTTTCGGGCTCACATGGCTTCAGCATTAGACTTAGATTTCATCATTGCAACGTCAATCTCATTTGTTGTTGTGTTCCTTTAGGATATGACTCAGCAAACTCCGACCCAGGAGTTAGTAGCCGAAGATGTGCACGGCTATCAGTGGAAATTCAAGCATATTTTTAGAGGTGATGAATCCATTACTATGACAAAATACACACTCATGTGACAAACAAGGTTTTGTGATTACTGATCGTGTGTTACTTGAAACCTGTTATACAGGTCAACCACGGAGGCATCTTTTGACCACAGGGTGGAGCACCTTTGTTACAGCCAAGAGATTGGTAGCTGGGGACACCTTTGTGTTCCTGAGGTATAACGTCACACTGCTATGTTTCTTTTGCTTTTCCAAAAGTGGAGTTTGAATTTTGACATTTTCCAAACTATTTTATAATGTCCAGAGGGGAGAATGGAGAGTTGCGGGTTGGAGTCAGACGTGCTAATCGTCAACAGACCAATATGCCTTCATCCGTCATATCAAGTCATAGCATGCATCTGGGAGTGCTTGCTACTGCATGTCATGCTACTCAAACCCGATCTATGTTCACCGTTTACTATAAACCAAGGTATACATTTATTACTCATCTTGAATGATTTCTTCGAAACTCTGCTTAATGATTTATTCTTGGTCTGAACAGAACAAGCCAATTCATCATTAGCTTGAACAAATATCTGGAAGCCATGAGCAACAAGTTCTCTGTAGGAATAAGATTTAAGATGAGGTTTGAGGGAGAGGATTCCCCTGAAAGAAGGTAATCTAATTTTTTTTTTTTATCTTTGTCTTTTTTTGCCCTGCAAAAGCTGTTCTCTAAACAAATATTTTTCTATTCAAAGATTTTCTGGCACGGTTGTTGGTGTTAAAGACTGCTCCACTCACTGGAAAGACTCAAATTGGCGATGCCTAGAAGTAAAATTCATCCCCTTGTATACATGCTTACATAGAATGTTTCTAAAGAGTAAAAACTCAATTAGTCTGCTATATATATTTGTGTAGGTCCACTGGGATGAGCCTGCATCGATTTCAAGACCGGATAAGGTTTCACCATGGGAGATCGAGCCGTTTGTAACTTCGGAAAATGTTCCTCACTCAGTTATGCCAAAGAACAAAAGGCCGCGTCATTATAGTGAAGTATCTGCACTTGGTAAGGCAAAGTCTAATCGTCATTTTTTCCTTGCAGTTACATAGCTCTCAAGCTTCCTATAGCTACATATCTCACTCACACATCATGTCTTTAGATGTAGGCAAAACAGCTTCAAACCTTTGGAGTTCTGCACTGACGCAGTCCCATGAGTTTGCACAATCGTGCATCACCTCACAGAGGAATTCTCCTCAGCAATGTTATCGTGATGCGACTGAAGATGCTAAAAACTCTGATTGGTCAGCCAGCCCTTACTCTGCAACACTGAACAACCAAATGGTTTTCCCAGTCGAGCAGAAGAAACCCGAGACTACCGCTAGTTATAGATTATTCGGAATTGATCTGTTGAGCTCCTCTATACCTGCTACCGAGGAGAAAACTGCACCGACGCTACCAATAAACATAACCAAACCAACTCCAGACAGCAACTCAGACCCAAAATCAGAGGTCTCAAAATTATCAGAGGAGAAAAAGCAGGAACCTGCGCAGGCGTCATCAAAAGAGGTCCAAAGCAAGGAAATCAGTTCTACGAGAAGCCGTACCAAGGTATGTTATGAACACTTTTTTATGCACATAAAACACACATACCTCCTCTTTTTATATAATAATCTTAGATATTTATATGAACACAGGTGCAAATGCAAGGCGTACCGGTGGGCAGGGCTGTGGATTTGACAGTACTAAATGGGTACAGTGAGCTTATAGACGACCTTGAGAAGCTGTTTGACATAGAAGGCGAGCTGAAAAGTCGGAATCAATGGGAAATAGTGTTCACAGACGATGAGGGAGATATGATGCTCGTCGGTGATGATCCATGGCCGTAAGTTACAACTCTCTTATTTTGTTCAATAGATTCACTACCAAAAAAACTCATATCTTTTTATTGTGGTTACAGTGAGTTCTGCAACATGGTGAAGAGAATATTCATATGGTCAAAAGAGGAAGTGAAGAAGATGACGCCCGGGAACCAACTCCGGAAACTGTTAACGGAAGTTGACACAACATTAACAACAACAATCTCTAAAACAGAGAATCATTCCAACTAATCTCTTTCTCCTTAGCTGCTTTGTCTTGTTCTGTCAGTGTTTTATGGGGAGGGAAGATCAAAAGTGGCTTAAACAAGAGACCACGTCTTGTCGCAAGAAAAGTAAAGGCTTAAAAAAATGGCTCGTTTTTTTTTGGGGAGCTTCTTGTGGAGAAAGAGGGCTTATGAGGAGAGAGTTCTCTTCTATGGGTAGGCTTCTTCTGTAAGTTCTTATTCTTTTTTCTTAATACGAACTTGTGTGTGTAAGAGATAGGAAGATGTAACGAACAGAGAAGGAGAAAATAAGATTGTGAATTATGTAAGAGGGTTATCATCCTCATGGCTCGTGTAAGCCTTCTTTTCCTTTGTATGCTCATTAGTTTTTGTTACTTTTCATGTACATATATGTTGTCAGAACAAAGCTTCAAACACGTTTTCTCCTTTTACTACATCAGTATGGTACTTATCACTAGAGGCGTAGTCAGTTAGCAAAAGCTTCCCAACCATCTGAACTGTCAATTAGATCCAAATAATAAATTAGGTTTGTCAAATAAATTGTTAATGTAATATCTATATCCAAATGGGTATATTGTCCAAATAGACATTTTTATCTGTACATTGATGACTTTCCTCTAAATCGATTTTAAGATAACATTTAAAGTATTTTGAACCATCAATGACTACATGGTGTAGTTCAGTCCGGGAACAAAATGTGCTTAGCCCATTTAAACCAGCTTCGTAGTGTGTCCATGAACGGCTCATTGTTTTGAAGGCGTAATATACATCCATGGACTATCCCTCCCATATGAAATCCTTGATCACCGGACAGTGCTCGTTGTTCTTGGAGGGTAAGGAGTTTGTTACGGCTAAACCAGTTCTTTTGCAGATTCTCAGATGTGAAGTAAAGAATGACAACAAAGAGTCCAAGAGTTATAGGGCCTTTAATTGTTGTTTGGGGTGAATCTGGTTCATCTTAGTGTAGGATGCAAAAGGAATGAGTGTTTCTTTACAAAGCAAGAATTTCTAAAGCGGCAAGGAACGGGCGTTGGTATCTGCATGAGGCTAAGATCAGACTCATCTGGAGATACCCTTCAGGTACGTAGACGACTTTGCTCTCCTCCAAAGAAACTTCAAAAAAAACGAAGAATGTTTTCTCTCACTTTTTCTTGGTCAAAACAATTTGCTTTAAAGAAATTTTCCCTTGTTTTTCTCAGTAAATGTATCATATAAACACAGTTAACATTTCATAAATATCTCTTATATGTAATATATACAACTATTATACAAGAATGTGAGCATGGCCGATCCTGAGATTCAAGAGGTTATAATCGATTTATTAAAAATTTCAACTAATTTTTTTTTTATAAATTTGAAGCGTAAAATGTTTTCTTGAATGTCTGTAGTTTTTTTTCAAAAAAAAATTAGGGGACTAAGGCTAATATGAAAACATGGCGGAACTGGACATAATACAACATCGCTAGGTAATGATAGCAAAGTGATATTGTTATCTATTGTTTGTATTATTCTTTCATCCTCGCTCTCGCCGAGATTGTGAATATTTTCTCCTTTGTGACATATCTTCACCGAATCATCCATGTGTTACTTTTTCCCTTTCTTTCAAAACTCACCAAATAATACCATTTAAAAAAGAATCCCGTCAATATACTCGATTATGAATCCAATCCATATGAATATACAGAAACTGTTATGAAAATCGATAATCATAGGCTTTGTAATCATTTTACAGACAAATAACCCTTTTGGAAATCATTTACTAAAAATATATACACCAAATTTTTTTAAAAATATATATAAACAACATTTAAAAATTTATTGGAGTATAGTTTATTAATCTAGCTATCAACTTAAACATTTCAATGCTTGAACTTTTTGAATCTCATTAGTTTTCTAATGGAGGGACTAAAAATATGTAAAAGTTGCATAGATAAGATCATTCATTTTATATTGTACTCTTCGTTAATTTACATATATTATTAAAATCTTAAAAGTGTTGTGTACAACACATACTCTTTCTTCATAGAACCTCGCCTATAAATAACAACAATATAATAGTGCTGAGCCTTGTTCTATATACCAATCTTCTCCAAAACTATTTGCGTCCATTAAAAAGAGAGATATTGAAACGATGGAGGCTCATGATAAAAGAAAACATTCGGTCGGCGGCACAACCCTCCACACGTGTCATCCGTGCCGGCGCGCCGTTCCATACAGAATATACGGCGTAATTCACACGTGTGGCATCTTAGCCCTCATGTACCATCATATTAACTCACTTCTCACAGCAGACACAACCCTAATAACATATCTTCTTCTCTTCTCCGATGTCATTCTCGCTTTCATGTGGGCCACCTCAGCTTCTCTTCGGTTTAACCCGGTTCATCGGTCCGAGTACCCTGAGATGTATGCAGCTAAACCGAAGCAGGACTTTCCGAAGTTGGATGTGTTTATATGCACGGCTGATCCGTACAAGGAGCCTCCCATGATGGTGGTCAACACTGCTTTATCTGCGATGGCCTACGATTATCCATCCGACAAGATCTCGGTCTATGTATCGGACGATGGAGGATCGTCTTTGACCTTGTTTGCTTTGATGGAAGCTGCCAAGTTCTCTAAGCGTTGGCTGCCCTATTGCAAAAATAACAATATTCAGGACCGATCTCCTGAAGTCTATTTTTCATCAAAATCACATACTTGGAACGACGAAGCTGATAATCTTAAGGTATGTATTATATCTTAAGCTGATAATCTTAAGGTATGCATTATATCAAAATCACATACTAGAATATTTTTATTTCTATTTCGAGAAGTGCATAGACGTATAGATCAACGTATTACGCTGCACTGATTGTTACACTTAGTGAATTAGTAATTTGAAATATATAATTTAATAATTTGAAAATTTGTGTAATTGTAAAATAAAGGAGAGTCATTGTTGTGCAACTTGTGATGAAGGGTCAATGCTTCACAACCTTATGAGTCCTTATCGTATCGACGATAATGTTTATGTTCCCAAGATTTTGGATAACTGTGACATCACCCTTATTCATTTATTAAATTTTTAACATTGATGGTTTCTTCTTTTTGCTAAACAACATTGATGATTCTCGTAAACTTTTTTGAAAAAGATGATTTCTCCTAAGAGCATCTCCAAAAAGAAACTCTATTTTAAAGTTTACAAAACTTTATATTTGAAGTTTTAATATGTTTTTCTCCAAAAGTAAAACTTCAAACCTAACTTCAAAATTATTTATATTTTACACTATGATCCTTATATTTGTCATAGTTGATGTAAATTCATAAAACTTCTATAAATAACTAATACATATATATAAATATTACAGAAATATTAATTAAAAAAAATCTTACACTAAAATATAAAATTATAAATAAAAATACATAATTAAATATTAAACTGCAAGCAAATATTACATTATTGCATAAAATTATTTCCATAATGCTCCCATATATGATCAACTAGTGCATTTCGAAGTAAGAAACGATTCTCTTTATTTTTTATTTGTAGATTACGAGCCAAAAATTGTTGAAACCGGATATCCTCATAATATGTCTGCTGATAGTTTGATATCATCAAACGAAAAAATCCTTGATCTTTTAAACGAAAGTACAACAAGCAGGGAAAAAATCATGAGATGATTGAATTACGACTGCAAAATGAAGCAAAAAAGTTAGCTTTTAAAGAAATAAAAGAGGAAAATAAAATATTGCTAAAAAATTAGCTTCTATCGATGATGTTAATATTCGTGAATACATTCGATCTGAATAAGAAAGAATCATACGAAAAATGCGTCAAGAGCAACAACAACAATCATCTTCGGTTACACAAAATTTGTTGAACAATATTTTGGAGATTTTGGAGGTTCCGGAGCAAATTTACCAGACTATTAGTGTTGCTATAATATTTAAATTTGAGTAATAATTATGTCTTCATGTGTCTTTTTAATAAGTTTTTATTATGGTTTTTGTAATATTTTTGTTGTTTAATTCTAGTTTTAAAATATTATAAACTTTGTTTTAATTTTTTTTTATTTAATTTCATGTATAAAACTTAAGTTTATATAACAAATTTGAAATATTTATGAGATATAAAAGTTTTAAGAATTAAAACAATAAACAAAAAAAATATTTAAGAATTATAAATATGATGTATAATTGTAAGGACCAAAATGCAAATAAAAAGATGAAACTTCAAATTTGAAGTTTTGAAAAGTGAAACTCTATATTTGGAGTTTCACTCTTCAAAACTTCAAATTTGAAGTTTTGAAGTTCCTTTTTGGAGAGCAAAAAACTCTATATTTGGAGTTATAGAGTTTCTTTTGGAAATGCTCTAAACGATAAGATTAAGAATAGCACTCGTAACCTAAATACTCTCTTCAAAACGATAAAACTTGCTAATATACTTTCTTTTAAAATATACGACTTCTACATATATGTAAGCATTATGAACCGATATGTAAGTATTATGAACCGATGATATGTACCTCTAACATAAAAGGACAGTGTATTAAACAATTCTAATGTTTCACAAGAAATAAATACTGATTGAGAAAATCATATGAGACAGTGAGACAAAATATTAAGTTATGGGTTTTTAGTAATTAAACCCCTCAACTAAAGATGAATCGTAAAAAAAACCCTCAACTAAAAATTTGTGAAATAAACCCTCAACTTTAGTTCCGTTAACATATGTTACCCTCCGTTTAAAAAACCGTGACGGAGGGTGACATATGTTAACGGTTTATAAGTTGAGGGTTTATAATGTTGAAAACTTAGTTGAGGGGTTTTTTTACGATTCAAAAATAGTTGAGGGGTTTTATCACTAAAAATCATTAAAGGATTTTTAAGTTATTTATTATTCATTTATACATTGTTTTAGATTGATTTGTAAGCCTTTAAAACTAATGTATATTATTAATACATTAATCTATTATAAAATTAATTTA
This sequence comes from Brassica rapa, assembly GCF_000309985.2. Taxonomy (NCBI): domain Eukaryota; kingdom Viridiplantae; phylum Streptophyta; class Magnoliopsida; order Brassicales; family Brassicaceae; genus Brassica; species Brassica rapa. The sequence goes on from NC_024797.2 coordinate 26,623,726, forward strand.
TACATTTTAAATTAATAATTTTCAACACGATTTACAACTTATTATAACTTCAAAATATTAAATTATTTGATATTTGGCAATAGTGATATAAAAAAATTGTGTGTTTATATCGTCATTTTCAAATATCAAATAATTGAAAGTTTCTAAGTTATATTAAATCTTAAGTAGTGTTGAGGATAATTCATCCATGAAGTCAATCTTTCTATTTGGAGTATGACTTACTTTTTCTTATTTTCATGATTTTCGTCATCAGACTCATACTTTCCTATTTTCCTATATTGTTCTTGATTTATTGTATTACTTTATGTTTCAAATATATTATTGATCAAGAAAATAAAAATATAATGTAGTTATTCAGAAATCAATGAGAATAAAAATAATCATGCATTATTTTGGAGGGGGGAGAAGTATGAACCGGATGACAAAAATCATGAAAAAAAGAAAAAATGCGTCATACGCTAAATAGAAAGATTGACTTCATAGATGAATTATCTCGACACTATTTAAGACTTAATATAACTTAGAAACTTTCAATTATTTCATATTTGACAATGACGATATAAACACACAAATTTTTTTATATCACTATTTCCAAATATCAAATAATTTAATATTTCAAAGTTATAATAAGTTGTAAGTAGTGTTAAAAATTATTAATTTAAGATGTATAAATTAATATACAAATATATTAATGTATTAAAATTTATAAATTAGTTTTAAAGGCTTATAAATCTTAAAACAATGTATAAATGATGATAAATAATTTAATAATATTTAATGACTTTTAGTGATAAAACCCCTCAACTAAAGATGAATCGTGAAAAAAACCCTCAACTAAAAATCCAGTGAAATAAACCCTCAACTTATAAACCGTTAACATATGTCACCCTCCGTCACGGTTTTTTAAACGGAGGGTAACATATGTTAACGGAACTAAAGTTGAGGGTTTATTTCACAGGATTTTTAGTTGAGGGTTTTTTTTACGATTCATCTTTAGTTGAGGGGTTTAATTACTAAAAACCCTTAAGTTATATACTAACAAACAGGTATGTGGAATCATTATCGTATACTAACAAACAGGTACATGTAATTATCGTGTGGTGGAGCAGATGATGTACGAAGATATGAAGAGCAGAGCAGAACATGTGGTTGATACTGGTAAGGTTGAGACTGAGTATATCACATGCGATCAATTTCGTGGGGTATTTGATTTGTGGACCCAAAAATTCACTCGTCGTCAAGAACATCCCACCATTATTCAGGTATTTAAATTATCAATAGTTTAGAAAAATCAACGCTCATTAGTCATTACTATATATGATTAATAATTTGCTATATGGTATTAATTTGCTTATAGAAATTCTCAAAAACAGCACATCCACTATATATTATTTGAGAAGCATTGCAACATTTTTTTGTAGCCACGTGTCATCACTAGAATGATTCTTAGAATCCTTAGAGAAATAAGTTGGTCCATCTAAATATATAATAAGCTTTTTATTAAACCACAATAAATACGTTATTAATGTGCTTTATTATTTCCTTAAATAAGATTACGTAATTACCTAATGTGGCTAAAATATATATGACAATTAATGATTTTGAATAATAAAGATTTGATAAAAATAAGTGTGTATTATAATTATATTTGTTTAATTTTAACCTATTAAAATAAATTAAACAATCATAGTAACCATACAATAAAAATTAAAAAAATATTTATATATAATATTTTGAATTTTAAAAAACGAGTATAAATAACTAAAACTGTTAAAAGTTTCACCTTCTAATTTTGTGATATATGACTTAAAACTTTTGTTATGACATGATACAAATAATTAAAAAATAATATAAGTTGAAAGTTTCATTTAATAAGTATCAAAAATAAAAGATATATAAGTATATGTATCATTTTAAATTAAACTATATACCATATAAAAAATACATAAATATCTTAATTTTGAAATTTACTTTCAACATTTTTTATGACATGATACAAACAATTAAAAAATAATATAAGTTGAAAGTCTCATTTAATAAGTATCAAAAATAAAAGATATATAAATATATGTATCATTTTAAATTAAACTATATATCATATAAAAAATACATAAATATCTTAATTTTGAAATTTACTTTTAACATTTTTTTGATAAAAAAATTGGAAAAATATTGACAACTTAATTTTTTTAAATATTATAAATTACTTAAACCATTAATTCCACAGTGAAAAGTTTGTTATAACTAATTTAGACTTTTTTCTATAAAGATACAAATGATAATAAAAAATATGAACAAAAAACATCATCTAATTAATATTAATATTAAAATATACCATATATAGTACTATCATTTAAATTTAATTATATATCATATCAAATAGAAAAAAAAATTCGATTTATAAAATTTATTTATATGTTTGCACCAATTTAATTATATAAGTAGTAGATAATGACTTTTTTATTCGATATATATATTTATTATTTCATAATATGTTATAAACATATAATATATAAAATAATTTATATATATAATATTTATTCCGCGCAAGGCGCGGATCTTAACCTAGTTCTTTACATATAACAAATCTACATTTAATTAATCTGAGAGCAGGTGTTGCAAAATAGCGAGACAGACATGGACGATTCCGGAAAATTTATAATGCCAAACCTAATATATGTGTCAAGAGAGAAGAGTAAAGTTTCACCACATCATTTCAAAGCCGGTGCTCTTAATACCTTGGTATCACCTAACCCTACCTTTTAACTGGTTTCAATTTGGTTTAGCTAGCTAGCTAGTAGCATTTTGGTTTAATTCTAGTTAAATCAATGTTTTGTTTTTCATTGTAGCTACGAGTGTCTGGGGTGATGACAAATTCGCCGGTCATTCTAACACTAGACTGTGACATGTACTCGAACGATCCTACAACCCCGGTTCGTGCCTTGTGCTATCTAACTGACCCTAAAATCAAATCCGGTTTAGGTTTCGTGCAGTTTCCTCAAAAGTTTCAAGGAGTAAGCAAGAATGATATCTATGCATGCGAGTACAAACGTCTCTTCGACATCAATATGATTGGGTTTGATGGGCTTATGGGACCAAATCACGTGGGAACTGGCTGTTTCTTCAACCGACGGGTTTTCTATGGGCCTCCATCTAATATGATTTCGGCCGAGATAGATGAACTTAACCCTAATCGGATTGCGGATAAATCCATCGAGGCGAAAGATGTTTTGGAATTGGCACATAATGTTGCAGGATGCAGCTACGAGTACAATACCAATTGGGGATCCAAGGTAAGGTCAAATCACCACTCACATATTAGATTGACCTTATCTTATATTCCATTTGTTATAAAAATAATTAGTCGTCAAAACGTGCAAATAGTGTTTTTTATTCTAATTGTTTAACGTGTTTATGCACTATAAAAACTACCTAATAAGAACATTCTTAGATTTTCTTAACATCACTTTCTTAGATAAATGTAGTTAATAGTTTTGACCAAAAAAAATGTAGTTAATAGTAATTCCTGATTCATATGAACATAGATATCATACTCTTTTCATAATAGATTGCCTAAGATCGATGGGTCTTTTAAAGAAAACTAGATCTGAACCCGCACGTCCGTGCAGATATATATTTATGTTTTTAAATAATATTTAAAATATAAAATAAGTTACAAAGATATATATTTATTATCAATTTTTATGTATATAATATTATTTTGAAAATGTAATATTTGTTGAAATTTGGTTTTGATTTAATTGTACAAATCATACATTAATGTAATATTTTGTTTATTTGTTTAAAAGTGCAACATCATATTAATAGTTTAATTTTAAACAATAGTTTTATATGCATTAATACAAATTTTATTAATTTTTTTGTTTAAAAATTTTGATTCTCGAAATTTTTGTATGTGACTAAATTAAATTATTTTATATTATATTTCAAAAATATATTTTATTTAATATATTATTGTTTCATATTTTTACTACAAAAATCAAACATAAAATGCTACAACTAATAAAATATTATTTATTTTGTTTCATGTAAAAATTAATTTAATAATCTTAAAAAGAATTGGACTATACTATTTAATTTCAAAACTAATTACTCAAATATATATAATATGGTCTAAATTATATATGATAAATAATCAAGAGATGATTAATAGAAATATATTTGTCCTTTCTTAGGAATGTTATTGTTAAGATGTATATTGTTTTTGTTAGAAAAATATCATATATGAATAAATTTAGGATGTTTAGTTAAGTTTCTAATGAATTGTCTAACATAGACTTTTGTATGGTAGATAAAAAATAAGATCATAAATTAATAGATTAGATATTATAGTTGTCTCTTGACATTTGTAATATCTTTAATTTCTAATTTGTTATACTATTTAAGATCAACTTATCATTTAAAACAATGCAGATGGGATTTAGATATGGATCTTTAGTAGAAGACTACTATACTGGGTATATGCTCCACTGTGAAGGATGGAGATCGGTCTTTTGCAGTCCCAAAAGAGCAGCATTTTGTGGCGATGTCCCTAAAAGTTTAATTGATGTAGTAAGCCAACAAAAAAGATGGGCCATTGGACTTCTTGACGTTTCCATCTCAAGATATAGTCCTCTTACCTATGGAGTCAAATCAATGGGCTTATTAGTGGGTGTCGGCTATTGTCAATATGCATTTTGGGCGTTCTGGTCAATACCTCTCATCGTATATGGGGTATTGCCCCAACTTGCCCTCCTTTATGGGGTTAGCGTCTTTCCCAAGTCATCAGATCCATGGTTTTGGCTCTACATCTTTCTGTTCCTTGGTGCTTATGGGCAAGATCTACTAGACTTCGTATTAGAAGGAGGAACTTATCGCGGATGGTGGAACGATCAAAGAATGTGGATGATAAGAGGATTCACTTCATTTTTCTTTGGCTCCATAGAGTTCATTCTTAAAACCCTAAACCTCTCCACACATGGATTCAACCTCACCAGCAAAGCCAATGAAGATGATGAACAGGGCAAGAGATATGAGAAAGAGATCTTTGATTTTGGGCCCTCTTCGTCCATGTTCTTGCCCTTGACTGCGGCCGCGATCTTAAACCTCTTTGCCTTTGTTTGGGGGATTTATGGCCTTTTCATTTGGGGAGAAAGACTTGTTCTTGAGTTGATATTGGTGAGTTTTGCGGCGGTGAATTGCTTGCCAGTTTATGAAGCTATGATGTTGAGAAAAGATGCCGGAAAATTACCAAAAAGGGTAAGTGTATTAGCTGGGATCCTCACATTTGCTCTGATTCTATCAGGTTACTTCTTCCTCGAGTAACTGCGTGAATTAGCATTATGTACTTACATTACAATAACGTTATGTTTGGAATGTGGTAAACTAGAAGCATGAAATAATAATATGATGAAATTCCTATCTTTCACTTGTCATAGAGCATTCATTTTGGAAGATAAAAAAATCAGACCTATTAGCTTTTACATCTTTTTGTTCCTCGGTGCATATGTGCAATATCTATTAGACTTCGCATTAGAAGGATGAACTTGTCGTGGCTGCTGGTGGAATGATCAAATGATGTGGTTGATTAGAGGAGTCTACTTATTCATCTTTGGCTTCATAGAGTTGACTTTTAAAACTTTAAACCTTTTCTATCTATGTAACCAATATGTAATGTGATGGTATACATGTTCATCTCTTGAACAACAAAATTAAGATTTACATTTTGTATTTGATCTATTGACTAACAAAACTTGTAACTGCTTATTTCTTCGGGGTTAATAAGTCAAACCGGTGACGTTTCAAGAGAATCTGGTTGGTTGTTGTCGTCGTCGACAGAGGTTTTGGTCGAAGAGATTAAGACAGAGGAACGACAGAGAGGGCAAGTGGTGTGAGAATAAAGCCAAAGGTGAATACAATCGAGATGAAATATGTGTTTGCATGAAGGCATTTCCACCAACTCTTCCTTCAACTCGAATTCTCCCAAACATACGCAACATCTGCACCAGTTTTCATTAAACCAATCAAACTTTCCATCCACCAAAACAAACAATGATAATATTAAACACAAGGACTTGAAAAAAGATAATATATTCACACTTGAGGACAAAAATCTTAATAAAGGTATATAATCTTGATTTTTTTGGTCTTATCTGGAATTTAAACTTTCCATCTTTACTTTTAATATTCCTTAGCTCTAAGCAACGGCCTAAAAACACTTATGAGCAAAGAGCATCTGAACTCGTATATTTCAACTTTCAAGAGGATCATTCTTAGACATCACTTTGATTTGTGTATCAACACTATTAACATAATTTATCTAGAAGAATCTTAACAATTAGAGGTCATGCTCATAAAAATTCACAAATGGTAAAGAGTAAATTTGCCAACAGATTTGATCAATTCATTCTGAACATCATGACGATGAGACTATCTTAAAGGTGTTTATTTTAGAAGTAAAATTTTGAATAAAATGGTTTTTTTTTCTTATGTGGGGATAAGTTTTTCTAAAAAGAAAAACTCTTTGCAGAAATTTCATCAATATTTGTATGAAAGAAGAGTAACTTACAGAGAATCTCTTGTTCCTAATTCCTCATTGAACAAAACCACATGAAGCTTTCCTTTCAGCTCTACTTTCACATCTAACAAACAAACCTGCAATATAAAACACAATCAATCTCAACACTGTTCTTCATTTAACTTATTAGCACATAAATACCCTTTAGTAACCTCACATCAACAAGACCATAGCTCTATTATTTCTTGATGTAAATAATTCAGTACTTCTGTAGAGACATTGTGACACTTACCGAGGGGAGATGAGGAGAAGCCTGGTGGCTCGAGGAAACAGGAAGAGTCATTGGAGAAGGTGGGGAGAGAGAAGAGGCTCTTCTCTTAAGGTAAAAAAGATAGAACAAGAGGAAGAGAATGATGGAGAATAAGATGGGAATGGAGAAGATGAAGGCTTGGTAAAGTTTGAGTTGAATTGCTTGTGGGTATAGGTGAGGTGAGATTGGTGATTGAGGATCAATCATAACTTTTAGTTTCTAGAAATCAAACTCAACAGATAAAAAAAAGCAAATGAGAAATGAGAGTTATGATGGAAGCTGAGGAGGCATAAGAGGAGCTATGGTATATATATATCATGTGTATGCGTGTATCTACCCAAAAGCAGGTAACTGTGCAACCATATTGGATTTGGACTGGGATTCTCTTCTGATATAAAGTGTTTAAATTTGTTTTCTTTTCTTGTAAAATGTATACTATGGTAGCATGTTTATATATCATGTAGCAACCTTTTTAATTATAGATTACAAATTTCAATTCAACATATATATTCATGAACAAGGGTGAGTTATGATGACTTAAGAAACTTATACTGTACACATATCACATGTGATGTGAATACATAATTATGCACATCATCAGGAAGTGGAAGTGGTTGAAAGAAAGAGCCTTTTGGGTTATATAAAATACAAGGGTATATATTCCTTATGGTTCTTTAAATATAATCAAAAGGAAACAAGTGAGTAAGCAGGTGATGAGGTTCCACTAAACAAGATGAATAGAAACTTTATAATGCTTAAGGATTATATTCAAGTGTCTCTATAACATGGGACCTATATAATTATAACCTATCATTTCATTTCCTGCTGACTCATTTTGGTTATTAGATTATTTGAAACTTCATAAGCAACAATCATAGGTTTTCTATATCAAAATCCAGAATTTGTAGTGACTAAGTCTATGCAATCAGTAAGAATCGATCACCAAGTGTGATTGGATATTTCTAGATATTTTTAGAGTAAATAGGAGAAAAATAAATAGGTGGAAAAGAGAAGAAAAATAAGGGTGTGACTGAAAGGTCAAGTTAGAGTAAATATCTGAGAGTAAAATATTTTTCAGCTGTGTTACGCTTTTCTATAGCCAGTCAGGTGAAAAGTGAAAGAAAATGTTTTACTCTCGGTTGCGCTAAAGTTGTTTGTCTTTTAGGAGGTCTATTGGAAATAGAATTTGTGTGGAGTTTAAAAATTTTAAGAGTTAATAGATTTTTAAAAGTTAAGTAGATTTGATGAATTCTTACCCAATGTATTGTATAAATTGTCATTGATTATTATAGATTTTCATATATACTTTTCTTTCCAAACTTATCTTTCTATTATTATTATTTTTTAAATTCTTTCATAAAATAGAACTATTTGAAAATTAAATAAAATTTTTGGTTTTTTAATATTTTGACATCTTGATTTGTCTTGTTTGATTTTTGTTTTTAAGTTTTTAAGATCAACCTTTGAATTTTCTCATGATTTTATTTTAATATCAAATAGTTATATTTCATGAAAGATTTTTTTTAAAAAAATGTTATTATTAATAATTTATTTTATCTTTAGTTTTTTTTTACAATTATCTTTCACTTGACAATAAAAATGTAAAAAAATCTTGTTGTGTTTGTGTATTTGTGTTTTTATGTTTTAATATATTTACCATGTGAAATCCAGCGCAACAACTTTTTGTTATTATTTACTCTAATTTACATTTTTCTTTTTTACTCTGTTACTCCATTTTACTCCGTCTTTTTTACTTCATTGAGTTACCAATCACAACCTAAAAGTGAGAAAGAGAAGAAATTGGAGTAAATATGTTTACTCTTATATGTGAGAGAGTAAAGTTGTAAGTACATTTTACTCTATCTGAATAGTAACTAGAGGAAAAGATATAAATACTGTTTTTACTTGATTGGCAAACTTGTAGAGTAATTAGGAGTAAAATGTTTTCCACCTAATTTTTTTTACTCTATAAGTGCTTTACAGTCATAACCTAAAACCACAGTAGTACAATCACTTTGTTACTTTTTTTTTGGACAACTACTTTGTTACAAACCACAGTAGTAAAATCACTTTGTTACTATGTACATTTTTTTGTCACTTTGTTTCTATGTATTCTTCTTTTTACTTTCGGAAAGTGGTGATTACTTAAATTAAAAGTCTCTTCACTTGGATTAGGACAAGATTCTGTACCCAAATCTAAGAATTTTCAGTTACTTATTAAAAAAAAAACAATAAGATTCGAAACAAGTCGACAACCTACCAATATTTGTAGATTACCAAGATTATATGATTTTAACTTTAGCAAGAATATCATGTAACCTTTTCACATTTCATCCAAAAGAACAGGATGTCCTAGTGAACTAAAACATAAATCAACAGTAAATACCTGTTAATTTCATGGAAAACAGATAATAATGTGATTATACTTTTGGAACAATACCTGCAAAAGCAGAAGAGTTTTTTTTTATATCATTTTAATGACTTTTAATGACTTACACATAAACTTTGGTCGCTTTTTCCCCTTTTTCTTTAGTGATAGACAGCTTGTTGTTTTTTCACGTTGTTTATGGACAACTTGACCCTTTTCTCACTTGCATGTTTTATTAGGGCATTTATTTTGCCCTATATTGTTCACATGTTTTATCGAATTAGCTAAAAGCCTAAAACTTCTCATATCATTCAAATATAATATCTGGTGTGGAAAAAAAATATCTAAGCACACAGAGACTAAGATAAGCTTACTATGGATATAATCATAAGGATTTCTTTAATCTCGCTAGATTACATGGACAAAACTATACATATTTTTTGTAATATTGGTGGTAGTGGATCCTGAGGGGTGACCTCCCTCTCTCATAGTGGGAATTCTGAAAAAGGTATCACTAACTTAGATTCTAAATAGATGAGTTAAGGGATTATAAAATTACTTTATTAAACTTTTTCTAAAATACAAAATATATATTAAAAACAACTGAACTTTTCAAATGGTTGTAAAGATATTGGTAGGAGCAGACACAGGCTGGCTTTTAAGGTTACAGTTGTGTTCTTGTTTACGATTGCTAGCTAAAGCACTCTAGTCTTCTATTTCACTAAAATACAAGTTATTTATAAAGAGCAACAAACTTTGGTCTCTACTCTAATTTGGATTAGATCAGTATCACACATATTATTACACCCTAAGTATTCATAAGAACTACATAAATTTAATCCTATTTGTTTGTATTTTACAGAATTTTCTCCAGATTTGTACACAAAAATAGGCCTGCTAAGCAAATTCAAACAATTCGAAGAAATTCCTAGTCACTAAATATTCAACTTCTGACTGACAATCAATAGTTTGTTAAGTTTACCATTTTATGTGAAAATTTGATGTTGATGGTTGCTTAAATTCGAGGTCGGAATTTGGAGGTTGGTGCAGATGTGTCTTCGAGCCATCATTTGCGCCAGCAAATTAGCTTTCACGCACCATAAACTGTAACTCTAGAATAATAAATGAAAAGCTGGTCTGTACGACCTCTAAAGAACCTGTGATGGCTGTGTCAATGACATTTTCTGATCTCTGGATGCTGTTATCGAACAAACATAAGCCAATGGATGTGATTAATATATGCTTCTAGGTGGAGCCAAGTCAAATTGATAAGTCGGTTTGATATATAATTTTTAACCAAAAGAGATATAACTTCTGATCAAGAGATGAGGCAGTAACTCAATGACTTACAGACAGTTGTATATCAGCCTTTAAATACATTGTACTTTAGATTCTATCAAGCTTTTCTGTGTACACCAATACAATTCCGTATACCCACCTATTGATGAAACAGACTTCATTCAGTGACTTTTGCTGGTATAAGATTCTGATGATGCTTTTGTTGAGGACAATGACATTTGCGGCTTCTTATCAGAACATGTTCCCTGCCATGGTCGGTCTCTGAAGAATGAAAAGTATCTAACTAACTGCAAAGAGAAAATAGGGTTTCAACGTTTGTTTTCCAGAGAGGTCTCTACATCAATAGTATAAAGAAGATATATACTGAGAACACTGAATCACAGTCAAATAAAAGCGTATTTGTTAACTCTCCACACGGCTTTTTCTGCACGTAAATGTTAAATATAATAGACCAAACGGTGGGCTGAAGAGGAGATAAATAAATATAATACAGCCTAATGAATAATTTAATTGACCCGTTCTGTGATGAGAATGGGCTAAGTCAAGGCTAAATATGATGTAAGGGCATCCCCATTGAGAGTTTAACGAGGAGTTCACACGGTTTTCGAAAAAAAAATATTAAAATAAGTAAAAGAGGTGAACCTGTCTCTTGCAAGTTCACTGCACTGAATCCGGATCAACATTGTAGCACGGGTCCCACAGTGCGTGGCGGCTCGCGATTGGTCCGATTAATTTTTTTTTTTTTTTTTAAACAAAATTCAAACAAAAAAAAAAAATAATAAAAAAATGCTTTGTGAACCCCTCCCATGGGGTTCACTGATGTACATGGCCTAATGGTTTGCACGAAATGTAAACTAGCAAGGTAGAGCTACAAAGTGACTATTATGTAAAACAATTGGCTGGAGTTCCATTTTTTTGTGGAAGTAGGTATAGTAATCATAACGATCCATCTGTATGACTAACGATTCATAGATGCATTTTAAGTACTCAGTAGCAAGTAGTCTAATTACTAACGGTTGCAAAGTGAACCAATCTCACAGTGTGCTATATTATGTATGAGGCCAAAATATTCTGGACTAGTTAAAAAAGTTTCAGCCACAAGTGGAAGATACAGCCTTGTGTAAGTCACTATCTCAAAGGATAAATGCAGAAACAAATTAAAAAAGGGGGATAAGGAAGCATGCGCACAAGATAAGAGCAATTCTTTCTTTTTGAGTACTGAATTCTTTCTTAAAGAGATGCTCCGTACACTTGAGAGCAATTCTTTCTTTTTGAGTACTGAATTTGTAGAAAAGGACACACATGAGAAGCCCTGAAGTGCTCGCTTTATCACTTTTCACATAGCCAATACAATAATAACTACTCAAGAATTCTTCATAGCACGTTCGAGATAAGAAGAGACAAATAGTTATAGTTTTCACCAAACCAATGGCATTACAAACTCAATTCATCTAACCTCCAATCATTTTTTCTGAGTTGGACTCGGACTTTATGCCGGAAATGTATTCACCAAGATAAGACTAGACTAGATAAGTTAAAAAAAATAAGATAATAATAGATAGACCCCTCTTTTGCTACAAACAAAATGCAAAGATCAATAATAGCATAGAAATGGTGATGAATCAATTAGATTGTACAGAAAAACTCAAGTCTATTCATTTTTCAGGATCCATATCACAAGCTCCATATATATATATATATATGCTTTAAAGTCAGATTCAATGCGCACAAGCTCACATGTAACTATGAATCACTTATTGTTTTTTTACCTAACCATTTGAAAACCAGTTCGGGATAAATCTCTACGAGATTTCATTCAGAGATATAAGCACACAATAAAATCCCACAAAGCTGTGACAAAAAAAAAAAAATCCCACAAAGATCTCTAGCTAGTTCTACTGAAAGCGCGTGCCTCATCTAATATCTTCTTCTTCGGAAACAAGCTGAAGAATGAGATTTTTTTTTTGTAACTGAAATATGATTGTTCCGTCATTTCTTTATATCTTCGGAAACACTGCGAATCAATGTCACAACAAGTGGAAGACCACCTTCTCTTCTTCTCCGCCATTATTTCTTCTTTCCGCGTCCCTTAAGTTAGATAAGAACCGAAAAAGGTGGTCATTTTGAAATTTCGAAAATGGGCCGCCAAAACTTCAGTTCGGATTGATGATGGCCCAAGAAGAAGACTGATGGACAAAAATACATCTTTTTCACAAGTATTATCAAGACGAGCATCAATGAATTGTGCTCTAATCAGGTGAAATGTTGAGGTCTTTTGTGAATTTACTATTCACTCAGTTTCAATTAAATATTTTTTAGCCAAAAAATTGTTTCATCTTTAAAATATATTATTTTCAATGCAATAAGTATTTTTTTAGAAATTTGTTCCAATATATATATAAGAGAATTAAATAACATGCATTTATTACAAAATACTACACATTAGGAGAAATTTCATTTTTATTTTATATTTTATAGAAAGTATAGAAATATATTATAAATGGTCCGTTTATTGTAATACGACGATGCAATCATGTCAGAATATGTGCTTGATTTGTTAACACTAGGAGTGCACAAAAACCCTGAATCGAACCGAGTCAAACCGAACCAACCAAATCGAAACCGATTCAAACTGAACCGAAGTCTATTTCAAACCACACAGTTGAATATTTCTCCAACCCGAATGGTTCGGTTCGGTTTAAAACCGAACCAAAATGAGAAACTGGAGTGTTTTTGTAATTATTTAAATTAAAAATATTAGTAATATCAATATACTAAAATTCTAATACCAAACCACGTATCTTCCACTTTTCATTCATTAACATATATTCTTCTAACCGAATATTTAATCATTAAAATATTTGATTTAAAATAAATAGAAAAATCGGTATTTTCATATTCTTATATATGTAAACGTGGATGTTAAATTTAAACCTAAAACCTAAAAAAAAATTTATCAAAAAACAAAAGTTTTTCTCCACAGCGTCACATGGAAGATGATTCATTGTAGCATTTAAATAATAATATAACAGACATTGATGATTCATTGCATGCTTTTTAGTGATGTTGGTTTTTTTATAGTAAACTTTCATTTGTTTTCATTCTTATATACTTTTTTGTGACTTTTAAAGGTTTTTATTTCAGTTTTATATTGAATTTAGTTTACATAGTTTATGTTTAGATAATTTATGTTTTAAAATATAATTTCTCTTAAAAAATTAAACTAAGAAAAACCTAATTAAACTGATCCAAATTAAAAATAAACCCAACCAAACCAAATACAAATCGAACCAAATATAAACCAAACCGAACACAAACCGAACTAACTATGGTGTATTTTAATTGAAAAAAATACTAGAACCGAACTAACTATGGAGTATTTTAGTTGAAAAAAATACTAGAACCGAACTAACCAAACCGAACCGAGAAAATAAACGAAGTGTCTACCCCTAGTTATCACACTTCTTATTTAACGTTTAATAAAAGTCTCTCAGTCATGTAAATACTCGCTAAAAGTTTTAATTGATTTTACTCCAAATTGCCGATAGCTTGGTCAGTTTCTTCAGGTAATTTGCTATTGCTATTGACGGATACCAGTTGACCCCGTTATCTTGGAAATGTAGGCTAAGTTGACATTTTATAGATTTATCATTTAAGTTTTGGGTCAACTATATCATTTAATATGGGTTTACCTCTTCTCCTTCTTTCAATATTTTAATTTTATTTAATTATATATTCATGTTTGACCAAAAAAATTATATATTCATGCTATTTAGTTGTTCATTTTCATTAATAGGCTGACGAATATTCACAGATGTGATTCACATAATTATGGTTCTTGCGGTGTCCATAGCTCTTCTTAGACAATTTCCACATGAATCACTAATTTCTTACTTAGAAAATGTGATGTCTGTTTTTTTACAACATGAATCATATTATTTTAATTCCATATGATATCATCAAAGCTTGGTAGTGTTGTAATAAAAAAATCGTTTTAAAAGAAGTGTAATTAAGTGTATACAGTATATTGCTCTTTGACGTCGTCAAAACACTGAATAAAGTAATTACACTGGCAACAAAACAACAAATTATCTCACTGTACCTTTTGTAATTAATATATAGCCGACCATCCATAATGATTATTCTTAAAATGTTAATTCTTATTTAAGTGACACCACTGTTTGTTGTTTATAAGGTTTAGTTGGACTGCACAAAGAAAGTCTAGCTAGTTGAACTAATATACTTTCCCTCTATATTTGAATGATTAAGGTTTCTCACATATATTAAAAATTTACATTTTTATTATTATTTTTTGGTCTTATCAATAATGTTCTACCACTTATAATTTTACATTTTAATTTATTTTTATTTTAAAAGACAAATGCATTAGTTATATTGTTAAACATTAATCTTTTGTATACAAAAAAAACTGTTAGAACATTAGTTATTTATATACGGAAGGATTATATGGGAATTGAAAATGTTTCAGGGAAATTGTTAATCTATAAGTCATGCAATGGAATCAAACCCCCTTTTTTTTTTGAAAAAGAGGAATCAAACTTTTTCGTTTTAAAGTAGTCGGTTAGTCCATCAAATACCGCAAATTTAGTTAGGTCAATCTAAATTCACATGTCTTGTATAACCATTTATTATACGAGTTAGTTTGAGGGCGTACATGTACATGTTGATGTAAAATCGGCATAAATATCATGTTCTGGCAATAGTGAAAGCTGAGAAGAATGTTGAACGGAAATCAAGGAGGATCTAGGGTTAAATGTCTTATAAGATCCAGCATTTCATGTAAAATCAGCATAAATATTATGATACAACAATAGTGTATATTATTTATTGTGTACTGTTTTTGGACTTGGTGTGTTCAAATTTAAGTCGTGGGTTGATTGAGTGGCGTTGGGCTCTCTATACATACAGTTTTAGGCTTTAGCCACCAAAACCTGTCTATAACCCTGATATGTGTTTATAGTCGGACGACTTAGACCCCAGTCGGCAAGTTTGTGACCTTCTTTTATGAGTTATCCATTCAAAGACTCTGCATATGTCATACTTTTTGAAAGAAATCGAGACAATAATTAGCGGATCATGCGATGGATCTCACATAACTTCCCGACCACTATTTTTGGATAACTTATAAACGCCAAAGAGAATGGTGAGGGTGACATTACTATTCTAAAATAATTTAATTAAAATTTAAACTGGACTAAAAATATAACTTATTCCACGACTAAAAGTAAGTAGATAGTGGGTTTTCCTTACATTTCTTAATCATTTCCATGGTTAAGAGAAATGATTTCCTTAATCATAGAATACAAATGATCGAAAGTAGAATCCGTATCAAGATTTTGCCTTTATTTTTTTCGTTGGCTATTAATACTAGTAGAGGATTAATGATACTATTTCATGTTCTTTATAGATTTTGGAGTTTCCTCTTCGTTTTTATTGGTTGCGTATGTTATCTTTTCAATACATTTAATGTTTTCTGCTTTTTTATTCTCACCCTTGGTCATTAAAAAACCCCAAGAAACAGGACCAAGAGGGGTAATAAAACATAAGTCAACGTATAACAATTTGAGGAAGTGTACCCGTGTTTAATTATATGATGCTACTTAAACAAATGTTAATAAGAAATAATTTTAACACATAAAATAATTTTCTAAAATTTTAGAAAAACTAATCCTAGACGAAAAACAATTCTTATCACAATCATCAACTGCGAGATGATAATATATATATATAAACAGAAGAAAAACAACTCCTACTTCGAATCAACCAAAACGATATATATCATAATGTCATTGACTGTTATGTTTTTCCATATCAATACACCAGTTTCTCTGCAAATTTATTGGTTGCATGTGGTCAACTAAATTTGCAGCCAATTTTATAATAAGTATATTGTATTTATAAATTAAATTTGCAGCTGAGGCAACGTTTGTTTATGTTTTATTTTGTTTTCTAGTGTAGTTTTCTTTGTTTGTAAGCAAACTATTGATGTGCAATGTTAGTTTAGTCAGCTGTTGTATCAATAAACACTAGTTACATCCCATATACGAGATTCTATATCAACTCTGTAATTTCCTTTTGGCTTTTTTTTGTCAAACCACCTTGGCATTCTTATCAAGTTGAACATTTCTTAATATTCCTAAAAATTATTATTTTAATTACAAGTGACAAAATGTTCCACACCTGTTCCCTAATCATTTATACATAGGATTTTTATAATTTGTGGCAACTATTTTTTTATAACAAAGCTTTTGACTCATAATGTGTTTCTCAAAGTATATAGCTATCAAGAAGTATCACCATATTGATTTATATGGTTTTTGACATTTCTCTAAACAACCGTATGCAAGTTCTAGGTTTTGATACAAACAACACGATATCACTAATTAGCGCAAGTTGATGAGATTTAAAAATATAAATTAACTCATCAATCAAATAAAAGACAAAACAAACGTGTAAAAAAGGAGAAAATAAATAATCAAATAACTAGTGAATCGCACTAATTCCAAAAGAATGACGTGCGCCTATGATTTGTTTTCTCCACTTCTCAACTCCCATTAGCATTCTCGAAAAGGCATTACGTAATAATTCTATTTTGCACCTATTAGTTTATTTTAATAGTAAACATCTTAAACTTTTACAAATTTTCAAGGCAACTGATTGGTGCATTCGCACCAGGTGTGCCGAACGTGTCGTAAAATGCACCCGTCAGACTTGACAAAGGACAATGCCTACACGAGCTAATTTTTGTTTGATGTAGTGAATAATAAATAGCTCGGTTGTTTGCTGTTGAAAATTTATAGTTTATCATACATAAAATCTTTATGGTAATAATATCGACTAATAATATTAACGATGATGTAATAAAATTAACTTGTTTGACATTCGTTTTGTCGGACGTACCAAAATCCAACCGAATAATTTTATAGGAACTAGCGATCAGTGATAGGTAAACCCGATTGTTCTATGTACAAGCATCTCTAATAGAACTCTAGTTTTCCCTTTGTAATTTACACAAAAATAAAATAACTCTATTATAGTATAACTTTTGCTCTAATGGTATTACTCTATAATAGCGTTAATCTATTATAGAGTAAAATATAGATAAATGTCATATTTTAATCTATATTTGGAGTGAAAAAAATGACATTCATCTATATTTCACTCTATAATAGAATAACTTTATTATAGAGTAACACCATTAGAGCAAAAGTTACACTATAATAGAATTACTCTATTTTTATGTAAATTATAGAGGAAAAAATAGAGTACCCTTGGAGATGGTGACCTATGCCATCCAACCACATTAGAAGTTAATAATTTTGAATTGAAGAAAAATCAACAAAACAATTCTTCGTTCAGTGAAACCGCTAAAGTGGTCACTTATTTGATTTTAGCTATATAATTACGAGTTTGTTATACATAAATTAATAAAAAAAGAATGTTCAAGTTTTGTTTGATCATTAAGATGTTTTAAAATTGTTATTTGTATTAGTTTAATTAGATTTAAAAATAATCAATAAAAAATATCAGAATCATAAAACGTCTAATCTATAACCATAATTAATTTAAAAAGGATAGAAAATTTAGTTACAAGTGAAAAATACAAATTACCTGAATAATTATTGATCTTTTGTTGTCACAATAATTTTTTTGTCAAATGTCTCTTTTTGTTCTCAACATGTATAGGAAAGATCTTTTATTAATCTTTTGTTGTCACAATAATTTAATTTGAACCTCCGACGCTTGTGGTAAATGGTTCATAGTTGTGAGTATTGTTATTTGGGTTCGAGTCCGGCCATCCGGAATTCTTCAAGTGGTAAAAAAATATGAATTTTGTGAGTTTCGTGGTAATTAGTTTTTGGAATTCGAAAGTTTTTGTGATCACATCACGATTATAAAAATAAAATATATAGGAAAAATTATTTAAGCGAATAAAATCTCGAGGAATATTGAAAATATATAACATTATTACTTCCATTAGTTTAATCATAACTAAAAATAATCAATGAAAAAAATATTAGAATCATAAAATGACTAATATATAACCATAATTAATTTTAAAATAGAGAAATTCTTTTGGTTAGTCATTTTAAGTTTATTTTCACAAAAATAGTCTATCAATGAAGAAAATGACCAAAATATGTTTTATTAAATGGTAAAATATACTTTTATACCCGTTAGGTTAACTAGTTTTGACTTAAAGTTTAGAGTTAGGGGGCGACTGGTTTTCCCGCTACCACCCGCAATCGCAGCTTTTGCGGTTGGTAGCGGTTGTCGGCGGTTTGCAACAATCACTCAAATCGCTTTAAACCGTTTCAAACCGCTCCGAATCTCATAAATTCAAAAGCTGGCTCCAGCTAGCGTTTGCGTTTGCGGGCGGTTGCGGGAGAGTAAATTTTTTTTTCTTTTTTTTAAAACAATATGTATACAAAAGTAAAAATATTTAATAAAAAATTTAAAATAGAAATTAAAATATTAATATATATCTATTATATTTTAATTAATATTATAAAATTTTATAATAAAAACAATTTCAATAAATTTTCAAAAATTAAAATTATAACTTTCTAAATATAAATTTTATATTTATTATAATTTTATGATTTTTGTTATATTTATAATTTTATTAATTATAAATATTGTTAATTTATTATTTGACTGTTACTGCATTTGGTAGTTAACCAGTCATAAGTCATCCGCAAACGCACCAATTTTTAACCACAGTACTAATCGTACAAATTTCTTAAAACCGCTAAAAACCGCAACCGCCCGCATCCACAAACTCCTGCAACCGCAACCGCTGCGTCTGAACCAGTCAGGCCCTTAATGGGTGAATTTTGGAGATGAGTTTCAAATTTCAAAACAATAAAAAATAAATATTAAAATTTTCAAAACAAAAAGAGATTATTATGGTCATTTTATTTTTTGAGGACTATTTTTGTGATAAAAACTTAAAAATAATTATCTGACATAGTTATCCTTTAAAATATTAGAATCATAAAAATATTAGAATCATAAAAAAAAAGAGTATTTTATATGAAAGGTGGGGGAGAGGAGACAGTTGTATTGTGAAGCAGAGAATCGGTTCCAATATATTATCCGAAATGATTTTGTATTTTGTTTGATTCTGCAACATATTTTTTGGAATCACACACTCTGCAAATCTGACTTTTCTTGTTCTCTTTCTCTATCCCCTAATCTAAAAGTTATCAACGAAGAAGAGAACTTGCACACGAAAAACTTCCCCGGGAATATTCCAGAAAAATGTGCGACCCCGCCGATGATGATACCGCCAGAAACGGCGTCACGCCTCCAGCGTCGTCAAGGAGGTCAAGGGAGATTCTGATGGACGTGGATGACTTGGATCTCGACGGTTCATGGCCTCTCGATCAGATCCCTTACTTATCCTCAGCCAGTCGCATGATTTCGCCGATTTTCGTCTCCTCCTCCTCCGAGCAGCCTTGCTCGCCTCTCTGGGCGTTCTCCGACGGTGGAGTTAACGGTAACCACGGTGGATACGACGGCGAGAAGATTACCTCCGCCTCCGGTGTCTCTTCTTTCCGTCTCGCCGATTATCCTCTCTTTCTCCCTTGTTAGTCTCTCGCCCAACTCTCTAAGCTTCTTCTTCTTCTTCTCCGATGATATTTGAATTTTGCTATCGTAGTGGAATGATTTAGACTTGAATTTGAAGTTCTTGCTTACGGATTGAACAGAGCTTTTGATTGATTGATTGATTTTGTGTTTGACTTTGGAGTTTCTATTTTTGGTAAATAAAGTTGCTAAAAATAGAACTGTACTTAAAAGTAGTAGGCTATGATGAATCTTGCAGACGCTTCTTCTTCATCAGTAGCTGAAACCACAACAGAGAAGCATAGCAGTTTCCAGTTTCCTTCTCCGTTGATGAGCTTAGTCCCGTCAGAGAACGCTGACAACTACTGTGTGATCAAAGAGAGGATGACTCAGGCGCTTCGGTACTTCAAAGAATCAACCGAACAGCACGTCTTGGCTCAGGTCTGGGCTCCTGTGAGAAAGAATGGTCGTGATTTGCTGACGACTTTGGGTCAACCTTTTGTTCTTAATCCTAACGGTAACGGGCTTAATCAATACAGGATGATCTCTCTCACCTATATGTTTTCTGTGGATAGTGATTGTGACGTTGAGCTCGGCCTCCCCGGTCGGGTTTTCCGCCAGAAGTTGCCTGAGTGGACGCCAAATGTTCAGTACTATTCCAGCAAAGAGTTCTCCCGGCTTGACCACGCCTTGCATTATAACGTGCGTGGTACACTGGCTTTGCCTGTGTTTAATCCCTCGGGTGAGTCATGCATTGGTGTTGTGGAACTTATCATGACCTCAGAGAAGATTCACTATGCACCCGAAGTGGATAAAGTTTGCAAAGCCCTTGAGGTTTCGTTATTTTTCCTCACTTCTGCTCATCATTCAGCCTTGCTCTGTTTAACTTTTTATTTGAAATGAAATTCCAAGAACTTTGTGTGAGTTGACTTGAGGTTTAAGTTGCAATTCTTGCCTTGTTAGTTATATCGAGAAATAACGTTCGATAGATAGTTTCTTCACGTCCTCTAGCCTGCCATTTTGAAGCCTATTCTCTCCAAATCACGGTTTATTCTTTGATGATATCATGATAATAACTAATTCATTTCATTTTGCTGGCTTCTATCTCAGTTATAGCTTCTTCAATATCTGTCACTGTGTTGTATCCACTCTGTTTTTGTGATTTGCTGCAGCTTTGAAGTTTTTTTTTTGTACAGAGCTTTATATTCCTTATTCCTCATTAATGATAAAAAGATTTGGTCATTTTGGCAGGCGGTAAATCTGAAAAGCTCGGAAATACTTGATCACCAAACAACTCAGGTTAGATACAAGCATACAAGTATCATTTTGTGCTTTAATTAGTACCATTTAGGCAACAGGCACTGGGTTCTCAATCTTTTCAGTTCACTTTGAATCCACAGATATGCAATGAGAGTCGCCAAAATGCACTTGCGGAGATTCTGGAAGTGTTGACAGTCGTATGCGAGACCCATAACTTGCCTCTGGCTCAGACCTGGGTTCCATGCCAGCATGGGAGCGTTCTTGCCAATGGTGGGGGTCTAAAGAAAAACTGCACCAGTTTTGACGGTAGCTGCATGGGCCAAGTCTGCATGTCCACAACCGACATGGCCTGCTATGTCGTGGATGCTCATGTATGGGGCTTTAGAGATGCCTGTCTTGAACACCATCTCCAGAAAGGACAGGGAGTTGCTGGACGTGCTTTTCTCAACGGCGGCTCGTGTTTCTGCCGAGACATCACCAAGTTCTGCAAAACGCAGTATCCACTGGTCCATTATGCGCTTATGTTCAAGTTAACCAGTTGTTTTGCAATTTCTCTCCAGAGCTCTTACACAGGCGACGACAGTTACATTCTTGAATTCTTTCTTCCCTCGACTATAACAGACGACCAAGAGCAAGATTCTCTACTGGGATCTCTGTTGGTGACAATGAAAGAACATTTTCAGAGTCTGAGGGTTGCATCTGGGGTTGACTTCGGTGAAGATGACGACAAATTGTCTTTCGAGATTATCCAAGCATTGCCGGACAAGAAGATTCAGTCAAAAATAGAATCCATTCGAGTTCCCTTTTCTGGTTTCAAGTCAAACGCGACAGAGAGGCTGTTGATTCCTCAGCCTGCGGCTCAGTCTTCTAATCCAGCAAACGAAAAAGTCAACGTGGCCAGTGCTAATGGTGTGGCTAAGGAGAAGAAGAAAACAGAGAAAAAGCGTGGGAAGGCTGAGAAAACAATCAGTCTGGATGTACTTCAGCAATATTTCACTGGAAGTCTCAAAGATGCTGCAAAGAGCCTAGGAGGTAGTTTATATTATATTTACCATCTCATGTTTTGGTTACTTAACTAAACTCTGTATTGATCTTGTCTCAGTTTGCCCGACAACAATGAAGCGAATTTGCAGACAACACGGCATCTCGCGGTGGCCGTCGAGGAAGATCAAGAAAGTGAATCGCTCAATCACAAAGCTGAAACGCGTCATAGAATCTGTTCAAGGTACTGATGGAGGCCTCGACCTGACTTCCATGGCCGTTAGTTCCATCCCTTGGACAAACGGCCAAACAGGAGCACAGCCACTAAACTCACCCAGCGGTTCCAAGCCGCCAGAGCTACCAAACACTAATCATTCACCTAACCACTGGTCAAGTGATCACAGTCCTCAAGAGCCAAATGGTTCGCCTGAGTTACCAAGCAATGGTCATAAGCGGTCACGAACGGGGGATGAGAGCGCTGGGACACCAACCTCTCACGGCTCATGTGACGGTAACCAATTAGATGAAACAAAGGTCCCGAACCAAGATCCGCTATTCACGGTCGGTGCATCCCCAGGACTCTGTTTTCCTCCATATTCTCGAGATCATGATGTATCCGCCGCATCATTTGCAATACCGAACAGACTTCTTGGTAACATAGACCATTCCAGAGGAATGCCCATCGAAGACGCTGGAAGTTCAAAGGATCTGAGGAACCTCTGCTCCTCTACACCATTCGACGATAAGTTTCCGGAATCAAACTGGATGAACAATGATAACAACAGCAACAACAACATGTACGCTCCGGCAAAGGAAGAGGCTGTTGCAAATACTACACGCGAACCATCAGGCTCAGAAATGAGAACGGTAACCATCAAAGCAAGTTACAAAGAAGACATAATACGGTTCAAGATATCATCTGGTTCGGGTATAATGGAACTGAAAGATGAAGTGGCGAAGAGGCTGAAACTTGACGCAGGTACGTTTGATATCAAGTATCTGGACGATGATAATGAATGGGTTTTGATAGCTTGCGATGTTGATCTTCAAGAATGTCTAGACATCCCTAGATCATCCCGTACTAATATAGTAAGGCTCCTGGTCCATGATGTAACAACGAACCTGGGGAGCTCTTGTGAGAGCACCGGAGAATTGTAACCCCTTTGTAAATAGTTCTTTTTTTGGAATATTTTTATTGTTTAGGGTTGTTTGTTTTATTCTGTAATATTGTTCTTGGGTTGAGGAACAAGCAAGAATGTTATTGGGGGGACAAAAGTGTAAGAAAAACATTTGTTTGTAACTTGTAACTTGTAATTGTAAGTGGGAGAGTGAGGTTAGAAGTAAATTGTAGTTGTAAACTAACTCCAAGCATGTTTTTGTATTTTAGTTTTGAAATTGTAAACATGAATCACATAATAGCTTAAAATGAGAAAAATTCGATTTTTTGCATGTGTTAAGGTTTTTGAGATGCAAAATCCAGTTAATAGGTTGTTGAGATGCAAAATCGAGAGCATAATGGTGTATGTATGTATATAAGTATATAACTTAGTTATCAAGAGCATAATAGTCAAGCTTCAAGATCTTTAATGTAAATCAAAACTAGAACCAATGCAACTTAGATCCTTGTTTGAGGCTCATTGAAAACTTCCGTCCAATTGCATATTGGCTTAGTACTACTACTACATTGTTGAAAGGATAAATCCACTAATGAAAAATAAAAAAGGCAAAAGAGTGCGCATCCAGGGAATCGAACCCTGGTCAGTACCGTGGGAGGGTACTATGATACCACTACACCAGATGCGCTTGTTGTTATTACACCAATATAAAACAATACTATTTATAACATTAATATCAAAAATCTATACCCCGTCAAATGCGGGGAATGATACCTTTGCCATTTGAGATCGCCAAATCAAATCTCAATCAAAATCGACGACTTCCCTCGCCCCCCCCCCCCCCCGATCTTGGTCTTCCGAAACCCTAATCGGATCAGATCGGTGAGGCAATGGACAAAACCACGAGCGTAATCAGCAGCGCCTCGATCAACTCCACCGTAACCTCAACGACTTCCATGGAGAAGATCAACCAGGCCGCGAGCTGCGTCAGCGCCTCCTTCGTCTCCGCTTTCTTCGCCTCCCTCGAGCGCTGCGCCTGCGTCAACCTCTCCACCTCCCATGACGACGACGACGACGACAACGAGGAGTCCTACCACCGTCCCCTTGCTCTCTCCGCCGCGCCTCATTCTCACGACACCCTTTAACCTCCCTTTTCATCTCTCTGGGTAATTGAAGATCCTCTCGTGTTTTGTGTGTGTGTGTGTGTGTGTCTCGCAGCTCCCTGGGTTGAATTCTCGTAATGTGCTTATGGAAAGTTCAGACCTTTTGGATTGTAAATGTCAGACGTTGATTCTCTCTTCTTTCTTTTGTTTTGATTCTCATATGCTTTCTCTATCTCTGTGTACCTTATGATGATCTTACTTGGGTTTTGAATGATTACTTATGTTTGATGTTTTCGAATTAAACAAATGCTCTAAAGATCCTTCCTTTGAAGTTTCTTTATGTGATCTTTCAAGTTTTAGTGCCGGGACATGTTAGTGTTTCACTTAGATTATGTTATATAAGAACTCTGTTATAGATAATGCCTCTCTGCTTAGCACTAGTAATGGCACATTTTGGTGTGGGATTAACGCGTCAGTAGTGTCAATGTCGTGTTTATTTTCAATTACCAAACATTCAAACTTTGTCTGCTTAGCTTGATTCCAAGGAGTCTTCCGTATAGAGAAAATATTGTTCAAACGTCTTTGTCATGTTAAGAATAATGTATTATAGGACCATATGATGATGATAAGTCACTCTCAAACCTTTTTCCCTTGACTCTCACTTGGTGATAGATTGTTTTGTTCTTCAGTTTTCTTGAATATAGATTCTAGAAGGTGCATCTCTTATTGCTGAAGAAGCAAATATGCTATCTCAACATTTGCTTCTTCAGCAATAGGAGAAGCACTTTGTAAATTATGTACATTTCTAGTTTAGATTTTTGTACATAGAGAATATCTTGCAAGTCCCTCAAATGGTGTAACTACTCTGGCTTTATATGCCAATCTAATGAGAATGATTCCAGCAGGGAAGTTGTTAGGGTCACGATATTTTTTTCTTTTTTCTCCTATCACATCTTGCGTTTATGTTTTGGGTGTGTTTCATTTCGTTTTAGGGTTTAGGGAATCAAAGATATAAAAATAATCACTTAAAATGCATTTTGTATTGAAAATGTTGTTACAATGTTACATCATTCATTTATCAAATCGGAAAAGTTTAGTCTGTGGACGGTTTGGCATGCTTCATCTAATTAAGAAACAAAGTAGCCCCTCCTATGATGTGTTAAGCTTTAACTATAAGCTAGATCTTTTCAAAATAAGACCACAGTGGTTACTTCTCAATACAGTGAGATTTGAACCTTTGATATTATATGGAAGTCACTTTCTAGTTTAAGAATTTATTTATTTTTTTTGAAATATGTATGTGTTGTTATTGACCTCTTTGGAAACTGGTGCTTTAATTAAGATCATAGTGATCCATCTGAGTCAACAAAATCTAATCGTTCTCATCCTAAAACAAACAATTGATTTGATAGTGATCCATCTGAGTCAGCCATAGGTTTTGGTGACTCCTCTGGAAACCCTATTCAAATTCAAAAATTTAGCAATGTATTTACACAAACATAAGTGTAGTTAAATCTCCAAACTCTTCTTATCCTTCTCATCTCCTTACAAATCCTCCCTCTCTATTCCTCTCCTTGCTTCCTTCATAAACCCAAAACGTTTCATTCCTCGGTTTGTCTTTTCCTACATCCATGGCAATCTCAGACACAGGTCCCCTGGTCCAGACCACCCCGCTCGTCACTTTCCTCCAGCGCGTGCAACTCGAAGCACACCGGTCCTATCCAAATGAAAAAACCCCTGACCCCAAATTCTACATTGACCTATCTCTCAAGCTTCCTCACCATCTCTCCACCGTCGAGGCCGCCTTCAACGACCTCACGAGCGGATCACGTGACCTACCAGTGCCAGTGAAGAAGCTTGAAAAGTTCGTCCATGAATACTTCGACGATGCGAAGGATCTGGTGCCTCATGAACCAGAGGATTTCGTCACAGATCCCTTTGAGTTCCTCCTCAACGTGGAGAACGATCAAGTCAGAGAATGGGCACGTGAGGTGCACAGCCTTTGGAAAACACTATGCTACAGAGTCTCTGACTCCGTGAGAGAGTCTCCTGACCGGCACACGCTTCTACCGTTGCCGGAACCGGTTATCATTCCTGGTTCGAGATTCAAAGAAGTCTATTACTGGGATTCTTACTGGGTTATCAAGTCAGTGTTCATCAACTTATTCAAATCACAGATCAGATTATAGTTCTTTATTGTTTCTTCCACTCTTTTTTTATATTACGTGTTGACTACGGAACACGAGGTCACGTGTCTTGTCATGTTATATGTGCTTTTGCACGTGCAGAGGACTTATGACGAGTAAAATGTTCACTACGGCCAAAGGTATAGTGACGAATCTGATGTCACTTGTGGAGACTTATGGTTACGCGTTGAACGGAGCTAGAGCTTATTACACCAACCGAAGGTAACCAAAACTGATCATTTTCTAACAGTAATATAATTGTTGTTGCTATGTTAACAGAATATAATAAATGTTACTTTGATAATGTTACAAGCCAACCACCTTTACTGAGCTCAATGGTCTATGAGATATATAACGTAACCAAAGATGAAGAACTTGTGAGGAAAGCTATCCCCGTTCTTCTCAAAGAGTACGAGTTCTGGAACTCAGGTTAGTTTTTTCAGTAGAGTTATATAATGATTTGGTGTGTTGTTCGGTGTAATGTTGGTAATATTATATCTTTTAATTTTGTAGGAAAACATAAGGTGGTTATTCGGGATGCTAGTGGCAATGATCACATGTTAAGCCGCTATTACGCCATGTGGAACATGCCTAGACCTGAATCCTATGTTTTTGTATGTTTCTTGTCTCGTTGCCGCAAGTAATCTGTTTTTTTTTTACTGTAAAAATTTGTTTACTCTATCTCTATGTGTACCACAGGATCAAGAATCTGCTTCAGCGTTTTCGA
Source organism: Brassica rapa (assembly GCF_000309985.2). Taxonomy (NCBI): domain Eukaryota; kingdom Viridiplantae; phylum Streptophyta; class Magnoliopsida; order Brassicales; family Brassicaceae; genus Brassica; species Brassica rapa. The sequence goes on from NC_024797.2 coordinate 26,651,183, forward strand.
GTACGTTACAGAAACAACGGTTCCTTCGAGACATAGCCACGGCTGCTGAAACAGGATGTGATTTCAGCACACGATGGATGAGGTTACATTAATTATCAAAAAATGCGACTAAATAAGTTTATCTTACTGTCACGCTTAATCAATCTCAAATAATATATGCAGGGATCCTCCTAATTTCGCAACGATGGCTACAACATCAGTTGTTCCTGTTGATCTAAATGTTTTTCTTCTCAAGGTTTCTCTATTCTATTAATTATGGTTTAAAGATTTGTAGAGGCATATGCTTGAGTCTAGAAATGATTATGTTTTGTGTCGTAGATGGAACTCGATATAGCGTTCATGATGGGGATTTGTGGGGATAAAAACGGCTCAGAGCGTTTTGTGAAAGCGTCAGAAGCGAGAAAGAAAGCGTTTGAAGCTGTGTTTTGGAACGAAAAGGCAGGACAGTGGTTAGACTACTGGCTTTCCTCCGATGGTGATGTAAGTTACATAATATCTTTAGTTACAATGTTTGATTTGTGATGTTATTAAAACATTGCGAGTGTGTTTGTTGTCTTTAGGAGCCTGAGACATGGAAAGCTGAGAACCAGAACACCAATGTTTTTGCATCTAACTTTGCTCCAATCTGGATCAGTTCCTTTAATTCAGGTAATGCTATGTCTACATGACTACATGTATCTATTATACATATGTTTGTATATAAACGTTTTATCTTTGTAACAATGTAGATGAAAATCTTGTCAAGAAAGTTGTGAAGGCTCTCAAAAACTCAGGGCTCATAGCTCCTGCTGGGATCTTAACGTCTTTGAAAAACTCAGGACAACAGTGGTAAATGAAACTTGGGTCTCAAGTATCCACTTTGAATCTTTTAAGTTACTTGAATGTTGACGTTTTGTTGCCATGTATGACAGGGATTATCCGAATGGATGGGCCCCGCAACAAGAGATAATTGTTACAGGGCTTGCGAGAACGGGTGTAAAGGAAGCTAAAGAGATAGCAGAGGAGATTGCAAGGAGATGGATCAGAAGCAGCTATAGTGTTTACAAGACGAGCGGTAGTATTCATGAGAAGCTCAATGTTGCAGAGTTTGGTGAGTATGGTGGTGGAGGTGAATATAAACCACAGGTAGGTAACACATTTTTTTGTTTGAACTCTCTTCTTCAATTTTTTTTTAAGTTTGGATTGTGAGAGATATTTGTGGGGATGATTTTTTGAACTCTGTTGACAATCTTTGCAGACGGGCTTTGGGTGGTCAAACGGAGTTATATTAGCATTCTTGGAGGAGTTTGGATGGCACTCTGACCTTTTTATTAAACATTAATTAAAGATCTAACCCATTTTATTTAATCAAAAACTTTATAATAGTGGTAATTTTTCTTTGTTGTGGATCTTGGGGTTCTGTCAGAATGTTTTGGAGTTCCAGATGTTTTATGATGACAAGTGAGGTTTAACAGATCTATTAACGTTTATTGCATACGTTTTAGTCTATTCAGTCTATTACAACCACTCATGACAATAATATATAGATAGGTATATACTCTAGAATAGATGAATGGTATGAATTAGCCAAAATTGTATGTTTAATAAGCATCTATTACATGGAAAAACGGGTGAATTCAGTTGGTTAACTCGTTGGGATAGATAATCTATCAAAATTAATTTAAACCACTCGTAATATCTTCTCTGCCTAAACCACTTGAATAGATTCTTTGAAAGATGGACAATCTAACTTCTGTTTTGGTATCCTTGAAAAGTAAGTAAATAAATCAAATTTATTTTCTTCGACGTCATAATTTGATATCCCCTATACATTAAAAGAGAAGTAACTTTAATGATTTCTGCTGAGGTGGCACTCATATAGAGCTTCTCAGGAAAAACGTTATAATTCTATTGGCCGGTTTTTTTGAATTTTTCTTTTTCATTTATTTTAATCAATCACTTATGTAGACAAGCCCAAAACTATTGTCAATTTCGTTAAGCCCATATATAGCTAGGGGATAATAATTATTGATTTAGTTTAGCCTTGGGTACCCGTTCGGGTTCGGATCGGGTATTTCGGATTTTCGGGTATTTCGGTATAGAGGTGTAAAACCCGTTCGGGTATTTCTGTACTTCGGGACGGGTTCTGGTATTTTTAGTTCGGATTCGGTTATTTCGGATCTGGTTCGGATATTTAGATTTAAAAAAAAAATTAAAATTTTCATTTCTCAAGTTTCTTATATTTAAAAATATAACTTTCATTTAACTAATTTTTTATTTTTAATAGATTGAATAGTTAATAGATTTGGACATAACATTTTAAAACTAAAAAGGCATTAATTTAGTTATTTTTTTTAAATTTCGGATGTAACTTTTTGTTAATTTTTTAAATAAAAAACTTGACATGCATTTTAAGTGAGTAGCAAATCATTTTTTTCGTAATTGTATGTATATCATATGAACTTAAAGTATGTGTAGTATCAATATAAATATTTTATATAAAATGAGAGATGTAAACTAAAAATATAAGGTTAATTATACATATGTTCGGTTATCTTCGGATATCCATTCGGGTTCGGGTATTATCCGTTCGGGTTCGGGTATCCAATCTCTCCTTATTCAATACCCGTTCGGGTATTTTGCTACTTCGGTTCGGATTTCAGTTCGGGTTTTTCGGATCGGGTTCGGGTGCCACTTCGGATATCGGGTAAAGTGTCCACCCCTACTAATTAGGTTGTTTGTTTTTAATAACTTACCTTTCTAATATGGATTACTTGCGCAAGTTGAAATCATTAAATATGCAAATATCTTATTGACAAAATTTGTTTTTAATAACTTACCTTTCTAATATAGATTACTTGCGCAAGTTGAAATCATTAAATATGCAAATCACTTATTCACAATATGGATTACTTGCACAAGTTGAAATCATTAAATTTTATCGATTTAGTTTACCGTTGGACAAGATTTAGATTTAAGACAAATATTAAAAACTTTCTTTATTATTCAAACAGTAAACTTGCGTATATTGATATCATATTTATTATATTGCTTACAAAATATTTTAATGTTTCTAATTAGGTTGTTTGTTTTTAATAACTTACCTTTCTAATATGGATTACTTGCGCAAGTTAAAATCATATCATATGCAAATCATTTTTTGACAATACACATTTAATATCGATTAAGTTGAAATCATTAAATATGCAAATATCTTATTGACAAAATTTGTTTTTAATAACTTACCTTTCTAATATAGATTACTTGCGCAAGTTGAAATCATTAAATATGCAAATCACTTATTCACAATATGGATTACTTGCACAAGTTGAAATCATTAAATTTTATCGATTTAGTTTACCATTGGGCAAGATTTAGAATTAAGACAAATATTAAAAACTTTCTTTATTATTCAAACAGTAAACTTGCGCATGTTGATATTATATTTATTATATTGCTTACAAAATATTTTAATGTTTCTAATTAGGTTGTTTGTTTTTAATAACTTACCTTTCTAATATGGATTACTTGCGCAAGTTAAAATCATATCATATGCAAATCATTTTTTGACAATACACATTTAATATCGATTAAGTTGAAATCATTAAATATGCAAATAACTTATTGACAAAAAATTTTTTTAATAATTTACCTTTCTAATATAGATTACTTGCGCAAGTTGAAATCATTAAATATGCAAATCACTTATTCACAATATGGATTACTTGCGCAAGTTGAAATCATTAAATTTTATCGATTTAGTTTACTCTTGGGCAAGATTTAGAATTAAGACAAATATTAAAAACTTTCCTTATTATTCAAACGGTAAACTTGCGCATGTTGATATCATATTTATTATATTGCTTACAAAATATTTTAATGTTTCTAATTAGGTTGTTTGTTTTTCATAACTTACCTTTCTAATATGGATTACTTGCGCAAGCTAAAATCATATCATATGCAAATCATTTTTTTACAATACACATTTAATATCTTTCTTTAAACGATTTTATTATTTATTGTGCAAAATATTAAAATCATTAATATGAGAATAAATCGACTGTATATATATAGGAGACACCCAAGGTCTTAAAATATAAACATTCTCTTTTCATTCTTTAAAGTATTATTCACAAATCTCTCCTCTCATACTATTAAGGTATTACGACAATGCTGCTTGTGTGCTAAAAAAAATGTGTTTAGACGCAAAGGCTCCTCATCTTTAGAACCCTGAACTCAACTCTTTGTGTTTTGTCTCCAAAAAGCATGTCTGGTCTATCTTTTCCATGTGTTGAATACTGGTAACGACAATATGGTCTTCCTTTTTTTATATGTAGACCAGGTCGTGAAAGTGATAGTGATCCAGAAAACCTTGATTGAACATGCTGAGAAGCTTCGCCAAGTTAAAGCAGTTCTTGAAGAGGTTCTTTATTACTTTCTCTCTCTTTGTTGAATATTTTCCGGGAAAATATTACATAGTATCATTTAGTAATACTATCTTATATCATTTTATTTTGTTGAATATACTATCTTATAAGTAAGCTAGCATTACGCATTTTTTATTTAATTCATGAGGTTATTTTCTCACAGCAGAGAACCTTTTGGAATGGCGCAGGGAGGAAATTTCTCAGGGATATACAGGAAGGTTCAACTGAAGCCGCTGAAGTGGGATGATGAAGGCGAAGAATAAAGACCTGTAGAGGCCCTTATGATTCTTAAATACATCGGTGTTCTAACTCACGCTGGTAGAAAACAGGTGTTTACATACTCTACCATTTAATTTGTCATTGTTATATATATATATATATATATGTTTTCCAAATATGGAAGAATTGTTTAACTTATTGACGTTTAACATCACTTGCCATATAATCTAACGAATATTACAAATAACAATTTATGGAAACTATTCTCGAAATTATTGAAAGACTAATAATGTTTTATTTATTACTTTTAATATTTATAACCTATAAAATAAAATGAACGAAATTTTATATAAGATAATTATAATAGTTTTATCGTCTACTTGATGAAATGTGTTCGAATATAATTATATAATAACTATTTTAAATATTACAAAATCCAAAAATGTTTATGCTTATTATTTTTAAATTATTTATCGTTGTTTAAAGAATAAATTTATCATAATTTTAAAATAATTTATACAATGCTTACAAAATGCAAGGCAAAGTTGCACTTTCAAGAGTTAAGTCGAGATCTGGATTAAAAATCCTAATAACTGGTAAAGAAGGGAAGCCGAAGACAAAAACATTGAATGTTGTCTACAAACAAATTTGTCAGAATATTCCGTAGTCACGGTACGTAATTTTAATCTACTTTTTTCAAATACAAATTTTAAAATATATAAACTCTTACAATTATTTATTTTTTGTATTTGCCAGATGGGTTGTGATCAGTTAGGAGACCGATGACGGTATGTCAATTTAATATTATTTCATGTTCAATAAAATTTAGAAATTTATAAATTTATCAAATAATGTTTACCCGTCAAATTGTTTACAAAATTTATTTAATTTTATGCACGTTTGTAATTGAATTTGCTTTCTTTATCGAGAAATGTACTTCATAATTTATATTATTTATGGATAATATTTTGATTTGTATTATATTTTCTTTTAATATGTCTACATAAATGTTTGTTTATTATTTATGGAAAAATAATATTATTCACCTAAAATAAAGAATTACGAAATATATACAATACAATTCTAATTAATGATAATATAAAATCTGTTACTTCTAAAACTATACACTATTTATTCCATTTTTTGAATGAAAGTATCTTCGTAAACACACAAAATATTTTGTGACGTTGCAATTATACATACACACATTATCTGCTTCTTCATACTGATGTTACTGTGTTCCCTCTCGTGAGGTACGGACCGAGAGAGAACACAGGGTGCGGACCGATCATATTCTTATGCCCGCACAGGATGCGGGCCGGTCACCTAGTTCACAATAAATTCTTGATAACAAATCAAAGAAAAGCCTTGAGCATATGAAACGTCATTTTAAAGCAAATTTATTGCTAAAAATCAAATCAAATGCTTTTCACAGAAAAAAAAAAGTAATTTAATTTTGCTTAAAAATAGAAAATAAAGTCTAAAAGGAAACATAAACCATCAACAAGAAAATTAATAAAGCAACAAAAAGATCATAACAAAAATTTAAAACTATACAAAACAAATTGAATTTTTAACAAACACATTAAAACTATACAAAAATAATGGGTAGAGTTTCGTATTTGCAAAACTCAAATTTGGTGCAGGGCGGGGCCAAACAAAAGAGAGCTAATCACTGAAGAAGTTGTCCTCTTCTTTTTATACTAAAGTACCTTTTAAAATTTCTTTTAAGATCATCACAGTTCAGTTCAGTTCCACAATTTGATTACAATATTAGATTTTGATGTTACACAAATGCTGTAATTCCTTGTAGACTGTTAAAAATAAGGATTAATTTGTATACTAAACAAACTTTTAATTCAAGAACGTTTTCTCAGTGTAACATTTACATTATTGGTCGAACACTGCATAAAAGAGAGAATATGATAGTATAAATTTATCAAAGATTATTAATTTGATCCACCCCTTCCCCCCAACATTTTTATTGCGGCACGCAAAGCAACGGCTATGACAAAGAAAAGTCGGTTTGCCCAGCTAAAGTCATGTCCACTTACTAAGTCGAGAGCAATAAATTAAAGAGTGTTAAAAAAATAGAGAGCAATAAATTAAAGCAATTCACATCAAACTATGACACTATAAAACCATGGAAGCTAACACTTAATTTGGTGTTATTTGAGTTGTTGGATTGAAATGGTGAGTGGGGGCTGAATTATTCATAGGTGCTACTTAAATATGTGATCAATGACTATTGTGTGATCAAAAAGTGGATTATTAGTCAAATATAGTTGGCATACAAATATATATTTAGTCTATGATTTACGTTTAATTAGTAGTTATTTAGTCTAAGCTGGAAAAAGGTTTATAGAAGTTGAAAAAAGGTGATCATAAACAGAATCTTCGTTTGGATGAATCGGATTGTACCAGACGAAGCGCAATATAAAATTTGCAGCTTGTTTAATTAAGAAATAAACTCTTTTAAAACATAATTTGCCCCTTTGTTATCTTTTATTTATCATCTATGACAGTTATTAAAGGTAAGTTCAGCTTAGTGTTTGCATTACTTGTTACTAACTGAAACTAATAAAGAAAGTTATTAGCTCCCTTTTAAAAACCAACTAATATGCTAATAAAAATGTAGTACGACTTACAGCGGAAGCTCTGTCCATCCGGGAAGTACTAAAGGCTGCTTCCATGGCGTGTATGTCAAATATCAAGGTTATGTTGGACTCAATCGTCCTTGTCTCAGCCCTGCGATCAGGGACGGTTCTGAGGTGGCGGGTCTTTTCTATTATATTGATCACCTCGTTTCTCTCTTTTGGTCAGAGGTTTGTCAGAGGTAAACGAGGATATGTCAACCAAGTTTTGAAAATGTTCATAAAAGTTTAATAAACCAAGCATATGATGCTATTTGTTAATCTTTGTAATGATAATTGCAACAATTCTATGATTCTTTTTTTAATTTTAAAGACATGATTAGGTAATTTGATATTAAAGGTTAATCTGTGCAATGAATTAATATATGATAATAGTTACAATATTTTTCTTTTTTAATCTTTCCCAAAATTAGCAATAATAAGTTTTAAAAATATTATTTCTAAAACGTGATTTTGTGATAAAATGTCGGTCGTTCTACAAAAAAGGATAATTTAGGCTTCGAATGGAAAAAGCGGATCAAACGTTGCGTATCTGGCAGATCATACGGATTGAGCAAAACAAGAATGGATCTAGCGGTTCTAGTGTGGATCAAGCGGATCTAGTGTTTCAAAATATATGTTTGAATAGTGAAAGTGGATAAAAAGCGGTCTAAAATACTGTACAAGTTTAAAATAATTTTGAAAAATGTTATATTATCATTTCTACTTCATAACTAAATGTAGTTATTAAAAAAAAAACTTATAACTGAAAAACTATAAATTATTAAAAAAATATAAAGTATGATACCAAATAATTATACATTGTAGCTATTATCAAAATTTTAAATATAATAAAAAATAGATATTTAGTATTACATAAAATATATTTAAATATGACATATTCTTAAAAATAAACTATAATCCTAAATATATACATGATAAATATGGTGTAAATACAAAACTAAATGTTGTTTAAAATCAAATAAGATTTAAAAAATGAAGAATTATAATATTATGTTTATATATGTTACAAAAAAGATTATATCATATAAATATGAAATAAATAAATTACTTCAAAACTACAAAAGTGTTTTTACAAATTAAATTTAAATTGGAAAATAAATTATTTGAATTAGTTAGTGAAGCTTGCTTTTACAAATCACCATACGTACATGGAAAATAGAAAACAGTTTATGATGTACTATACATAAATAGAATATTAATAAAATTATATGATATACTAATACATAAATAGAAAACTTAAACACACAACGTCCAATACACTTCATAAACAGTTGTTCTAAATGTAATAAATAAATGCAATAAGTATATTAATAGGTAATTTGATATATATATATATACACTATTTTTTAAAGTGAAACAAATAAATGTAAAATAAAGTGAACTAAAAAGCTAATGGACTGCACATAACACTTCAAATACGAGCATATCTTGTTCCACTAGGCAGTTCTTCATTTTTCTTTCTCAAAAAGAACCGCAATCAGTTCTATTATCATTTTATTAATATAATTTGTTGAACAGCTAATTGTTGTTAATAAGAACATTTTCAATGTATAATTTTATTTTTTCTTTTAAAATGGAGTAAAATTGAAAATGAAGTAAAAATTGCTATAAATTCTACTCTATTTTTCATTCCATAATAGAGTTATAAACAAATAAAAAATAGAACATTCCATTTATGGAGTAAATTTTATTATGGAATGAGATATGAAGTTGGATTGAAGCATTTTTTACTTCATATTCACTTTTATTCCATTTTAGAAGAAAAAATGAAATAGGGATAAAAATACCATAATGTTGAATGGATGATTTAAAAGCTGAGGCTCCACACTAGCAGGGGAACCATCTTATTCCCACTCCCCAATCAACGCCTTAGACGGCCGAATAAACTTTGAATCGGGGACACAAGTGGCTCTAAACTTACAATAATCGAACTTAAAAATACATATAGGGCGGAAAATAATGGTTTCTAGTTTAGATTGTGAGAACTGAGAAGGGATGATGCACAGAGAGAATCTTCCGTCCAACTAGGGAGTGGTTTACTACTGGTCAAAATTCATTTTGTTTCCCCCATGTGCACTTTCTCATTAGTCAAACCTAAAAATATTTAAACTTCGGAATAAAAGCTATTCATTTATTTGATATTGTGATGAAATGCCCGCTCCATTTAATTGCTTCATTTCGTTTAGCATATGGCTGCATTGTTTCAAACATATATTTTCTTGTATTTTATAATGTAAAAACCTTTTCTATTATTACATTCATAGGTGAGATACGGATGGTCTGTGAACGTAGGAGCTGGACAATGAGTACCATTAGACCATCTCCAACCTACCTCTATTTTTATTTCTATATTTTTCTCTAAAATAGAGAAACTCTATTATAGAGGTGGATTTGCTCCAATGTATGCCTCTATAATAGAGTTCCTCTATTTATAGGGAAAAATATAGAAAATTGTTATTTTCATCTCTAAATATAGAGGTAAAAAGTAGGATTCCTCTATATTTTCCTCTAAAATAAAGGAACTCTATTATAGAAGCATACATTGGAGCAAATCCACCTCTATAATAGAGATCTCTATTTTAGAGGAAAATATAAAGATATACATTGGAGATGCTTTTAGGTGTTGAACATTTGTATTTTAGCTGTTTCGCTTCCTCTCGGTGTAGTTCTTTTAATGCAAGATTTTATGATTAACAAAACAATTTATCATAATTTCTTTTATATTAAAGGCCTAATAGTTAGCCAAATCATTACATAATAACACATGTAAGTGTGAAGAATAGTACGTGACATCTATTCTCCTTTATGAATATTGGATATATATATATATCGGAACTATATATGAAGTAGATTTCTTACTGATTTTATTAATTTGACTATTAATTAATCAATTTATATCGTGTCAGCTTTGTGTTATATGATTGTTTTATGTAACCACAAATTGTCCCATGACACCTTTTCGCTTGATAAGGAAGACGCCATTCCATCCGCTATGATGAGGAACTTTACCTTTTTGTAATTATAACAACGAAGAAGCGCATAAGCCAGAAAAGAATATTCATCATAGAAAACAATAGAAATGTAATTTTATATTCGGTAGAATATGTCATACTGATAACTAATTAGATAACTACGCATATTACATATCAACTCCATTCTAAAAGAGGTGTTTTGGGAGCAAAATTGAAAGTGAGAATAGCATTCTCAAACCAAATTTCTGGCAATAAAAGTCAATGACAATTTAATGTAATATGTTCTGCAGTAAACATAGTGATATATATTTTGGTCATGTAATATTAGTTTTGGTTTAGAAGGTTATCATGAATACTAGATTTCACAATTTTTTTTTAAAAAGTATTTGATGTATGAAAATAATCAAACTGAAGAAAATAAAATTTTGTTTTCAACTATCATTTTATGGAAAGTATGGTTAGTAAATTTATGAACAGCATAAATTTTTACATTTAGAACCAAGGTTGGCAAAAAAAAATCGAAGTTTAATTTAATATCGAAGCAAAGTGTCTTATACATAAAGTCAACCAAAAATAGAGCACTCGATGACACTACGAGATCAAAAGATATACTCTCAACACATTGTCACAAAGAAAAAGTGGGTTGAAGATAGTACTGGTTGATGGTAAGAGTTCAAACTCACTGTCGGATGAGCTAGTTCAATCGAGCTACTAAACATGTCATTGATGAGCTGGAATCTGGTCCTCAATAGACAACAAGGACAATGCAAAAATGGATAAAGAAGGAGAAGCTTTGCAACCATTATTATCTATTTGTCGTTTGTTGCTATGTTTTGTATGAAAAAGAGCATATACAAGTAAGCGTGGTTTTTGCATGAACATATGTAAGAGAAAACAAAAGAGCAATGAATACAAAACATATTAACCGGATAAAGTTTACATGTTTTTGAATGTGTGCAATGGTTGTAAGTGATCCAAATGGTCAACACAAGAAAAATAAATGGGAATATATATAAAAGACATGTGATACAATTATAGAGTTTAATGCAATATGAAAGAGAAGGAAATATATTCACTCGATTGATTCCTTTACGATTTAATAAAAATATGGTTTGTTTATTTTTCAATATTTAAAGGACTAAGAGAAAACTGTGGATGGGCATGAACTGACTCCAGGGAAACTCCAGCTTATGGGAGCAAATAATTAAAGGAGGAGAATATATCGCTACAACAGGGTTGAAGCTCTATCTTAGACAATGGAACGTGTGTTACAAATATCAATTTGCCAACATTTTGGTATCGGCTGCAAGGACCTGGTATTGATAGTAGAAAACCAAGATGTGTGACCAAGTTTTTGAACGAAGTTAAAATGAGGTTTTTGTTTTGAAGAGTAGATTTATTGATTTCTCTGTTGTTTATCATTTCCGTTCTGAAAACAAAACAACAGATTCATTAGCTACGACATTAAAAGTATTGTATAAAAATATGTATTTCATTGATTATTTTATTTTGATCTGATTTTTCAGAACCCCCCAAACTTAACTAATAGATCATCATTTTGATGTTAAAAAAGAAGAAGATAGTTGAGTAGAAAACAAATGCCAACATTTCCATCGTACATAGTTAAATTCTAACACAATATCGATAATAGTCCTATTCAACATAATTTTTTTTTTAGAACATGCAGTTACACCCGTAAGCATATTAATTACTTATACGGGTTGTATGAAATTGTAAAACATCCCTATCGTATTTATTTATTTATTTATTTGTTTGGTAAGTATGTTTTCTTGTATATATGCTCATTCGTGAGAAATGCATGTGAACTTTCTCTTTTGGCAAGTTTTCCGTCGTGATCATTGGCTGAATCCTAATAAAACTTATAAGGACGTTTTTTTGACTAAAGTTATAAGGAAGTTAATAATTTATATGCCTTTAAAATATGGCATTGGATGTTTCGAAGACATGCTGAACACTGAATTATTGAAAAATGATTGATCACTAATAATTAATAACCAAGCTAATTAGCAAACAAATTAAATAAAATTATCGGTGACCGTGTTCCAAGGGAGAGGAAGAGCGAGCAGCACTCAGTTTTGCAAGCCTCACGTGCGTAAACCTTCTTGCAAGATTCTTCTCATATGCGTTTCAACATGCTACTTCCACACATTGCCTCTCCTACCGTTTTTATATTTGCAGTTTCAACTACACGCTGTCTCTCTCGCTTCAACCTTTTTTCTTTTGTTTTGGTAAACCATTGAGTATTATTATTAACCTTGATTTAACTTCTTCTTTTTTTGCCAACACCGAGCTTTTACTAGTGCATAAAATATAGTTCGAATATCATCATTTATAATATTTGTGTTTTGTTTTGTCAAGCTTCTAATAATTCATTACCGTCATTATATAAGCTTAGAGTCTATACGTTTTGTTACAAAGTTTTATTAAATTACTTCGCAGACGTTATATATCCATTTAAGTATTTGACTAGTCATTTGTAACTTACACAATTAGCTTAACGGCACTTGAATAATGTATGTTTACAATTTCACTATTCAATATTCATCACAGCATTTTCCTATTTTCAGAAACTTTCAGCCCTAATATTTGTAAGATACACTACTTATTTTCTTGTAGACGAGTAATATTACATTACACTATTCCTAACTTTTTTCACTATAAAATATGTTTTCCGGTACTCCCAAGACCGGCGTTTATTCCGAGATTGATATTGGGAAAACTATTAACTGCACAGACATTGAGAAAATACGATTATTTTTGTTTAAATGAGGATTAGTAAAATAAGGACGGAATAATGAGTTGATGAGTGACACTAAGTGAGTCAAACTTTAATTAACCTCACTCTCTTAACTTACAATACTTCTTAGATTCGGGTAAGATACGGTTTATAGCTTTTCTTAGATTTTAACTAGGACAAGTTAAGAAACGTCTCTTAAATAAAAGATATAAAAACCATCTATTAGCCGAAAAATATAAAAAAAAAAACAAAAACAAAAAAGTATCAAATCAAAAGTTAAGTTTTCCGGCTAAGAGACCGGGTTAATGATGCCTTTAGGCCTTTTGACCGTTAATATTTGCCTCCAAGGACAATATATTCTGTTTTTAATTTGGTTATCTTCATTTGTATTTGGCTTTTTGCCATGCAAAAATAAGCGTTGGTAACTGATTAGAGTTTTTAATTAAAATTAATATAATCATGGAAAATAGGAAATAAAAATCATTTATCTATATTCAAATACTGACAGCTATTTAATTAATTTGAGTACTAAATATATAATTAGGTTTGACCCAAATGTCTTCCCCATATACTCTTTATGTTTCAATATAGATAATGTTTTAGAAAAACTATTTTGTTTCAGTTTACATAAAGTTTTAAAATTTTAAGATTAACTTTAACTTTATTGGAAATTGTTCATTCAAATAGATTTTACTGTATTTTTTATAATTGGTTAACTGATTTAAAAATTATATCTTTAAAATACTTTTTTGAGAGAAATATAATTTTCTTAACCTTTGTGCACTATTACAAAACATCAAGTATGAAACAGACGGAGTATTATTCATCAATACACTAACTGAAATAAATTTTAAAACGATAATTACAGAAAGCCACATGATATCAAGTTCAAATCTTATATTCTAGCAACAGAATGATAGATATTGAGGCGGTGGTCAAAGGAAAACAAGTTTTTCTTACTTTTGTTTATGGAGACCCGGTGCAAAAGTTACGAGAACAGGTCTGGGAGAGACTAACTCGGTATGGATTATCACGCTCTGAACCATGGTTTATTATTGGAGATCTAAACGAGATTACTGGAAATCATGAAAAGGATGGGGGATCTCTGAGAAGTGCCACCTCATTCATACCCTTTAACAATATGATAAGGAACAGTGGTCTACTAGAATTTCCGGCTCGCGGTAATAAATGGTCATGGCAAGCAAAGAGAGGTAAAGGAAAAGGAGCAATGACGATCAGGTGTCGATTAGATAGGGCCTTGGCAAATGAGGAGTGGCATACACTGTTCCCATGTTCTTACACAGAATATTTGAGGATGGTGGGCTCTGATCATCGCCCTGTGATAGCTTTTTTGGAGGATAAGGTATTTAGGAAAAAAAGAGGTTAGTTCAGGTTTGATAAGAGATGGATTGGCCAAGAGGGGCTTATGGAATCAATTGTGGCAGGATGGACAGAAAATCATGAAGGACAGCTGGAGGATGTTGTTACAAAAATTAGTAATTGTCGTCATGAAATTTCATCATGGCGAAAGGATAATCAACCATACGGAAAGGATAAAATTAAAGATCTTCAACATGCACTCGAGGAGGTCCAGTCAGATAATAGTAGATCACAAGAGGACATCCTTGAGGTATCCAGAAAGTTACAAGAGGCGTATAAAGATGAAGAGGAATATTGGCATCAGAAAAGCCGGAATATGTGGCATTCATCTGGAGATCTTAATACCAAATTTTACCATGCTCTGACTAAGCAGCATAGGGTCCGTAATAAAATAGTGGGACTCCATGATGAACACGGAAATTGGATTACAGAGGAAAATGGGATTGAGAAGGTGGCGGTGGATTATTTTGATGGTCTTTTTAATACTACAAATCCAACGGACTTTGATAATTTTCTGGATGAGATAGTGCCGTCTATTTCCCCCCAAATGAATCAGATACTATTGAGAACAGCAACAGAGGAAGAGGTTCGTCAGGCTTTATTCATGATGCATCCAGAGAAAGCGCCAGGCCCGGATGGAATGACAGCCCTGTTTTTTCAGCACTCCTGGCATATTATTAAGAAGGACTTGGTTGAGATGGTGAATAATTTCTTGGTTACAGGCAACTTGGATCCACGATTAAATATTACTAATATTTGCATGATTCCAAAAGTAGAGAGACCTACAAGGATGATGGAACTACGGCCGATAAGCCTATGCAATGTAGGTTACAAGATTATATCGAAAGTTCTGTGTCAACGACTGAAAATTTGCCTCCCCCGATTAATTTCAGAGACGCAATCGGCTTTTGTGGCAGGAAGGTTAATATCGGATAATATTCTTATAGCTCAGGAAATGTTTCATGGTCTGAGAACAAATAAGTCATGTCAAAATAAATTTATGGCCATTAAAACGGATATGAGCAAGGCGTATGATAGGATAGAGTGGCGTTTTATTGAGGCCCTTCTTAACAAAATGGGGTTTGATCCTCGCTGGATCAATCTAATGGTGGAATGTATTTCTTCGGTTCAATATAGGGTCCTCCTCAACGGCCAGCCGCGAGGCCTTATAATTCCCCAACGAGGTCTACGTCAAGGGGATCCTTTGTCTCCGTATTTATTTATTATATGTACTGAGGCTTTAATTGTGAATATCAAAAAAGCGGAGAGGGTAAAACAATTAACCGGTATGAAGGTAGCAAGAGCTTGTCCGGCAATATCGCATTTATTATTTGCCGACGATAGCCTTTTCTTTTGCAAGGCAAACAGAGAAGAATGTCAAACTATTCTCAGGATTTTAAAAGAGTACGAGGCTGTTTCCGGGCAACAAATAAATTTTCAGAAATCTTCAATTCAATTTGGTCATAAGATTGAAGAGTCCAGTCGACAAGAGTTGAGGGATATTTTGGGTATTCAGAATTTAGGAGGAATGGGATCTTATCTAGGGTTACCCGAAAGCCTTGGGGGATCTAAAGTCCAAGTGTTCGGATTTGTTCAAGAACGTTTGAATAAGAGGGTAAATGGATGGACTTTTAGATATTTTACTAAAGGTGGGAAGGAGGTGATTATTAAGTCGGTGGTTACGGCTCTGCCAAATCATGTCATGTCTGTTTATCGATTACCAAAAGCTACTGTTAAAAAATTAACGAGTGCAGTAGCTCAATTTTGGTGGAGTCCAGGAGGGAGCACAAAAGGCATGCATTGGAAATCATGGGATAAGTTATGCCTCCCTAAAGACAATGGTGGATTAGGTTTTAAGGATCTTATGGATTTTAACACGGCGATGCTTGGAAAGCAACTGTGGAGGCTGATTGAGAAACCAAACACTCTTTTCTCTAGAGTCTTTAAAGGACGGTACTATAGGAATGCTTCACCCCTTGAACCGATCCGATCTTACTCCCCGTCATATGGCTGGAGAAGTATGATCTCTGCTAGATCTCTGGTTTGTAAAGGATTAATTAAAAGGGTGGGAACAGGTTCATCTATTTCTGTATGGAATGATCCTTGGATCCCAGCCACTCGCCCGAGACCAGCAAACAAAAATCTTCACAACAGTTACCCGGATCTTACAGTGGATTCCCTCATTAATTTGGAATCCCGAACTTGGAATCTTGAGGCAATCAGGGCTTTGGTGGATCCTCATGATGCACAAATTATAGAAAGTATTCCATTAAGTAGAAATCAGATGGATGATAGGAATGGATGGCATTTCACTAATAATGGGAAATATTCGGTCAAATCAGGGTATCAGGTGGAACGGGTATATCCTGATAAGGAAAAACCACCAGATTTTTATGGACCCACAGTGGATCCGTTAAAAGCTTTTTGCTGGGAAGTGCGGTGCCCACCGAAGTTGAAGCACTTTTTATGGCAACTCGTTTCAGGTTGTATAGCGGTAATGAAGAATCTACGGGGGAGAGGAATACAAGGAGAAATTTGTTGTGCTCGATGTGGAGACCCGGAGGAATCAATTAATCATGTGTTTTTTGAATGTCCTCCAGCACGTCAAGTGTGGGCACTATCTAAAATACCATCGAGTCCAGATTTTTTTCCAACTTGTTCGTTTTTTGGTAACATGGATCATCTCTTTTGTCGAGTTACTCCAAAGATGGATGACCACCAATTTGCATGGATATTATGGTATATATGGAAAGGTCGGAACAATAAAGTGTTTAGTAATCTGGATACTGATCCAAGGGAAACACTTAGATTAGCCGAACTGGAATCGACACTTTGGGCTGAAGCACAGGTTAACACTGATCAAAGAAGGGAGAGGCAAGTACAGGCCCGACCTACATTAGAAACTACAGGACGCTGGTGTTTTATAGATGGTTCGTGGAAAGAGAATGAACTTTTTCGGGACAAGGATGGTATAGTAGCTTACCAGGTTTTGATGGTTTATTAGGAGCAAGGAATGTCAGGGCGTGTCTGTCACCTCTTCATTCTGAGATGGAGGCGTTGATTTGGGCAATGGAATGTATGAAGAATCTAAGACAGTTTCAGGTTACGTTTGCAACGGATTGTTCTCAATTGGTGAAGATGGTTTCGGAACCAGAAGAATGGCCAGCATTTGAAACCTATCTGGAAGATATCAAGCTTTTACGAAGAAGCTTCCTCAACTCAGACATCATCCATGTTCCCCGAACGGAGAATCAAAGGGAGGATAGCTTGGCACGTAGTGCTAGAAAACAACCGTCTTTCATCGTTCATATGGATAATATGCGGAGTTGCCGATTTGGTTTACAGAGTCAATATGAATCTGTGAATGTCTTGCTGTCAAAAAAAAAAATATATATATATATATATAATAACAAATAACCCGTATCAAAAGTTGATAATTTTTTCCCATTAAACCAGTGATATGCTTTTATATCCGTTGAATAACTTTCTCCAATTTCAGCAAAATCTAAAAATAAAACTTTTGCTGCTTGGAAAAAAAATTGAAAACTGATAAGTATTAAACCTGAGTTTAGAAAGAAATAGTTTATGCCTTTTTATAAAGTATCCTCTTATTTAATGGTAGATTTCTATAATATTAATTTAGATGTTGATGTATTTGGTTGTAACATATGTGCAAGTAATTATAACAGAATCTCTTGCTATTTAATTATGAACTTTGAAAATAGAAGTAGTTTCTTCTGTTTTGCAGCATCCTCTTATTTAATGGTAGATTTCTATAATATTAATTTAGATGTTGATGTATTTGGTTGTAACATATGTGCAAGTAATAATAACAAAATATCTTGCTATTTAATTATGAACTTTGAAAATAGAAGTAGTTTCTTCTGTTTTGCAGTATTTCTGTGGTGTCTTTGAAAATAGAAGTAGTTTCTTCTGTTTTGCAGTATCCTCTTATTTAATGGTAGATTTCTATAATATTAATTTAGATGTTGATGTATTTGGTTGTAACATATGTGCAAGTAATAATAACAAAATATCTTGCTATTTAATTATGAACTTTGAAAATAGAAGTAGTTTCTTCTGTTTTGCAGTATTTCTGTGGTGTCTATTTTAAAATTCTTGAAAGTAATGTAAATTCTGTTAAACCTGTATTTTGAGATTTTTAAACAAGAATGCATATTAAAATAAATAAATAAAATACTCCACTAGACCTACCACTGGGAAATAAATTAAAAACAGGGAGAAGGTACAAAAGAATGATAATTAAATTCTTTTACCGATCCTTTTGATGAAAAAGTTGATATATCTACTTTTTTCACCTCATCAATCAAAAGCTGACTATAAATAACACACATTACTGCTTCATCTCTCTCTCATACCTCTCCCTATATCTATCTCCCTTGCCAGGCGGCGTTTTTCTTACAAGAACCTGACAAGAGAAGAAGAAACAGAGAGAGAGTTTTGCTTATTTTACCGTTCTACCCTCACAACTGAAAACAGCAAATACGGTTTATTTTCTTCTTCTTGTGTGCCTTTCAAGAGAAAAAAAAACAAGACTCGTCGTCCTCGCAGAGAACAAATGATCGAGACTGGAAGGTACCTTATCGGTGTCGCCGGTGCTAGCGGCTTCGGCTCGAAGTCCACCGCCGATGAGGTAACGGAGAACTGTGACCTTCGTTCCACAACAGCCATAATCACCGGTGAGTTTCTTCTTCATATTTTTCAGTTTATTCCTCTGAAACGAGTTTTCCGGTGAGTCGTGATTCTTTTTCTCATTTGGTGAAGGTGCGACGTCAGGGATCGGAGCGGAGACGGCGAGAGTGCTGGCCAAACGAGGAGCGAGGCTTGTTTTTCCGGCGAGGAACGTGAAAGCGGCGGAAGAAGCTAAAGGAAGGATCGTATCTGAGTTTCCTGAGGCGGAGATTGTCGTCATGGAGCTTGATCTCAGCTCTATCTCCTCCGTACGGAGCTTCGTCGCCGGGTTCGAATCTCTCCATCTACCTCTTAATCTTCTCATGTAAGTTCAAATTCTTCTTAAACCATTTTACGTTTTAAAGTTCTTGAAATTTACGTTTATGAGTTTCATATTTTTATGTTTATAATTGTATTAATCAATGACGTATTATAAACCATGTTTAATTTCGTTTATGTTGCGTTTGCTTATGTTTATCTCAGAAAATCAAATCAATCCTTTTCAAAAAAAGTTTAAATCAAACTATATGCATGTATATAAATTTACACACACATGTACGTGCGGATATTACTGGGAATTTATGTGAACAGAACATACTTAATACTGTATCAGCTCTTAATTTTTATTTGTATATGATTTGATTTAAATACTATCTTCTAGATTATATATATTTTTTATATGTCCAATCAGAAACAACGCAGGCAGATTAGCACATGAACATGCAATATCCGAAGACGGGATCGAGATGACATTTGCCACTAATTATCTAGGTAATCTTTTCTTAATACGATTCCCACAGTCTATGACAGATCTTAATTACCTAATAATATACTACTATTTTTTAATTGCCTTCTTAATCAATAATCATAACAATTTTTAAGAATTTATTGTCAGGCCATTTTCTATTGACGAATCTGCTACTGAAGAAGATGATTCAAACGGCAGAGGAAACAGGAGTTCAAGGGAGGATTGTTAACGTTACATCCGGTATTCACGGCTGGTTTTCTGGCGATTTGATCGAATATCTCCGGCAGATATCCCAACCAAAGTGGTAATAACATTTTTCAGAAACTGAAAAGTGAATGCAACATATCTACCATTCATATTAGGGTCCAATAGCTATAAGCCTATAACTCTAAATGAAGAGTAGGATTGGTGTTCTTGAGAGGTGGAAAATTGTCTGAGGGAATTTACTTTTGTTTTCACTGATGAGTGACAGTAAGGTGATAGGAGGGTAATAAATGGGAAAGGGAAAGTAAAATGTTTTGACATTTTGAAATGTTAGTAACAATTTTTTTTGGTTTGGGTAATGTGTGTGGATGATCGATTAGTCAATTCGATGCGACACGTGCGTATGCTCTCTCGAAGCTTGCCAACGTTTTGCATACCAAGGAGCTCTCTTCTAGACTCCAGGTCTCTTTCTCTCCTTAATTCTCTCACTTATTTACATTCTCCAATTTATTACTCTCCCGGAAATTTATTATTCCAACAAAAATAACCCAAAAGCATTATGGTAGAAGTTAATAATGTGTCATAATAACGTGTCATAATAATGGTCCAGTTTGTGTAAAAAAGGATTTATTGATTTTTTTTCTGAGTGTAAATGAAGGGTGAAAGGTATGGATGGAGAAGGGACAACAAGAAACCTAGATAACTAGGGTTTGTATTCTAACCAATTATATGAAAAGAGTTAGTTAAGCTTGACTTTTCAGTTTTGAACATAGTTAGCTTTAAGACAATCATGTGGGTCTTTAAAATAAAGTGATTAAGTTTTACTTTATAAAAGAGGATTTAATGGAAAACATATACATGTATGCAGAAAATTGGAGCAAACGTGACGGTAAACTGCGTACACCCAGGGGTTGTAAAAACCCGGTTAACAAGAGACCGGGAAGGCTTATTGACAGGTTGGTTTATCTTAAATTTGTTTTGTTTCCACTGAGATATTTGTTTATCTTAAACAAATACTACTATTACTAATCATGACAATTAAGATTCTTAATCATGTCTATATGATTTCCCTTTTGTCTTTTTTTCCTACTCAGATCTCGTCTTCTTCCTGACTTCCAAGCTCCTTAAGACCGTCCCTCAAGTAATAACTCTTTTCTAATCATCCTTTAAGTTTGTTAATCATTTTGGATTATTGGATTTATGTGCTTACTTTTGTTTTAATTTTGGCATGGGATTAGGCAGCAGCAACGACGTGTTACGTGGCAACAAATCCAAGGTTGATGAACGTTTCGGGAAAGTACTTTACGGATTGCAATGAAACCACACCATCTGGACTCGGATCTAACTCCTCCGAAGCTAGTAAGCTATGGGCTGCGTCTGAGATTCTGGTAACTCAACATTCCAAGACCGGGTTCGACCCACTTAGCTAAAGAAAACATTAGTAACTATATACCTCTAGGAAAAATATATACACACATCTAAGTACCTGAGAACATAAACATATTATGAAGTTTAGTTAAATCCCCCGAAGTTATACTTTATTCAAGAGTCTTATAAACTTAACATATAGATGATTTATACAAGTTATATTTCTATAGTACCAATGCGCGCGAAGTTGATGTACATTTATATATTGGTTTATACTAAGTTATTTATATATAATAATAATTTTTTGTTTTCTTTTTCATATTCTTCATTGATCAATAAAGGAGGAAGAGATTAAGTACATACGATGTAAAGCTCAACTTGGACTATTATATTAAACTTAGAATATTAAAAGTTTAAGTGGGAAATCATAATGTCAATCATTAGTTTCGAAAGTGCTCCGAAATTTTGCTCGTCTTTTGATAATTCTTGTGATTAACTCATTTGGACTGATGCAAGAAATCTTTCTATCTCTCTCACTTTCTTAGTAATTTTTTCTTAAATAATCTTTTTGACATTGACTATCCATATGTCCATGTGAGAGGTTATTAGAAAAAGAAGTCCTGGCTTTCCATCACTGTTTTGGTATTACGTGTTGTGCTATTTGGATGTTGATTTTATAATAATGCGTATTGCACTTTGCATTGATTACTTAGCCTTTTGCTTTTTATCTTCAAATCTATTGTATAAAGTAAGTTGTGAAGAATAGATGAAACTGTTTATGTTTTCAAAATACGCTATGTAAAATTAAATTAAGTCGAACTAATAATCTGTCTTTCTGCAAAATGTTCATATAAAATGAATAAGCAGAAACGGTATGGCGAAAATGTAAAATGGATATGGTCGAAGAAAACAAGATGTAAAGGGGAAAGGAAAAGATGGATGGGAATTGGTTAGATAGAAGACTTTAAGATTTAGGACCATATAATATGGCGCATGATAATACTTTACGCATGGGTCTCTTCTCTTCTCTTTTTCTTTTTATAAAAGAGAGAGAGACCCTACTAACATGCGCCAGGGGTTTTCACTTCTTGAAAAGAAACTCTCGTGCGCCACCAAAATGCTCCGTCCTTACAGATTTTAATCATTACACGAGAAAAAGAAAAGAAAAGAGGAAGACGGTTGGTGCAAAAGAAGATAGCTTAAAACTTAAACAAGCAACACCAACATAGCGGGTGCACAAAAACATACATACTTAAGTCAGTTTCAAGATCACTTTAGTTTAGTGTTGTAGTAATCTAGCTAGCATGCAAGGTGTAACGCAAAATAGTTCACAAGTGCGAGACATGAATAAACTAACAGCTTAGATTATTACCTTACCAACGGCTTAGAATTATTGAAAGGAAGAAAGAAAAAGAGACCAATTACGGTTGGACCACTCTTAATGGACCTATATCATATTTGGAGAATGTACTAATTATAGAATAAAGAAAGCCCAAATGTATTTAGGCATCCATAATAACACTTCTTGGCAAACTGTGATGTTTAATATTAACAGAAGGTTGGAACAGTCTATTGTGGGCTTTGAGTCTGTTTTAAGTCTTCTACAAGCCCAAGAGTATCTTTTATAAAAGGTGTGTGGATTCACTTCCTACGAGACGACCGACGGTGATTATCTTTTTTATAAAAGGTGTGTAGATTCATTTCCTCTGTTTATGAATTAAAGAAAGAGTGAAAAACGCCCTACAGAAAAATCTACTCGTGAAAGTATTATTCTTTTCTTCATTACCACATTGCACGAAGTAGAATCATGCGCCGATAAGCAATTTACCGATTAATAATACTAGCAAGCGAATATAAACTCAACTAAATTCAAACTGATAAAAAGGTAGAATGTACAAGTACAAAACTTATGTACCTCCGCATTTAAAGTGTCTTGTTTTTTTTGTGTGTGGTCAAAGTGTCTTGTTTATAAAGAAATACGCTATAGTCGCGACGACCATGAGTTCTAGAAGGGAACATATAGAAAAACATATAAAGGTTTTCTAGATACCGAGTTGAAAACCTGTTGATGTCACAAAGACTTGCTTTTGTATGTTGAGTTCTTTAACAACATGCAACATGCAAAATTACAAGGCGTAGCTAGCTCCAACTATTCAAGAAGAAGATATATGAAGTATATATGTTGGTAAAAAGTTGGTCTGTTGTTCATTTTGATGGCAAGTTGTTCATAAGGTGCGGTTTGGTCCACATGCATTGACATGGACCGCAGCTTCGAAGATGCTTATCCACGCACTATGTAGGGCCCGTATGTAAATCCAACGGCTCAGATTCGGTGGACCTTTTCTTTGGCGAGAATTATCAGAGAAGGCACGCGCATGAGGAAATGTGGGACCCTAGCTTCACCGGCCACAAACCGTTCATTAGTACTCGGTCAACTCAGGCTACAACACTTGCCATCATCTCAGACGTCCGGTATGGCGTCTATGATTAACTGCTTTACCGTCGAAATCATCATCATTTTGGTTGAACATTTTATCAATTATTCTCAAATTTTCATTTTAACAGCAAAACTAAGGAACAAGATTTACTTGAGCAATTTCCATGCGTTTTGTGCTTGATATTATTAAATTTTATATTCTATAAAATATAATGTGTATTTGGTAAAGTTCATTGGTGATAAGAAGATGAGTCAGATGATATTCAGGGATCGTGGCACGTGGAGTGAAGGAAATTAGGAGCTCCTGAGCTGTTTTGTACACTAAGATAGCTCACGTGGCGATGATACATAGGCCATGTTTAATCAGGAACTCAGACTAATCGAACACACCGTCATTATTACGTTCCTTTGGGAAATTCTTGAGTAGATACTAACCACCCAATGAAATCAGCATAATGTCGTGCGATACAGGTAATTACAGCCTAATTGGAATCTTAACTCATAAGACACACGTGAAAGACGGATAAGTTTATGAATGAATAAATAGATAACTTTTTTTAATCTGAGGGCATGTGGACCATCAAGGACGTGTTTGGTTCTCTCTTCTTTTTTTTTGATCAATGTTTGTATAAGTGCCAAGAAATATCTTATATGAAAATGTGTTCATTTTGTTTTTATTGGGAATAAAAGAGGTCAATGGATGGTCAACTTATTAGGTACTTGAAGTTTAATTCCTCCGTACAGATATCTATATATATAAAGAAATGTTCGCCTCTCTCCCGTGAAGCCACGTCATCAATTCGCGCGTTCTGGAAGTGACACGTGTTCCATTTTATATTTAGGGCCAAAATAAATGAATGTAGTTAAGGGTAATTAAACCCAGCACCTCTAGCACTGATAATTTCTCTTAGAACTACTAGGCTAAAGTCACTTTTTATAAATATGTGGCCGCGAAAATACTTATTATCGTGTCAACTAGAAGCCAATGCTTCTTCTGCTTGTGGCCAGGGCCGACACTGAACTGACGTCAAGATGAAGATCGTGAAGTTAAAAACTTTGCTCCAAACAGTTTTGCAATGTTTCCAACCTTTATAACTTGATGCATATAATATATATCAAAATACATTTGTTGTACACGCTTTTATTAGTTTTGCTTTTAAAATAAGGTATTTACAGTTATAAATGTTTTGTGCCAGTGAAGTAATGGTTGAAAAATTTCTATACATATGTCATTTTAAAATAACACCCAACTTCTATATATAGTCAATACATATGTCCATGTTATATTCTAGACTAAATATTTTCTCTTTTAAAAATATAGAAAACAATTTTTTTAGTCTACAAGCAAATGTTGTAGAGCAAGTATGCATTATACAATATAATATATATTTAAAATCCATACACAAAAACATAAAAAGTTGTTATAGGCCTCTTTCTGACACATGCATACTCCACTATGAATAATAATTAAAAAAAAACAGTATTGTCATCAAACTTTATCACAAATCCACATTTGTACATCTATAATTATGAGTTGGACAATTAGTTAATTTGATACAATACCAAAGCAAGAATAATCGAAAAACAACTATACCATCGCATACTAATAAGTAAGACATAACAGATAACCAAATTCTTGAATCTTAAAACAAATATCAACTCGAGCATTTAGTGAATATCAAATTAACTAATATTCCGCCCGTAGGGCGGACCGACCCTAGTGATAAGTATTATATCGTGAAAATTGTAAACTTTATATAGCAACTTATTAAATTTTCTTTTGTTTGATAATTGTTTTATAAAGACTCTAATAACATAGGTAAAAAGAGTGAAGATTTCGTGCATAAGATTTTGTCTTCAAAAGATAAAAGTATTGATTTTACGTTCAGCTATGCGATGATGTAGCATATATACTAGTTGTATTGATGCGTTGTACTCGTAATATGCTATGTAATGCTCCATATAAAATTGGCAGACGTTCATGCAACAGTAGTTTAAATCTACAACTAGGGCAAGAATTAGTGCTTTAGCTTTCAAGAATATCACAAGCTCAACTTTATTTGAGGTAAAAAAAAACTTTATTTGAGGTTGGATGTGATTTACGATTAAATGTACAGAAGTTTCAATATTTATAATTAAAAAACAAGTGCTACGTATGTCAATGAATGGTCTAATTATAAAGTATAGCATGCTGCATATGTACAGAAGGTTCGGCATTTGTAAAAAAGTAGAAAACTAGTGTTAAATAATTTGGTAACTACATTAACAACAAATAATTTTTGTCTCAATGATTGGTTTAATTATAAAGTAACAAATAATTCAGTTTCATATTGATTTTATCGACCTTATTAAAATTACATTTAACCTATATGTTAAGTAATTTGGTAATTATATAAACATACAGGTAACAATACCAAAATACACATATGTTTATTCAATCCTAAATAATTCACATATCAAAATATCATTTTTTGGGTGAAAATATCATTTTTATCAACATGTATCAGTGTTACAAAAAATTATATCAACATATATGAAAATATTTAATATAAATAACCACATTCTGGATACTTATATGTCTATTAATTATTTTATTGATAAAAAAATATTGCAGAACTTTTATTGTCTGATAACTTTTTTTTTGTCTGATAACTTTCGAAAACCATAATAACGAAATTTTTAGGTAAAGAAAAATAATTTAGGTAAAGAACCCATATGGCCGTATTCTGTCTTTTTATGAAAAGAGCAGTCGACTTTTAAAACAAAAGAAGAAAACTATCTACTTCTGAGCTCAGGCATTAAAATCAACAGAATAATTTTTTTTATTCGAAAATAAGCATAATTGAAATCGATGTGGACGTTAAGAACTTAAAGACTTAACTATTCATTTTTTTTTTGATATCGAACACCATGCTTTATTAATTCAAAGAGGTCCACTCTTACATTCCGCTCTCTTGCGATAAAAGACTTAAATATTCATTTATTTTAAATATCCAATACCTAACTAATGACCAACAAGTCAACCTGACTCGGATTTTCAGATTTGAAAATTCTCTTGAACTGACAAACAACAAGTTTAATAGTATATATTACACAATTAGAAATTGATAGTGTACGTTGTAACAAACACTAAACACATAGTCAGCATTTTCCAAAAGCAGGAGAACGATATGTTGCATGTCGAACAGGATTGATATATATGTTCATAACTTGTTTAATGAGGGCTACTTAACGCGTTGAATGAATACACAACATATTAAGAAAAAAACACTTTACGAAAAAAACTGGTTATTTGTATATTAGATGTTAACTAGATGGAATCCGGTATAAATCCCGTAGCAAAATAAGTAATTTCCATAACTACAAAATTCTTAAATAATAAACTAGTTTTGCAATTGGTTAGAAAGTAATAACATATTAAACACAATAATAATTAGGTAGCTCGCATAGACGTAAACATTTTATAATTATTTATTATATAGATATTACTAATTAAGTGATTATAATGATAATTTTTTTAATGTTTCCATCTGAAATTTTCTACGTATTATAAATTTTTTGAAATTTATCTATATGCTATAATCATCATTAATAATTTAGTCTTAGAAATCACTCAATATTATCTTTCAATTATAAAATATTAATAATTTTACTTGATTATTATTTAGTTATGTGTTTTCTGTTTTTAAATTTTTTAGTTTTTATTAAAATATATTTTTGGATAACAACACAATATATAAGAATTGTCTTTTTTATTTTAAAATATATTTTTAGATTTTCAATAATTTTTATTTCTGTTAATTTTAATTACTTATAGTATCAAAAAATTGATTTGTTTTTAATTTTAACCAATTATTATTTATATTTTCATTTGAACATTCTTACGTATAATTTTTGTTTGAAAATTTCTTTGTACATTCTATTTATTATCAATAGATAAATCTTAAAAATCACTCGATATTTAGTTATGTGTTTTCTGTTTTTCAACGTTTTATTAAAGATATTTTTTTTATGACAACACAATATATATACATATTATTTTTTGATAAATACGTTTAATTAGTGAGTCTCAAGAGAAAACTTAAACAAGGTTACTAAATTTGATGTTTGATAATCGGAGTGCTATATTTGTCATGAAATCATTGTTGATGCATGACGACATATGGGGGGGGGGGGGGGGGGGGTGTAAACTATGCTTAATGTTTATTTCTGTTTGAACTTTGAATCCCACCATATATTAATTGAGAAGTCACTTAAGTGATTTCTACTAACGTGTCGTTCATAGGAGAGTTTTTCAATTAATTTTTATAATTTGATTGGTTGATGATTTTTAATTTTTAATTTATTTAATTAAAGTTTTTAAAAGAAACTAACCCTAGTATTATCTAATCTAATATATGTTTTCAAACATACAATTAAATATCTTAAATATAGATCAATTAATATAATTTATTTATATAAACAGTTAAATATCAAATATTACTTTATATAAATTGATAATATACATATATATATATATATATGATACTACATAAACAATTATAAAAATGGTTTTCAATATATTTATATTAGTAGTGAATACAATAAATCAATAATCATAGATTCTAGAAAACTAATTAATGTAAACTTAATAATATTAATTAAACTTACTCATTCACTCTACATATATATTCTAAAATATTTCAAATGAATGCAAAACAATCAAATATATAATTTTAAAAAATCTCATCATTTTCCAATGACAATATGATATCATAGATAAGTTATCACTTTTAGAAATAATTTAAAATATTTTTATATTTTAAAACGTAAAAATTATATGGTAAGTCATTTAAATTATATTAATCAAGAAATATTATTTAATTCATCTATTAATATTAGCAGATGAATTAAAATTATTATATGGTAAGTCACTTAAAATTGTATTATATTGTAATTCATCTAAAACTATTATATAGTAAGTCATTTAAAATTAAATTAATCAAAGTATTTTTCACATGCTTTTCCTAGAGGTAATACTCTATTAATATAATTCATATAGTTTTGATTATAATAAAATTAACATGCTTGTTTTGAATAGTAAAAACAATAAAAGAGACATAAATAAAAAAATGAGGGAAGAATAATAAAATATATTTGTTGTGTTCTTGGTTCTTTTATATTCTTATGTATTTAATTTTATTTATTTGTCAAGATGCATGTATTTTTTTATGTTACTATAAATGTGAACTAATTAGTTTTATGTGTTTTTAAAACATCCTATATATATTAATTGAGAAGTCACTTAAACGATTTTTGCTGACGTGTTGTTCATAGAAGATATTTCTAATTAATTGTTATAATTTGATTGGTTGATGATTTTTAATTTTTAATTTATTTATTTAAAGTTTTTAAAAGGAAACTAGCTCTAGAATTACCTAATCTAAAATATATTTTCAAACATACAATTAAACTTCTTAAATATAGATGAATTAATATAATTTATTTATATAAACAATTAAATATCATATATTATATTATATAAATTGATAATTTACATTTAAATACATATGATACTACATAAGCAATTATAAAAATGGTTTTTAATATATTTATATTAGTAGTGAATACAATAAATCAATAAATCATAGATTCCAGAAAACTAACTAACGTAAACCTAATAATATCAGTTAAACTCACTCATTTAATATATATATACACATATATTCTAAAATGTTTGCAATGAATGCAAAACAGCCAAATATATAATTTTTAAAAATTCTCATCATTTTCCAATGACAATGTGATATCATAGATAAGTTATCACTTTTAGAAATGATTTAAAATATTTTTATATTTTAAAAACTAAAAATTATATGGTAAGTCATTTAAAATTATATTAATCAAGAAATGTTATTTAATTCATCTATTAATATAAACATATGAATTAAAATTATTATATGGTAAGTCACTTAAAATTATATTATATGGTAATCCATTTAAAATTATTATATAGTAAGTCATTTAAAATTAAATGAATCAAAGTATTTTTCGTATGCTTTTCCTAAAGTTAATACTCTATTAATATAATTCATATAGCTTTAATTATAATAAAATGAGCATGCTTGTTTTGAATAGTAAAAAAATAAAGGAGACATAAATAAAAACAGGATAAAAGAATAATAAAATATGTTTGTTGTGTTCTTGGTTCTTTTATATTATTATGTATTTAATTTTATTTATTTGTCGAGATGCAGAATAATAATCAGATTTAATTAAAATATGTATGTTTTAAAGGAAGAAATGGTTTGTTAAACCCATTTAAGTTTTTATGTTAAACACTAAATAAACAATGAGTGAGAGAGTGTGATTTGTGATTTGACAAAATTATGAGAAAAATTATTTAGACTACCATTTTCTTTATACATGTTTATATTAACCAAATTTATCCTTGGTTTTAATGAGACAAATCATATTATATATTAATTGTGAAGTCATTTAAGTAATGTTTTCTTATGTATTGTTAAAATGTTAAGTTTTTAAAATAATTATAATTTGATTGGTTGTTGACGTTTATTAGTTATTTATTTTAATTAGATCTAAAAATAAAAGGTAACAATAGAACTAAATAGTATAAATTACCAAATAACACAAGTAATATTACAAATAATGATTTATGGTAACTAATTGTAGAATTTTAGATATAATATATATGTTTTATCAATTTCTTTTTCTTTATCAATTATTTATATATAATTAAATAAAATACTTTAACTTTTTTTGATTGAAAGAAATTTAATGGTTATATATTCTTATATAAAATAATTAGATTTGTAGGTAAATAATTATTAGAACTTTTTATGTTTTCTAAAGTGCTATACAAAAAAAATTCTTTTTTTTTTATTTCTTGAAAGCTAGAGTATTTCTGTTTTTTCACGTGTTAATATAAAATATAAAGTAATTTTACAATCAATTATCTGAATTAATTATAATATTTTTTTTCTGTAAGAGAAATATTTGTAATGACTAAGGTTTAAGTTGTTAAAATATTTTCTAAATCTCATAAATCTTCTAAAATTATTTACTGAAATTTTTGATTATCCAACTATTTGAAATTAAAAATTAAAAGTTAAAATTTTAATTATTATTCAAAAATTATAACAATGTAAATATAATATATATTTCTTCATTTAATATAATTACCCGTAAAATTACGGATAAATACCTAATATGCTTAACGTTCAGGGCCAGCTCATTAAGGGAGGAGCGGTGCGACCGCCCCAGACTCAAGTCCGTGTTTCCTTGTATAATAATAATTAAAGAGTCCAATTTTTTTATAAATCTATATTTTTATATATAAATTTTTTTAAATATAATCAATAAAATTGAAAAGAGTCCAAAATTATTTGATATGTATATGATTTTAGTTTCATTACAAAATATTACTGATTAAATTTTAAAAATATTTTAAAAAATATCTACATCTAAATATCTGCATTTAAATTGAGAGGGAACAATTTTTGTTGTCTTATGACTCTGAATATTGTTGAGCCGGCCCTGTTAATGTTCAACAGTTAAATATAGAACTTTTTGAGTATATATACTTCAAATAATTTATAAAACGTTGATGATTAGTTTTTTTTATTAACATAAATAAAATATTGAATATTAGAAATGTCTAACTTTAACGATGAATTGTATAAGTTATCGCGTCTAGAGACGGAATTGCGATGAGTTACTATGAATTTGTTACAAAATGTCGATAAGTACTGATTTATTCAGTTAAAGGCATCTTCAATCATTTCTTCGTAATGCATTAAAATGCACCATATCATCTATCTGTCCATATATTTTCAACTATTATCCAAATAGTGCAAATATATAGTACATAGGTCTAACTTATTATAATTATTAAATTAATTGTAATAAATAAAAGGAAAAACATATAGGTTAAACATTTAATCGTATGTCCATGAATTTGTGGTCAAGTTTTGGACCGATACAACAAGATATGGATTTATACGCTCACAAGTTCAAATTTTATCACACGGAACTAATTAAGTCACATTAGCTAAACATCTATATGGACATAAAAGGGAAATTGCCACAAATATCACTTTCAATGTACCACTTTTCATTAATACCTTGACCAACTTTACCATTAAAATTTTAATAGGCAAAATACAATTATACCCCTATCTAATTAAAACTACAACTATTATGTTCTTCTCCACTATCCGATAATCAATCCGACGAGATCCGGTGATTCTGACGAGTTTTCCGGCGAGCTTTGACAACGAAGACGAGTTCTCTTGCGAAATCTGACGATGCTGATTAGTTCTCTGGCGAAACACGAATGAGACGATCTCTCTCCTGATGCTGATGAGTTTCCGGTGAGATCTGACGACGCTAACGAGTTTTCCGGCGAGATCTGACGATGCCGAGAAGTTCTCCGGCAAAGCTGACAGACTCAACAAGCTCAGACGAACGAGACGATCTCTCCCCCAACGCCTAAGAAACACTAAAAAAGGTAAGATGATAGTATATGGTGATTTTTGCCTCTTTCTGTAATTTTAGCTTGATTTATCAAAATCGATATGTTTCTAAGAAAGAAGACGAAGTTTTTCAAGTGAAGTTTTCAGATCTCAAATTTATAAGATCTTATAAATTGGGTCCTTTCAAATCTTACTGTTGATCTGTTAGCAATCAAAAGACACAAAGCTTAACGTAAGAGTACAATTATTGATTTGGTTGATTTATTGTCATAGTTTTCAGATTTATATAATTATTTAATTCATGAGAAGGTACTAACCTAAGAGTATAATTATTCCATTACTTCTTCTCTTGGTTGATTTGGTGATGTTGCAGAGAATTACAAATGTGTGTTGTCAGCTTTTGGATTTAAAAGATGTTGTGGAGAATATGTGTGGTGATATGCATATCTAAGTATCTCACTTCCTTAAGGTAATACAATGCTACTATTTGTAGTTTGACTAGCAATGTTTTAGTATGTGCAGTATATGAGGTGGAACGTTGGTGTTTTGGTAGTGTAACGTTCTATTTATACTTTGTGAGATTTATTTTTTATGTCTTGTTTTGTGTATAATATCTACAGAAGCAGTGGAGATGAAGGATGAGTATGTTGAGTTACGAAAGCATAATATTTTT
This sequence comes from Brassica rapa, assembly GCF_000309985.2. NCBI lineage: Eukaryota > Viridiplantae > Streptophyta > Magnoliopsida > Brassicales > Brassicaceae > Brassica > Brassica rapa. The sequence continues at coordinate 26,684,171 of NC_024797.2, forward strand.
GAATCTTATTTTTGGAAGTGAATGCTGATACGTAGAAATAATATGTGACTGGCTTTTGTTCAGATTTTGAAAATTTACGAGGTTGGTGAGCTGTTTGAAGAGGCAAGAGAGACTCTGAAGAAGAATGTGGTTTGTGCTATCAAAGAATTACGTATTTATAACGCTTTATAAAAGTTGCAGAGTTGGCTTCTTAGTATATTCTTCTCTCTCATCTTCTTTAGACATCTCTTATACTAAAACAATTGTATCTCTCTTTTAGTAGTTGCATAGTTGAAGATATTAGTTGGACATGTAAGTGAGTTTGGTTTCAATTGTTTCTTTTATAAACCTATACAACTCTTATAATACCCCTTATAAATTGAATATAATCTTTCATAAAGTTTTTATAAACTCTTAGTAATAGTATACATACCCCTTATAAATTATTTATAAACTTTCATAACTTTCTTATAAACATTTATAAATGGTTTATAGATTTTATAACTTGTTTTATATGCATTTATTAATGGTTTATAAACTCTTACAAATAATTTTACATATCCTTATAAGGATTTGTAAGGAGATGATGATACGTGGCAGATTCTGAGGTACATGTGGACAGCAATCAAGACTCCACCGCTTCAGAAATTTTAAATTCCCTTATAAATCATTTTATAATATTTTATAATGGTGTATAAACTTAATAAATTATTTTTATAAACCCGTATACATTATTTACATACCCTTATGAACCCTTATAAATTATTATACAAACCATTATAAATTGTTTTATAAGGCTTTCTAAATGGTTATAGACTCTTTTAGTTGATTTATAAACCTATACAACTCTTATAATACCTCTTATAAATTGAATATAATCTTTCATACAGTTTTTATAAACTCTTATTAATAGTATACATACCCCTTATAAATTATTTATAAACTTTCGTAACTTTCTTATAAACATTTATAAATGGTTTATAGATTTTATAACTTGTTTTATATGCATTTCTTAATAGTTTATAAACTCTTACAAATAATTTTACATATCCTTATAAGGCTTTGTAAAGAGATGATGATACATGGCAGATTCTGAGGTACATGTGGACAGCAATCAAGACTCCACCGCTTCAAAAATTTTAAATTCCCATATAAATCATTTTATAATATTTATAATGGTGTATAAACTTAATAAATTATTTTTATAAATCCATATACATTATTTATGTACCCTTATAAACCCTTATAAATTATTATACAAACCATTATAAATTGTTTTATAAGGCTTTCTAAATGGTTATAGACTCTTTTAGTTGATTTATAAACCTATGGAACTCATATAATACCCTTATAAATTGAATGTATGCTTTCATAACGTTTTTTATAAACTTTTATAAATTATTTACATTCATCAATAATCATAGATCTAACCCCATTGGTTGATATGAGAAAGTGAACCATAGATCTACCCCCATTCATCAATAATCTTATTTGCATAAGGTTCTCCTGAAAATTGAATGTTATTCTTTCTAGCTAGTTCTACAACACTTCCGCAAGGTGTGAATTCTCAATTTCACTAAATTCCTCCTTACCTAAAATACAAAAAATCATTTTCAACATAATTCATATTTGAACGTTGGATGATCAGTTTTGGCTTGTCTGGTAGCTCTGTTGAAGTATCACAATACCTCGTAGTTAACTTCAAAATTGTGCAGAATTTATAAACCTTATAAATTATTTAACAAACTTTATAAACTGTCTTATAAGCCTTTCTAAATTGTCTTTTAGTTGATTGAGTTACTTAACACATCGTTTTCTGCAGCTGAGATGGAGCCTTCACTTGCGTTATATCATACTTTTTATCGCTGCTAAAAGAAACAGACTCTGCAATCTAAGACACAAGAAGAAACTAAAAAATGTCAATGGTTGGTCAATAAGACTTTAGAAAAAAAAACAAGAGACAATGATGAATTTGATGATTAACATTGTAGATCAAAGAAAATGTGTGATGGCAGAGTTGTGGTTCTCATATAAGCTTGAACATATGCTTCTTTTATGAGTGTCGGGAACTGAACATGTCAATTACATTACTAAATAACTTCGATTTATAAAGAGTTATAAATTTTCAAAAACTCAATGTTCACTATTATAAATCTTTCTCTAATCAGACTATTAATAGATAACTCTTTCTCTTAGATCAAAACAACAAAATCCGAAAAAATACTTACAGGTTGTGATTCTTGCTGAGGATTCAACATTTGAAGTTTTGAGTCTCGATCTCGATTGCTTCGTGGATCTGGACGAAGACGACGAATCTGGACGAAGACGTCGGTTTAGGACAGAGACGGTGGATCTGGAGGACAGAGACGGCGAATAGACGGCGAATCTGAACGGAGACGGCGGATCTGAACGGAAAACAGCGGATCTGAACAGAGACGATAGACGACGGACGGAGATTCACGAGAGAGAGAGAGAAATGAGTTGAAGATAAGTTAAGGGCAATATTGTCTTTTACACATTAATGAATGTGGTATTTTTGAAAATGCTTTTTGATTGATGGTAAAGTTGAAAAGTGGTATCATAAAAAGTGTATAAGTAAAATTTCCCCCTAACCATGTTTTCAGTTCATTTGCATACCAAAAAGATATATCCGTAATTTGTACCTTCTTTTAAAATTAATATGAACTCTTTTTATAAATCTGAGATATCTCTTGATCAATTAAAAAATATTTAACCGTATGGACTTCCACCTAGTTTTGAATTCTTCCAAATTTTTTTTTTGTCACATAATCATTTCATTAAGTTGTATTGTAAAAGTTCTCTATATATAAGTTTTTGATATACAAAAAATAATATATATATCCTACTATATAAAAGGGACTAAATTCAAGGCTTTTGAGACTATCCACCTCAGCCAAAATATTCTCATCTAAAAAGAATTAAAAATAAATATCATTTAGAAAATAATTAACTAACATACAACTTTTGATATTTCTAGAAATTTCAAATTTGTAACTGCTAATTTATTAATAGAATCATATATCTATATTGAATTATGTTATATTTTAATAGTTAGACTTTAAGGGTAAATAAATTATTAATTTATAATATATATAATTTATAACATTATATTGTAGTTATAAATAAAGAGAAAATAACCGGGAAGGATGAAGAAGCTCATGTAAAATTATGTAATTAAAATGGTAAAATGGTGAGTATGATGAGGTGAATCTAAGAAAATTTGTTGTACAAATTATGGTGTTTTATTCGTCCACTATAATGATTTAAAATAAAATATATATTCACATAAATAAGTCAATATTTGTTGTTTTTTTTTTGGTAAGATGTTAAGATTATTATTTTCTAAAAGGTTACACTGTTGTTTTTAAACAACTTATTACAGCAAGGAAACAAAAACAACCAACAACAACTCAAGGTAAAAAAAGCCTTAAGGAAGTCTTATACAAGAAATATAAAAAGAAGTAGAGAAGATGAGAAAGAAGAACTTACCGGGTAAGAGAGGAGACGGTCACGCATCATACGGTCGAAAGAGGCAAGGATGACTGATGAAGGTGAGGAGACATGACTGAAAGTAGAGCTTGATGACTGGAGTAGCATGTGCATCTACGTTGACGCGAGGTTGATTGATCTAGGCTGCAACAGAGTGTAGATCAGCCGGAGGAGAAATCCAAACTTCAGCAGCAAAAGGCTCCCATATCAAGCGAGAGAAAGAGCACTCAAAGAAGAGATGATGGTGAGTCTCTATTTCCAGATTACAAAGGGCGCACGTTCCTGAGACATTTAATCCCCAACGCCTCAAGCGATCCTTGGTTGGCAGTCTTCTCCGCAAAGCCAGCCATGATATAAACGCATTACGTGGAATATGTTCCTTGAACCAAATATTCTTGTGCCAATATGTATTGTTGATAGTGTTTATATTCTTTTCTGACATTAGTATCCATATTTTTTGATAAACTGATCCAAAGAGATTAGTTTGTGGAGCTAACCAAACGAGGATTATAGTGTTTACTTTGGAAAAAGTAATAGGTTGAATGATAGATGGCGTGCGTGCCTTTTCACATGGAAATCTGCACATATATTAAAATTATAAGTTTTGAATCATAGAGAAAATATAGTGTATATGACTGAAGTTGGTACATTCCGAAACTAAAGATGGCTGAAATTCTTCTTTGTCAAAATGCATAGATGTGAATCTTATATGAATAGAGTTCTACATTGCTTATAGCAGTGTAATAAACTCCGTGTGTAAAGGAGAAAAAATGTTATATAAGTGAAAACAAAAATTATGATTTTTTTCTTGTGCCTATAGGCTCTTCGCAATTTGAAGAAGAAAGAACATATTGTGTGAAAATCTTTGGCTCGGTCAAATTTTATCCAGTTGTTTACAAAACTGTTGTTATCTGATTCATGTCATTTTTCAGTGTTGATTTAAAAGCCCAAAAAACCTATCTATACTGACTTTTTTATATTTTTTCTGTGATTTGAATTTAAAAAGAGATAAAACTTTCGATAAGTTATGTAAACTCAGAACAAGTATTTAGCTTTAGAAAGCATTTACATGTTTCAAACTTATAATATATACATATATAATGTTTAAAATTATGCATATAAAACCTGTGTAAAATGTGTCTGAATATGTTTCTCTTCTTTAATGTGTTAATCGTACTATATATAATATTATTTTAAAATTTCAAAAAGTTTATGTCACTATCACATACAAAAAACCATCAATAAAAAATATAATTCTCCATCTACAACAAAAAAATGAAAAATTATTAACATATAAATTTAAATTAAGAAAAACTAACATTGGAAAAACAAGAAGTTAATATAAAAGAAAAAATTAACAAATAATATTATAAATAAAATAAATTTATAAGACATAATCCGCGCGAAGCGCGGAAAAAATCTCTAGTATACATAAGCTCATACATACTGCATGTATTATATATGGCGTATTAGCTCATTTGATAATTTTCAGTAGGACAAAGATTCCCACTCAGAATGTTTTACTAATCTTATATTGTACAATTTCTCTCTATATCTCTCTCTCTCCTCTACCATAAAGCAGATGTGATCCGACAAGCACACAAAGAAGTTCCTCATTCAAAAAAGATTTCTCAGCCATCAAAATTTCCTTTCTCTTCATCCAACGAAAAACAACCTTTTTTCTTCTTTCAAATCTTGCTAGAATTAAACTAAGAAAAGAAAATACCAGGTTTGTTTCTGCTCATCTGAGGAAGTTCATCAATGGATACGGCTCAGTGGCCACAGGTATACACAAACATATACATATTATATATGTATATAACCATACCCTTATAACTCTAGTATGTATGTGTTGATATAGATTGGATCATTTGATTCATATTAGGCTCAGTACCTGACATTAACTTAGAGTTTAAAGGTTTTGGATCTTCTTTTTATGTTTCTCTTTTCTTTTCTACATATTAAATATTCGTTTTTTTTCACTTTACCCTTTGTCAGTTTGCTTTTTTCTTTTCATGTTTTTGGTTAAAGCCTTTCTCAAATTTCCCAATCATTTATATCTTGATGAAAAACTATTTATTCGTTCATAATGAAACCCATATGTTAATTATGCTTTTACATATATAATATGCTTCTGTGCTAGTGGTTGGAAGAGTTGATTTTTGTGATTTTGATGATCAGGAGATTGTAGTGAAGCCCTTGGAAGAAATAGTAACAAACACGTGCCCAAAGCCGCAACCGTCCCAGCCGCAGGAGCCAACACCCGATGGGGCGGCAGGTGGAGTGGAAAGAAAGGCAAGGCCAGAAAAGGACCAAGCTATAAACTGTCCAAGATGTAACTCAACCAATACAAAGTTTTGTTACTATAACAATTATAGCTTGACGCAGCCAAGATTCTTCTGCAAAGGTTGTAGACGGTATTGGACTGAAGGCGGTTCGCTTCGGAATATCCCTGTTGGTGGTGGTTCAAGAAAGAACAAGAGATCTCACTCTTCTTCGATTTCTTCATCTGATATTGGTAACAATCACTCGGTTTCTACACAACCAGCTACAAAGAAGCATCGCTCTGATCAACATCACCACCACCTCATGAGCATGTCTCAACAAGGGTTGACCGGTCAAAACCCTAAATTTCTTGAGACGACTCAACAAGATCTCAATTTAGGTTTTCCACCACCACATGGGTTGATCAGGACCAACTTTACTGACCTTATCCACAACATAGGGAACAACAACAAGAGCACCAACAATCTATTGCTTAGTTCTTCATGTTCTGCCACGTCAGCTATGGCAACTTCCCCTCTGGATTTCATAAGAAACAACAATAGTAATAATGGGAATTCTTCATTCATGGGTTTTCCAGTTCATAATCAAGATCCAACATCAGGAGGGTTTTCGATGCAAGATCATTACAAGCCTTGTAACTCAAACACCACACTGCTAGGGTTTTCATTGGATCATCATCGTAATAATGATTTCCCCGGAGGATTTCAAGGAGGAGAGGGTGGTGATGATGTGAATGGAAGGCCCTTGTTTCCTTTTGAGGATTTGAAATTGCCAGTTTCTTCTTCATCAGCAACAAGTAATGTCGACATTAATGATCATCAGAAACAAGCAAGTGGTGGCGATGCAGCTGCTACTTCTGGTGGGTATTGGACTGGGATGTTGAGTGGTGGATCATGGTGCTAATTTTTCTTAGTTTGATGATGAAGCTATTAATGCTATTTATTTAATTAATTAATATTATCTTAATTTCACTTTGAACATTCGTATTGGTGGTTTTTTCTTCATTTTTGTTAATTTTGGGTTAATTTTGATTTAAGGATATTATTGGAAGTGCAATATTGAATGACTTTAAGTTGTTTTTAGTTTCGTTATGGCTCGCTAACACAAGTTATAAATAATAGGTTGGTATTCTGATGTTCCTTCTCTTGTTGATTCTACTTTGTCTACTAATAAATTTAGACGTTATACACAATGCAAAATGTTTTTGTGTTTATAAAGTGTGCATTGTGTAACTAATTATCTGCAGCAGCGTAGTATGTTTTGTTTGTTTTGGTCACGAAACGCATGGATGATATTAAGTAACAGTACCGGTATACATATATAGATTAAATTAGATTAAACTAAAAGCAATTAATTTAAAAGCGACAGGTAAGCTCTGATGACTTTCACATGATCCACACTAAACACACTTAAACTATTATTTACTGCCAAAGACTTGTTAAGCCCTACCATCCCAATTAATTAGTATAAACCATATTCCATTTAGTTTCCATCTAAATTTAGCTAGTGATTCGTTCCTGACCACAAAACAATTGATTGGTTTTGTTTACAGTAACTAGGTAAGCTACCTAATTAACCTGATGCGTTTTGATTATGACTATGGGCCTGACTGGTTCAAACGCAGCGGTTGCGGTTGCGGTTGCGGGAGTTTGTGGATGCGGGCGGTTGCGGTTTCTAGCGGTTTTAAGAGATTTGTACGACTGGTACTGCGGTTAAAAATTGGTGCGTTTGCGGGTGACTTATGACTGGTTAACTACCAAATGCGGTAACAGTCAAATAATAAATTAACAATATTTACATTTAATATAATTATAAAAATATCAAAAATCATAAAATTATAATAAATATAAAATTTATATTTAGAAAGTTATAATTTTAATTTTTGAAAATTTATTGAAATTGTTTTTATTATAAAATTTTATAATATTAATTAAAATAAAATAGATATATTTTAATATTTTCATAATTTCAATTTTAAATTTTTTATTAAATATTTTTTCTTTGTATATATATTGTTTTAAAAAAAAAAGAAAAAAATTTTACCCTCCCGCAACCGCCCGCAACCGCAAACGCTAGCTGGAGCCAGCTTTTGAATTTATGAGATTCGGAGCGGTTTGAAGCGGTTTAAGGCGATTTGAGTGATTGTTGCAAACCGCCGACAACCGCTACCGACCGCAAAAGCTGCGTTTGCGGGTGGTAGCGGGAAAACCAATCGCCACCTATGTCATGTGTGTGTTTGGAAAATGTTGATGTCATGGACTTGTTCTGAATTTCCTTGGTTAGGAAAACAATTTGAAACTAAAATTAAGTATGTTTGGTTTTCAATGCGTTAGACAACTACTTAGACAGGAGGCATTTTTAAATAGAAAAGAAAACAAATTGAAAATGAAGAGAGGGAAGAAGAATATTGTGAAAGACAAGTCACAAGCCTAAGGATTAAAGAAGGTGGGATCCACCAAAACATTCTCCTTGAAATCTGTGTGTTTGAAATTATACATCCCACCATGGTTTCAACTTCATCAATCTAGATCTTGACCTTGCTGTTCTTTGTTTTTTTTATTAATTTGTTTAATCGTTATAATTGCTTACACTGAAAGCACATAAAACTATTTTACAATGTGTTGATAAAATTGTATTAGATTAAAGTTTTAAAGGATTAAATGTAATTATGGTGGCGTTGATCAACATAGACATCAAAGTCAAAGAACTTAGGTGGTGTTTTAAGGTACTAAAACCGTATCCAATGGTTTACTTTATTTTAGATTAGTTATTACTCTAAAATAGAGTAGAGTTTCTTTCCAATGATTTACTCTATATTTGACTCTAAAAAAAAATATTCTAAAATATATTCTTTTCTATTTTATAACTAATATCTTTTACTTACAAAATTTACAAATTGACTCTTTATATTTTATTTTTTACAAAATTTTCATAAATTATATATTTATATCAAATATTTATTATATTAAAATTTACATTACTTTGTACTAATAACATAATACATTTTAACGTAAACATCTCCATTAGTATATCTTTCCTACAAATGATCATAACAAATTTCAGAGTATGAAATAAATTTTTTTATCTTTGAATCTTTTCTAAATCGACCAAAAAAAATTCTTCAAATCGAATATTATCATTCTTTCGTGTTTGAATCTGTGTAGGTGGAACTTCTCTTCCTACTTTAGTTGGTGCGCTAAAATCACATTCATCCTCATATCATGCTGTATAGAATTATACATGTAGTATATATGCATTGGTCACCAATACATTTTTATATATTTTAGTTACATACATGCATCAAAAATATTTAGTTTGTGACTTGAATTCATCGCAAGATCTAGATGTTCGTGAATATTTTCAGAGGAACGAACATGAATTTTAAAAACAAAAAAAGACGTGGTCAACAACATGAACAAGAAGCTACTCCTTCATTTACCTCATTTGGACAATATTTTAACAATCTTGTTCGATCTGGAAGCAATTTACCAAAACATTAAGTCATTATCATCTATGGTTTTAATTTTATTTTGAGTTACTTTTTTTTAATTTTAGTATTTGTTTTTTGCTAATATTAAAAAATATGTTTAATTTTAGCGCTTGTTTTCTTTGGCTAATAATAATACATTTTAAATGTTTCTATATATATATATATATATTTTGTTAAACATTATGTGTTGTTTGCATAATTAGATTAAATAAATAGTTACAAAATAAAAAGATTGAAGAATAAAAGAACTAAAGTATAAATAAAAAAGTTTCACTCTATTATATAGTAAGAAATAGAGTTACTCCAAATATATAGTAAGAAATAGAGTTGCACTATTTTGTTAAACATAATTATCTGTTGTCTCTTTTGTCTGAGAATTAAGATTCGTTCCTAGGACAATCGGAGTTCTGCTGTTAGTTTGTTGCTGAGTTCACGCTTTGATTCTATGGTCTATCTTTCTGTATCTGTTTATGTAAAATTGATTTTCCAATATATCTCGAGTTCTTATGTCAAATTGAGCTTTGAGAACTTAATCGCTTAGCTGATCTGATCTAAAATTTTCACCAGAATGCTAATGCATTATCTCATTGGCTTGAGTAGTAGTTCTACATTTCTGTTTGGATGTTAAGTGTTAACTTAGATCGTAAGGTTTAGCCGTCAAAAAAAGAGACAACCAGATGTATTTGGTGTAGGGTTCATCTTCACGGTTTGTGTGGGGTTTAACCAACTTCTTCCACCATCTCATTCGTTCACGATTTGCGTGGGTTCTGTTCTCATATGAAAGTTTATGTTTTGTGTTTCTGTTCTCACGGTTTTATTTGGCTATTACAAGAACGTATTATTATTGTCTTGTTCAGACTTGAAGAAGTGTATCTTCAGTTATTTTTGTGCTTGAATTTCATGTAATTGCAGAAAGATGTTTGGTTATTGATTTACAGACTCTTTTTTTTTGTGATTTTCTTGAAACAAAGTCTAAATGTTTGTTTTTCACAGGATAATGGCGACTGCTCAAGTTACAGAGAAAGAGATGAATCCAAAGGATGACGATCAATATAAAGTTTGGAAAACACTCGATCACCCCACAAAATTAAAGCTGTTGCATCAAATCACCTGTTCAGTTCATTTTACCGATTTGCTGTAGCCGGTGGAAACAGGGTGAGATATTTTCTTTATTTTTTATTCTTTAATATCACTATGCAGTTTTTTTATTTGGTTTTATCTGTTTTGTATTTATAGGTTACAATTTGTGAGTTGCCTAATGATGCTTAAAATAATCATGTTCTAAATGAGAAATCTTATATAGATGATAAGGTATGTAATTTATTTTATGCTGTCAATTCATTTATATTCTAAGTCTGATTTTTCCGCATATTGTATTTGCATCAGGTCGTTGAATCGTTTTTGGCTGTCAACTGGGCAGTGAAAGACGATACGCACTACATACTTGTTGGAAGATTAATGTGTATAATCCAGGTCATCAATTGTGAAGACCTTACCGTAGATATGGAAAATTTTTAATTTGAGGAAACAAAATAGTGTTTCTCATGTTTAATATTTGATTTACAAACTTTGTGTGGTCATGACGATAGTATCAATGACATACAGTGTAGTCCATACGATGATGCACTTGTAGTAAGTGCAAGCGAGGACAAAACGGTTCAGTGTAGTCTTATCAAATGCTACTAGAAGTCTGAGAACTCAGTTCCACTTCTTTCAGTAGTAAATATATCATCTAGTACTTTTTTCAGTTTTACTCTTGGTAGTAACTGATTTCTTTCAATCTTTTTTCAGTTTTTTTGTCGTTCGAACAAATTTTACCTCTTCTATTCTGGTGAAGACAAATGTGTCAGAGTGATGTATCTAAACGGTAGATAAACAATATTGAACTTTTTTTAAATAGCTGGTTTGACATGTGTTAACTTGGTTTAATATTTGTTAGGGTACCATGAAGCTAAAAAGTGGACTAAGAAAAATTACAAGACCCAAAAAGGAAAACAGGTTGGCGAGCCCATAAGTCTTGAAAGGATATCAGTTTCTAGCATTGACTGTGTCAGCTGTTTGCAAACGCAAGTGTTGTCACAGGTTAGTTGTTAAGTTTGGTGAGATATATGTTGAATTTTATACCATAATTATAAATGTCCAATCTAAATTTTTATGTAGATTGGTGAGGCTGGATTGATTGTGTGAAAGTTTATCATTCTTCTTTTGAGGATAAGGTCAAACCCATATGACATTTCCGTATTAAAGATGGTGGAAATTCAAAGTTCGAAATTACTGGTATGCATGGAAGATTTGCAGTAGGTAAGAAAAACATTTACAATATTTTGTATTTTAATAATTTTTAATCATCTACTATTACACTAGGAAACCGAAAGGGAGCTATTTACGTCTTTGATGTGGATCGTTTTCATTCAGTTGAACTAGTTGCCATGTGAGTAAGAAACCTGACTTTTTCTGCTTAATAGCCTTTTTTTTTTTGAAAAACTTTAACATAATTTGCTCTTTTGTTAATAGTTCACTATATCAAGATTCAAATAACCCTATCATAGAGACTGCAACTAGTTCTGATGGAAGGCATAAATAAATGTAATTAAGTTTTATAGTTTATAAATTCTGGGTTATTACAAATTGTCAATTTCACTTTTTTCAGTGTTGTTTTTACTGTTAACGAAAGCGGAGCTGCTAGTATTTGGATTAACAATATTGAGTCTTCCACATTGAATGCTGATGTTACTGCTACCACTACTCCTACAAATGATGATGGAGTTGCAGTAGCTGAACCTAAGAGAAGAGAATCGACCCGTACGAGACGACCAAACACGAGATACATGGGGTGTAACTGGTAACAACTAAAAGAAATATATGAAATGATATGAATTATTATTTCTGAAATTTAATGGAATGGAATGGAATCAGCATTCCACTTATTCCAAAACGTTTTCAATTTGGAATGATTTTTCAAATGATAGTTAATTTTTTTCTGGAATGGTATGGAATGTTATGAAATGAAATTGAATACACGTTCCATTTTTTTATTGTAACTGGTGATTTTTTTTGGAATGCACTTGAATTAAACATTCAGGAAGTTTTAATTCTAAAAAATGCATTCTAGTTGCAGCCATGGATTATGTCGTTTAGGAATTCACTTTAGGAATTCACTTCCTCCACTTTTCCATTTCACGTATTTGTAAGAGCATTGTTATATGTACACATATTTTCTAAATATAATATGTAAAATTTATAACAAAAAGAAATGTTTTTTGGAGGACTATATTAGTGATAAACTTTAAAAAATAAAAGTTTACCGTTTATATTCTACTACATTTCAGAATAGAATATAAACGGTAAACTTTTATTTTTTAAAGTTTATCACTAATATAATCCTCCAAAAAACATTTCTTTTTGTTATAAATTTTATCCCCTCTTTCTCTATCAAAAATACATATTTCTCTCCATATCTCTCTCTATCAATCTCTTTTTGTCTCTCTCTTAAAAAAATAACACAATCATTAAAGAATATTTTGTCTTTGTTATTGTGAAGTTTACACAAACTATATTCATTAATTTTTAAAATCACTCACACAAAAGAATTTCATACAAAATATTTTAAGTATTTTAAATTTATGGCTTTAACGATAAAATAAATACCTGAAAAACATTAGTTCATAATGTGATTCCTTACTTTTTTTCAATATATAATCCTTTTCTCTCTCATCGTTAACATTTTATTTTTTTGAAACAGATTAAAAGGTAAATCGTTTTAATTCATTGATTATCTTATTACTACCACTATTTTGACTTATATGGGAATATTTACTAATTTAATATTTTATCATGAAAATATTTTAATATTTTCTTTAATTTCTTTCTATTTCACCTATATATATATATCAGTCTCTCGTTCAGTCTAGCTTTCTCTCTATCTCTAAATACATCTTTCTCTCTATATCCATTTTTTTCTCTCTCTTCCCTATAAAAATAACACAAAAACGTTAAAATAATATTTCTTTTTTATTGTGAACATACATAAACTACATTCATTAATTTTTAAAATCACCCAAACAAAAAAAAATTCATAAACAAATTTTAAACGTTATAAACTTATGGATTTGGTCGATAAAATAAATATCCTAAAAGCATTACTTCATATGTGATGACTTAGAGTTTAAAATATAAAAAAAAAACTAAATTTATTTTTCAATATCTGATTTTCCTTTCTTTAGTTTCTTTCTATTTCACTTGTTTCATCTATTTTAATATTCTCTCAGCATCCGTCTCTCTCTCTATCATAATCTTTAACTCCCTCTATTTAACACACACACACACACACACATATATATATATATATGTCAGTCTCTCTTTCGATCCCCTCTTTCTCTGTCGAAAAATACATATTTCTCTCCATATCTCTCTCTATCAATCTCTTTTTGTCTCTCTCTTAAAAAAATAACACAATCATTAAAGAATATTTTGTTTTTGTTATTGTGAAGTTTACACAAACTATATTCATTAATTTTTAAAATCACTCACACAAAAGAATTTCATACAAAATATTTTAAGTATTTTTAATTTATGGCTTTAACGATAAAATAAATACCTGAAAAACATTAGTTCATAATGTGATTCCTTACTTTTTTCAATATATATAATCATTTTCTCTCTCATCGTTAACCTTTTATTTTTTGAAACAGATTAAAAGGTAAATCTTTTTAATTCATTGATTATCTTATTACTACCGCTATTTTGACTTATATGGGAATATTTACTAATTTAATATTTTATCATGAATTTTTCTTGAGTTAACCAACTAATAATAGTTTGCTGGTTCATATACATTTTTTTATTCTTAAAAAATAAAATAATAAAAATTTATATTATGTTTCAAAAATAGATAAAAATAGTAGTCGTTGTCAAAGAAAAAAAGATTTTTAACATTAACGCCGTCAGCAAAATACTAAAACATATTTTCTAAATCTTTTGGTAAACCTTAAACCATTGGGTGAATCCTAAACACTAAATCCAAAACCGTTGGATATACCCTAAACACTAATCTCTCTCTATGTTTCACTTGTTTCATCTCCTTTTATAGCTCTCCCGATCTCTCTCTCTCTCAACCTCACTATATATCATAATCTTTATTTTCTCTCTATTTCACATCTCTCTCTCTCTCTATATATATATATGTGTATAATTATCTTAGTCACTCTTTCAGTCTCTTTCTCTCTATCTCTAAATACTTCTTTCTCTCCATGTCCATCTCTCTCTCTCTCTCTCTCTCTCTCTCTCTCTCTCTCTCTCTCTCTCTCTCTCTCTCTCTCTCTCTCTCTCTCTCTCTCTATCTCTCTCTCTCTCCTTTAAAAAAAATAACACAAAACCATAAAATAATAATTTTTGTCTTTATTATGAATATACACAAATTACATTCATTAATTTTTAAAATCACTCAAACGAAGAATTTCATAAAAACAATTTAATTTTTTTAAACTAATAGCTTCGAGCGACAAAATCAATATCTAAAAACATTACTTCCTATGTCACGCCTTAGTGTTTAAATGATAAAAAAACTATATTTTTTTTTCAATATCTAATTTCTCTCTCAGTTATATTAACTATTTTTTGTCAATTGCAAAGTTTTTACCAGTTTTTATCACATATTAAAAATTCTCTCACATATTATTGATCAAATGATCTGAAAATATATTTCTGTCAATTCCACTTGTATTCAATCTTTTATTCTTATTGTGATTCTAATCCTTACCATCACACTAAATTTCCCTCTCATTCTTACCTTCAATATCACTCCATTCTCATCACTTTCACTCACTCTCTCACCCTTGTTCTCACTTAACCAACATTTTCATCCTCTCTCTCTATCATTCAAACTTCTCAGCTACATTTTTCTTGATTGAGTATGTCTGGACAAATTATTTTGGTCAACTAGTAATCAATCAAAAATTAGTTAGAACATAAATCATCAAACTTAATGATGGGTTGTTGATTTGTATATATCACATCTCTTGATAAACGCCCAAATCCATATTGGGCCGGCCCTTTGAAAAACTCAAACGATCTCTTTCGCTAACTAGGACATTTATTATGGAAATCAAGCCTTTTTGAACGGATGCAAGAAAAAGCGAGGGAAAATTATTTAGACTTTGGTTTCTTCTGTATCACGTCTCCGGAGGCCTGAGAATTCGCTTCGTCTTGGCGATTTCTGCTTCCGACTCCGCTCACTTGCCGCACTCCAGAAAGTGCTAGAATATAGTACACCTGTTTCTAGGATTAAAGCAGAGATAAACGAAGAAACAATATGAGTCGAGAGGAACACGACGCAGCTTATGGAGTAGCCCTTGAAGTCGAATGCGCTTACTCTCTTTTAGGAGTCAAAAGAATCGAGTTACTACAGCTACTAGAAACTAGACGCATGTGTGATATCTTAATCACGGTAATATGGGTGACATGTGCATGTAAGTAAGAACATAGTCTATCTATCTCTATCTCGCTGCCTCTTTTTTCAACAAGTCACTGAAGATAACAATAGGTAGACTTTCCAACGAACAAAAACTTAGGGCACCATGACAATGAATGTAAAGAATATAGTACTCGTTGATAAATGCTGTCCATATAAGCTGTTTGGACACAAATGCAGAAATGAAATAAGTTGTCCTCATTTTCGCAAGGGGTCTGAAAAGTCAATGGTCGTCGTTTGGAGTCAATGTAGGGCTATATGACTATGATGATAAGTTGTGATGTTAGGACTTAGGAGTGAATGAGATTATCTAACAAATGAATGGTGTCAAGGAGTGGTATACATTTTCTTTTTCTTTCGTCTCCATCCACCTATCAATATCTCCACTAAAAATGTTTTGTTTCTTCTCCTCCATATTTGATTATAAGTCCGGAAATCTAATCACTAATAGGTATAATAATCACAATGCAGTGCACGCAAGTTTGTACAGATTAGAAAGCAACATCGTAGCTGAGAAGTTTAAAGTGTTTTGGTTTCTTTCAATTTTGTAACCACTATAAGATTTTAATTCCTAGGTTTATTTAGTGACATTTATACTATTTAAAAAGCAACACGAAAAGTGGATAAGAGAAAAATAAAGCTATGCTGCCTATAATATTTTGATAGTTGAATACTAACATAGTTATTTAGTATATGCATGTCAACCTCCAAAATAAACTATGAATTTGGAAGCCAAGTGCAAACTAGTCTTTCTATGTTAAGAAACATCGATTGTGCATCTATATGAACCAACTGTCCTTAATATCGTATCTACGTAATCAGTGACTATTTAGATGAATAAACTAAGTTAGATGTCTACTCAAATAAATACTCTCCCTCTGTTTCATTAAGCTAGATGTTTTAGAAGAAAAAAATGTTTCCAAAAGATAGATTTTTTGTATTTTCTACGAAAAAATTGTGATTTTCGATAAATTAATTGACTTTATTGAATTATTATTAGCTAAAAGTTCTTGAAAATCGAAAATTACATGATACATTTATTATAGTGATTTAATATGTTTTTTAAAATATATGTGAAAACACTAAAAATTTTATATTTGTGAAACGGATGGAGTATCTATGTATCATGGTTATATGATGTGGTAATCTTTTAATTCTAAATAATTTTTTTTATCTATGTAGCATGTTCAAATAGTCCATCTTGATTTGGTATTTTGGAGATAAACTCCAGTTATTGCTATTGGAACGTTTTCTACAGGGGTCTATCAAATATCCCACACATCGTGGAGATAGACGTGGAGATAGACGGTCGTAGAGTATCAATCTTCCACTTAAAAATTTTCAAATTCAGTGAAAGTGAAAATTCTACACGTAATGAATGCTCTGTACGAGACATTTAATTGTAATTCCCGAATTTGATTTTTCAAACCTTAAGTTTTAAAGGACAATTAAAACATTACAACCACGCGTATATATATACCGTATAAGAATTGTGATCTGCAGAGCTCAAATATCTTCTTTTTTGCTCGTCCTTCAGTTTCCATGGAGATAGAGCAGAGAAAGATCATGAAGAGAGAAGAAAATGAAAACAATAATCAGCCCTCACTACAAGAAGAGGGACAAGAAACAGAGGAAGAGATGTCTGGGAGGAAGATTGAACCATGGACGAAGCAGATAACGGTTAGAGGCGTGTTAGTGAGCATAGTGATCGGAGTTGTGTTCAGTATAATAGCTCAGAAGCTAAATCTTACTACAGGAATTGTCCCTCATCTCAACAGCTCTGCAGCTTTCCTGGCTTTTGTCTTCGTCAAGACATGGACTAAGATTCTCAAGAAATCAGGATTTGTCTCAAAGCCATTCACAAAACAAGAGAACACAATGATTCAGACATCTGCTGTTGCTTGTTACAGCATTGCCGTCGGAGGTTAAGAACATTATTTTTTCCTTTATTAGTTTATTTTCCTTTCTTGGGAAACAAGCAAGGATTTTAATGAAGGGTATGTAAAACGGTTCCATATACTGTATATTAGTTGTTCCAAGAAAATAAATTTTAAGTTTGGTAAGTCAGTTGCCTTTTCTTTTGGGGGTGTATATATAAATATAAAATAACTTGTGGAATTTTGATTTTTCTGCTTGTTCTTGAATATTTTCAGGAGGGTTTGCTTCGTATCTTCTGGGGTTAAACCATAGGACATATGAGTTATCTGGTGCGAACATGGAGGGTAATTCTGCGAAGAGTGTGAAAGAACCAGGTCTTGGTTGGATGACTGCTTATGTATTTGCCGTTTGTTTCGTCGGTCTTTTCGTCTTGATCCCTCTCCGTAAGGTTATGATTATTGACCTTAAGCTAACATACCCGAGTGGTTTAGCTAGTGCTGTGCTCATCAATGGCTTCCACACACAAGGAGATGCACAGTCCAAGTAAGTTAGTTAACCTAGTTTACAAGAAGTGCTTGTTACTTAAGTTTCTTAATCTCTTAAATGAATTGATTTTCAGGAAACAAGTGCGCGGTTTCATGAAGTACTTCTCAATTAGCTTCTTGTGGGGCTTTTTCCAGTGGTTTTTCTCTGGCTTAGAAGGTTGTGGGTTCGCTCAGTTCCCAACCTTTGGCTTGAAAGCTTGGAAACAAACGTAAGCATCGGTTATAAAGACAAAATTACATTTATCGTTAATTATGCGTTTAAATGGGTAAATCCTTTATATAGCACAAACAAATTATGAAAAAAATAGCACATAAAAGTCCTCAAAATAACACTAATTCAAAAGTAAAAAATGACTGAATTAATTCAAACTTTTAACCATTACCCTAACCCACCTCCTAATAATAAATATAAACGGCAATCACTAAATCTAAACTCAAATATAAAATAAAATAAAATTTCTTTTTAGTTTTTAATATATGCTATTTTAGAAGATTTTCTTCTAGTGTACTAGTTTTGAAATAAAATTGTGTGTTAGTAAATATTTATGGAATTTCTTTTCTTTAATCATGAAATTGATTTTTTCTTTTTCTTTTTGCAGGTTCTTCTTTGATTTCAGCATGACATTTGTAGGAGCAGGAATGATATGTTCACATCTGGTTAACCTCTCTTTGCTTTTAGGAGCTGTCCTCTCTTATGGCTTAATGTGGCCTCTTCTTGATAAACTCAAAGGCTCTTGGTTCCCTAATAATATCGATGAAAAGAACATGAAAAGCTTATACGGTTACCAAGTCTTCTTATCCGTAGCTCTAATCCTCGGAGACGGTCTCTACACTTTCGTTAAGATCCTCTGTGTCACCATTATTAGTATCAACGCAAAACTGAAGAAACAACCTAACGATCTTGATGACGTGAGTGACAAGAAACAACCAAAGTTTCTCAAAGAAGATGAGAATTTCCTCAGAGACAAAATACCGATGTGGATCGGAGTGGCCGGATACTTAACCTTCGCTGCTGTCTCAACCTTGGTGGTTCCTCTGATATTTCCTCAGCTCAAATGGTACTACGTTATTGTAGCTTACATTTTCGCGCCATTTCTTGCTTTCTGTAACGCCTATGGAGCTGGACTTACAGACATCAACATGGCTTATAACTATAGTAAAATCGGTCTGTTCATTCTCGCGGCTGTGTCGGGTAGAGAGGACGGAGTTGTGGCCGGACTAGCCGGATGTGGACTGATCAAATCGGTTATTTCGGTTTCTTGCATCTTGATGCAAGATTTCAAGACGGCTCATTACACGATGGCGTCACCTAAGGCTATGTTCGCTAGCCAAATGATCGGAACGGTCGTGGGATGCATCGTGTCGCCTTTAAGTTTCTTCTTGTTTTACACAGCGTTCGACGTTGGAAACCCTAAAGGAGAGTTTAAGGCTCCTTACGCGTTGATTTACAGGAACATGGCGATTCTTGGGGTGGAAGGCTTCTCTGCTTTGCCTCTTCACTGTCTCCAGATGTGTTATGGGTTTTTCGGGTTTGCAGTTTTGGTCAACGTCGTCAGGGATGTTAGTCCGGCGAAGGTTGGGAGGTTCATGCCGCTTCCGACGGCGATGGCGGTTCCATTTCTGGTCGGAGCTTATTTTGCTATTGACATGTGTGTAGGGACTTTGATTGTGTTTGTTTGTGAGAAGATGAATAGGAAGAAAGCAGAGGTTATGGTTCCGGCGGTCGCCTCAGGGCTAATTTGTGGGGAAGGGCTTTGGACTTTACCGGCGGCGGTACTTGCACTCGCTGGAGTAAAACCTCCGATATGTATGAAGTTTTTTGCTTCATGAAGGGAACTGATCACTTATGCAAAGTAAAGGGTTATCTGATCATCCTATTCTAAATATAATAAGCAGACGTGTGAACAAGAATCTATCTTTCTTTTTTTTGGGTAGGAATTTGCAGGAACTAGGGTAAAACCTACTTGCATAGAGTCGTGATATAATCAAATAATGTGAAGTTGTTTTTTTTGCCTTTTTTTCTTACGTCAACAGAACCTTCTCTGTTATTACCTTTGCATCTTACTTGGGTTGTCTGAAACAGTTATGGTCGTTGCCTCGTTGGCCCATATATTTTAACATTCGTGTCCATCTACTTTCGAAGTTTCATACCATGCTTCACTCATTGCAGAAAAGTGTTACAGATAATTTGTTAAACTAGAATTTTCCAAGTAATGCAACACTTTCCAGTTGTTTCTTTGATTGGTTAATTATTAAAAAAAATGAACTAGAGCCTAGAGGACTTATCAACAAATTTTTTTTGTGACATTACAATAGTCAGAAGAACTTCATTAATCTTTACGAGACCACAATTTTTGCATGTAATATGATTTTCAGTATCCTTTATTTTGAACAATTAATTATTTCAAAATTTCTATCTATACTATTAAAGCAGAATTTTATTGTCCTTTTTACCTTAATATATCATTTTCTTTACTAACATTGCATGTTTCATTAAGGGCAATCAAGTAATATTAATAACACATCTATATTGGATCATTTTTTCGGTTCCAGCCCACATCAGATCTCTCTTGGGTCATTTGGACCGATTAAAAAATCAGATCCAATTTTAATATTTTTTTTCTTTAGGCCATTGAGTCCAAGTTCAAATAATTTTTTTTCAACTATTCTTAATTATTATTTTTTTCTTAATATAATTTAAGCATTCATAAAAAATTGATTTTTTTCATTGAAAAGTATAAATCTTTATTAAAAGTATATATTTTTTTATTAAAATATTAATCACATAATAAAATTAATTTATCAGAGTTATACCAACTTAATTCATTAAAGAAATAAAGTTTAATTTTTTAAACATAAATAGTCATTTAAAATGAAATACGATAAATAAAAATAAAAGGTTTAAGTCTTTTATAAAATAAAATACAAATATATGAAAATATGACATTTACTAAATATTTGTCAATTGAAAAAAAAATCCACACTTTGAAAGCGCGGATCATAATCTAGTTATAGCATTCAAATAGGATCTTGTTTAATTAGGATGCACCTAGTTTCTTATGAAATCCTTCCCCAAACCATAGCTTACTTATTATAAGGAGAATAAATACTTTTCACTATAGGTAGTGTATTGAAATATTAAAAAAATTATCAAATATTTATTAGTATTTTATTTCTTACTTATTAGGATGATTTATATTTCATACTACAGATTCATGTATAGATTATTAAAAATATCAAATATATATTAGTATATTTGACTTTTCTAAAGAAATAAATACAAATATTTATTGCCTTCTACAAAAAAAATATATATGGGAAATTAGGTAACCAAACAGAAACCACACGAAAGTAACAAGAGAGAGAATTAGGCAAACAAATAATGACTCATACCGATACAACCACCCCACTGTTCAACTACCTGTCACATCTTCTAATGTCTTCCCTTTTTCTTTTTATTTCATTTAAATTGTCACATTTTCCAAAAGCCTATATTAATTTGCTCTTCATATTTGAAGAAGACATACAGTTTTTTCTTGCTGAATTCTCTCATCTTGTGATCAATCAAATGGCGAGCGAGGAAGTCGTGGTGGTTGGAGGGGAGAGAGCTGGAGCTGAGATCGTGTACGGAGCGGAGGAGTGTTACAAGAACTCGGTGGAGCTTCTAGAGGAGCTAGGATTTCCAAAAGGTGTGATGCCTTTGAAGAACCTCGTGGAATGTGGAAGAGTTAGAGCCACGGGTTTCGTGTGGATGAAGCAAGACACTCCTTATGAACATTTCTTTGAAGCCACCAACACTCGAGTTTCTTACGCTCTTGAGGTCACCGCATATGTCGACAAGGGTTGTATGAAGAAGATGACAGGTACCCTTCCAAGTAATTATATATATACATGGATTCATAGGTTTATATAACTATGTATATATTTGTGTGTGTATGTTAATTGTTAAATTAGGGGTGAAGAGTAAGCAGATGTTTATGTGGGTTCCGATTGTGGAGATGAGTATGGAGGAGCCAAAGAGCAAGAAGATCTACTTCAAGACTCCTATGGGACTCGGCAAGTCTTTTCATGTTACTGCATTCATGGACGAGGAAGAGAAACGCAACTTTTACTTGGAGAATCCCAAAAAATAAAAAAAATTAAATTATGATTATTATATTTCCGGTTGCTTTTGTTTTGTTTCTGTTTTCACTATTATCAGGTTGCTTTTCTATGCCATTACTAAAAAAATTATGTTGACAATTATAAAATGAAGTAAAATTCGTCTTGTGATGCAATGTTTATAACCTGTAATTGAAATCGATAATGAAAATAATCAATTTCTGTGAGTGGATTATTTTGGAAAGAGCCTCACATAGTGGACGGTCGACGCAATGTTAGTAATACGCAAACCATATGTACTATAGCGGTAAGACATATTCACACAAAGAGAAGATTATTTAACGAAAATGATGCCTTGTCCTAAAGGTTTAATCCTGTTAACACATGTACTAATGATTCGTTTTACAGAATTCTAAACTATTGTAAAGAATTTTTTGATTGCTTTTTCTTTTATTTTGGTGAAAAGTGAAGAACTTAGCGTCCGTTATCAATGGTGAGAGCCTTACGGATAGAACGAATGCAAGCCTTCAAATTATTGCATCAACCTTTATACTGAATCACATTAACTTACTATATAGAATTATAGATATGCATGTAGAGCTTTGAAACTTGAAGTTGCAGAATCATAGATGGTGAGATGGGTCCAAGACATTCATTAATATTGGTAAATCTGACCCACTTCCAATGCATCATCGCCTTATTCACATGCAAATGCAAATATGCCATTTAGACAATAGAAATATATTGATTTAAAATAAAATAAAAACATAAAGAGTGCGTAATAAATCTTTGGGGGGGGGGGGGGGGGGGGGGGGGTTAGCACCCTATTAAGGATATACGTCCGACACCAACACCTCACCACTAATCTATTGTAAACTCATGTTCAACAAAAACGAAAAATATCATTCACACATTATTTTTTGTCTATACAGAAAATATTTTTTGTAAATAAACTGAATCACTTATAAGTGTCTTTCCAAGGTCTCACTCTGTCTTTTGGTCGGTTTTTTCTTCCGGCCTTGCCTCCCGTTGATCGAGCTTCAGTCTTCGGAAAGCAGTGACTTCCTTAGCACTGACTTTACCGGTTTTGGTCTCCGGCATCACACCTTCTTTTGGGTGGTCGGCTGGCTTTTAGCTCCGATGGTACATCAGCTCCTCTGATGTTTCCGTTGGCACTTGGCTCCACGTCTCACTTCTCTTCGTGGTGATGGCGTTGGTCTTCTCCGGGTTCATCATGGCTTTTGTCTGATCTTATCTTCTTCAAGCTATCTCTATTTTCATCGTTTCGTTACTCAATTGGATCAAGAACATTGTTTCTCGATATACGTCCGACACCAACACCTCACCACTAATCTATTGTAAACTCATGTTCAACAAAAACGAAAAATATCATTCACACATTATTTTTTGTCTATACAGAAAATATTTTTTGTAAATAAACTGAATCACTTATAAGTGTCTTTCCGAGGTCTCACTCTGTCTTTTGGTCGGTTTTTCTTCCGGCCTTGCCTCCCGTTGATCGAGCTTCAGTCTTCGGAAAGCAGTGACTTCCTTAGCACTGACTTTACCGGTTTTGGTCTCCGGCATCACACCTTCTTTTGGGTGGTCGGCTGGCTTTTAGCTCCGATGGTACATCAGCTCCTCTGATGTTTCCGTTGGCACTTGGCTCCACGTCTCACTTCTCTTCGTGGTGATGGCGTTGGTCTTCTCCGGGTTCATCATGGCTTTTGTCTGATCTTATCTTCCTCAAGCTATCTCTATTTTCATCGTTTCGTTACTCAATTGGATCAAGAACATTGTTTCTCGATAGAAACTCCAAATTAAGAAGAGAGATCATTTGGTTTTAGTTCTCTTGTGGATCTACTGGATTTCGATGGAGAATCAAGTCATTTTGATTTGATTTATTATCCTCTGATGTATGAGATTTCACGATAAAGACTAAGGTGTTGTAGATAGTGACGCCTTCATCTCCTGATGTCATCGACGGCGAGGTGTTTGGTACGGGGCTCTGTTTCTGGTTTGTTTCCGGTGAGCCGCCGATTAGATCTTCGCCGGAGATGTCCTTGTCACTGAAGCGCGGTGGTGGCCCGCATGGTGGGCACGTGTTCCTGTCACACTAAAAGAAACATGTGGATTTCAAGTCACGATCGACTTCCTTTAGACTTTATTTTGGTTTTTTCGTGGGACTCGTCTGTGGGCTTTGTTTGGCCTCTTTTATTTTTTCTTATTTTTTGGGCTGTTTTCCTTTGGGCTTTAATGGGGTTATTTGTGAAATAACTATAAAAAAAAGAAAAATTAGTTTTGTAGAAAGAAAATAGAGAAAAATAAGAAGAGAAAAGAGGAGAGAGTATGTGAAATTGGTTATATAGTTAATTTTGAGTTTTTGTTTGGTTATTGAATGCAAATTTCTTTGTTTAATAAGATCATCAGAATTAAAAAAATAAAAAATAAATAAACCATTGAAAAAATGAATCTACGAATACTGTGTCATTGTCCCACTCCCACATTTTTTTTTTGCTAACAATCCCACTCCCACATATTCGACTTCTGGTCTGTTCTCTCACAAACTCCAAAACCAGTCCGATTTCTATTTGTCCTAATGGTTCTTGAGACATTCCTATATAGTTTTAGTGGTTCCCTATACTTTATCTTTTGTGCTACTTGACTTTAGACTTGTTTAAGTTCCACGTTGCTATCATTAGTCCTATCATGGTTAACGGATAAGCTTATTTCACATTTGTAGTCTTCTCTCAGTATCTAGATGCTGGAACACACGTAGAATATTGTCTCCTACTCTACTTGATGCCAAGATCTTCTCGAAAACAGGTCAGACCGCCTCTTAAAACGGATAATTTCTTTATTTTATCTACATTTCTATCCTCATTCCTACACTACTTGCTTCCACATATTACTAAATGAATCTGTAATAAAAAAATTGGTAGTCTCGCGGCAATATAGTTTGGCACATGTTTATGATCGATACGTAACAAAATTCTAACATAAACCTTCATGATCCCATTTTTTATTTTTTGACTAGGTGATTTCCGTATAGTTAAGAAGGCATTCAAGAGAACATGTGCATTCAAGAGTAACCACCAATTATATATCACTAACGACGAACAATGACCTTGATGAACCGTACTTTTTCAAGACATTTGAACATTTGTGGATTGAATGGTCCTATACGACAAAGAAAATAACACTAGAATTAGCCTTTTATATTTTCTTCTTATAAAAATATTATGAATTTTCAGCCAATAATTAAATGAATTTTCAATTTATCCTCTAATAATTCATCTTCTAACCATCTATATAAAAGAGGAAATTTAGCTAAATCAGAAAGAACTAGAGAAGTGGCCGAGGCAAAAAAAAAGTAGTGGGGTCGAAAAGACAAAGAAGAAAAGAAGTCGGGGGTTAGCACCCTATTAAGGATATACGTCCGACACCAACACCTCACCACTAATCTATTGTAAACTCATGTTCAACAAAAACGAAAAATATCATTCACACATTATTTTTTGTCTATACAGAAAATATTTTTTGTAAATAAACTGAATCACTTATAAGTGTCTTTCCAAGGTCTCACTCTGTCTTTTGGTCGGTTTTTTCTTCCGGCCTTGCCTCCCGTTGATCGAGCTTCAGTCTTCGGAAAGCAGTGACTTCCTTAGCACTGACTTTACCGGTTTTGGTCTCCGGCATCACACCTTCTTTTGGGTGGTCGGCTGGCTTTTAGCTCCGATGGTACATCAGCTCCTCTGATGTTTCCGTTGGCACTTGGCTCCACGTCTCACTTCTCTTCGTGGTGATGGCGTTGGTCTTCTCCGGGTTCATCATGGCTTTTGTCTGATCTTATCTTCTTCAAGCTATCTCTATTTTCATCGTTTCGTTACTCAATTGGATCAAGAACATTGTTTCTCGATATACGTCCGACACCAACACCTCACCACTAATCTATTGTAAACTCATGTTCAACAAAAACGAAAAATATCATTCACACATTATTTTTTGTCTATACAGAAAATATTTTTTGTAAATAAACTGAATCACTTATAAGTGTCTTTCCGAGGTCTCACTCTGTCTTTTGGTCGGTTTTTCTTCCGGCCTTGCCTCCCGTTGATCGAGCTTCAGTCTTCGGAAAGCAGTGACTTCCTTAGCACTGACTTTACCGGTTTTGGTCTCCGGCATCACACCTTCTTTTGGGTGGTCGGCTGGCTTTTAGCTCCGATGGTACATCAGCTCCTCTGATGTTTCCGTTGGCACTTGGCTCCACGTCTCACTTCTCTTCGTGGTGATGGCGTTGGTCTTCTCCGGGTTCATCATGGCTTTTGTCTGATCTTATCTTCCTCAAGCTATCTCTATTTTCATCGTTTCGTTACTCAATTGGATCAAGAACATTGTTTCTCGATAGAAACTCCAAATTAAGAAGAGAGATCATTTGGTTTTAGTTCTCTTGTGGATCTACTGGATTTCGATGGAGAATCAAGTCATTTTGATTTGATTTATTATCCTCTGATGTATGAGATTTCACGATAAAGACTAAGGTGTTGTAGATAGTGACGCCTTCATCTCCTGATGTCATCGACGGCGAGGTGTTTGGTACGGGGCTCTGTTTCTGGTTTGTTTCCGGTGAGCCGCCGATTAGATCTTCGCCGGAGATGTCCTTGTCACTGAAGCGCGGTGGTGGCCCGCATGGTGGGCACGTGTTCCTGTCACACTAAAAGAAACATGTGGATTTCAAGTCACGATCGACTTCCTTTAGACTTTATTTTGGTTTTTTCGTGGGACTCGTCTGTGGGCTTTGTTTGGCCTCTTTTATTTTTTCTTATATTTTTGGGCTGTTTTCCTTTGTTTAATGGGGTTATTTGTGAAATAACTATAAAAAAAAGAAAAATTAGTTTTGTAGAAAGAAAATAGAGAAAAATAAGAAGAGAAAAGAGGAGAGAGTATGTGAAATTGGTTATATAGTTAATTTTGAGTTTTTGTTTGGTTATTGAATGCAAATTTCTTTGTTTAATAAGATCATCAGAATTAAAAAAATAAAAAATAAATAAACCATTGAAAAAATGAATCTACGAATACTGTGTCATTGTCCCACTCCCACATTTTTTTTTTTGCTAACAATCCCACTCCCACATATTCGACTTCTGGTCTGTTCTCTCACAAACTCCAAAACCAGTCCGATTTCTATTTGTCCTAATGGTTCTTGAGACATTCCTATATAGTTTTAGTGGTTCCCTATACTTTATCTTTTGTGCTACTTGACTTTAGACTTGTTTAAGTTCCACGTTGCTATCATTAGTCCTATCATGGTTAACGGATAAGCTTATTTCACATTTGTAGTCTTCTCTCAGTATCTAGATGCTGGAACACACGTAGAATATTGTCTCCTACTCTACTTGATGCCAAGATCTTCTCGAAAACAGGTCAGACCGCCTCTTAAAACGGATAATTTCTTTATTTTATCTACATTTCTATCCTCATTCCTACACTACTTGCTTCCACATATTACTAAATGAATCTGTAATAAAAAAATTGGTAGTCTCGCGGCAATATAGTTTGGCACATGTTTATGATCGATACGTAACAAAATTCTAACATAAACCTTCATGATCCCATTTTTTATTTTTTGACTAGGTGATTTCCGTATAGTTAAGAAGGCATTCAAGAGAACATGTGCATTCAAGAGTAACCACCAATTATATATCACTAACGACGAACAATGACCTTGATGAACCGTACTTTTTCAAGACATTTGAACATTTGTGGATTGAATGGTCCTATACGACAAAGAAAATAACACTAGAATTAGCCTTTTATATTTTCTTCTTATAAAAATATTATGAATTTTCAGCCAATAATTAAATGAATTTTCAATTTATCCTCTAATAATTCATCTTCTAACCATCTATATAAAAGAGGAAATTTAGCTAAATCAGAAAGAACTAGAGAAGTGGCCGAGGCAAAAAAAAAGTAGTGGGGTCGAAAAGACAAAGAAGAAAAGAAGTCGGGGTGGATAATAGTAAAATCTAAATTAGTGAGCCGAGAGGGGTAAATTAGTTAGAGCATCACATCCCCTCTGGTCCCCTATGAGAAGCTCTCACGGAAACGTTAGACGTGGGGTCCCACTACCCGAACACACATCTCCAGGCACCGTTACTTTAACGGAGCTTGTTGTTGTTATCCCCATGACTACGATGTGAAAGTTTGAGAAGACGTTACCTAAGGTCGAAGTAAAAGACTTTTTGAAGAGGCGGTGTGTGAGAGAGAGAGAGTTAACGGTGTTTAGTGAAGGAAACGACAACGTGGGTGTTTATTGCCTGTGTCAGGTGGAAGAGAGAGAGAGAGAGAGAGTTAATGTAAAGTTTTGTCTGTACTCTGGAACAAAGGTCGAATGTTAGAGACTAAGGAAGCAAAAAAGAGAAAAGCTTTATGGCTCATGAGGCTCTCAAAAAACGGCACCGCTTCTCCTACTCGTTTTTAACCTAAACCTTTTCTCCCCAGCCTCATCTTTTTAAGTGCCACTGATCAGAGGGATAGAGAGAGAGAGAGAGAAATATAAAAAGAGGGAGCTTTTGTGTTCTTGTGGGTATGTCTCCCTAGGATTCAGGTCCTGTCTGAAGGGTGAAGCTTTTTGGTTTCCATTACAGAGACAAAGCATAACAAAAAAAAGGGGTTTCTTGTTCTGTTGTTTATGTGTTCTGTTGTGTTTTCTAATCGAGTTTTAAGGTAAAAAGGTTGAGACTTTTCGAGTGGGGTTTGTTGTTCTTAGTTTTAATGGGAACAAGAGCGGAACGTAATAAGGAAGATTTTGTTGGTGGGTTTGGTTTTGGAGTTGTAGAGCACTCTCATAAAGACGTTATGTTACCGTCTCATCATTATCATTCATATTCATCGCCGGCCTCTGCTTCCTTCTGTTACTGTTCCAATGGTGTTGCCGATCCAATCTTCTCTGCTTCAAACACTTCTACTCTTGGTGAAATGTTCTCTCTAGGGGGTTCTAACTCCACTGCTGGTGTTTCAGTTGCTGACCCTTTCTTCACCTTGACCTCCTCAGGTTTAAAGCTCTCTCCTTTTATCACTTTCTCAACTAGATTGAAGATGTTTTTGTCTTGATGTGAAATTTTGTGGATGTTAAATCCAGGGGAGATGGGAAGAAGCATGAGTGGAAAGGAAGGTGCAGCTTTCAGTGAAGCTCAATGGCAAGAGCTTGAGAGACAGAGGAATATATTCAAGTACATGATGGCTTCTCTTCCTGTTCCTTCTGAGCTTCTCTCACCCTTCTCCAGGAACCACACCAACAATCATGATGGTAACATCTCCTCATCTTTCACTATCTCTCTTAGTTATCATGTATTCATGTTATATGCATCTGATGTCGTGGGTGACAGTGACAGTGGCGAGAGGAGGTTCACTGAAGCTGGGGATTGCTTCAAACGCAAGCAACAACACGGCTGATATGGAGCCATGGAGGTGCAAGAGAACAGACGGGAAGAAATGGAGATGCTCTAGGAACGTGGTCCCTGATCAGAAATACTGTGAGAGGCACGCTCACAAGAGCCGTCCTCGTTCAAGAAAGCATGTGGAAACACCATCTCATTCTCACCACAATGATGCTCGCACCACTAAGAACGTTGCTAGCCAGTTCGCTACAGCTTATCCTCAGTTCTACGGACCTCCCTTAAGCCAGTTCTCTGCGGTTTCTACTCTTCCGCCAGCTTCCTCTTCTTATGATCATCACCATAGGTGCGTGTTTACTTACACATTTATCAAAGTATTGAAATAATTGAAACTTTGTTGGTTGGTATGTGAAGTGGATTGAGGTGGCTTATGAAAGAAGGCGACTCCATAGCAACATTAAACCCGGAGATTCATGAAGCTGCTCAGCTGAAGGTTGGATCAAGCAGGGAGCTCAAACGTGGATTTGAATATGATCTTAATTACATACAGAATGATCCATTAGTAGACCAGAGATTTGGAGCATTGGAGGGTCTATTGAGTCCAAACCGCCAAGAGACGAGGCGGTTTTTGGTAGAAGGGGAGCAAGATGAGGCGATGGGAAGCTCACTGACACTATCAATGGCTGGAGGAGGAGGCATGGAGGAAGGTGAGGGAAGAAGCCAGCATCAGTGGATTAGCCATGAAGGACCGTCGTGGCTATGTTCAACAACACCAGGTGGACCATTGGCTGAAGCACTTTGTCTTGGCGTCTCCAACAACCCTAGTACTAGTACTACTACTACTAGTAGCTGCAGCAGAAGCTCAAGCTAAACCAAAACGACTTGAGTTAGTGTCGTTTTACGAGTCTAGAATCGGTTTAGTGATTAGAAATCAAAACTATGTTTCAGATTTAAGTATCTTTCTCAGTGATTTGTTTGAAAAACTGAGATCACCTTTTGGATCTTGTTCCTTTTTTTTTGGCTGTTGGATTTTACTATTATGTGATGTGTAACATCGGTTTGCTTAAACCACTGGAAAATCGGTTCAACCTCTTGTTCTTAGGTGGAGAAGAAACACAAAAGTGAGTTTTGTAACATTTGATTTCAAGTTGATTAAGCACACTGAATTAATAGTGTTCCAAAAAAGCAGAGTGAATTTTTTTTTTTTTTGTTGTCAGCTTAGCAAAGTGAATTAATTAAACCAGAATGGGATCGAAACATTAGTTCCGGTTAAGTAAACCGGTTTAGGTCACAATACAATAAATAAGTATGGTTAAAAAAACATGCAACTATTTGATCATTATCTGAACTACTTGGCAATTAGTAACAAAGCTATTTATAAAATAAGCTAAGCTTAGGTTAACTTTTCTCGTTACAATCCAAATCTTCTAGTCTAATTAAGACAACAGGGGAAGCTTCTTGTCTTGCTTTGCAAGAGACATGACGTCATCAATGACGTTGTGTTGCGGTCATCAGACAGAGAGCATATATAAATATCCTTTGCGTCGCGACATCGCAGCAAAACCTCTAGTCTTCGTCTTCGTGACAAATTCAGAATTTAATTGTAATAAATTAAATAAAAAAATCCGAGATTCCTTGATTTGTGGATTCCGGTCAAGAATGGCGGAGGAAATCTCAAAGTCAGCGGGCGATTCATCAGCTGCTACGGCGGCTGCCACGAACGCGGCGAAGTCGAAATGGAAAATCTTGAGGCCCAATTCACTCCGGTGGATTCCGACCTCCACCGATAACACCATCGCCGCCGAGAAGCGTCTTCTCTCCATCCTCAAGTACAAAATTGATTCTCTGTTTTAATTACTCTGTTTCTTATTACATAACAGAACAGGCCTTTGTGTTTTTTTTTTTTTTTTTAATTCTAAAAGTTTCTAATCTTGATGGGTGAACAATCTTCAGGACGCCTTATGTACAGGAGCAAGTCAACATTGGTTCAGGACCACCAGGCTCCAAAGTCAGGTGGTTTAGGTCTTCTAGCAATGAGTCTAGGTACATCAACACTGTCACCTTTGACGCCAAGGAAGGTTCTCCAACACTTGTCATGGTTCATGGTTACGGTGCTTCTCAAGGCTTCTTCTTTCGTAATTTTGATGCCCTTGCGAGTCGGTTTAGGGTCATCGCTATTGATCAACTTGGGTAAGCAAACCAAATTTGCCATTGGTTCCAAAAGGATTCATTGTGTCTCTGTATAATAAAGTAATTTTTTCCTTTTTTTTTTGCTCTAGGTGGGGTGGATCAAGTAGGCCTGATTTTACGTGTAAAAGCACAGAAGGTATAATAAGTCTTGATGACACGTGGCTTTAGTAGTTTCATGGGAACCTTTCTCAATGTGCTTTGTATATATATATGGAGTTGCTACACAAGTAATGGAACTGTTTTTGTTCTTGATTTGTTTATGCAGAGACAGAGGCATGGTTTATAGACTCATTTGAGGAATGGCGTAAATCCAAGAATCTCAGCAACTTTATTCTATTAGGACACTCTTTTGGTGGTTATGTTGCTGCTAAGTACGCGCTTAAGGTGACATTTCTTAGAACTCTCAATGTGTAGAAGGTGACAGCTTGTGACTTATAATTTTGATTTCTAACTTTTCAGCATCCTGAGCATGTTCAACACTTGGTTCTGGTGGGGTCTGCTGGGTTTACTGCAGAGTCAGATCCCAAGTCAGAGTGGCTCACTAAGTTCAGAGCTACGTGGAAAGGCGCAGTCCTGAATCATTTATGGGAGTCTAATTTCACTCCTCAGAAGCTGGTTAGGTATGCTCTTATGATATTTTCATGTATATATGATGCTCTTATAGTATTATTCTAAATATATGATTCTGGTGCAGAGGATTAGGTCCTTGGGGTCCAGGTCTTGTGAACCGGTATACAAGTGCAAGATTTGGTGCACATTCTGAGGGAACTGAGCTAACAGATGAGGAATCCATATTGCTTACCGGTGAGCAATTCTTTCTCTTTAAGTTTCCATATAAGGTAATGGAGAATGATGAGTAATTAGCTGATAGTGATGGTCTTGATTTTTAGATTATGTGTATCATACTTTGGCTGCAAAGGCTAGTGGAGAGCTGTGCTTGAAATACATCTTCTCCTTTGGAGCATTTGCTCGGAAGCCCCTCTTACAAAGCGCATCAGAGTGGAAAGTGCCAACTACTTTTATATATGGAATGAATGATTGGATGAACTATCAAGGCGCAGTGGAAGCGAGGAAACACATGAAGGTCCCTTGCGAAATCATTCGTGTTCCACAGGTCAGTCAGTCTCTATATAGATTTATCACACATTTAAGAGGAAAGTATAGAGAAAAAGAAGATGCTTATATGAGATTTTGTTTGGTCAAAAATGTTTGTAGGGTGGCCATTTTGTGTTCATAGACAACCCATCTGGTTTTCATTCGGCAGTGCTTTATGCTTGCCGTAAGCATTTATCTCAAGACCAAGACTCCTCTCATCAAGAACAACTCCCAGATGGTTTGCGATTGGTTTAGTCGTGTCCAATGTTGTTCTTTTACATTTCAACTTCATTATATCTAGAAAAGAATATAAGAGAACATCAAAAGAGAAAGACGGAATCATCTTTTATTTATTCTTTTCCATTTTGGTTGTGTAATTGTGTTTGAAGTCTCAAGAGTTCCAAATGTTATCTCATAATTAAAGTATCATATTGTACTCTTTAAATATTTGTTTGTTTAATCTAGTTTCTTATACTTTTTTTTTTTTTGAGAAAAAAATTAACATCTAGTTTCTTATACTTATGAAACAGAACTATCATATCTATTTGATCTCATTGTTTGTTGATAGGAGTTGCGTAAATATGTGTTGATTAAGATAAACCCTTAAACCAAACCCGAATAAAACCAAAAAAGAACTGGTTCAGCTTGCTTAATTTGGTTAAACTGTCCACGGCTAGCACTTAAGCTTATCAGTTATCATGTGATGATCTTCTTTTCTGCTTTATTTTCTGTTAGTATATTCTTTCCTCCTTTTGCTCTTTTTTATTTATTTTTTCACTTCTCTTTTTTGCATTTCTCGTCATCTCTCCATCATCAATGTAATCCTAATAGGATACACCATTTGTATACAAAGTACAAACCAAAAAAAGGCCATTATACGTTATATGTTAGTTATCATCAGATAAGTTCTTCCACTTAGTTGTATTTTTTTATAGATGAATTATGACGACATTTCTCGAGTATTGCAACCACTTTCTCACTCGGCTCCAATAAACTCTATACATAACAATAGCAAAATGCCACCCGCAAACTTTCTGACTAAAACACTCATCGTCTCATATTTTTTGCATTTGGTATATTGGTTACGATCTTACGTTGTAATTGTAACTAAAACTGTAATGGCCTATTTGAGATGCAATCTATGCCGGAACTTAGAGCATTCTCATAACAAATTTAATAAAATGGGTTCTCAAGAATAATACTCTGAAATAATAGTTGGATATCACAAATCTTGAGAACCTTTTCTAGTAATTTTTCAAACAGTTTGGGATAGAGATACTTTTAGGGGTTAGTTTCCATATTGCGCATGGTTATCATTATCTTGTAGTGCGTTCAAAAATACAAATCAACAGTGTGGTTATATGTCCATTAGTGTGCACAATCATGAAACATATAAATGTAATAGGATGCAGCAGATATACACACCCGGAAGCCGGAAATGAGAAACATAAACATAAATCAAAACCACCAAAGAAAAAGAAAAATACAACAAAAGATGGGTAAATATTTGGAAGATTTATGAATATATGATGAGCCAGAACTGAATACATCAGATAACCACGTAGACAATGGAGACGGTGAGCTTCCTGCAGATCCACTGCCCTCTCTCCACCCATTAGCTGCAGATTTTTGGCTGTACACATTCCAACTTTAATCAGTATACTATTTGAATAATGGTAGGCCTGTTGTATGTTCTAATAACCTTTTTTGTTTTCCTTTTCTTTGATGGAATGACTATTATATACTCCTTTATTACGTGTAAAAATACAAAAGAATCAACCTCTTTTTCGGTAATGGCACAAACCAATCACAAGGCTCTGCTAGCTAAGCACGCCGTGTGCATATACTAAAAAGTAAATGGGAACAAATGAAAACAAAAAAAAGAAGTTAACCTACCTAGGCAAGTAAGGGCAAAGAGTGATGGTATAATCTGCAGAAGTGCATGTGAACGTACTCGTAGCATCGTCAAACGCGTAGCTGTACGATCTAGGACACGCTGTTTTGAATATCTCCGAGTACATGGACGGTTTACACTCGGTTGGTGAAGCGTACGCGCCACTACAACAATACTCTGGACTACCAAACGCTTCGCACGCGCTTTTGCATGCTGACCCGGATCCGAACCGGAGCTCCGCTGGACATCTTTGGTTTAGATCCGTTACGCATCCTGTGGTCAAACAGTTACCTTCTGACCCTCCACTAGCTTCAACTACCATAGGGACGTTGTATCCGTCCACAAGGCTCACGTCGTAGAAGTCTTGTTTTCGGGTCGGGTCTTCTGGACCTGACCCGATTGTGAACTCGGCTAGTGTAGCGGGTGGTTTGGCTCCTGAGCCGTTACACTCTACTTGGTTGGAACCGCAGTCACCGGTTAAGCAAGTGCCTTGGCCTGTTTGAGAGTCGAAGTTACAACCAGTTCTTGCCCAAAACCGACCAGACCAGCTTGCTGGAGCTTGGAAGGAACGTGCACCACCAGAGGCTAACTCAAAACCAGTGGTTCCTATGTCCCCACTTCCTGAGTTGGGTAAAATTCCAGGCCAGACAGTGAAGCTGCATCGGTTTACGATAGTTATTGTAGCACCGTTACTTCCTACACAAGGCAAATGCATGCAATACTTTATTTATGATATATATATATATGATAATGAATATTGATATAAATTATAGTAAAATATTATGATAGATTCGAATACTACCATGGAAGAAGATGAGGGTTGGGATGATGATGAAATAAAACGAGACAAGAGAATGAAGAACTGTTATGATCATCACTTTTATTTTATTTTTCCTTCTTTTGAAAGAAAAGTATAGAAAAAAAAAAACTGAAGAGACAGAGTTTAAAGAGTATTTGCGATGACATCAACAGCTGTATATATACCTTCTCTCAAGGGTCAAGGTCCATGTGATCTCACAATAAAAAAGTATGACCATTCTACTTTACGTTTTAAAGTGATATGAGAAGAAAAAAGTTGTTGGAAAATCTATTTTATCACGAATTTATTTAAAGTCTTTTTCTTTGCAAATAAAATCTACAGCTTTTACAGATTATATGTTTTAATTTTTTCAGAAACCATTTCAAGGTTTAGTTTTATGGAAAATAACCCCAAGTAGATATGCATTATATAGGTGGCTAACACTACAGAAAGCTGCAAGGATAACTTCGGATAGATAACCAACAAAGAGTGTCGTGTCTTAAGTCTTAACCGTTACTAATTCATATCATTGTTTAAGCAATATATTAAAAGCTTCAAACCAAAATACATGCTGAGTTGCTTTTACATAATCCATCAAAAACCATATAGTAAAAAAAACTAATATTCTGCTTTTAACTAAAGAGTAGAGAAACACATAGATAAGAAAAAACATCACCAAGTGAAATCTACAGTTCATCCTTGGTTGGCGTCTCTCCTCAACCTGTTCAGCTTCAATGTTTAGACCACCAGCTAAGTCATCTGATTTTGCCTCAGTAGCCTCCTCACTGGTCTCTGTTTCCTCTGCTTCCACTTCCTCTTCTGCTACTGCATCAGGGCTGATCTTAAGACTGCTCTTGACTGAGTTGTAAATACGCCCTGCAAAATCTTTTGGATCGTTGAGAACGAATCCACTCTCTATCAAAGCCGTCTGGTACATGAGCTGAGCAGTCTCTTTCACACTCTCATCCTGAAAGAAAATGTGTGTATTGGTTTCATCTCAATCACTCAAACTGATAAAAAGTAGACAGAAGGTCTTATGTTTTGTTTACCTCAGGGTCGCTAGCAACCCTTTCTTTGAGCTCTTTGATGATAGGGTGCCGTGGGTTAATCTCCAACACCCTCTTTCCTCTCATGTAAGCTTGCTTGTTAGCATCAGAGAGAGTCTGTGACTGCATGATCCTCTCCATGTTTGCACTCCATCCAAACTTGGACGTCACAACCACACAAGGAGTGTCAGCCAACCTATTACTGATTTTAACATCGTCAACATTCTCACTAGCCAGACTCTCCTTCCACCACTTCGTCAGCTCCTTGAACGCCTCCTTCAGCTCCTTGACTTTAGAGTCTTTCCCAACCTTCAACCCTTCTTTCGACACGTTCTGAAACTTCTTGTCCTCGTAGTCCATCAGGTACTGCATCAAGTACTCATCAACAGGGTCTGTGAAGAAAATGACCTCATAGCCCTTTTTGATGAGCCTCTCCAGGAATGGAGATTTCTC
The DNA here is from genome assembly GCF_000309985.2 of Brassica rapa. Lineage (NCBI taxonomy): Eukaryota > Viridiplantae > Streptophyta > Magnoliopsida > Brassicales > Brassicaceae > Brassica > Brassica rapa. The sequence goes on from NC_024797.2 coordinate 26,721,303, forward strand.
CAGCTGTTCCTTGCTGCTTCCTGTGATGTAGAACACGTCCTTCTGCTCCTTTTTCATTCTCTTGATGTACTGATCCAGGGAAGTCAGTTTTCCATCTGACTTTGTTCTGTAAATAATAGTAAATTATATTAACCTTTAGGTACTAAGATAAGCAGATAGATGTGAATAAAGAAAAGCACATACGTCTCAAAACGAAGAAGCTTTGCTAAGCGGTTCCTGTTAGAAGCATCCTCAATGATGCCAAGTTTAATAGACTTGCCAAACTCGTTCCAGAACTTGGTGTATTGGCCTTTCTTCTCGTCATTCTCACCAGACTTCTCCACATCTGTATAGTGCCAAGAATTGAAAAAAAAGTTTAGAATAAATTACAGGAGAAGTGGTTTGATGAATACCAATGGAATACCTTTTTTGTCATCATCATGGACCTCATCAGGGTCCTCTTCAGCGAGCTTACGGATCATATCAAGGGCCTTACGGATAAGCTTCTTCTTTATTGTCTTTAAGCTGCTGTGTTGTTGAAGCATTTCTCTTGATACATTTAGAGGCAATGTGTCAGAGTCAACAAGACCCTTCAAGAAACTCAAATACTTAGGAAGAAGCTCATCAAACTCATCAGAGATGAAGACCCTCCTGACATAGAGCTTCAAGTTGGCCTTGTTGCTGTTGTAGTAGCTCTCGTACAGATCATGGGGAGCTTTAGGAGGAACATACAACACAGCCTTGAATTCAACATCACCTTCAGCGTTGAAGTGACTCCAAGCCATTGGCTTCTCCTCAGAGAAATCCTTAGAGAGAGAGTGATAGAATTTAGTGTACTCTTCCTCCGTCACCTCCTTTGGACTTCTGAGCCATATGGCCTTAACATCATTCAGAAGCTCCCATTCATAAACTGTCTCTTTCACCTTCTTAGTTTTCTGCTTCTTCTCGCTGTCCTCATCCTCAGCATCTTCTTCCTTCTCTTCCTCTGTAGAGGGTGTTTCTGAGGCAAAGGTACCATTAATAGGGGACGCCTGACTTGTAGGAATAAAGACACACTACAACAGGAATTATAACTCACCAGTTTCCTCTTCAGCTGATTCATCTTCCTCAACTGGGACCTCAGTTTCAACCTCTTTGCTAGCCCATAGGTGGATAGGGAAGTTAATGAACTCTGAATATCGCTTCACCAAGTCCTGTAGTAGACAAAGATGATCATAACAACCACAATGAGACAATACTCAGAAATAAAAGAAGACTTTACTTCCAAAGTTATAAGTATATGACTGACCTTAAGTTTACTCTCCTCAAGGTACTCACCAGCTTCATCTCTAAGATGTAATCTAATCTCAGTTCCACGTCCCAGAGGCTCATTCCATGTATCCTCGGAGACAGCAAATTTACCATCAGCCTTTGATTCTCATACATGTCTGATTAAATTCAAAAAATAAGTTATCAGAAAAGCTTTCCAAATGATTTTATAACAAAACACTATCAGGAATCAACTCACTGTATGTCATCATTGTGCTTGCTAATGACTTCAATGTAGTCAGCAACAAGATAAGTAGAGTAGAATCCAACTCCAAATTGTCCAATAAGGTTCAGATCCCCGCTTGATTGCATTTTCTCAACAAAAGCTGTTGAAAGAAAATATCTTCAATACTTGATCCAAACCTATCATACGAATCAACCACATAAGAAAAACGTACCTGAGGTTCCAGATTTTGCAATGGTGCCAAGGTTCTTGATAAGGTCTTCCTTAGTCATTCCAATTCCACGGTCCCGGATAGAAATAATCTTCTTTGCTTTGTCTAGCTTAATCTGCAGATAAGTACGTTATTACACAACTGAAAATTTACCCTGAACCTAGTGAGAAAGATGTAGCAAACCTGGATCTCAAGCTTAGCAGTGTCACCTTCACCCAAAACATCTTTATCAGTGAGAGCAAGGAACCTAATCTTATCCAACGCCTGAAAAAAATTACAAAACATTTTAGCTCCCAATGTTCAACAAGCAACAAACCAAATGGTAATAATAATAATAATAATAAACAGTTAGGCTTTTTTACATCAGAAGCGTTGGAGATCAACTCTCTAAGGAAAATGTCCTTGTTACTGTATAGAGAGTTGATGATAATGTCCATGAGCCGAGAAACCTCAGCTTGGAACTCAAACTTCTCCGCGTTGCTTCGTAGTGACTTCTTCGATATCGATTCAGACTCTCTGTTTCAAATAAAACGAGTTTGAAGTTCAGGCTTGAGAGGTTTTATACAAAATGATTGTAAGCGTGTGACACGAAACCTGTGAACAACATCTGAATCAGTGGATAAACCGCTGTGACCACCGAGTTTCTCCTCAACCTTCGGTGGATCTGTAACTTCGTCGGAACTATCTTCTGCATTCGCGTGTAGCTTTCTTCCTATACAAGGGGAAACTTTAGTAATCAAATCAAATGAAGTGGTGTACACAGAAGAGTTAGTAGTGTGAAAGATGGTAGTAACCTTGATCTGGAAGAAGGAAGAGAAGTGAGAAAAGGAACAAAACGGACACTAGCGTCCTCTTCCTCATTGTTGTATAGATCGCGTAGATTGCTAGCTATGAGGTTTATTCACTCAGCTCGAAGAGAGATCCTTAAAATTAAATAAGACATGAGTTTAGTGAACTGTGTAGTTGCGTACACTTCGGTTCCTGAGAGTTTCGTCTTAGTTTGTCAACGTGGCAGATCTAACGGTTCACTGTTGCTGAAGAAGCCACGTGGTGGTTTTGTAGTGTAGAAAGGTTTGTCCTTGACGTCAACGTCCTTGTTCGACGATCGGACGGCTATCTTTGTTTTGTATGACACGTGGTTGTGGATTATTGGATAATTACCTTCTTTATTGACTTCGGGATTCCAAAACAAAAAATGAGTTTCTGGATGGTTCTTCTACTTCCCCACTGTTATGTTTAGCTGCTTCGAAATTGGGCATACAATTTGAGCTGCTGGATATTCTCTTAAGTATTGTTTTGATCAGTGACATGAAGGTGCGTGAGAAACAAAACGGACATGAATTGTTTGTCATTCACGACAGCCGAAACTCTCTCTGTCTAGGAAGTAGGAACCATTGCTCCTTGGTTGGTTTGAGAGTTGTACGAAATAGTTGTTCAGAGCTCACAGAATGATAAAGTACCATGACTAAAGTAACACAAAGCAAAACTTATTATAAATTTTATTTTATGGAGAAAATACTCAACAAGGTTAACAAAATGTATGTACTAAAATCCTCATATATATATGTTATCAAATAAAAACCTGAATAAACAGAGAAAACTGCTGGGAAAAAAAAAGAAGAAGAGAAAGTTCATCAAAGACAAATTATAAGTTACCTCCCAACACTTCTGTCATTCTCTTTAATATTTAAATTTGTATAATAGTTATGTCTTCATGTAGTTTTTTAAAAAAATTTTTGTTAAGTTTCTTTTGTATACTTTTGTCATCTAAATCTAGTTTTAAATATTTTAAATCTTATTTTAAAGTTTTATTTAATATTATGTGTAAGCTTAAATTTTGTAAACAAAACTTAAAATATTTATGAGATATAATTTTTTTAAAAATTAAACAATAAACAAGAAAATATTTATGAATCATAAATGTGATGTGTAATTGTAGGGACAAAAATGCAAATAAAAATATGAAACTTCAAATTTGAAGTTTTGAGTAGTAAAACTTCAAATATAGAGTTTCACTCCTCAAAACATTTGAAGTTTTGAAGTTCATTTTTGGAAAGCAAAAAACTTCATATTTAAAGTTTATAGAGCGTCTTTTAGAGATGCTCTTACAAACAATATCTTGCAGTTTGGTTCTTAATCAGGCTATATAACAAGTCCTTGATATCTAGCACTAGCAGGAGAAACAACCATCCAAATGATTTCTCCAAAAAAATAGAAAACTTGAGGGCTCGAATGACCACAATGAGAACGTATATAAACCTTATTCCCGTCTAGTCCAGTACGAAAAAGACTATAAAGCCTCTTAGCATCACCAATGTAATCTCAAGGACCAATAGTAATTCTTGCTTGTTGCGTAGGTTATGTTTTTTGACTCATAGTGTCGTGTCATGTGCGTGTGGGTTATAGATTTATTTCAAGTTTCCTTATGGTTCATACTTGTCAATTGGCATTGTGAAAGTAAGTTTTATGAACTTTAATAATTTCATCGCTCTTAGATCAAACAAACAACAATTTGATAGTGTAGTGGTTGGTGTCACTGTTGCTATTGTGTTATTATCCGTATTCGAACATATATAATGCATGATAGTGATATATTATAATGATATGGCCTTCAAATGATGCAAGATGTAGTTATCTGAAAGAATGATATAATATTCTCATCTAAATGGTTTAATACTGTCATTCTATATACTATTGCAAATGGTTCCTTGATAAGAACACTCCAATCGTATTGATAGCAAACCACGAACACAAGCCCAAGCGTATAAGCTTGAAGACCACCACTCTTGAATCTCTACACCCAGAGAATCAAGCCACTATCATACACTCCAAATGAATAACCTCCCTAACTAACTCACAAGTTCCTTTTATATCTCAAGGCTCCTTTACAGCCGACTCAATATATTATTATTGGCTAAAACTCATCCAAATTGCCAGATCATCATCAATTCTTCACTCCCTCTTCTGTCCTCTGCTTCTTCTTTATTGATATGTAAACTCTCATGGGCATATCATTTCTCTAAACAAATGTTGTGAATGATGAGCACACATGATGATTGAAAACTTTTCTTGTGATCATGAGACAAAAATGGTGGCTTGGAAATAGCAACAACGTTCAAAGATTCAGCGGTAATCTCTTAGATTTGCGTATTACCCTCCGGCAAATCGGACACACCTTATTTTCTTCCGACATGATCCTCAGCGCACATCCCTTACAAGTGGCAGAGTGACCGCACGGTACGAAAAAACAGTTTCTCCGTTCCTCGAAACATATTACACACAATGTCGAGTAGTCCACATCCTCCGCGGAGCTAAACGACGCCGTTGCAAAATCTTTGTTCCCCGTTACCCCCGACGGCTCGTAGACCAACGGCGTCCAGATGGTGACTACTTCTTGTCCTGCTACCAATGGTAAACTCTCCATGTCATCATCTTCCGTGTCACAATCGTTCAGAGATTTCAATATCAAAAATATAAGGAACATTATAGTCCCTGAGAACACAATAACAAAAGAAAATGTATTAATAGCTTTACGTCGAATATGATAGAATATATTGTTTACAACTATGAGAGAGTTGTTCCAAAGAGAAAGAAAACTATGAGAGTGTAATTGTACCCAAAAACGTTATATAAACTACCAATCTAGCGGTGGTGGATAGCGCCATGTACCATCCACCGAACTCATCCTTCAAAATACCGGAGTACATATATCTTGAGATGGTTGTATCGAAATTATCAAGACAAAAAATGACCCACTGAAGATATAGTGATTTGTTCGCATATGAAGTTATTCTTTTTTATTTCAGAGCCTTAAACAAGCGACTTAATGTTAATTCCAAGCTTGTTGTATTCTGATAGTATTTATAGATTGTCAAAAATCTTGCATACATGATAGTGATATATTTATAATGATATGGCCTTCAAATGATGCAAGATGTTTATTTCAGAGCATTAAACACGTCGTGCAATGCATATTTATTACTTTGATCAGGAAAAGAGGGAGAATACATGTTGATGTCACATAAAAAAAAGCCCTGACAAATGATTCAAAATACAAATCTGTTTTCTCCCAAGCAAATGATTCTTTTGTAAAATAGTTGATGCACATCTCCAATATATTAATTCCATTTTTCTTTCAAAATATAATATCTTTATACAGTTTTGAGCTTTATTACAACTATATTCTATTTTAAAACGGAAAATAAATTAATGAATTCATTTTTATTTCATTATTCAATGCAAAAATATAGTAGAGTTACAGAACATTTTATTTCAAATTCTGTTTTGGAATCAAACAGACATGCATGTATCTTATGGCAAACTCAGTAGATCAACATGAATGTAGGTAACATTCTTTTTAAACATAAATAAAAAGTACATGTTTGTTTGGGGGCAATAAGAAGAATAGTTAATGTGTTTTTTTGCTGGTTATTATAGTATAAAACCTGGTTTTTTAACATTGTTCGTATGGCATGTTATAGGCCAGGGGCAACATGTTGAAGGCGTCGACACAATCTGTTGTGGTTGTTAGGTTATAAAAAGAAAATATTAGTCTACTAACTGAATATCATTCGTTGCAAACATTTCTTATAGCTTAACGTATTCGAATTCGTTCGCAAAACTAATTTCTATGTTTATATCCATAGCCAGACTGTTAGGAAGAGTTAGTAGTGGTTGGTCAGAACATATTTATCCTTCAGTTGGATTTTAGTATAATTAAATAGATATGAAAATCAATTGTGATTTGACTTTTTTAGATAGATCTGTCGTGAAGATAACTTGTGTAATGGTTGTGAACATCAAATGGTGTGGAATTATGTGAAGTTTCAACCTCCTGAAAGTCAATACAAATTTGTTAGTAAAGAACATAAATCGAATTGTTAATTCAGTTCATGAAAAAGACTCTTGTCCCTCAACTTTTATTAAATAAAAAGATTTCTTTTTTTTTTGTTTGAAGACAATCCAAGATTCACAATCTATAGAATAATTTTTGGTTCATCGTTTTACATGAAATTTATAAAAATAAAGTCGAATAAATTGGAGAATAATAGAACTAAACATCACGTTTTATAAGATTTATAAACTTTAATATAAGATTATTCGTTTATAAAACGACAATAAAAAAGCTAAAACAGACAATCAGACAAACGGCTCTGTAACTAAAACTACTTCTTCTTCTCTTGGTTTTGTCCGATTTGATCAAGAACATGAGTTGGTGGTGGGCTGGTGCCATCGGAGCTGCCAAGGTACATTCATCCATTGATCCTTCTCCTTCATACTCAACTCATTTATAAAAATCTTATTTTTTTTCGCAGAAAAAAATAGACGATAACTATGAGCCGACGCAAAGCTACCAGAGCGTCGCACTCATCATCGGCGTCACCGGAATCATCGGAAACAGCCTCGCCGAGATTCTCCCTCTCTCCGACACACCCGGCGGTCCATGGAAAGTCTACGGCGTCGCTCCCAGTCCTCGTCCCACCTGGAAAGCCGATCATCCCGTTGGTTACATCCAGTGCGACGTCTCCAACGCTGAAGAAACACGATCAAAGCTTTCTCCTTTAACAGACGTCACAGACGTCTTCTACGTCACGTGCACAAACCTTGAGAGCGAGGCTAACGGCTCCACGCTACGTAACGTCCTCCGCGCGGTTGTCCCGAGCGCAAAGAATCTCCGACACGTTTGTCTCCAGACAGGGACCAATCACTACAAGTCTCTTGATCCTCCTTTCACGGAGGATATGCCGAGGTTGAAGATTAAGAGTAACTTCTATTACACTCTGGAGGATGTTCTGTTTGAAGAGATCAAGAAGAAGAAAGAGAGTAGTACCGTGACTTGGTCTGTGCATAGACCGAACACTATCTTTGGATTCTCTCCTTACAGTTTGACGAACGTTGTGGGGACTCTCTGCGTCTACGCAGCCATATGCAAGCAAGAAGGGTCTCCGTTGCTTTTCCCTGGGAGCAAGGCGGCGTGGGAAGGATACACCGCAGCCTCGGACGCTGACTTGGTCGCCGAGCAGCAGATTTGGGCTGCGGTTGATCCGTACGCCAAGAACGAGGCGTTTAACTGCAACAACGGTGATGTTTTCAAGTGGAAACATCTCTGGAAGGTTCTTGCTGAGAGGTTTGGGATCGAGAAGTATGGATTTGAGGAAGGGAAGAACGTTGGGTTGGTGAAGATGATGAAAGGGAAAGAGAGAGTGTGGGAAGAGGTGGTGAAGAAGAATCAGTTGCAAGAGAAAAAGCTTGAGGATGTTGGTGTGTGGTGGTTTGCTGATGATGTGCTAGGTGTTGAAGGGATGATTGATAGTATGAACAAGAGTAAAGAACATGGCTTCCTTGGTTTCAGAAACTCCAAGAACTCTTTCATCTCGTGGATTGATAAGTACAAGGCTTTCAAGATCGTGCCTTGATTCATCTTTCATACAAATACCACAACAAAAGTGGATGTATCTCTTGTTTTCTTCTTCGTTTTATGTTATTTTTTTTCTCGGTTCTTTACTTGTGTGCAGAAAGATAAAAATAAAGGCGGGTTTCATTTGTCTTTTGAATTTTACTATTTTGGGATAGTTTTGGCTTATATACATTGTTTTGTTCACTTGGAGTTATCTCAAATCTCTCGTTAGAAAATTTTATTATTTATGGTTTGACTGTAGTCAGCTTTAGCCTTTAGCTTAATGTCACGTATAGAATCAAAACCAAAGGAAAACTATTAGGAGGAATATAAGTCTCCTTGCTTGCTTCATAGGTCAGCTTAGCATTATCTTCACACCATAAATCAGCCAATTCACACAAACACGAATAGATTTTTTTTTTAAATGTTTTTGTTTGCTGCAACTCCTATTAGAACAATGGGTGATGATGATAACGAATTATTTAGAACACTAGCCAAACCAAGTTGCATCAAATGGTCTATTTCAGCATTTATGATTATCTTTGAGAAACATAGATTTTTTTAGGTCCCATTTTTTTATGCAAGAATAGATTGCCTTTGTATTCCCAAAGAGCCTTCTTCAATCCTTGCCTGCTTAAACAATGGATTCACCTTTCAGCTGAAACTATTTCTTATACTAAGTTATCTTGAAGCTAGAAAAAGGATTAGATAACTAGATGTTGGAAAGAAAGATACAATAAATCGCTGACGCAAATACATTATTTACTAATTAGTTTTACCATTTTTGCTGAAAGCAACACCAGTTGTGCCTAAGGTGGTCGGATCTTCTAATGATCCTGAATTAGGAGGTAAGACCGGTATCTTCCCTACCTGTAGAGAGAGAGGGAACGGAGAATAAGTCTGAGTTTTAAGACCTTAATAACCATTAAAGATATCAAGATGAATTTCAAACCCTCAAAAATCTAACAACTCACAGTATTCATCAGTCCAGGAATCTCTTTTGAAACAAGTGCAAGATACTTCTCCATTGCCTCCTCTTGACTCATGTTTCCAAGTTTTTGCCAGGCATTCCTATCCCAAAGGGTAAGCATTGTTTGTCACTTACACATAGCAGTTATTGAACATGCTATAAAAGCTACATAATTGCTGATTCTTTCCTAACCAGATGATTAGGTACCATATAAAGCTTTGTCCCTCCTAGTTTTCTAGTGTATGGACTCTCTCCTTCTATATCAGGAATATGAGCTATAATAACTATTAAAACATGGGATACGTATGGTACCATTTAGCACGAGCAGAGACCATGATGGCCATAGGCTGCGTCTCTCGGCATGACCCTTCAGTGGCGATCATGTACAAACCGTACAACTCCATCTTAACCTCGTCACCAACTTCTTCTGCTTTCCCGGATACTTCCAAAAGACTTGAAGTAGCCGCAAAGGCTTTCTCCAGTTCACTCCTCTCGATTCCTTCCCAATCATCATCCTCTTCTTCTTCAATGCTCAACTCCTTTTTCTCTTCTTTATCTCCTTCTTTAGTATTAAACTCCATCTTATTCTCACTCTCCTCCACTGTATTACTTTCTTCAACTCTAACATCCTCAGATTCTGCGACTACGAGTTCTCCACTTATTACGTCTTCTTCACTTCTCACCTCTTCTCCATCAATCATTATCTCCTCTGCTCTCACGTTTTCCAACGAGACAGAAGCAGTGGACTCAGCTCCCACCGTCCGAACATTAAACTCTTCCGCCGCGTCTCTCTGTTTATCTTCTCCACAAACCATCATCTCCTCTGCTATCACATTTTCCGGCGAGCCAGCCGCCGATGACTCATCAGATGTAACCACCCAGTCTTCCCCTTTAGTCCCTTCCTTGACCTCATCAACAACTCGATCAGCTTCGCTTCCAAACCGATCAACACGCTCCACATTCTCATCAACAACAACAGCTCCGAGTCTCCTCTCGCTCTGCACCACCGGAGCATCCACTTTCAAACCAGAACAAAGCTCCTCCTCCACGGCAACAACGCCGATCTCGGTTTCCTCCGCCTGATCGTTTACTACTCCACCGCTGTTCCCAACCATAGACACAGACACGAGCTTGGCCACGAGGAAAGAAAACAGAACAGCCACAACCGCCGTGAGAAGCATCTCCAGGAAAAACTCCATGATCGGATGACTCAAAAGAGTAAAGCAGAGATACTAAGGATCTAATGAAGGAAGAAAGGAATAAATGAAAGAGAAGAAGAAAGCATATTCGTGGTAGACTCTTCGGCTTTTTAATTGCGACACAGCGGGTCCGACAGGAACAGGACTTCTCAACACCTAACTGCTGTCGATGCTGACCTGGCTGTTACGGTTAACGCTTATCCCCTTCGCCCAAGTGGCTCCAGGCTCCTTATGCATGGCGCCGCTTTTTCTTTGGGCTCTATAAAACACTCAATGGGCCTCTACATAAGCCCATTACTCGATATAGGCAAACAAACCTTTGTTTTAGACCTCACTCTTATCTAGATGACCCAAAGAGTCATCACTCTCTTTTTTTGAGCAACTAAAGTCATCACACTCTTATTTTTGTTCTTGTCTTGTTTATTTTTCTAGAAGAAGAATATGTAAGAGGTGTGGATTTCACCTTGCCCCAATCCGATACAGAATCTGATAAATTGTACGATCCACGAGTCGAAAAGTTAGAAATTGCAGAAGCGTTATAATTTGAACGAAAAATAATTATTAATAAAAAAAGATAGAATCTGATAAATTATATGATCCACGAGTCGAAAAGATAAAAATTACGAAAGCGTTATAATCTGAACGGAAAAGAATAAAAAAAATTAAAAGATAGAATCTGAAAATTACACAATCCACGAGTCAAAAAGATAGAAATCCCGGAAGCGTTATAATCTGAACGGAAAAAAAAAGACAATTTAGATAGAATCTTAAAATTACACAATACACGAGTCGAAAAATAAAAGTTGCAGAAGCGTTATAGTTTGAACGGAAAAGTAATTATGAAAGTAGAAACAAAACTCAAAACATAAATGATCTAGAATTACTACACATAGATAAAATTCTTGTATCTAACCACTTAGGAAAAAAAGTATTTCGATTTTAAGTTTAGTCATTTTCTAGATGTTTTAAGTATTTCAAATGAATGAAGAACCCTGATTAACTATCTTAATTTCCATTTCTAATTTGATATTTTGATATCTTAGTCCAAATTAGATAGTAGTGATAATTTATAATCTATTATTGGGTGAAAAAATAATTAGAAAAGCATCTATTTCACTATCTCTATTAACTGGTCTGACCGAATAATCACCATAATAATATGATAAGAAAAACAAGTTAAGAAAAAAGTAAGTAAACTGGTTTATAATATACGAATAGTATATTTCATTTTTAAAATTTGCATCGAATATCTAGATTTTTTGAATAAAAATTTAAACTGAAACGAATATATTTTATTTTGAGCTCCACTGGTTCCAATCCCATTATGAAAATCATTGACGTTGAGAGTGTCAAAACGCTTGACAAAATGAAGACACGTGTAGCCCTATAATTGGTAGTCTATTTGACTGATGCACTGTCTTCAATCCCTTTAAAGAGAGAGAGAACCACATTTGAGTTGAGTTGACTCGCCCTTTCATTTCTTCTCTCTTTGGTCTCTCGGTGCTCTTCTTCATCATCATCATTATATTCCTTCTTTCTTTAAACAACTCCAAATAGAGAAGAAAAGAATATTAGTTTTGACTTTTGCGAAACTAGAGTGGTGTGAGATATGACGGTGGAGCTAATCATGAGCAGCAGCAGCAGCTACGGTGGCGGTAAAGTCAAACGAGAAGAAGACGGTGGCTTTCCTGCGGAAAAGGGAGACACCGCCTTGAAAGAAGCTGCTTCTGCTGGGATTCACGGCGTCCAAGAGTTTCTTAAACTGATCGGTCAAAGTCAACCAACTGAGGAGAAACAAACAGAGATAACGGCGGTGACTGACGTCGCCGTTAACAGTTTCAAGAAGGTGATTTCTCTTCTCGGTAGATCTAGAACCGGACACGCTAGGTTCAGACGAGGTCCCGTGACGACGACGAAACCAGAAGAAGTAGTTGTGAAGACAGAGGAGAAGCCAGGAACAAAAACAACAACCACCGTCGTGTTGAACAGAGAGAAAACAGAGAAGCACGGTGGATCTGCGTTTAGAGTTTACTGTCCGACTCCGATACATCGCCGTCCTCCTCTGTCACATGCCCACCACACTCAGACAAAGTACGGTTCGTCTTCTTCGGCTCCGTTACTCCCTAACGGAAAACCACATCAAGAACCACCTTCTTCAACTATACACTTCGCGCCGTCCCCACCGGTCTCTGCGGCGAACTCGTTCATGTCTTCTCATAGATGTGAAACCGAGAGTAACCAGATGTCGTCAGGGTTCGAGTTCACTAACCCATCGTCTCAGTTCTCGGGTTCGAGGGGCAAGCCTCCGTTATCATCTGCTTCGTTGAAGAGAAAGTGTAGTTCAACCCCCTCAGGGCGTTGCCATTGTACCAAGAAAAGGTTTACTTAAATCCCAAACTAATCGTTTATTTATTCAGATCTAAATCTAGAGATTATTTAAACATTAATTATGTTTATTAATGGTAATAACATTTGTTCTGTTTTGATTAATGGTAATTAAAAATGAACAGGAAATCTAAAGTGAAAAGAGTGATTAGAGTTCCTGCAGTAAGCAGCAAGATGGCTGATATTCCATCAGATGAGTTTTCATGGAGAAAATATGGTCAAAAACCCATCAAAGGCTCTCCTCACCCTCGGTTAGTTTTTACATTTTGTTTTTTGAATTGTATGAAATTTAATTTTTATAAGTGTTTAAAACTGTTGTTTAGACGGGTATATAGGCGTTAAACTCAATAAAGAAGATAGTAGTAAAGTAACTAGTAAAATCTTCAAAAACGTGATTTACCTTCCAAGCCTCATAAAATTTGTTATACGATAATAATAAGTAATATAAAATTAATTATTTACAAATTTTAATAATTAACATACTGTATTATATATAAACAAATATATATTTATAAATTATGAAATTTAGTATCTTAAACTATATATATTTTAATAAAGTGTTGTAATTTATAAATACCATTTAAATTTCTGATTACATGTTTGAAGCTGCAGATGTTGGGTTTCAGACTTTTTATAATCACCAAAGAAATAAAAAAGAAACAATCCTTGGGCAGCTTGTGTATTGTCAAATATTACCTGATAATAAAACTAATACTATTTGTATTTTTTTTCTATATTGGTTGTACCAAACGTGTCGTCTAGTACTAGTGGATTCACGCTCTTTTTGACTTGTTGTTTGTTTTCGACATTTTTTAAAAAACGTATAAAGATACAAAACCGAGTTGACTCATGTTAATATGTTTAAACTAAACTCGATCTGGACTCGGTTTTATTCAGGGGCTATTACAAGTGCAGCAGCATGAGAGGTTGTCCGGCGCGTAAGCACGTGGAGCGTGCACCCGATGACGCGATGATGCTTATCGTGACGTACGAAGGAGACCACAACCATGCAATGGTGCTCCAGACGCCTCATGAAAAAACTCTTTAAACTCGGTCGTTGCCGGCGTGGAATCTGAACCGTTAGATCTGAGTTTGAAGTGAACCCAACTGTTGTTGTGTCTGTCTGTGCACAATCTAGATTAGTCAACGACAGAGTGGGCCCTAAACTGTACTTTTTATATTCTTGCTTTATGCTTTTATTTTGCTTTTTAATATGGAGAAAATAGAGGGCAAAGATAGAGACGAGAGAAGAACGTTGTGGATCTCGACTCTTGATGGAACTTGAATCATGTGAAAGTCCTTTTCCGTTTATTAAATATTTGAAGGATAATATCTATATATAATTTTCAAATTTGATTTTCTTTTACTTTGTTAATCTACAGAAAGTACAATTGTAGATTTAAAACAACATTATTTGAGGGGTTAGTCAAAAGATGGGTTCAAGTGAGTGTCAAACAGATAGACACATTTTTGTGATGAGAGCTCTAAAAGTAGCGTATAGCAGAACGATCTAGTGGAAATGTTATAACGAGTTAAGGGATAACATAGAGAATGATGTGTGCTGATCTTATTGGACTTGGGGGTTTTCACATTCATTGACTTCATCGACTTGGACATTAAAAGCCTCAGGAGTCGTGGGTTGTATCTCCAACCTGCGAGTCTGGCTTGTTGAGTCGCCTTTACTTCTTGTATCTTCTAACCATACTTCCAGTGTCGATTGTACTACATCGTCGAATATCCCCTTCTTGAATTTGCTACCCATCTTTAAATAAATAAAAACAATAGATTCAAGATTTGTAAATTGGTTTATGTATATATAGCTGCGACGCATGTGGTTATAAATTTATAATGCATGCACTTATGACTTACCTGTGTAACAAGAGCGTATAGTGGTAATGTGCTGTAACTGCAAAGCACTTGAACTAACACACTGTACGAACAAAGAGTCAGTTACATCAAACCAAAAGATGAAACCCTTAATTGGTTTGGACTTAAAAAGTACGTATTATTATTACCCCATGACGAGCCGTGGAATAAGGAAGCCTAGTCTCTCCATGATACACGAATGTATTCCGTATGTGAACTAATAATAGTACAATGGAGAAATCATAAACAAAGATTGCGATTGTTTTCAAACAAAGTAGCAAAAGAAAAGTGAAGTACCAAAATCCAGAAGAAGAAAGCGATCTCAAATGAATTCTGAAAGAGAATGAAGTGGATGATTTGGAGAACAATCTCTGGCTTATGGAACCAAAAGAGTTCATCAGAAGGTTTGATGACTGCTTCTTCTGCACGGTTTCGCTTCTCACAAACATCCACAGCTAAGGTACTTATTATATTCTCCAGTTTGGCACCCACCATTAGTAAGAGCTTTATTTTTGTGTGTTTCAAAACACTTTTAAGTAAGCATCAAAAAGGATAAAATGGCGCAATTAAACTGGTTATTTGCCAATCAAGTGAAACTTACGATCAAAGGCAAGAAAGACAACCAGAAGTAAGTATTCCATCCTCCTACATTCAGCAGCAGAAAGACCACGACAAATAGCCATAGATACCAGCTTTACATTATATGATCACATCAACATAAAAAATTGTTAGACAAAACTGATGAATGAAGCCATTAGGTAGCTAATTGATTCTTTTTACCTTATGCTCACAACTTTTTTGAAGTCTATCTCCAGTGTTCTTAGCATGTACTTGTGAAAATTAAATGATGGGTTTGTGGGGCAATGTGTCTGCAAAGATTTATTGATTACATAAAAGACTTGGTAAAACTGAAATAACATGATGAAAAAAAAAATAGAGTAAAGTGATACCATACCATGATGAACCCTTGTCGTAGAGCTATATATTCTGATTTGGTGACAGAACCATAAAACTGTTTGAAGAATGATCTCTGCACAAACAGACCACGTTGGCTAACCACATCAGAAATAAAATCTTAATTGGTGGAAAACATGTTTTATGTGTGACAGTTTTATCCATATATTGGTGGAAAAATATGTTTTATGTGTGACAATTCTGTTTTGGCATTATTATACATATATAACTCACAAGCCAGCTGATGACAACAGATCTTCTCCAGAATCCTCCAGCATGCATCGCAAAGAACTCGTGATTTGCGTTGAATAACTCGTGAAGGGCATGAGCATGAGGATGAGCCTGAGCATGACCACGCTTTGCTGCTTCTGCAACATTTTAATACCTATTTACTTGGTGTTTAAAACACACGCAAAACAAATCACATCAATTGTTGAATCTCACCTTTTTGAGAAGGATGTTTCTTGAACCTATCCTCCCAATGCTTCCATTGTTGTATCTACATGTCATTTCAAATCAAATAACGTAATCAGAGCAAAGTAAAGACAACTTCTAAATAGAAAGTTCCAAGGTTCTTTACTTAAAAAAAAAAAAATTGTAACATGAAAGTTCCAAGGTTCTTTTTGCTGTTTTTGCTATAAAAGTAAGTTACATTACCCTGGCTCCTCCAAGAACCATGGTTGAGGCACAAAAGATGACGTGGAAAACCGCTAGCACGAAGATGAAGATATGGAGTTGATGCAATGCTTCCACAGATACTAACGGAACCTGCCCCTGAAAATCATAGAAACAAGAGATGGTTAACAGAAAAGGATCCAATGAGATAGGAGTTTTAAGAGAAACGAGCCTTGGCAGCACAATGGTCTGGACTTGCTCCTGTGGAAAGTAGATGTCGTGCGCTGAAACTAAGCGTATGAGATGATTCTGGAGCATGATGCTTCTCCAATGGCTTCTTACACGGGAACATATTGCTAACAAGAGCTCGCGGGACGCAGATATGCCTTATGGCGGCCTGAGACACCGTTAACATTAAAGAGATAAACCCCAGGAGCATCAGCTCTGCACGAAGACATCAAATTTGGTCAGATCAAGTTTGATAACGCAGAGGAAAACTGAAGGAAGAAGCTAACCTTCTTTAAGTTTCTGCAAGGCCTCGAACAAGGCATCTTGTCGCCTACGCTTCAGACACTGGGACCGAGACAATGGAAAGTTATTAGAAAAAGAGAGCATGTTAGAAGGTAGACAGTGGATGTATATACCTTTCCAAGATGATGAAGACCACGTTCAGCAAGAAGTGATAAGAGAACGATGATGAAACAGATAAACGCTACGACCCACGTGGGAGTATATTCAAGCGACCTCTCTTCTGCCATTTTCTGCACCTCAAGATGGAGATAAACTCTTATTGTTTATTATTTAAAGCAGAGAATAAGAAACAGAAGAAGTTGAGGGCAAAGAATAGAGAGATGGAGCAATTTGAAGGTTACCTTTAACCAGTAAAAAGCACAAAACCTTTCTTCTATTTCAAGCAATCACGGATTTGGAAATAAAGAAACCGAAACCTAACCGAGAACCAAATAGGTATCCAAATACCCAAAATTTTAATTATTTACCTGAAAAATAGTTATACTTAGTTTTAAATTAACTTATATCTATAATATAATTTTAAACTGATTTATTTTCAAGAAACAAAATGTATTACCTGAATATTTTTCGGGTTTTCCAGTTCTAGGGTTTTATGCACATTGTGCTTGATTCATGTGTATGATCTCGTATTCATCTAGAATCTTGTTGGGTTTCTCTTTTGGTCGATTGAACAAATGGGTAAATCGATTTGAACAAAACGTTTGAAACTTTATAGTGCTGTAAGAAGTTTTTGAAAGAACAAACCTTGTGCTTATTGCTTAAGTAACCCCAAAAATGTGGTTGATACTCCCAAGCTGTTAATCTTGATTAAGAAATAGTTTGTTGTTGCTTATGAGAAGGTGAATAATCTAGTTGCAGGTTTAAGTTGTTTCGTTATGCCGAAAGATATCTCATGAA
Organism: Brassica rapa; assembly: GCF_000309985.2. Lineage (NCBI taxonomy): Eukaryota > Viridiplantae > Streptophyta > Magnoliopsida > Brassicales > Brassicaceae > Brassica > Brassica rapa. Next base: position 26,738,799 of record NC_024797.2, read on the forward strand.
AGGTTTAAAGGATCGCCTTTGTAATGCGAGTTGGGCCGTGCTTTGAAGCCAAGTGAGAAACAAGTTAAAGAATGGGAAAAGCAGAAACAAGTTAAAGAATGGGAAGAAGCTCGATGTCCTGTCTGTATGGAACATCTCAAATTCTCAATCCTACTCCATTTTGAAGTGAAAAAAAATGTAAAAGAGTAAAAGATAAAATAATCTCTATTTATGGAAAAGTAACTTCATTTTAATTTACTCTTTTATGTAACAGAAAATAAAGTGAGGTTGGAGAAGATTTGACTGCAAATTATATTTTATAGTGAAAATCTGAAACCATGCGACTGTAATGGACCCCTGTTTCAAAGAAAGGAAAATAATTTCAGTTGAAAATTTTAAAAAAAACTCTAGTAATTAAATAACAGGGAAATGAGACTAACTAACAGGGAAGGGTATATGCAAAATCGACTCCAGAGGAAGAGAGCGCTAGAAGGTGGTGAACAGGGGTTTGTTTTTGGTCGGCAAAGGCAGTGATGGAGACAGGACCAGATGTCCAGAGCAGTGGAGCATTCGGGGACAAGGAGGAGAGGTCACTATGTTGAACAGAAGAAGATATAGAATAGAGAGTAATAGTTTTTGTTTCTATCTTCTTGACTACAGTTTTTAGCACTGAGATTCTTTTAACATGTAAATTGAGTTAATAGTTAAATTATAAACTTGGCCTTGTTTGAAAGATAAACATGAGAAATACCGACAAAAACTAAGCAAAAAAACAACTTGAAGATGTTAATAACAATTTAACCGAATAACCATGACAAAGCCAATACTAACGAAAATTCAACATGCGCATTGGGCAGATATAGCCTAGTAAATAAAGTTAAAGAAGAAAGATAAAATCCAAGTACCCACAATGTATCTAAAAATATCTTCAACACAATAGGGGTGATTGGTTGGACTTTATCTCCTTACTTTAGCTTTATTCATTTTCAAATCACTAAATTTTACCAACCATGTTGTAGCTTTACTTTTAAAAATTAAAGTCTACATCAAGTTTTTATTTAGTTTTACCAATCATGCTTTAGCTTTATTTTTAAAGCTACAGCAAAAAAAAAAAAGTAAAACTTTTTCTTATGTATTTTAGACAAAAATCCTACATCTTCTTTTTATAGACTGTAGAATCTGTAAATGAAAAAAAAATCTATAATATTAAATAAATTATATAATCATAATAAAACTTTTATAAATATTTTAATTTTGAATTTGAGTGTTTTTAAATTATTAAGATATTTAAATAATATAAATATTATTTACATACTTTTAAATTACAATAAATTTTGATAATTTATTTAAAAAATATTAATATAAATGATTTTAATTGATAAAAAATAATAATTTTATATATACAATACATATTTCACATATTTTATTTTAAAATATATATAGCCTACAGCTTACAGCTTACAACTACAATAAATTTAACTACATCAAAAATCTCTGCAGAAAAAATTCACAGTAACAATTTTACAGGTACAACCGATTTATCTACAGCTAAACATCTACAGCTAAATTTTTAAAGGCACAGTCGAACCAATCATCAAGAATGATTGTTACAGAATAAAATAAGCACTAAATATTAAATGATTTATTTCCAAACTTGATAAATCTTTTCAAAGATAAAAAAGCAAGGAAATTTTTTTTTTGGAAGTGTAATTATAAAAAAAGAAGAAAATCAAACAAAAAATAAATAACATACAACTAAACAAAAGTAATAACATATCAAATTAACAAAATTTCTACTTTGGTTAAAATATCAACATTTTTTTTGTCAATCACTTTTATATTGATATTAAAAACAGTTTTTACAAGAAGAGAATTAAAGTACATCTTTAAGATAACCATTTTTATAATATAAGAGTAGTTGAGTTTCTAGCTGAAAATGCTAACTTCTCTGCTGTTTGATTTTTTTTTTCTGGTAAAATCTGCTTTGATTTTTTTTTTCTGGTAAAATCTGCTATGTGATTATCCAATCTTCGTATATGCTTAAAGTTGTACTGGTTCCTTCAGTTTAATTTTTTGTTATTGTTCACGTGCGTTTGGATTATCGTTAAGTGCGTTTGGATTGAAACAGTTCGGAGAATGCTCTTGCATTGTACATATAAAAGATATAAGAATATCCACAGGAATTTCAAGTTTCAAAAAAGAGATGAAATTGTTGTATTTTGCCATTTGTTTTTTTATTTATTTAGCTATATATGTAAGAACTCATTACATTTATAGAAATCATCCTCACATGGAATAAATCCCGCGAGTTCCAATCCTGAATTTAACTCATTTACAACTGCCTTGTAGTTTTTGTTTCCGCTGCTGCCGCCGTCATTGGCCGCGAACACAATTTGGTAAGTAATAAATTTATCGTCATGAGGAAACGTGATAAATACGCCCTTAACAACCGTCACGAACTTCAATATATGTTTGGTGCGTCTGAAATTTTCAGAGATTGCAAATTCAGTGAGCTGTATGACGTGAGGATCCTTAACGTCCTTGATGGGAATCCACTCAGGATCCTTAACATCCATGATAGGATTCCAGCTACTTTTGACACTTGTCAACGCAAACGCGTGAAAAAAGAAAAGGACGGAAGACAAGAGAAGAAGAAAGATTGTCTTATTCATTTTGTTGTTTAGTTAATCGTTGCTTTATCAACTATGGTAGATCAAGCTGGAGAGATTTTCAGGGCTCTTGTAATAGAGGTTTTGAGATAGTGATTTCTTAAACTTGATAAGCTAGTTATATAATTTGACCCAAAAAACAGAAAAAAGGAAAGTCATTGTTTGACCAATTGTTTGACCAATTGTTTGACCAGAAGACAGATTATTATCTGATCCACAAAAAAGGAGACAAACTATTATATGACCTACAAAAAAAGAATGCAGATTATCATTTGACCCACGAAAAAGAAAGTAGATTATTATGTGACCCACAAAATAAAAGTAAGGTAAGTTATTATTTGATTAAAAAAGTGGAACAGATTATTATTTGACCCATAAAAAGGAGTCAAATTTTTATTTGACCAAAAAAGTGAAAAAGATTATTGTTTGACCCACAAAAAAGAATCAAATTATTATTTAAACAAAATAAAAATGAAATAAACAATTATTTGACTCACAAAAAAAGAGAAATTATAATTTAACCCATGAAAAAGAGAGAGACAAAATTATTAAGTTATTATTTGACTGAAAAGCAAAATATATTATTATTTGCAAAGTGATTTTTCAAAATCCAAAATAGATTTTAAAATAAAAAGATAATTCCTACATATACTATGCTGTTGTCTGAAAAATATATTTTAGTAAAAAGTTAAAAATTAAGAAAAACAGAAACACATATAACTAAAGCCTTGTTTGATAGAGCATTAGCATTAGTATTATGCTTTATATTATCCAATCAACATTTGTTAGAAAAACATTTAGAATAGCATTTAGAAAAACATTTACTAAATGCTAATGTTTTCCAAATGTTATGTGGCCAATGCTCTCATATGAAGCTTTTAGAAGAACATTTGCATTTATAATTGATAAAATTTTAAAAAATATTTAATTCAATTATTTTATTTAATAATATCTTCCAGAAAATAAAATTTCCATTTCTAAAATAAATTTACAATATTTTTTTAAATAGTGTTTTACATTTAAATTATAATTTAATTATATAAATTCAATTATATTTTAAATGTGAAATATTATTTTGAAATAGATATTTTAATTATAAAAATCATTTTTAAAATAACATTGGGAAATTGTCACAAATACCACTTTCAATGTACCACTTTTCATTAATACTTTAACCAACTTTACCATTAAAATTTTAATAGGCAAAATACAATTATACCCCTATCTAATTAAAACTACAACTATTATCTTCTTTTCCACTATCCGATAATCAATCCGACGAGATCCGGTGATTCTGACGAGTTTTCCGGTGAGCTTTGACAACGAAGACGAGTTCTCTTGCGAAATCTGACGATGCTGATGAGTTCTCTGGCGAAACACGAATGAGACGATCTCTCTCCTGATGCTGATGAGTTTCCGGTGAGATCTGACGACGCTAACGAGTTTTCCGGCGAGATCTGACGATGCCGAGAAGTTCTCCGGCAAAGCTGACAGACTCGACAAGCTCAGACGAACGAGACGATCTCTCTCCCAACGCCTAAGAAACACTAACAAAGGTAAGATGATAGTATATGGTGATTTTTGCCTCTTTCTGTAATTTTAGCTTGATTTATCAAAATCGATATGTTTCTAAGAAAGAAGACGAAGTTTTTCAAGTGAAGTTTTCAGATCTCAAATTTATAAGATCTTATAAATTGTGTCCTTTCAAATCTTACTGTTGATCTTTTAGCAATCAAAAGACACAAAGCTTAACGTAAGAGTACAATTATTGATTTGGTTGATTTATTGTCATAGTTTTCAGATTTATATAATTATTTAATTCATGAGAAGGTACTAACCTAAGAGTATAATTATTCCATGATTACTTCTTCTCTTGGTTGATTTGGTGATGTTGCAGAGAATTACAAATGTGTGTTGTCAGCTTTTGGATTTAAAGGATGTTGTGGAGAAGATGTGTGGTGATATGCATATCTAAGTATCTCACTTCCTTAAGGTAATACAATGCTACTATTTGTAGTTTGACTAGCAATGTTTTAGTATGTGCAGTATATGAGGTGGAACGTTGGTGTTTTGGTAGTGTAACGTTCTATTTATACTTTGTGAGATTTATTTTTTATGTCTTGTTTTGTGTATAATATCTACAGAAGCAGTGGAGATGAAGGATGAGTTTGTTGAGTTACGAAAGCATACTATTTTTGAATCTTATTTTTGGAAGTGAATGCTGATGCGTAGAAATAATATGTGACTGGCTTTTGTTTAGATTTTGAAAATTTACGAGGTTGGTGAGCTGTTTGAAGAGGCAAGAGAGACTCTGAAGAAGAATGTGGTTTGTGCTATCAAAGAATTACGTATTTATAACGCTTTATAAAAGTTGCAGAGTTGGCTTCTTAGTACATTCTTCTCTCTCATCTTCTTTAGACATCTCTTATACTAAAACAATTGTATCTCTCTTTTAGTAGTTGCATAGTTGAAGATATTAGTTGGACATGTAAGTGAGTTTGGTTTCAATTGTTTCTTTTATAGAAGAGTGAGATATGGAGAAGCCTTGATGTTCTCAGACTATGTTAAAGCAATATATCCCTTGTTGAAGGACGTGACTCTTTCACCAGATATGTCTTTTTGTGTTGATTGTCTTTTGGAGGGATTTTAGAAAAATTACCTTATAAGCCATTGTAAATAAATTTATAAACGCTTATAAATCACTTTGAGTTTCTTACACTCATTCTGCCTAGCATTCCTCACAAGACTTCTCAAGTTCAAACATTTATATGTTTTGTATAGACATATACAATCAACTCTTGTTTAAAAACTTCTTAATAAAAACTTATAAATCGTCGAGTTGTACTTTTAACAATAGACTTATAAATAGCTTATATGTTCTTGTAAATAGTTTAATACACCCTTTTAAATAGTTTTATAAACCTGTATAAATAGTTATATACTTTTGTAAAGAGATGATGATACGTGGCAGATTGTAAGGCACATGAGGACAGCAAGCAAGACTCCACCGCTTCAGAAATTTTACATACTTTTATAAATTATTTTATAATCCTTTATAATGGTGTATAAACTTTATAAATTACTTTTATAAACCTTTATAAATTATTTACATACTCTTATAAACCCTTATATATTATTATACAAACCATTATAAATTGTTTTATAAGGCTTTCATAAAGTTTTTATAAACCCTTATTAATAGTATACATACCTCTTATAAATTATTTATAAACTTTCATAACTTTCTTATAAACATTTATAAATGATTTATAGATCTTATAACTTGTTTTTATGTCTTTATTAATGGTTTATATACTCTTACAAATAATTTTACATACCCTTATAAGGCTTTGTAAAGAGATGATGATACGTGACAGATTCTAAGGCACATGTGGACAGCAAGCACGGCTCCACCGCTTCAGAAATTTTACATATCCTTATAAATTGTTTTATTATAATCCTTTATAATGGTGTATAAACTTTATAAATTATTTTTATAAACCCGTATACATTATTATACAAACCATTATAAATTATTTTATAAGGCTTTCTAAATGGTTATAGACTCTTTTAGTTGATTTATAAACCAATACAACTCTTATAATACCCCTTATAAATTGAATATAATCTTTCATAAAGTTTTTATAAACTCTTATTAATAGTATACATACCCCTTATAAATTATTTATAAACTTTCATAACTTTCTTATAAACATTTATAAATGGTTTATAGATTTTATAACTTGCTTTATATGCATTTATTAATGGTTTATAAACTCTTACAAATAATTTTACATATCCTTATAAGGATTTGTAAGGAGATGATGATACGTGGCAGATTCTGAGGTACATGTGGACAGCAATCAAGACTCCACCGCTTCAGAAATTTTAAATTCCCTTATAAATCATTTTATAATATTTTATAATGGTGTATAAACTTAATAAATTATTTTTATAAACCCGTATACATTATTTACATACCCTTATAAACCCTTATAAATTATTATACAAACCATTATAAATTGTTTTATAAGGCTTTCTAAATGGTTATAGACTCTTTTAGTGATTTATAAACCTATACAACTCTTATAATACCTCTTATAAATTGAATATAATCTTTCATACAGTTTTTATAAACTCTTATTAATAGTATACATACCCCTTATAAATTATTTATAAACTTTCATAACTTTCTTATAAACATTTATAAATGGTTTATAGATTTTATAACTTGTTTTATATGCATTTATTAATAGTTTATAAACTCTTACAAATAATTTTACATATCCTTATAAGGCTTTGTAAAGAGATGATGATACATGGCAGATTCTGAGGTACATGTGGACAGCAATCAAGACTCCACCGCTTCAGAAATTTTAAATTCCCATATAAATCATTTTATAATATTTATAATGGTGTATAAACTTAATAAATTATTTTTATAAACCCATATACATTATTTACGTACCCTTATAAACCCTTATAAATTATTATACAAACCATTATTAATTGTTTTATAAGGCTTTCTAAATGGTTATAGACTCTTTTAATTGATTTATAAACCTATGGAACTCATATAATACCCTTATAAATTGAATGTATGCTTTCATAACGTTTTTTATAAACTTTTATAAATTATTTACATTCATCAATAATCATAGATCTAACCCCATTGGTTGATATGAGAAAGTGAACCATAGATCTACCCCCATTCATCAATAATCTTATTTGCATAAGGTTCTCCTGAAAATTGAATGTTATTCTTTCTAGCTAGTTCTACAACACTTCCGCAAGGTGTGAATTCTCAATTTCACTAAATTCCTCCTTACCTAAAATACAAAAAATCATTTTCAACATAATTCATATTTGAACGTTGGATGATCAGTTTTGGCTTGTCTGGTAGCTCTGTTGAAGTATCACAATACCTCGTAGTTAACTTCAAAATTGTGCAGAATTTATAAACCTTATAAATTATTTAACAAACTTTATAAACTGTCTTATAAGCCTTTCTAGATTATCTTTTAGTTGATTGAGTTACTTAACACATCATTTTCTGCAGCTGAGGTGGAGCCTTCACTTGCGTTATATCATACTTTTTATCACTGCTAAAAGAAACAGACTCTGCAATCTAAGACACAAGAAGAAACTAAAAAATGTCAATGGTTGGTCAATAAGACTTTAGAAAAAAAAACAAGAGACAATGATGAATTTGATGATTAACTTTGTAGATCAAAGAAAATGTGTGATGGCAGAGTTGTGGCTCTTATATAAGCTTGAACATATGCTTCTTTTATGAGTGTCGGGAATTGAACATGTCAATTACATTACTAAATAACTTCGATTTATAAAGAGTTATAAATTTTTAAAAACTCAATGTTCACTATTAGAAATCTTTCTCTTAGATCAGACTATTAATAGATAACTCTTTCTCTTAGATCAAAACAACAAAATCCGAAAAAATACTTACAGGTTGTGATTCTTGCTGAGGATTCAACATTTGAAGTTTTGAGTCTCGATCTCGATTGCTTCGTGGATCTGGACGAAGACGACGAATCTGGACGAAGACGTCGGTTCAGGACAGAGACGGTGGATTTGGAGGACAGAGACGGCGAATAGACGGCGAATCTGAACGGAGACGGCGGATCTGAACGGAAAACAGCGGATCTGAACAGAGACGATAGACGACGGACGGAGATTTACGAGAGTGAGAGAAATGAGTTGAAGATAAGTTAAGGGCAATATTGTCTTTTACACATTAATGAATGTGGTATTTTTGAAAATGCCTTTTGATTGATGGTAAAGTTGTAAAGTGGTATCATAAAAAGTGTATAAGTAAAATTTCCCCAATAACATTTTTCAATATAAACATAATTTTTGAAATTACTAAATAAAATAAGTTAATTATATATTTTAATTTTTTTATATTAATATATATATATGTATATGTTATATATATATGTATATTAGAAATATATTCATTTGAAATTAATATATTATATATTGTATACTAATTTTTATAATAATTTTAAATAACATGTTCATACTGCTCTATCAATCATTCAATTAAACAGTTTAGTAAAAACATACAGCTTTTACAGCATATGGTTTCTATATCATAATGTTATTCCTTTAAGCTACTGGTTTATCATCTGCTTTACCAATCAGGGCTTAAATATTCATGAAGTAAAATCTTAATTTTATATAATTTAAATTATTTAAAGTTTGATTCTTAAAAATTGTTAATTAACATGATCGTGATATGTGTCAATAAAATTTAAAACTATGACGTGTGTCAAAAATATGATACAAATCTATTTTGTTTAAGATTTAAAGAAAACTAGAAGAAAAAAAAAATTATTACGGAAAATTGTATTTTGTTTAATATTTTTCTAAATATTAATACAAATCTATTTTTTTCTTAGAATTTTAGAAAAGAAAAATTACTACTACATGAACTTTTCTAATTATATTTTGTTTAGGAATTTAGAAAAAAAAATATTATATAAAGTTGGTTTTTTAGAACTGCTAATTAACATTATCGCGGCATGTGTCAATAAATAATTTAAAATGACATGTGTCAAAATAGTATACAAATCTTTTTTTTTTAAGACTTCAAAGAGATTTAGAAAAACAAATTATTATACAAAAATTATTACGGTTCTTTTATACGATTTTAGAAAAGTAAAATAATATTTTTGTAAAATAACTATTAATTATTTTTTAGAACACAGGGACGCATCTTTACTGTTAAAGAAAAGCACATGAAAATGGGTCATTAAAGCTTCATCAAATAAGTTATTAAAATCACCATTCCAATGGAATAGAGCATAAGTTTTGATTAGAATAGAAATCATCATGAAAGTAATAGAATTATCCCTTAAAAAAGATATCAATATGTCTAAGATTATCCCTTACAAAAGATAGCAATATGTCTAAGATAAGTTTAAACCAAACAGTAAAATATATCTCTAAATATTGCCTCCAAGAACATCGGTCGGATTGGTATCTCTACTAATTCCCTCAAGTGCATGCAAAACATTCTCGAGATTCTAAACATTGTTCGATTGCACCATGTTAAACCATAATTAAAATTATGAAACATTATAATTAGAAAGAGAAATTAGAAGGACAAAAACTGCGGCAAGCCTTGTGCGTAACTGAATGATCTTTTACCTCAGATTGCCGTAGCCTTTGTGCAGAGTCGAACCTGTGATTTATGGAGCATAGCACACAAATACTGAGAATAATTTTCAGTTTTGTAGATTGGCTTTTCATATGTGGAAAAATAACAATCTACAAAACTGAAAATTATTCCACAAATTTACCTAATATGCTTCTCTCAATTTTCATTACTCCTCGAATTAATGGTTGTACAAGGTAAACACATCAAAGACATAAGAGAGTTATACAAAATTGACATTTTCTCAATTTTACTATGTTTTGAATATTTTTTTAAATTAATTATGTATAATCTAAACCAAATTACTATTTCAACATAATTTTTTTCATTTTTATTGAATCAAAGCTATATATAGTTACCTAAACTGAAATGAGACCATCTTACAAATGATAAAAAGCTTCATGAATATGCTTCGTTGAGAATATATTATTTATTATGTATGATGTTGTCATCACTCTCATTTGCATCTCCATCACCAAGGTAAGTAATCAACAACACTAGTACATGAGAATCAATTCTACAGATTGCCAATCCCGACTGCCATCTATAATTTTTTGGTCATTTCAAAAAAAGTTTAAGAATGTATTATGCATTTATCTAAAGGCCATTTAACAAGTTCAAACAATTAAAGAAACTAATTTGTAGCAATATTATTGAATGATAACTCGTTTGATGAGAATAACTAGCTGACGTGAGACTCAGAAATTTTGGCAATCAAATTGTGTTTCTAGCTACTATTTGCATGATATGTGACTATAATTTCCAATGAACTGCATTTTATGTATTTATTAAAAAAAAATTGAAGTAAATTCATTTGTGTTATAGAAAATATCACAAATGATATATTTTATGTGTAAAAGTAAAACCTGCACATATGTAATTCAGTTTTGTTTCGAATTTCATAAAAATAGAAAACTGGCCTGAACCCAACAAAACCCGAACGGATCCGATCAGAAAAGTTACAGGTTCCTAAATTGGTCTAAAACATCTCAACTCCACCCGAATAACCGGATCCAACTTAAACCATAAACCGAAATGCCCAGGTCTATTGTGTACCATCCACATGATGTACCTAAAAGCATAGCAAACAGTGTTTGGTTTCTCAGACAACAACTTTATGCAATAAGCCAAATTATTATTTTTTAACCATTTAAAACTACATTATTCACTTGTGTCTTAATCAGGCAAAACTAGATAACTTATTACACCCAAAAGGTTTTTAGTTTTATTTTTAAGGTGTCCATGGAGCTGGAGGAGGCGGCGTGGCAGGTGTTAAAGGAGGCACAGCAGAGAACATAGTGTTCTTGTCAATAGCTCCAAACGTTCTTTCTCCTGACAAAGCCACCAGTGCTGCGACCAGACCAGCATTGCCTGCAAGAGTCGGTTCAGTGTAGTTGTAGTTAGTACGAAGGTCGTGGAACCCGTCATGCTTGTCAGGTCCAGCAACCATTGCACCTACGATGGTGTTTGGGTTATTCTTTTTAGTGTCTCTCCATTTCCATCCTCCTTTGCAGCTTTCTTTCTTCACACTTTTCGGTATTGAAGCTCCTCTATGATGCACGTGTTTCGGGTACCGTTGTCCAAAACCTACAACATAACTCATCTTCCGAGGGTTTTTACCGAGTATGTAATCAATCTGCCAAGAAAAAAAACACACAAAAGAGTATGATCAGATAAAGTCATTTAGTTGCTTCATTTATACTATAGAGGAAGCATATTATATACCTGTGATCTTGCAAAGTCCCGTAGGACATCAGTAGAATAGAATTTCGGACCACAGTACCATCCAGGAGTGTCAGCAGCATCTAGATAGTCACTAAATAGCGCAGCTAAGAAAGCCGCATTTGCAGCATATTGAAGAGGTTGTGGATCTCCATGATTCAACTTGATCAAACCTCCTGTATAGATATAATATCAACGTTTTAGCTCTTCACAACAGGTCCACAAAAATTAAAAAGTGTAGACAGTTAACTCACCCTTGGTTCTTTTAAACTTTTTGTAGTAAGGTAAGTATGAGCACATAATCACTCCTGTTTGATTATGAAAGGTTCTCAAGATGTCTTCATATGGATATCCAGGGCCTAGAAACAGCCTTAACCGTGTCAAGAGCAACTGTATTGATCAGAAAGCAAGCAAGCAAGCATATTAGGTTGTTTTAAGAGTCGGCTTAAAATAACATTATTAGAGAACTAACCTGAGCTCCGGGAAGCTTGTTGTCCCAGCTAGGGACACCATAGTAAGGACCATCCCAGAAGGCACCAGCATGCCTCGCCATATCATCGTTGGTAACTTGATCAAGATACGTTATATTTCCAGTGGCGTAGTACAACCAAGCACCCCCCCACAAAAGCTCGTCCCAAAACAGGCTGGACTTATAAAACTCGCTAGACTCGTCATAAGGTTTACTGTAACTTTTTTTATTAAAATTTGCAAAGTTATAAAGCGTCTTAGCACCGTGAACAAGCTTCTTAGAGTAATCTCTGTCGTCCTTGAATACGATGGATGCAGAGGCCAAAGCAGCTGCCATCTCTGCAGCAAGATCCGAGCAGCCAGAGTAACACGTATGCACAGGCCTTTTATAATCAATGTCCTCTGGACGCATCCAGCAGTAATGGTCATTATGGACCACACTTCCTCCACGGGTATCCCCAAATCCAACCTGTGAAAATATACAAACGTTTCATAACTGTTTAGTATCCAAGTTACCTTCAAAACATATATATCTTTTTACCTGTGACACCATCCTGTCAACTGTATCAGCACTACTGTTGAAGGTCTTGAGAAAATAATCAGTTCCCCATTTGATGATTTCTTTAACATGGTCAAGCTCCCCTGCAGCTTCGTATTTAGCACTGTATTCAATCACACTCCAGCTCAGCATGGTCATCGCATATGACATTGGGAAGCTGAACTTGATTGTATCTCCAGCATCGTAGTAGCCTCCAACCACATCTCTGGGAGGGTATTCTCCTTCATCGACATCTTTCATACAGGAGTTGCCTCTCCATGACACGTTATTCTTCTTAGGAAGTTTCCCAGCTGCAAGGAACATAATAAGTAACCAGACTTGAGACATGACATAACATAGATACATATATAGGACCGGTCCGGGGCATAGACAAAAGGAACCGACATATCATGATTTTAAGCGATATGTTTAGTTGTATATAAGACACTATAAACAAAATTACATGAATAACAAGAGCACAAGTGAGTATAAGGCATGAAGAAAAAATTGAATTGTCAGGCACTTAATATATCACTTCTAGTTTATATATGTAAGAACAGAATGATAACAAGTTTCGAGCTTACATTTCTGAGCGTTAAAGAACAAGAGTGTTTTGTTGAGAGCGAGAGTGTAGTTGTCTTGTTGAGGCTTCTCATGTTTGTGGTGTGGCACGTGTCTAACGATCATGGTTATGGATCCAGCGAGAAAGGTGGTAACAAGAAGGGTTCCAAGAGTCCATAGAAAGATCTTGCGGCTGACTTGCATACATCCGATATCGACGTACTTCTTCTTCTTCCTCACTGGTGGTCCGAGTAGCCAGCTCCTCTGCGTTGCGTCTAGTGGTCGACGAAGAGTCGAACGGTCGAGTTCTTGGAGATTACGGCTGCGATCGTCGTCGGTGATTGAGTCAGCCGCATTGATCTCTAAAGGACCACCCCATGGGTCTCGTCCGTACATTGTGGTGGAGGCTTCTCTCCGTGCGCACGATCAGATCTACAACAAGACTGGTAAGGCAATAAGCATCTGGGCTAGAGAAGATCTTTAGACTTAGTGCGCAAAGTTAGTATTTATATATGTATACACACGCTAGGCCTCTAATATACATGTTGATGTACGTTGTTGTAATAATATTCATATGTAGTCATATGTACGATTGAACCCTCTTTAAAAAGTCATTAATTTAAATTATCATTTATTTTTCTGCACCAACGGCAACTCATTAAATTAAATCATATTGTTGACTACTCTTAAACCACCGGACTGTAATTGAATAGTCAACCATCCTTAGCTAAAATCTAACCAAACCGGTTCACTCTTCCAGTGCAAATGATTGACCATATTTAAATGTGATATCAAACCGGTTTCTATTCTTTCTTATTAATACATTGGTAATGACTTTTTGGTTCCTCTACTAGATTTACATACAGAGATATAAACCATGCATTATAAAACTATAATCTGTACATATGATAGATTACATATCTCCAATATCATTTACGACATGGTTACTTCCACTTATACACATGAAAATGGCAAACCATTTAACATGTTTATATTTTGATTATTTGTTGATAATCAAGAAACATCCCTCCTCAAAATATGCATTGTATCACATTGTAAATATTTCATGTCCAATATGAGAAACTGAAGAAAACCAAACCAGTTATATGAATAAACCAAATAAGTTAAATATAATATATAATAAATTAAAAATCGGCCACTTGAAAGAAAATTCTAAAAACATAACAATATATATATATATATATATGTCCACAATATCACATATGTTAACAATGCCATACTAGCTACCTAACAATCACGCAAATAAAACAATAATAACAACAATCTAATAAAAACAATCACGCAACTTCCGTAAACACATATAACTAAAAAAAGGAGATTCCATAGTTACTTTTAGCAACCAAATTTTAAAGAGATCACTATCTTAACCTACCATAAAATCCTTATTGTGTATATATATTTTTAATTAAACAAAACGTCCAAATACACGAAATCAATTAAGATTTGATTGGAGATGAAAATAATATTCAATTTTATTAAACTTTACATATATTAATTTTTCTAATATTCAAACACCATCCACCAAAATAAGTATATAATAAAAAGCTACAAATACAAGTGACTGTTTGAAATACAAATGACGGTTTAAAATAATTCATTTGAATTGGATAACAAACAAGTAAACTATAACATTATTTTTTTTGAGTATGTAAATACACATTTGAAAATATTTCAATATTATAGTATATATATCACGAATGATGTAAAAACGAAATATTTACGTAATGAAAATAAATACTTGTTTAAAAATTTAAAATAAACTTATTTAAAAATTATCATAGCATATTTATTTCAGTCATATTGAAAATGTTGTGACTTATCTATTAACTAGGTAAAGACATGTGCAAGAGCGCAGAATGAGAACGTTGAAATTTTTTTTAAAATTTACTATAATTTTCATTCATAATTTCATTGGACATTATATATACAATCTACAATATGTTATGTTCAGTTAAACATATAGTATATGAAGACTATGAATTAATCACTAATCATTGAGTCAGATTCCCTTAACTCTAACTAAATTGAACCAAGATGCATACTTTCTAAATCTCTCCACATCATACTTTCTAAGTTCAGCAGACTCAAAGATGAAGGGGCAATTTGTAAAAGTCACGAAAACTCTGCTTGAGTCGTGTGTACATGAACCATACTATTGTTTTACTTTGCAAATATATCATTAATTGGTTTAAACATCATAATTTATTAATTTAGTAAAATAGTAAGATGTTAAAATTTTAAAAATTTATGAAACTTAATTCGCTGACTGCTACCTCCAAACCTGTTGTGGACCGTTAATTTCCTGAGGTTCCAATAGAGATAGTAAGTTTAGAAAATGTCCCCACACAATGTTAGTCAAATAGAGCTCTTAAGGCTTGAGTTTATACTGTCCAGAATTACTAAATACTGAAAACTAACAAATTAAACGTGATTATGGGGAATGGTAGTAATCTTAAGTTGATGGTAATATTTTGATCGTCACAACATGCTTGTACAATGGAATAAGTGTATTTGGTATGGATTTGCATAATTAGTTTACCTTGATATAATGTTGCTTGCTTTACATAGTATGTTTTGTTACTTTGACTGCTACTAACAAACCTGTTGTGGACCGTTCCAATAAAATAGAAAGTTTATAAAATGTATCTATTTGGTATTAGTCCAATAGAGCTCCAACGGCCTGAGTTTACACCGGCATAGTTACTTCATACAGAAAACGAATGAATTCATGTGTTTGCCATTATGGCTAATGGTAGTAAGCTTGAGCTGATGGTGGTAAGCTTGAGTTGAATTCCTCAGTTTTGTTCGTCACATGCTTGACTTTTGTTCATGACAATATGAAATAGAACGAAATGAACTCTTTAGTAGATTATGGAGGACCTTTCGGTTAGTTATAGCAATCAGGTTGTGCATGAATTGTTTTTGTATCATTTGTTCAGTGTATATGCTTCAGTTACGTTACGTTTATTTTGTAGGTGGCGATGAAGAAGTAAAAAACATCAGAAGCAAACCTATCCAATACAAAGCTTTGCTGGAGATAACCGATAAGAAACCTTTAGGATATTCACCGGTTATTGTAATATTATGGAACCGGTTAATTCTTCATCTGTTAAATGAGATTGTTTCGTAAGTGAACCGTGTAATGTCATTCCATTAAGAGAAAATGTATAATAGGGACCAGTGGCAGTAGTGGTAAATATCCTAGTAATTAAAAGTCAATTAATTTAGTTGTCTGAGGAGGACTGTGAGTGAGTGGGCCATGTTAGCAATAATGTCAAAATCATTATTAATTTACAAAATCAAGGTTAATTATTAAAAATGCTTTTTGATTAACAAGTAATGGATTAGTCTTCTTGACCCGTCCATAGTAAAAACTATTTTATATAAACTTATATTAATTTTACGAAGCATTCAAAATTATTATAGATTAAAAACGATATTATAAACAAACAAATAATGAAAAAAATTCTGAGATCATATTGTTATTTTCATAAATATTTTTGGTTTCAATTAAAATGAGAGTAATCTTCATTATTCTCTATTTCAGAGAATACAAAATTAGAAAAAAATAAATTAGAAAATATAATAATATAAATTCTCTTTATTTCTATTTCATTTTGACATAATAAAAAATATAAATTTTAAATAAATAATACTAAATATATTTCAAGAAGATTCAAGTTTAAAAAAAAAATTACACAAATTATTTCTTTCATTATAATAAATTAGTCTACCTCCGAGCTAAATCATTCAAAATATAATAAAAAATAATAAAATAATTAAATCTCAATTTTAAAAGACTATATATATAGTTTAATAATATCATATTTAATAATAATATTTTATAATTTAACAGGAAAATGATGTTTTATAATATATTTCAAGAAGATTCAAGTTTAAA
The DNA here is from genome assembly GCF_000309985.2 of Brassica rapa. Classification (NCBI taxonomy): domain Eukaryota; kingdom Viridiplantae; phylum Streptophyta; class Magnoliopsida; order Brassicales; family Brassicaceae; genus Brassica; species Brassica rapa. The sequence goes on from NC_024797.2 coordinate 26,755,838, forward strand.
AACAAATTACACAAATTATTTCTTTCATGATAATAAATTAGTCTACCTCCGAGCTAAATCATTCAAAATATAATCGAAATTGATAAAATAATTAAATCTCAATTTTAAAAGACTATATATATAGTTTAATAATATCATATTTAATAATAATATTTTATAATTTAACAGGAAAATGATGTTTTAGAATATATTTGTTTCAGATCGTAATTATATGTAGAATTTTCATGGTTACCACTTTTTAGTATCATTATTCATGTTTACCACCACTAAAGAAACATTTTCAAAAATACATTTTTCATTAAATGACAAAAGACTCTTATACCATTGTTATTTATATATAATAAATAATTCTTTAAATAGAAAAATAAAAATAATTTTTTTCGACTTATATTTTTTTCAAATTCAGATTTTTTTATAATTCTTTTTAATTCTTTTTTTGTCAATTTTTTTTTCTTTTCAAAATTTATTTATTAAAATGAAAATCCCTATGAACCATCTAGTAATGACTTTGGAAATAAGACTTGGAAATTGCGTTGTCCAGAATGTTGAACTATGGTTTTTTAGTTATGATGTGTTTGCTAACTTTTACCATTGTCCAAAGTTACGAACTATTATTTTGTTTATGATTTTAGGTTGTATTACTGATTTCGTAAATGTGGAAGCACAGAAGGTGGTTTTGTTTTATTCACTATGATAAGGGTTTTATTTACTTGAATTAGTAACTAAGTGGTAAATCTTATAGTATTGGGCCGAGGGATTGTTTAGATCTAAGCACGTTTCTAGTGTATTTGTGGTACGTGACTCTTTAACCTCTTATGGCTACTCGGTTTCAGGCTAGAGAAAAATCTCAAGATTCTTTAGTGTAACTTTGTTCTCTGAACATTTCACACAACTCTAAACATGATCCCTCCGGAGACCCATAAAGCAGTGATGGAAGTAATTGAATCCTGCAAACTACCATAAAACGGATCAAAAAAGGGCAAATCAATTCTTCTCTCATTTTTCTCTGTACAGCTTCTGGAAGAAAAAAAAAACTTGACTCTGGTGATCATAGATTATAGTTCATAGTTGATCATGTTCATGTATGATATAAGGCTATACAAATAGTATGTTCAAAATCTTTGTTTTAGAGTTTGTTTTTACTTGTCTGTCACGGCTTAGAGTTGTTCTTGATGTTCTCACTTGTAAACATTCTTTTGTAGTTTTCTTGATATCCTTGATCATATATACAAGTTTGCTTTACGACTTTTATTTTTAACTAGATCCTTTCTCCGCGCTACGCGCGGATAATATATTTAAATTTGCTACATTTATCATTTTTATTTATATGTGAATTTTTGTATAATTATTTCTATTATATGTAACACAATTAACTAACAAAATATTAAAAATCAAGCCCGAGATTTTAGAGTTATGTAAAAAAATATAATTATTTGAAAAATAATGAACTATTAAACAAAATAATTCAAATTTTTAACATTTGAAAGATTATGAAATATATGAATTCATAACTCAACTATTTTAATAGTAAAATTAGGGCTACACAAAATATCCAGACCCGAAGATCCGACCTAAATCAACCCAAAAATCAGGCTTCCGAACTCGATCAGATATGTGGTAAATAACCGAATGGGTTTTAAATTGATGTTCCGAAGATCCGGAACCCAATATGGTCTAAACCAAGAATCAAATGAGTAACCGAAGATATCCAAATTTTTTATATATATCTAAAAATATTAGTTACAATTGTACATATAAGTATTTTAATAATATAATTTAAAATCATAAGTTAATTATATTAGGTAATTTCAATATTTTGTGTGTTTTCGGTTAAAATAGGATAGCGTGAATAAAAATTCTCAAAAAGTGTATATAATGATTTTTTTTGGTTATTATTGGTACATTTGGATAGTTTGGATACAAAATACTTGAACTAAATTGGGTAATATGGTTACTTTTAGTATGAATATCTGAACTTGTTTAAGATACATTGCTATTCGGTTATTTTCAGGGGAAAAACATTTTGTAATTTGTATAAAATTTTATATATTTTGAATTTGTTAAATTTTTTATTTTTCACTTCTATGTAAATTTTTATCGTTTTACATTGTATTCAAATTAATTTTAAATAAATAAATTTTATAATTTAATAGCTGAATTTACTTGACTGGAAATTGTTTTTTTTAGTTAAACTGAAATGAATATTTTTCTTTTCTTTTTAGAAAGTCTCGTTTAACAACAACTTTTGGTTTTATAGTTTCTAGATTTGTTAAGTCAAATTCTTAAAATTTTCAATCTTGGAATATGATGTCCCACTATATTTTTCTTATTCAAGTATGATCAGGAATTATATAAGTGCTAAATAACATTTATAGATAGCTTTCACGATACTCTCCCGATTACGACTGTCGATACATGAAGCCATGTAGCCCAAGTATGATAAACATCTACATGATTCTTAGGAGATAACTTGATAACTTCCTCATTCCATCATAACTATAAATAAGACACATAGATATTTACCTCAATAAAACCAACAGAGATGAGTTTTACAATGGCTGAAAAGCAATATTTACCCCTAAGCTTTCAGAATTGCTGAAAAGCAAATTGGGTAGCATTAACATGTAACCAAACCTTGCAATGACATTTACAATTTAGCAACAAAAAAAAAACAGAGATGAGTTTTGGTCACAACACTCTCTATAAGGTTCATCTCTTTTAGTTGATTTTTCTTCCTTTTTAGAGCATCCACAAGGCCCGGAAATGGAAGGAGAGATGAAAAAGAATGTCTATCTACAAATATGTTATTAAATAATTAAAAATATAAAAAAAGAGTATCTGAAACCACAGTTTTTAGAATCTATACTGAACCTCTACTGCCTACATGTCTTTTTTTTTATTAATTTCATTTTTCTTTTCTAATTAAAACTTAATTACTTAATATAATCATAATAAAATAATAATAATAATAAATGAGCCAAATACTCAAATTCAGATACTGGCAGCTGGTCATGCTCTTATGTTTAGATTCTTTATATGATAAAATGATTCTGTTGTTATATTTAACAAAAATTAAATTGTTTTCACTTGTTAAGATGAGGAAGTAAGGGGCTAAGCAAGATGATCAGTAATGGTGAGCATTGAGGATTATGGTGATTATCTGCAAGCACGATTAGCTTAGTAGGAGGCTGACACAACACCTACAAACTTTTTGACCTCCAACATATTCTATGTGGAATAAACATATATGAATATGTGGTTTTTTTTGTCGCAATAATAAATGTTTTTAGCGAGTTACATATCATTCATCTAAGTAGTAAAAAGAATGCCAAAATTTGAGAAACTATGTAAGCTATATATCAACCAGACAATTTGGAGATAATAGACGTAAGAAAAAAGTGTGGTTTTACACCAAACATAACAAAAAAAATTATGTGGCACATTAGCTTTTGACGTACACATTGTTTTGGGTCTATACCATGGAGCTTCAAGTTACGATTTCAGAATCTTGTAGCCAGAGATAACTCAGAAGAAGCATATAACAATGGTTCCATCAAGGTTTTGCCGATGAGGTATCTCAACTCGATCTCACCGTAGAATCTTGTTCTTTTAATGTAAAGAACACATACAAAGAAGAAAAATTGGATTGTATTAGCTTTACTAAGTTTAACACTGATACGTTTGGTATTTGGCACAATAGCAGCACAGAAAGTCATCTGACACTGTAAGAGAACTGACCAATTCCCAATTGCTGATATCTTCAGAGATCCATGAGCTTTCATAAATGACTGCAGGAAGCATCGAGAAGCCAACTTGATTTGTCATGTGCGATTCCAATTATGTGAAAGATACAATCACCTCCGACCAACAACTCCCATCGGAGCAACTGGCAGAAGCTTAGTAGACGGCTGAACAACTTCACAACCTTAGCCAGAAGGCTTTTCGGCGCTAGTGGCGGGTTACGGGTATATCACGTCTAACAAAGGAAAACCCATCCCTATCATCTTCTTCAAGGTTACTGCCCCTTTAATCTAAATATGATGAAGAAAATGAACATATAAGAATGTACATATCCTGCAGGAGTACGTATCAGTGTGTACCAGTTACATGCCCCAAACTTATGGAGAGTTTTCCCATGTACGATTTTAGAGACAATGATGGTTCTTGAAGTACTCCTTCTCAAGTGTGGTTGGATATCAGGTGGAAGGTCGAGGACGTCAAGTCCTTTTCTACACGCCAGATCACACACAGTTTGTGTTCTATTGTGCCTGCACACAGTTACACCAAGTCGTTACAATCGGTGAAAGTCACTGACACATGGCTTTTAGAAATGGTCACTGAAACATCAGAAAATACAGGGTATTGATGCCGTTTCTGGATAAGATTTGGGATGATGCTTATACCAGTCTTATCAAAAAAAAAATCGCTTTAAACATGAGTCCTGCTTTAGTTTCCATTTGCTAATCAACTGCAGTTGTTTATTATATGGTTAACTGAAACAGTTTAGATGGTGCAGAGATACAAAGTAGAAATATTTTTTTTTTGATGAATGCTGACCTTACAGATTTTTAAGCTGAGACCAGTTGCCAATACACTCTGAGATGGTTCCTAGAAGTAATTGTCACTTACCCTTCTGCAGTTGAAAACACAAAAACAGTTTAGGACTATTAAATTTACCTTCTTGGACTACTTATAGGTTTTCTTGACGACCTCGTCATTAACTGAGGTGAGAATTCATAAGTTTCAAAGAAGTTCATACTACAGAAAAACAAAGTATACGTAAGGTCAGGAAGGATTCAACAGGAAAGCTTAAAAGTTAAAACCAAAAAAAAAAGGTTTAGTTCAAACTAATATATTACAACTCTAAATATTAGACCACCTCCATCGGAACTTCTTAAATGAGGTTCCAAACAAAAAAATGAAAAAAAATAAATGAAAAAGGAAGAAAAATGAGAGGACCGCTGCTTAAAGTGGGACTTTAAGGATTGATAGGAACCCTTACGTGTCACTTTCCTATTTCACGGCCTCTCTCCTTCGTCGGGGTCTCATGCAAAAATCTCATTTTTTCTCTTCCTCCTCCAAGTTTGATCTCTCCATCTTCTCTGTCAATTCTCTGTCAAATTTTTCTTATATAATAGTTTTTGTTCGTTTGAGTCGAGAGTGTTCGATTTCCTTGTTTGATTCGTTTGATTCCTCTGTAGAGGATCTTGAACGTTCGTTTGATTCAATCATAACTCTTCTCCCCTCTCCCTTCCATGGTGGGTCACTTCGTAAAAGGGAAAGCTTTTATGTTTATTTGATTTGAGTCACTTCGATCTACATCTGGATTTTGCAAGAAAATGAGAAAACATGGATGGCAACTTCCTTACCATCCACTTCAGGTAAACTCCATTCTGAGTGAAGTTTTTTTGGAGGGTTTCTGATTTTGAGGTGAAAGTTTGAAACTTTATTGAAATTTATGGGTAGGTGGTGGCAGTTGCTGTGTTCTTGGCTCTTGGGTTTGCTTTCTTCGTCTTCTTTGCTCCTTTTGTTGGCAACAAGATTCATCAGTACATTGCCATGAGCATTTACACTCCTCTGGTAAGCTAAAGTTGCTTGCTTTCTGATACCAAATCTTGCTTTTCGATACTTTTTTCTGCTCATAGATCAATAAACAATTGAAGATTTAGGATGTCAAAATTGTGTACTTATTGACCGTTTATGTGTTGTTTTTCTAGTTCCATTGGTTCCACAGTCTAACATGTCTAGTTAGATACCGATCTGGTCCTATGAAGAGCTTAGGAGCCTCACTTATTTATAAAAAAAATGGTGAATATGCTCTAGATACTTCTTGATTCCGAGACAATTTTGGGTCTGTGGTTGTAACTTCAGTTCAAATTTGTGGATATGCTATCTCCTCTTTTAACTTGATCCATCATTTTAGAGATAACAGTAGTCTGTCACTGAAGCATTCCCCCTTCTTGAGTCTGTCATCTTACTTTCAGCTCTTATGTAAAACATTGAGTCTTTGAAAATTGTGTTTTACTTTTTCCCTTCTTTGGATGAGTTGGTACTTTCAGAGATTTACTTGAAGTCAGTGGCATTTTCTTTCTAGATTACATTGCGGCGTCAGATCCTGCAGACCGTGGAGTTTTTCGGTCAAAGAAGTACCTGAAAGTTCCTGAAAACGGGAAACTTCCTCAATCAAAAGATACAAAGGATGGCTGTGGATCAACTAAATCTCATAACAGCATGTGTACATGATCAAGAAAATAGAACTCATAAGAAACTGGACTCATCACAAAGATCGTCTCTCCTGCGTCTGCTTTGCTCTCCTTGTGCAATGTGGTTGATCACAAAAAAAAATTATGTTCTTTCATATTATGAAATCCAATCATTCTACTTTAAAAAAAAAAAAATTAAGAACCTCAATGAGGTTCTACCATTGGACAAGGAAAAATTAAATTAGATTAACAAAGGTTCTAAACATTTCAAATCACTATATTTATTATTAATTTATTGATTAGAACCCATAAGAGGTTCTTATTGATGGACATGCTCTTACTCCACTGCATCCAATCAAGAAAAAATATTCAAATTTACACACACAGAATCAATATTCTTATGAGGGGGAGAGATGAGAGCCACCTTGATCCAGAGTTGATGACATTGGTATGACCGGGGAAATATAGATTCTACATCGTAGTTCTTCTACTCAGCAAAATTGGATGTGAAGAGGTAGATTATATAGTGATTGCACTAACGTGAAGTGAAGCATATCTTACCCAATCTGAGTCTTGCCAATACCAGGTCTCCACCTGCAGAGAATAAACAAAGAATAAAACTATAACTTGTTGCTACCAATCTCTGTAACATCCTTACAGCTTATTCCACCTCCAATGGAGATGAGGTCCCAGCGCAAGCTACTTCAATACTATCATTCAAGGATTTCTCACCCGAAGCTACTTGAATGCTATCACCTGAAGCATATTTAACAGTGTTGTATTCGGCAACAGTCTCACCATTTCTTTGTGCCCCAGACTCATTCTCAAAGCAATCCTTATCTGATCCTTCACGTTTCCCAGCCTCTTGTTCTGTTTCCATACCAGCTGATACATCAACATTTTCCTCCTTGTTTTCCTCTTCAGTACCATCATTCCTTGTTTCCTCGATCACTTCAGCCACCAGCTGTTTCTTCTCAGGAGAGACGATTCCATTTTCAGAAAAAGAACATGTAACTTTCTCGTTCACATGCTCTGCACCTGATTCCCCCTCGTCACCATTCATTTTGGAAGTCACAAAACCTGGTGCAGCCTCTCCCTCAGTTATATGTTGCAGGTTTGCCTCACCATGGGTCTCTCCACTAACCTTGGAATCTTTCACTTCCTTGTCATTGATATTCTCTTCTTCCAGATCATCCATGGAATGTTCAGGAGTTGCCTTTGAAGGTAAATCCTCGTGCAACCCATCATCGGCTTGGAAACCGTCAATAGCTTCCACAAAGACCTCATCATAGGTATCCCTCGCATCAACATCAGAAACCAGTAATATATTGTTCTCTACTTGGTCATGGATGATTCTATCATCTCCAAGCTTCTTCTCTGACCTGCTCAGAAGCATAACCAAAACGAAATCACCAATCATTGCACCAATCAAACAAAAAGACTTAAGGTTTGATATAAATTCCAACAACCCTAACAATAAAATAGAGTAGAAACAAAACAATAGCTCAGGATTATCACCACAAACTATAGAGTACTCGTCTATTTTCAAAGATATACATAGAAGAAGAATTCATTGAAAATGAAACCATAAAAGCTTACCCGAAAGAGAGGAGAACAGCTTTCTTCTCAGGGGAGACGATTCCATTTTCAGAAAAAGAAAGTGTAGCTGTCTCGCTGACATTCCTTACACCTGCTTCCCCTTCATCACCATTCATTTGGGAAGTCACAAAACCTGGTACAGCCTCTCCCGTAGCTATATGTTGCAGGTTTGCCTCACCATGGCTCTCTCCATTAACCTCTGGCACTTTCACTTCCTCTGAAGGCAAATCCTCGTGTAACCCATCATCGGCTTGGAAAGATTCAGGCTTCGAACTGTCGATAGCTTCCTCAAAGACCTCATCTTCGGTATCCCTCGCATCAACATCAGAAACCATCAATTCAGTTATCTTTACTTGCTCATCGCTGACTCTATCGTCTGCAAGCTTCTTCTCTTCCATATCTGACCTGTTCACAACCATCAAAAAGAAAATCCTTCAGTGAACCAAACGCCACCAAGAGCTCCAAGTGATTCATCACAACCTTACCATTTACGAGAGAAGAGCTTCTTCCATTGCAAGAGCTTGATCCGCTGATTTGATTTGCCATCTTCAAAATCTCAAATGCTTCACTCTCTGTGATTTTAACATCTGTTTCACAGAGAGTCATACACGATATCCATTATATCTCGGAGAAATTAACAATGAGGCGATTCAAAATCTCTATCAATTCGAGAGAGAGTAAAACTATCAGTTACGATTTTTCTGTATAAGAAGAGAATCAACTCGAGCGAGATTGGTGGAGGAGATGGATGAAATCGCCGAAGCTTTATGAGTCACAATTTTAACGTTACAGAGACGAGGTGAAATGGTTGGGTTTCTTCGATGTAATCGAACTAATTTTTGAGGTGTGAGGAATAGATGACATGGCACAATACAACTCTATGATTGGTCTGAATATTAATTTGACGTGGACAGCCTCTCTTTTGAGCATATTCCCCTTTTAGTTATTGTATGTATGTATGATTTGTTACATTAGGTTCTTATGTGATTATATGAACATCTACATCCTGGTGTATATATAAACGATGATTGAGTTTTGAATTGAATCTATCAACTTTTGAAGCTGTAAAAATAATATGGCAAAAACAACTCATACATGGATGACTGATTTTTGAATTATCTTTAACTGAATACCGAAGTTGTAAAGGCTTTAGCTTGATATATAAAATTATAACAGCTTCTTGTTGATTATATTACAACATTTTTGTTAGATATTAGAGATCCAAATCACTTGAAGTTTCTTCTAACGAGACTGAAATATTTGTCTGACATTTTCAGATGAAACAAAACTAAGAGGCAAGGTGAGGTCATGAAGAATCATTCGTTGTTGAGGATGAGTTCGATCTCATTACCCAACTCTCTGGTAATCTTATCAGCTCGGTCGCCTTGTCCACCAGCAAATGTGTAAACTCCGAACGCAAACTGAAATGCCCTCCATAGCGTTTTTGCCCATCCTACAGTCTTGTTCTTGATCCTGCACTGCTTTCCCCCGCGTGATTCTGATGCAATCTTTGCTTCTCTCTTCTCCTGCGAGTTTTTGAACCAAGAGATTCCATTTTAACAGTGTTTGATCAGATGTTTGCAAAAGTATATGCTAAGTTAGAAGGTTTTGATATTACTTTTAATGCAAGTTCCATGCAGCCTGATGAGATGTCAACCATTAATTCCTTGATCCGAATAAGTAAACCGAAGTCGAAATGGATGTTATGTTTCTTGAACTTCTTTTCTTCTTCTACTTTGGTCTGCTCTAGAGTGTCATCTCTTTTCTTATCTGTTTTTAATCATTACTCTTCAGATCAATCAAGCGAAGAAACTATATAGTAAAATCAGTATTCCTAATGGCTTTTACCTTTGCAAAGTAACATTCAGTTTTATCGAAAAGTTGTTCAGCAGGGGACGCAATCTTCCAGTTCTTGAGCACTTTGATCATACCGTGCAGCTTTGAGTACAATGCAGCAGCCATTCGTATCGCTTCCAGTTTACTCTCCGGGAACTCCTCACATCTCGCTACAACCTAATCAAAAGTTCAAACATATTTGATAAAGAAAGTTTGTGCGATAATTTTAATGGATAACACTTTGTTGTTGTTGGCACTGACCTTTGTTTCATCTGTTAGTTTCTCAAGCACTGATTATCTATAAAGGTGGAACTTCTGAAGCTCTGCCATGTCCTTGCTCTTGAAGCTGGAGATCTCTGTTTTGAGCTCGTTGATAGCTTTCATATACATTTCCACTTCCGCTTCTATTTGCTGAAAAGAAGCGGACCTGTGTTGTAGACATCAAAACATAAAGCCATGTATTAGTTTTGACCCTTTTAGTTGTTGTTTTTATGTGATTTTTACTTCTTTGTTATCTCAGCAAGAGCTTCAGCCATTCCTTGCTTTCCCCCGGCTGGAGCGCTTCCTATACCAGCTTTGCTTCTTCCAGCGCCGCCTTCGATTTTCCCCCTTCGGAATCTGAAGAGTTCCCTAGGTGTCTTGATCTCTTCAGTTTGCTAGTTGCTTTCTTGGCTCCCAAGCGAATGGCGGTGGTGGTGGTGGTGTACCCGGTCCTTTTCCGGGAGCTTCTGCATACATGTCGCCAGAGGCTGTGAAATTTTCATCATCATGAGATTATGTTCTTTTGCAAAACTACAACCAAAACACACTGAAACGCTTTTTTCTTATGACACATACCTTTTAATATAACTAAAGAGAGTAGAGTAGGAGAGCAGTGGCAATAATATAACTAAATTCCATGGGTCTTGGTCTTTTGCAGCCTTAAACTGCAAATCAGACGATATAAGTGCAGATATATATCAACTGAAACTAAATTTCAATTATGGAGAAACAGTTATATAGTATATATTACCTAGATAAACTTCTGTCCACAATTATATTGCTTCTTTAGAAGCTTTGGCTCCAGCTTTTGGGAGGTTGATAATTTTGCTTTCATGGACAACTATCATTCACTACCCTCAGCTATCACATATATTCGTTCTACCATATCAGAAGTGGCGAGAATGAACGTTCCTGAAAACAGTGAAAAGTGATACTTCATGATTTGACAACTCTGCTACCATACAAAAATCAACCCAGAGATCATTTCAATTGACACAGAAAGAGTTTTTCAATAGTATAACTTAAGAGTTGTGGGTTACTAAATGCTGCTATTGATCAATGCAAAGAGATCTAAAATCACAGAATGAGAATGATTAGGCTTACATGATGAGCATGTCTGAAATTCTGATTGCAGAGTAATATCAAATCCGCTCAAGGAGTATATTGAACTCGCTTTCAAAAGATGCCTGTAGGTGGCGAGACGGCGGCTGGCATGAGCATCGCCTGAAAACCGGAAAAAAAAACGATATCATAATCAACAAACAGATTCGAAACCATCTCTGAATGGAGAAAATAAAAGAGATACGAAGAGAAGATCATTTGAGAGGAGGACTAATGACCTATTTATACTTGGAGATACACCGACTCAACGAATCTAAACACGCATTCAAAGCCTCGTGGTTGACTGAATTAATAAGGGTTAAACATGAAGAACACATAACATAACTCGGACAGTTTCAGAGTTAGGAGGAAGATCAGCAGTCTCCACAAAACAAAGAAGAGAGATGAACAGTATCATTCCATTTCTTCGCGTATAACACAATTAGGTTTTACTCTCTATTGGGCTCTCGGGCTTTGTACAACGATTTAAATTTATATATTCACACTAATAACAAATAAATATTTAAAATATTTCTTATAGGATCCGGCATCTTTAAACTTACAACTAGATTTTGATTGCACGGATATTTGTTTTTACTTTTCTATACATAAATTATTATTTTAAAACATAAGTGGTATATATTTTTAATATTAATCATATACTTAAATATTTATATAACTATTTCAAATACAATAATTTTATAATTTACATGTTATAATTAATTAATTGTTTAAACTGTATGTATTTACCACTTCTTATTATATATTTATCTTATTGTATTTGCATTTAGTTATTAAGCAAATTAATAGATTAACGAGAAAATATATTTAAAAATTATTTTGTATTTAATTTATGCTAAATTTTGATCCGTCTTTCAAAACTGGATTTTTTTTACCAATATTAGATAATTTATTATTGTATATATAAAAGTCTAAGATATGTTAATTTTTAGATATGTATTATATAGTTTGTTAATTTTAAGCTGTTCTATCATCATATTATATTTTAAATAAATAATTTATATTTATGAAAATAAAATTTATCAATCGAATATAATTTTATCATATTTATTTTAGTATAATAATTATATTTTAACATGATCATGACTATAAAGTAGATAAATTAGGATATAATTTATTTATTTTCATTTTTAAACGATAACTTAAAATACATTAAGTTATTGTTTAAATTTTTTTACACAGATTTATTAGAATATTAAAAATATAATATATCAATATATATTATATTTAAAATGAAAATATATTATGATTAAAGTAGTTACAAAGATTTTATATTATTAACTTTAAAGAAATACATGTTAAATTTTATACATGTATTATATAGTTTGATAATGTTAACCCATCTTACCAACATATTAGATTTTATTTTTGAACATAAATATTTTATAATTACGAAAATAAAATAAATAAATAAATATATAAATTTAATACAATTTTATTATATTTAGCTCAATATAATAATTTTATTTTAATATGATTGATTATGATTATAAAATAAATAAAATATTATAGATTTTTTAATTTTTAATTTTATATAACTGAATATATTAATGTATAATAATATTTTAAACTAATTTCAAAATTAGCAAAAATATTTAAATATAATTTCGAAAATGAAGATCTTGTAAAAATCTTTTTAAACAGATTTGTTAGAATTTTAAAATAAATATATTTATATTTAAAATGAAAAGATATCAAAAGATATTATTATTAAAATATTTTAAAAATTCGATTTATTATTAGTCTGAACTAAAATGTAATATGAATTTCTATGAATATGTTCATTAGGTCCATTTTTTAAAAAATCACGCATGAATCAAGGTTTTGACTTCTGTTTTAATATATAAGACTAGATTTTGACCCGCGCTTTAAAAGCGCGGGGTTTTCTTTGGATTATATACAAAATTTGTGAATTAATATTTTGAAAATGTTGTAAATTATTATGTTACAAAATCATATGATGTCAAAAAAATAATTTATTTAAATTATATAATTCATGAATTAATTTATTTAAGATTTTGTATGTATTCTTTTTTTATTCAAAGATTTTATCCAATGTATTACTCCATATTTTACTCCAAAATGGTGCAACACCAAAATGGAGTAAGGTTTTACTCCAATGTATTACTCCATTTTCTACTCCAAAAATAATATATTTTATTTATAATTGTTAATAATACTTTATATTTATAAAAAATTACTAACTAACCCCAACTATTTTATGTTTACAAAAATTCCTTAAAAATTTTATTTAAATTAAAAAGTTATTATTAAAAAGTACAAGAAATCATAAAAATAAAATAAAAGACAATATATAAGTTGGTTTAATAGTGGCATTAGAATATTTTTCTCACAATGATCAACTAATACATTTGGTAATGAAACATAAGCTTCTTTATCTTTGATATTTCTAAATCGAACAAGAAATTTTTGAAATTAGGCATTTTCATCTTATGTAATTTTGATATATGGAGGTGTAGCTTCTCTTCCAAGTTCAGTTAGTGCATCAAATTCACGCTCATCCTTAATTATCATGTTATGTAAGATTATACATGTAGTCATGATGTCATCTAACACATTTTTTTTCCAAAACCGAATAGGTCCTTTCACAATAGCGAAAAAAAACTATAGATCCTTTTATGTTATCTTTATTTTATATTATTTTTTATTATAGTCTATATTTTTATGTAAAATTATTAAATAATGGAATATCTTGTTTATTTATGTTATTGTATCATTTTAAAATATTATTTAAGTAAGAAATAAAAACATTAAAGATTTAAAGGACCAATTCACAAATAAAAAAAGTTCAACACCAAAATGGAGTAATGAGTAAGATTACTCCATTTATGGAGTAACCCTAGCCATTACTCCATTTTAGAGTTGAAAATGGAGTGGGGTTGGAGAAGATTTTACTCCAAAATGATGTTTGGAGTAGAAAATGGAGTAGGGTTGGAGATGCCCTTATATAACTCTCTCTTATGTATGAACATTTTACCAAACCTGTAAATTGTTAAAATGCTTTGATGAAAACATTAATTTGTTATATTTTTGTGATGAAAATACTAACTCATTTAAATAATAGATATCTAATATATGGTTCATTAAAGTCTTGTTATATGAGGTATAATGTTGGTTTATAATAATTTCATACCATCATTCGATACAAACATATTATATAAACATTACTAATAGAACAATGGTTCATACAAAACCTAAGTACATATTTAAAAGGCTATAGGTCGATAGTTTAGATTATATTTAAAGTCAATAAACAGTAATATGTTTTATTTAAATGTAGGAGATTTTTATTTGGTTGCTATAAAATAGGTTGGTTATAAGATTTAGTTATATATAATAGGTTGGACTCAAAAATAAAAGAGTCCAAACAACCTTTATAAGTAGATTTATTAAGGTTGCTTCCCTTTTAATAGAATATATATAAATAACAAAAACAAACTAATATATCATATGATAAAGTTTTTATTTTATTTAATATAATTTTCTTTATTTTTCTAATAGTAGAAAAATTCATCAAAGTACAAAAAAATTATAATAGTTTTTCCAATTTTGTGTACAATTTAAAAGTATATAAAATATTAATTTTAGAAATATTAACAGTTCGCTGGTTTTTTTATGGGTCAACCATGGTTAGGTCACGAGTTAATGATATTTTTTTAGATTTTTTCAGATTTTATCAAATTTTTAAATAACGAAATTTTCATTAAATCGGATTATATATGGATCATCAGGTTTACCAGTTCAACCGTAGGTCCGAGTCGGATATGAAGACACACTGAATAACATAAATATGTAGATCAAAATTCAAAAAATAGTTTTATATACCAACTAACATTTTTATCCAAAAATCAAACTCGCGCTTTAAAGTCTTCCACAACATATTTATCAATACTATTAAAATAGAAAAAATCTTAAAAAATCTACTTATAAAAGTTGTTTAAACCTTTTCTTTAACCTACTAATACTTTGATTTTACTTAAATTTAGACTAATAATATATTACCATATATTTCTCTAACAATAATGTAGTCAATACTTTTATTTTAAATCTTATGGAAACCTTAGAAAATCTTAAGTAATGTAATATGTTCAACCTTGATTATGAGCTTTAGCGACTGAAACAGCCCGTATTATTCGTAGTCCAAGTTTATTAAAACACTTCTTACCAACACGTACTTATTAATCCCAATACCAAAATATGGATGATAAAATCCCAAAACTAAAACGTGACTATTGAAACCCACTACAAAAACGAGTGTTCTTTGGTGCACCAACCCTTCAACATCAATCCATCATTATATGAAACTAACATGTATTGCAAGTCTGTTTCAATCTATACTATTAAAAGAGAATCACTCCTAAAAAATCTACTTAAACAAGGTTGTTAGACCATTTCATTAGACTTAACTATTTATTTGGTCTTAACTTATATTTCTCTAACTATATAAATACTTTACATAATTTAAATGAATTCATTTATTATTTTCTCATAATCTATTATATAATTGCTCTAACAATAAATCCATATGAATATATGATAGATTATCTATACTATTAAAAAGGAATTACTCCTAAAAAAATCTACTTAAACAAGGTTGTTGGACCATTTCATTAGACTTAACTATTTATTTGGTCTTAACTTATATTTCTCTAACTATATAAATACTTTACATAATTTAAATGAATTCATTTATTATTTTCTCATAATCTATTATATAATTGCTCTAAAAATAAATCCATATGAATATATGATAGATTATTCAAATGTGATCATTACCACATATAATTCTATTAATAATATAAACTTTTAATGGTTTAGTTATGTTTAATAGGTATATAATTTGTATTTTAAAATTTTAAGTACTCATTTGGTCTTTACTTTGGTTTCTATTTTTTCTATGCTCGATTATTTATGAAATTCAGCTTAATTTTGAGTTTTTTTCTCAGTTTGGTACGATTCAGTGCACTCGGGTAAATGTACTCAAACCTATACATTATCTCTTATATAAGAAGAATTTATTTAATTTCAAAAATAAATCCGCGCTTTCTAAGCGTGGATCAAAATCTAGTACTGTTATTAAAAGGGAAAAAAATTTTCTTTAAAATATGTTAATATTTAAGACGTTTCATTCAAATAAAATACTGAAAGCGTGGTTGTTAAAATTTAAAAATTTAATCCTGATATTGCATAGGCTGTAACAGTCAGTTTGAAACCAAAAGGAATATATCATTGATGTGCTAATCATATTCACTTAGTTAATTAACACTTTTTACTAATTTCGAAATCATTTTAAAGGAAGTTGATTGTTAGAATATATTGTACTTTGTTAGGAATATATTATATATACGATTTGTATGTCAATTACAGAAACAATTCATTTGTTATTTTGAATTTTGATCCACACAGTATACTATATAAGGTAAATAAAAAATCAACATCACATATTTAAACACCCTTAATATTTATTATTTTGCCATATAATTTCACAGCATTTAAAAACATAAACACCCATAACAATCTCGGTACTATTTTTAAAATAATAAATTTATACAAATTTATACTATTAGTACATAAATATTTATTTCTTTTTAATGAAAATCTCAAAATTTCCAAAACTATCTCTGAATTTACAAAATAAATTTAATTCTCACGAAATACGTTTTTTTATATCCATTAATTTAATTTATTGCATCTAAGATCCATTGAAAATCTCATTCCAACAATCATAATTTTCATTTTATTAATAAACCTAAATCCATTGTTTGTTTTTAAACAAAGAAATATATTATCTATATAAAATTGTAATAGCATTGATCACTACAAACTTATAAATTAAAATACATAACATAAATACAATGCACATATTTTATATGACAAATCAAATGGTTTATATACTATTATAAAGTATATGAGAATTTTAATCAAAATAATATCAGTTTTAGTGGGTTTTTAGTTTTTTTTTACTGAGTCAACCAGTGTCGGTTCACGAGGTAATAGCAGATTTTAGGTTTTATCGGATTTTAATTAATAGGTTTTCCGTAAATCTAAATTTTGTAGAAGTATATCAGTTGGTAGAACCTCTAATAAAATCCTACATGTTGAACATAAGTTAGTCTAGAATATATACGGCCAACGGATTTACCGGTTTGACTGTAGGTCCGAATATGAAAACACTGCTTATTCTTTGATTCAGTTAAAAACCACATATGTTCTCCAACTAAAAAGAGTTAAATCATTTGTTAGGCTATTTCGGGTTTTGGTTTGGTTCTGTAGCAAAATAAATGTAATTAATATTTGTAGGTATATAATTTGTATTTTTAAAATTCTGGTTATCATTTAGTTTTTAATTTTAAAAATATAGGATCTACTCGATTATTATGAAATTCAGTTCAATGTTGGTTTTATCTTTCAGTTAGGTACGATTAGGTTCCCCATAAATATAATCAGACCTATATACTATCTTATAGAAATTCATTTTTTTTAATATATAATTTCATAAATAAATCCGCGCTTGAGAAGCACGGGTCAAAATCTAGTATATTTCTTAAATGATAAGTCACTTAATTGATTTTTGTTTAGATGTCGATTATACATATAGTTTAAGAAAATAAAATTTGAATGGTTGAAAGATTTTCAATTTTCAATTATTTTAATTTGATCTAAAATAAAAGGTAAGTCTAGAACTAATTAATATCACTCACCAACTAAATGATTTTACAAAAAATAATTTGTGGTACCTAACTGTCAAAACTATAGAAAGTGTAATAATTTTTGATTAATTATTTTTATATCTATATACTACATAAAATAATTGATAGAACACAATTTATTGAAATCGATATAATGATTACATATTCTTATTAAAAAGCATTATATTCTTTTATAAAATATTATAATTATTATTAATTAATGTCTTACAATGTCCATATATGTCTTATGAGTAATTTATTAAAAAAATTAAAACAGTTATAAAATTATCTATCATGGCTTACAAAATTATTATATCATAATTTTAATTTTTTAAGAGTCTACAAACCATTTATAAAGAATAGAAATCCTCCTATATATTAAACGAGAAGTCACTTAAATGACTTTTGCTTACATGTCGATCATTTGTGAAGTCTTAAGAATTTTTTTATAATTTGATTGGTCGATAATTTTTAATTTTATTTATTATAGTTTAGATGTAAAATATATCTAGAACCAATTAATATCATTTGCTAAATAATCTAAATTATATACAAATAATGATTTATGGTAACTAAGTGTTGAAATTATATAAATAATAATAATGTTTGATCAATTATTATTTTTTATTTATAAATTACATAATATAATGCATGGAAATTTAATAATTTTTAATTATTTTAATTAGATCTAATAAAAGGTAATTCTAAAACTAATTATTATCACTTGCCAAATAATCTAGATGATATTACAAATAATAATATATGGTAGCTAATTTTAAAAATTATAGAAAGTGTAATAATGTTTGATGAATTTGTTTTATATTTATATACTACATAAAATAATGGATAGAAAACAATTTATTGAAGTTGATATAATTATTAATCTCTTATAATGTCCATATATGCTTTTAAAATAATTAGGTTTTGAAGATTGGATGAATTATACTGAACAAACATGTTAGAATTTTGATTAAAAAAATGTTTTGCATTTAAATGAAATAATAAAGCGAATAAGATAATGTTAGGATTGAAAAGAATTATAAGATGAGTTTTTGGTTCATTGATTGTATAATTTTTATTACTATTTAGAGAGAAATAAATATTTGGAAAAAATATGTAAAAAAATAGGAAATTATAAGCAAAAATTTAATAAAAAAATCAAATAATAACAAAAACAATAAGAAGAAGCGGAAGAAGATGCATAATATATGTTGGAGAAGTAAATATGATAATTACATGTATAATTTCACAAGCATTTGTTATTATTAAATATTCATCATTCATTTTTACGACATTCTATACAGAATATATATTTTTATTATATTATGTATAGAATGTAATATACATAATATACTCAGAGGTGAAAACGCTGAGTATTCACAAGAGTATTGTTTTGCTCAGACATGAAGGTGCGTGAGAAACAAGAGGACATGAACTTGTTCTTTACGACAGTTCAAACTCTGTTTCTAGGAACCACCATTGTTTGGTTGGTTTAAGAGTTTGTATGAAACAGTTCAGAACTACTAGAGTAACACAAATCAACACTTTTTCTTAACTTTTGAAACCCAAAACTATAATTTTATTTTATGGAGAAAATACAAAACAAGGTTAAGAATAAGCTTGACATATACCAATGTTTGAATTAATCCTCATATATATGTTACGAAATAAAAACCTGAAAAAAACGGGGAAAACTGATGGAAAAGAAGAAGAAGAAAGTTCATCAAGACATTTCCTTGATGACAGATTATTGGAATCAGATTTTTAGAAGTTAAGTATTGGAATCAGAATTTGGAAGGAGTTTAAAAGTTGACAGATTTTTAGAAGTTAAGTAGAGTTAACAAATATTGTGTAAATTTCCATCAAATATTTTGATTTCTATAGATTTTTATTGAGTATAATAGATTTGCATAATTTTTTTTTTCAAAAGATTTCTCCTTATAAGGAATGTATAACAATCTTTCTAAAAATTTTCCAAAAAAAAAATCTCAATGTAAACTATGTATATAAACATTACGTAATTGACACAATGATACACATCTTATAGTTACAAGTGATCACTGTTTCAGCTACAAGTGATCATTGTTTTAATTTATAGTTATTTATTTTAACGATATCTGAGACTTTTTTGAATTGGCTTGATTAATAATAAAATGGATCTTGATAAATCAGTTCTCGCTGTTATTGGTTTCTCGTTTCAGCATAATATGTCTGTGAGATTCCTGCAATATATGTGTTTGACACTAGTGAGAACTTTCATAAAGTTCTAAAATCATTGAACACGCTAATAATTAGAGAAACATGATAATTTCTAATGTGGACAGATGCAATAGGAAATGGAAGTCAATAGTGATAATGAGACAGATTATTTCTATTGGTATTATGGTTTGGTATGTTCACGTAGACATATACATTTTATGGTACTGCTTCTTTGTGCTATGGTTTGTTTTTTGTTTTGTTATGACTATACGTGAAAGATTTTCCTGTTTTGTTTTCAATGACTTTTTGTTTTTTTGAGACACCATTCTAACAAAAGAAAGTTTATATCATAGGTATATCATGCGGTATGTGTATGTTCTTACTGTTACACAGATTTTTAAAATCTTATGAGCACATGATATTTTCAAAATCAAGATTATGAGTAAAAATATAAAGAATTTACCTTCCAATAATCATAGATTTTTAAAAAATAGCAAAATTAATAATAACGAAACTTTTTGAATAACAAAGGATTTGAATGAAATTTAAAAATCCTCAAACCAATAACAATGAATTTTAGAAAGATTTTAAAAGTTCATAAACCAATAACAATGGATTATTAAAATTTTCTAATTCTTTTTAGATTCTTAAACCAATAACCCCCATGAGTATTGTTTTGCTCAGACATGAAGGTGCGTGAGAAACAAGAGGACATGAACTTGTTCTTTACGATAGCTCAAACTCTGTTTCTAGGAAACACCATTGTTTGGTTGGTTTAAGAGTTTGTATAAAACAGTTCAGAACTCTAGAGTAACACAAATCTGTTGTGAACTATTAGCTCAGATATATATATATATCTTTATATATCTGTATATATGTGTTTGTGTTTTGATGAAAAGGAACAAACGTGAGAGAGAGTCAAAAGATGGTCATACTAATTCTCTTCTTATTGACTTCACTTTTACAAATGAACATGAGAACAATATATATAAGGGAAGAAGTCGGTTAGGTTGACCGACTTAATACAAAAAGACAAAACAAGATATTTTGCTTAATGGATAATCACAATTTTTAACACTCCCCTTTGATTATCCATTTTGTATTACGTAGTGCCTCGTTAAAAATCTAGTCATGGAAAAACTTATTGGGACAAAAACCATGACAACGGAAAAAAGTACACTGTCCGTAATCTCCCCTTGAAAATAGTGGACCTAGCTTTCTTATCATAGGTCATGCATATGCCGCATTCCGATACCATAAATGTGTTTTCGAAATGTTGTAGTCGGAAGAGCTTTTGTGAACAAGGCAGCCGGATTGTCGCATGACCGTACATACTCGATGTCCACCTCTTTATCTTTATCGAGCTCCCTTATATACGAGAAAAATCTTGGAGGGATGTGCTTTGTTCTGTCACTCTTAATGTAGCCTTCTTTGGTTTGAGCGACACATGCCGAATCATCTTAAAATATTTTCGTTGGCTCTTTCTCGTTGACTATTCCATTTGATTCTTGTATGTGGTGACTCATTGACCAAGCCACATACATTCTTGACATGCTTCGTGAAACGCAATAATTTATGCATGATTTGAAGATGTCGCAACCAGAGTTTGTTTCTGGGACCGCCAAGAGATCGCGGTTCCACCAGTTGTAAAACCATATCCGGTTTGCGCTCGACTTTATAAATAGCATGTATCTGCAAAACTATACCAAACTCGGGGTTTCTAGGATAAACCAATTCCGAATCAATACGTACCTTGGAGAGAACTGACATGTTCTCGATGCCATTTTAATTTCCATAAATAGGAAATGAGATGTATCTTGCAAAGACATTAGTGTCTAAACGTATATTTAATCAAATACAACTCGCAAGATATATAAGTTCACATATGCTTTATTACCATTAGCATCTCCAAACTACTTATTTATATAAGATCTTACCAGGATCTTTTAAACATCTCTTTCAACATCGAGAGATCTATTTGCCATTGGAGTACTCAAAGAAGTCGCTTTATTCTACCAAACCGTTTCAATA
Organism: Brassica rapa; assembly: GCF_000309985.2. Taxonomy (NCBI): domain Eukaryota; kingdom Viridiplantae; phylum Streptophyta; class Magnoliopsida; order Brassicales; family Brassicaceae; genus Brassica; species Brassica rapa. Next base: position 26,777,799 of record NC_024797.2, read on the forward strand.
ACCTTTTCGTATGGAATGATTGATGCACAATTATTCTTTCTCGGAGATGCTCTATCTGGAGTCCAAGACAAAACTTTGTCTTGCCGAGATCTTTCATTTCGAACTCTTCTTTCATATGAGTTCGAGCATCATCAACCTCCTTTTGAGTTCCAATTATGTTCAAGTCATCTACATATACAGCAATGATCACAAAGCCAGATGACGATTTCTTTATAGAAACGCATGGACATATCACATTATTAACATATCCCTTTTTCAAGATATATTCACTTAAGCGATTGTACCACATGCGTCCGGATTGCTATAATCCGTAAAGTGATCGCTGTAACTTGACCGAACAAATCTCCCTGGATTTTTCTTTCAATGCCCCTGGCATTTTCAATCTCTCAGGGAGTTTCATATATATATATATTGTTATCCAACGATCCATACAAATATGCAGTCACAACGTTCATGAGATGCATCTCAAGATTTTTAGACGCCGTTAGGCTCATCAAAATCTAAACGTAATTGCATCCATTACCGGGGAATACGTTTCCTCAAAATCAATTCTGGTCTCTGATAAAATCATTGGACAACTAATCAGGTTTTATATCGTATTACTTTTCTCACGAATACCCACTAATACCCAACAAGATTTATATTCTCAGGCGTTATGACTATAGGTCTAAAGACATTCCTTTTATTTAGGGAGAATAATTCAATTTGAATGGCCTTTTGCCACTCCTCCCAATCATGTCTTTTTAATGGATCTTGGATCGGGATCATCACTTTTATGATCGATCTCTTTGGACAGAAAAGGAGAACATTCCATCAACATCTTTTATCTTATAACTTTTCATCAAGGGTGTAGTTGATGGAAATATTATACTTTTCTGTTCTCTTTTCGTCATCTGGATCATCTTTATTTGGTTCATCTTGACCCTTTTCATCTATGCCTTCTTTCAGACATTTTTCAGTATCAGGTTCTTCTGGAACCTTTCCACTTATGCCTTCTTTCAAACATCTTATAATGTCAGGTTCTTCAGGAACCTTACCATTTTCTCAACCAACTTCTTTAAGGGGTTTTTATCTCTAGAACCCGCTAGTCTCCCCCTCTTTAACTGAACCCTAGGTTCATTTTATTTTCATCAGTTTGTTCTTTAGGAACATCAACTCTTGATGGAATATTTTCAGCGGGTATATCATGTCGTATCTATGAATACACTTAGTAACTGGTTTGCCAAATTATGCAAATGCATAATTTCCTGAATTTCCATCTCTCTTTGATTCGTAGGGGGGCCAAAATGAAACAACAACTGTGTACACCATGTAATCTCTTTAGAAATTTCTCAAATTCCTCCCCCTAACGCTGGAAATTCATCCTCATTAAAATGGCAATCGGCAAATCGTGCCGTAAACATATCACCAGTTACTGGTTCAAGATACCTTATATACGGTTTGTTCTAACTCTTTCAGAGTTTTATATATTCCCGAGAGTATCTTTAACTCTCCAGGGACTAAACATCAAGATGCAACTCAAGTTATTTTTGTCCTGCCAGACATTTTAATATATTGCATCTATTTTGAATTTTCTCCAGTGACCTCGGAACAAGCCGTTTTTTTCATACCTCAAGGTCATCTTTCATTTCATTCTCTGGAGAACTATACCTTGGACTTTTGGTCCAAAAATCTCTCGTTTTTCTAACGAGCTTTATATCGAATTGATGGCCAATTAATTCACTCTACCCTCATACATAGAGGTAGATTCATAATCCTTTTAAATCTCATACCTCATACATAGAGGTAGATTCATGTATAGCCCTTTTTCATTTCATCTTTAGTTCCATCTTTTTATCCGAACTGATATGGTTAACCGAGATCTCTTTATCATCATCGATGATTTACCCAGGTACCTGACTGTACATTAACCATATCAACGGTCTCATCATGAGATTCATCTTCTATTTATATTTTTTCTCCTTTTCGAAGACTCTTTGGAACCAAAATGGTCTATCACGTTTCCAGCGTGTTATAGACTCATATATCATCCTTTTAGGACACATTTTCTTATTGGAGCATTTTCAGCTGGAATATGAGATATCATTATTTCATCAAAATGTCTGGCAGGCATTTTAAAAATGGATTATCCTACTTTTCATTGTAATCCATTTCACATATCTCATTCCATCAGCTTATCATATGCTTCTAGCAAACTTGCGAGCATATTTCTAAGTATCCATATACTTTATCCCTCTGGATTGTATATGTCTTTATTACATGCACAACTGCATGTTTACATCTGATCATGGGGATCATCTTACTTGAATTTACTTTATCAAGTTCTTTTTCAAGTGCGAACATAATTTCTCAATGTTCCACTCACTAGGATTCTTTAATTCTCTCCCTCGAGATGATGACACTCCATGTCTAAAATCTCGTACTGAATTCCACTCTAGAACTAATAACATATTCAGTTTTCCCATTTGGGATGAATTATGTTTCAAATCCTTTAGAGTGAGATCTTAATTTGGGGTTTGTTTAAAGAAATCACATATTATGAACTTGTTTGATGATTCATCACCATGATGGTTTCCTTTATTTTCTTGACATGCTATATGTGAAAAACTTCTGATTTTTCAACATTTCACAATAATGTCAATAACACTATTGGAGATGGCTATATATCAGTAAATTCCAGATTTATCACTCATTTATAATTTGGCCATCCTTTTCTTATGCATGTCTTTTCATCATAAGCTCCTCTAGAGCTAATAGTATGTTTATATTACTAAATATTATACTTATTTATTATGAGAGAAGAAAGATATTTGTTACCTTTAGCAGTCATGTGCGCGATCCAATATCTGCCAAGAATTTCTATCTTCATCCTGAATCTCAAAATATTCTTCAGGAAAATAATTATCATTTCACATCAATATTTTATTTTCATTTTCTGGACCAACCAGAAAAATCTGAATCATCAAGATGAGTATTCAAGCTATGAAAGATGGTTCGGGCTCATAAGAGACGAAGTTTAATATACTTCCTTTCTCTTTTTCTTTTTGATTCTCAATATAGATCGGCTAAATATTTGGCATACGACAACTACGTACCCAATTTTCTTTCTGGCCGCATCTATAGCAAACTTTTTTTGTTTGCCTTTTATCACCCGACCTCTTTCATTTTTCGTGGAAGTTTCCATTATTTTCTTAGGGACGGAATCTTCTTCCTCATCCTCTTCCACGACTACGATAGGGGGTTTCAACCGGATCTACACCCTCGTCCTTTTCTAGTAGGACCGACTTGATGGTTTAGTATCATGATTTCATTTTTTTTTTTCAAGGAGGATTTACATCAACTCCAACTATTTATTGAATCCTTTCTTTCAAGGATTTAATTATTTTAGATCTTTTTTCATGATACACCTCATCTTATAAACCATCATTAAAGTGGTGTAAATTATCATGACTTTATCTTTTTCTCATCCAATATTGATTATATCGATGATTTTTCAAAGATTATTTTCTCTCAGGTGCATCTTTGCACCCACTGCCCAAGTCTTATAATTATTTCTCGTAATATCAAGGGCATTTATTTTGAGCTTTGTCAAAATTTACTTGATAACATTATTCATAGTATAATATTATAATAAAGATGAGAATTTAAATGCATAAATTAAAAGCAAAAAATAAATGCATAAATTAAATTGCAGAAATTTAAATTGCAGAAATTTAAATAGCATAAATAAAATCGGGAGGCTCAGCTTACCACATGATCCGAGGAGTCATAGACTACCATATTGATCATTTTTCAAAGCCCGAGGAGACATGGTCTACCATTTTGATTTTTACTTTTTATTTACGGAGGCAAAGCCTTCCACGTAACTTTTCTTTTTTCAATTCACGGAGGCGAAGCCTACCACGTGTTTTTCTGATCGTGAAGACATAGCCTACCATAACAATCAGTCGGGGAAGGTAACACCTATCATCCCGAATAATAAACGGAGAAGGCCCAGCCTCATACTCCGAAACAAATAAAATTTAAATAAATTAAGTATATTGAAACACATAAATTTAAACATTACTCGACTGGTTTAAGAACTTTCGGATTGATAAACCTCAGTTGGTCAGAGTTTCGTGCTGATAACGTGTTGTGAACTATTAATTCAGATATATATATCTTTATATATCTATATATATGTGTTTGTGTTTTGATAAAAAGGAACAAACGTGAGAGAGAATCAAAAGATGGTCATATTAATTCTCTTCTTATTGACTTTACTTTTACAAATGAACATGAGAGCAATATATATAAGGGAAGAAGTCGGTTAGGTTGACCGACTTAATACAAAAAGACAAAACAAGATATTTTGCTTAATGGATAATCATTATCTAAAGTTAGTCTCATTTCCAAGACAAGTGTCCATTAGGTGGACAATGGATAATCATAATTTTTAACAAAATCAACATTTTTTCTTTAACTTTTGAAACGCAAAACTATAATTTTATTTTATAGAGAAAATACAAAACAAGGTTAAGAAGAAGCTTGACATGTATCAATGTTTGAATTAATCCTCCTATATATGTTACGAAATAAAAACATGAAAAAAGGAGAAAACTGATGGAAAAAAAAAAAGAAGAAAGTTCATCAAGACATTATAAGTTACCTCCCAACACTTCTGTTATTCTCTAACCAATCAACCAATCCATCCACCTATTAAGAATCCAATCTCCACTATCTGTGAACACTCATCTCCATGGAGGAGGGAACTCCCAACGTGTCTCCGGCTCTTTTCGCTTTCCACCAATGCTAATAGATAAACTCGATGAAGGCTCTACATTTGCTCCTGAATGATCTCCCATAGCTTCGCCTTGTCCAGGTGATAGAAACTGTCTCAAACTTAGCGACTCTCGGTTTCCCATCTCAACCCCAAACCCATAACTTTGATCAAAGCGTGGCTGCACTGATCCATTCAGACTAGGAGATCCACCCGCCAAGCTCATGAACATGTGCTGTTGAGGAAATGGTGGCTGTGCATATGGAGCCGATCCCATCATTTGAGGCATCATCACTGGCGTACCCCTTGCGTCCACCATACCCCTTGGGTCCACCATGTATGGGATAGCTGTTCCAGGAACATATATAGGCGATGATGACATTGACATTCCAGGAGGACCAGTAAATCCGTTGTACCCATACATAGGAGCTGGAGAAAAGGACACACCAGGTGCTAAACCCAAAGAGTTTCCTGTTTTTCCCATGTATAATCCTGTTGCTGTCTCGAGGGACTTACCATTGGACAGGAACGAAGCCATCTGGGAAACAGTCTCTTTTCTGTCAACGTCCACTTTTGTACCTAATAGAGAGATAACCGGTTCATCCACTTTGTGCCCTCCATAGGAGGCTGTGCTCCACGGGTGCTGCCCATAATAGGGACCCTGATCACGTGAATCGATGAAAAACTGTGGCCTGTCATTCAAGTCGAAGTTTACTTCCTTCCCTGATTGCTGAGAAACTGAAGGTGACGCGCTTTGCTGCCCATTGTGACTTAGAAACAATCTCGTTTCCATCTTCAACTCAGAAGGTGGAGGAATGTCATCCTCTTCGTTTGTACAATTCAAATCCAGGTTGAACCTGCTTGATCCTCGGAAATTAGCTTCATGTGAGGACTCTCCACCCCTAGAGTTTGATGAGGAGAAAGGAAACTGTTTCCAGGGAGTCTGATCTTCAACTTGATCATCTCCTACATCCGCTACATTCAGATCGACACATATCACCTGCTTTTCTCTTGAATCCCCGCTAGGAACTTTGTGAGGTGATTCCGAGTGAGATACACTACAAGCAGCCAAACCTTTCGCACTAAGAGATCTTTCCAATTGCAACGGTGCCGCTGCAGGCATACCAGAATATGAAACAGACATAATGTCATCGGTCTCATCAGGACAAATATCTTCATTGAGGTCAAAGCCACATGGGCTTTTCTCTCTCCCTACCTCGGATTTAGCAGGTTCTGCCAGGTGCTTCTCTTTAACATCATCAGCGTTCACCATCCCATTCTCACGTTTATTATTCTTCTCTTCCAGGTGATCTCCAACATGTGGTTCCTCAAGGGAAAGACTTTCACCCACTGATAATCTTTTAGATGGAGAACCTGTGTGTAGATCACCACTGTGGGAGTGTTGCGAATCAGACTGCCCGCTTTCATCAGATAGTTCTTCTGAAGAACTGTGAGAAGCTTCCCCAGAGTCTACGTCTCTTGCCACTTCCTGTGCGACTTTGGTAGCGATCTCCAAGGCATCCAAGATACCAAGGTCAATATCAGCCGTTGTTTTGTCGATTGCTCCAAGGCGCTGGGATATGGTCATTGATCTAGAAGACCTGCGTTTTTTTCTTCGTTTCACTCTCTTCTCTGTGTCTAAATGTCCCTTACCTTCTCTTTTGTCTTCACTCTCAACTTTATCATTTCTACCATGACCACCTGATAATCTAGACGAACTGTCAGAATCCTGATTGTCCGTCACCTGAGCCAATGAAGGCACATTTTCCCTATTATGGGCAATACTAACATCGTGCGACGCGCATACGGTCTCAGACGCATTCCTGCTGACCTCATTTGAATCAAGACTACTCTGCAAAATACTATTTTTCTCCAACTCCATGCTGACAATAACAGAATCAGAAGACACAGCTACAGAACTAGATGACACTGCTCCAGCTCCACCAATCTTTTCAAGAAAATTTCCAGGGCTTCCTAGCTGCTTTTCCTTAGATATCTCAGCACTAACCGGAGCAATTGATGGACCTTCGACACTATCGCGTTCTGAATTAAGAATGCTAATAGAGCTTGCAACTTGTGCCTGCCACCAACAATATAAGCTTGCTTGTATAAGCAAAAAGATCATATTTTGTTTCAATATATTTTCTCAGTAAATTGGACCTTACCTTGGCACTGAGATTAGAAAGAAAAGCTGTACACTCGTCTGGCTGCATCACTGGTTGTGCGTCTTCTGTCTCTTGTTTATTTGAAGTAGCTGCCTTTCCAGACTCTGATTCAATGCTTATTTTGTTTGGTACAGTTGCACTATTATCTTCTTTACTCATCTGCGGCGGCTTACCCAAAGAGACTTCTTCTACACACGCTCCTCCACGGGTAGGATCTCCAGAAGTCTGCAATAACACAAAGCAATAAAGTTGACTGTCAAGTTATCATCTTTGGTAAAATCTGATTCCTTCCTAGGATTCTGAGAAAGCTGGTTATAGGGAAAGGGAGAAGATTATTACTTGGACATAAGCATCGCAGTTGTGAGGATTGGCGGAGAGCTCCGAACCTAGGAATGGGGCAGCCTCGGAATCATCCGCAGAGGGTGGGGCAGGATCTTCCATCTTCTGATCGATGCTCGTGAGTAGCTCAGTGTCATCCATCGTCTCAATTTTCTCCGTCGTCGAGACTATATAACCACCAATTCAATTTGTGATTTTGAAATTAGAATCTATGCAAACGCACTCACACAATTGGTCAATTCCTTTGAATTATAAACCGGTAAGGATTTTGATAAGCTTGAAGTAAGCTCATCGGGGGGGGGAGGGAGAATTGACGAAGAGCAGGGTAGAAGGAAGAAGAAGAAATGAGAATTTAGGGATTTTGATATTTGATTTGTTGATTTTTTCCATAAAGTTTGCGTGATTACATACATATAAAGTATAAACCAAAAGAAGATAATAACTAACAGCCCAATGGACAATAAACCGAGGCCCAAATGGTTCTTATCAGATTTCACGGTTATCCTTAACCTCACATTGATTGTAAAATAATTTTGGGGCCCGGTTGATGTTCGGGTAAATTGAGGCTTTGTGGTTGTGTAAAGTCCTGGAAGCCGAAAAATTGCCAATAAATTTTTTTTAGACTTTAGAAATATGTAAAGCTTTAAAAGCCACTTTTAAACAAAAAAAAAACTGGTTTTTAGTTCTTTATTTTCAACAGCCACTTTTTAATGCTTTTAAACCATTTCTTTTTATTATTTTTTTCTAAAAAAACGTGAACGCTTAAGGTTTTAGGATTTGCTCAATGCCAAAATTATTTCGCTTAGATGATACTAATTTTCCTCATCCATCTGATGGTAAGTATTATTTAGGTGATTCAGAATACGCATTGCACCGTAGATATCTTTGTCTTTATAGAGGAAATACATCTCTTATATACTAAAGCACAAGTCACATGTGGAATATATTTTATTAAAAAAATCTATCTAAAACAAATTCTCATCCCTAATTTCCAGCAACTCTATCCTATTTTTTCTCAGAATCCACGTTCAAAATCACCATGATTTCAAACGGTTTTCTTCTCCTATATACTTTTTGATCTTTTAGTTCACTCTCTGTTTTATATTTTCTATCTTCTCCATTATCAAATCCCCATGCTTATCAAGGACAAACGTTAGTATCTGAGTTTCCAATTCTTTTATCTAAAATTGAATATTTACAGGTATGTTTTTTGGCTTATCTTTACGTAATTACTATCTTTTGCATTAGTTTTAGTATTTCAAAAGGAACATACAGACCTGTAACCCACATTCTAATAGTACGTTTAATATCTTTAAGTTTTACATCTATTTTAGTCAAGGTCAGAGTTCATCTCATGTTGAAATATATTCATGGTCAATTTTACATTGCCATATCAAGAGTCGAAAGTATAGAGATCTTAATTGTTAGTGAGGAGGGGGGGAGGGGGAAGGATACAAAAACAACTAATGTTTCTAGATATTTTTCATCACATTAGAGAATCTTGAATCATCTTTAGGTGAAAATAGAATAATAAGTGTAGCCACCACAAAAAAAAACAATGATAGAGATCTTCAGAGCTTGGAAGATGATGAATCCCATAGAAAGGTGATGAATATTTTCTAGAGTAAATGCAACTTCTTTGTTTGAACGCAGCCATCTCTTATCATGTTTATCGAATATTTGACTAGATTATTAATTTTTAGTGAAAGATATATTAAAATTTCATGATCAAGTAATTTAATAGACAGGGAAATTGATCCGTGCATGGCACGGGAGAACACTAGTATCATCTAAATCAGTTCTAAAATCAACAAGAAGAAAGAAACTACAGAGAAATTTTTAATCGTCACCATTCATGACTTCGTTCAGTGATAGAAAGAACTTTTGGAGTATAGAAAAAAATGATGTATTGTCAAAGACGAAGCAAGGTATAACATATGCAAAAAATTGTGGTGGCAACCATGGTTCTCCATAATTTTATTTGTAAATCAAATCTTGTGGATCCTAATTTTCAGTCAAAAGAAAATGAAAATGAACAAATGACAAATGAGGAAAAAACTTCCAGATACGATTGAACAAGATCTCAGTTCAAAACAATACATGGAAGGTGTTCGAGATGAACACTGCAAACAACATTAGCAACCGTTAAATCTTATTTTTTATATTTAATAAAATGTAATCTTATTTAAATAATAAAAATAATATTTTTTGTTAGAATAAATAATAAAATATATTTACTGCTAATTTTTTACTGATAAATAAAAAGTAGATAGAAAAAAATAAGTTATAGATTTTGGAAATGAATGTGAAATATATACTTATAACAGTCGCAGCTTCTAAAGTTTTTGATGTCAATCAAGCTTTTAAACTTTTCAAAATAACAGTCACAACGTTTAAAGCTAAATTCTCTACAGTCATATTTTTAAAACCAAATCATAAAGCGAAAGTGTTTACCAATCCGACCCTTGGTCTTGAATAGTTTAGTGTAGACGAATTTTGGAACTCAAACCCACTCGCGATTCACATCTATCGACCTCGTTTACATTTCCAAATTAGTACTCCTATATTACACTCAATTAAACACTCAACCCAATTCTCTATCTCCTACTAAGTTTAATGGTAAATGCAACTCTTGTTAATTGTGAAAAAAAACTCTGGTTAATTATTTGAAATAAGTTAGTGAAAAATAAGAATTTCTCTAAAATCAACTCTCAGTTAGGCACCATTTATTTTTCTATTAAACTATAAATACTATAGTATATCACCAAATATCTTATTATGTTTTATATATTTCTAAAAGCCATATAAATTTATATAAACTGAATATTTTGTGAGAATGTAAGTTTTGAATTTCTTAGGGAGAATATAAGTCTTTTTTAACAACTGCGAAAACAACCGTTAATTTAATATTTTTTGTATGCATTATACACTAATGCCTGATAAATGTATGATGTTATAGATAGTTTTTGTAAAAAAATAGACAACGACTCAAAGACCAAATGTGTGTTATTTTCAGTTAGATACATAAAATGAAAATAGAACAAGAATCAAGTGAGACCATAACTTGAAATTGGATTCAAGATGACTTACAGCCATGGATGGTCTTGAGCATAGTGAAGTGAAATATTGGAATAGGGTCTCCAATTTTTTTTTTGAAAATTTTACTTTGAAAAAGGTCTCCAAATTTGTAAAAAATAATTTTATGTTAAAACTTTAATAAAATGTTTATGGCCCCCAACATTTTAGGGACGCCGTGCTTACACTTAGTGGGAGTTATTGGTTGGTGTATTTTGATGGATTTAAAAATTCAAACTAAATCTAGTGTTATTGGTTCTACGATTTTAAAATATGTATTGAAATTATGTGTTATTCGTTTAATGATTCATAAATTCTAATTCAAATCAAGTGTTATTCGTTTAATGATTCATAAATTCTAATTCAAATCAAGTGTTATTCAATCGTACGGATTTACTAATAAATTTGATTTCATAATGTATTTGAATGGATTTGCATGAATTTCTCTGTGAAAAATACAAAGGCCCAAATCCGAAAGAAAACCTCCGGATTTGTAAATACTAATCCGAGAAAATTTGAAAATTTGTATATTTTACTTGGATTTATAAATACTATATGGATTTCTAAATCAATAAAAATATATAAACCAATAACACCTCCTTACAGTATATATACTATATACTCGCGAGTTAAGAACTTCCAAAATCTCAAGAACTACCAAAAGGTGTTTACATGTATACAATGGAAACTCACTCAGCCCCCTTGAACGGGTTTGTCTCTGCTTTTTTGAGTCTCAGATGCGATATTGTCAGTCTACAATATAAGATTTTCTTCAGAGTGCGTTAATAAAGTAGAACAAGAAAAGCTATATCCAAGGGAATGAGAAGAGAAGGGACCAAGGTGCTTTCGCCTATTCAGAACTTCGAGATGTGTCCTTTGAATTCCTCGAACCTTCTATGAAAGCAATCATACCAGGCTAGAATTCTTTGGACCAGATAAAGTATGAACTCAAGACTTGAGGAAAACCAGGAAGAGAGACAGATTCCTCCCAATTTCCACGCCGACTGAAATCCTCTTTTTACCCTTCTTTGGATTTGACCGTTCTATACTGATCTTCTTACCAAGAAACATCTTTTTGTTCTTTGCTATAGCTGCTGCAAAGTCCTCATCATCCACAAAGTCAACATATGCCAGTCCCTGCGAGACACAAGAGCATCAAGAATATTAATCCACCATACTGGCATGCTTCACTAAGACATAAAATAGCAGCAGATAGTCATCGGCAGTATGCATAATTGATATCTATGATGAACAGATTTACCAATCAATGCACCTGGAAAAATATACTCAAGTTCCAACAGGATTTCATCTAAGCATGATCATACGGAAACTAGGAAATTTCCAGATTCATTTACAGTAACAGTAAAGACTAAGAAGAGCAAATACTAATTCAAAGTCGAAAGTACGAGCATTAGACCAAAGAAGAGCAAATACTAATTCATCTAGAGGCTAGAGATGCTTCATTCCTTGCTCATTCAAGCCACAGAGAAGGACTTAATGGAAACACGGCACTCATAGCTTCCCTTGCTTGTCTTAGCTTTTCAAGGTTTGCATAATTCCTGAGAAGCTTTATATACTGCAATAACGTTGATTGTCAAGCATGAAAGTTATCATTTTTTTAAATGAAAATTTGGTAAAAGAAAATCTGTTTTCCTGCCAGATTCTGAGTGGGAGAAGATTTCAAGCAAATGGAAGGTAGAGAAGATGTTATTATTGGATGATACCTTCTTTATTGCGTCTGACTTCCAAGGCTAAAAATGAGTTTCTGGGTGCTTCTTCTACTTCCCCAACTGTTACGTTTAGCTGCTTTGATATTGGTCTGATTATGCATATAATTTGAACCGCTAGATATTCTCCAAGTATTGTTCTTTACGACAGCTCAAACTCTGTTTCTAGGAACCACACAAACAACAGCTCAAACTCTGTTTCTAGGAACCACCATTGTTTGGTTGGTTTAAGAGTTGTATGAAACAGTTCAGAACTGCTACAGTAACATAAAGCAACACTTGAAACGCAAAACTATAGTTTTATTTTATGGAGAAAATACAAAACAAGGTTAAGAAGAAGCTTGACATATACCAATGTTTGAATTAATCCTCCTATATATGTTACGAAATAAAAACCTGAAAAAGGGGGAAAACTGATGGGAAAAAAGAAGAAGAAAGTTCATCAAGACATTATAAGTTACCTCCCAACACTTCTGTTATTCTCTAACCAATCAACCAATCCATCCACCTATTAAGAACCCAATCTCCACTTTCTGCGAATCACTCATCTCCATGGAGGAGGGAACTCCCAACGTGTCTCCGGCTCTTTCCGCTTTCCACCAATGCTAATAGATAAGCTCGATGAAGGCTCTACATTTGCTCCTGAATGCTCTCCCATAGCTTCGCCTTGTCCAGGTGATAGAAACTGCCTCAAACTTAGCGACTCTCGGTTTCCCATCTCACCCCCAAACCCATAACTTTGATCAAAGCGTGGCTGCACAGATCCATTCAGACTATGCGATCCACCCGCCAAGCTCATGAACATGTGCTGTTGAGGAAATGGTGGCTGTGCATATGGAGTCGATCCCATCATTTGAGGCATCATCACTGGCGTACCCCTTGCGTCCACCATGTATGGAATAGCTGTTCCAGGAACATACATGGCCGATGATGACATTGACATCCCAGGAGGACCAGTAAATCCGTTGTACCCATATACAGGAGCTGGAGAAAAGGACACTCCAGGTGCTAAACCCAAAGAGTTTCCTGTTTTTCCCATGTATAATCCTGTTGCTGTCTCGAGGGACTTACCATTGGACAGGAACGAAGCCATCTGGGAAACAGTCTCTTTTCTGTCAACGTCCACTTTTGTACCCAATAGAGAGATAACCGGTTCATCCACTTTGTGCCCTCCATAGGAGGCTGTGCTCCACGGGTGCTGCCCATAGTAGGGACCCTGATCACGTGAATCGATGAAAAACTGTGGCCTGTCATTCAAGTCGAAGTTTACTTCCTTCCCTGATTGCTGAGAAACTGAAGGTGACGCGCTTTGCTGCCCATTGTGACTTAAAAACAATCTTGTTTCCATCTTCAACTCAGAAGGTGGAGGAATGTCATCGTCCTCGTTTGTACAATTCAAATCCAGGTTGAACCTGCTTGATCCCCGGAAATTAGCTTCACGTGAGTACTCTCCACCCCTAGAGCTTGATGAGGAGAAAGGAAACTGTTTCCAGGGAGTTTGATCTTCAACTTGATCATCTCCTACATCAGCTAAATTCAGATCGACACATATCACCTGCTTTTCTCTTGAATCCCCGCTAGGAACTTTGTGAGGTGATTCCGAGTGAGATACACTACAAGCAGCCAAACCTTTCGCACTAAGAGATCTTTCCAATTGCAACGGTGCTGCTGCAGGCATACCAGAATATGAAACAGACATAATGTCATCGGTCTCATCAGGACAAATATCTTCATTGAGGTCAAAGCCACATGGGCTTTTCTCTCTCCCTACCTCGGATTTAGCAGGTTCTGCCAGGTGCTTCTCTTTAACATCATCAGTGTTCACCATCCCATCCTCACGTTTATTATTCTTCTCATCCATTACATCGTGCGGTTCCTCAAGGGAATGACTTTCACCCACTGATAATCTTTTAGATGGAGAACCTGTGTGTAGCTCATCATCGTGGGAGTGTTGCGAATCAGACTGCCCGCTTTCATCAGATAGTTCTTCTGAAGAACTTCGGGAAGCTTCCCCAGAGTCTACGTCTCTTGCCACTTCCTGTGCAACTTTGGTAGCGATCTCCAAGGCATCCAAGATACCAAGGTCAATATCAGCCGTTGTTTTGTCGATTGCTCCAAGGCGCTGGGATATGGTCATTGATCTAGAAGACCTGCGTTTTTTTCTCCGTTTCACTCTCTTCTCTGTGTCTAAATGTCCCTTAAATTCTTTTTTGTCTTCATTCCCAGCATGAGCAGTCATACTGTCATTCGCAACTTTATCATTTCTACCATGACCACCTGATAATCTAGACGAACTGTCAGAATCCTGGTTGTCCGTTACCTGAGTCAATGAAGGCACATTTTCGCTACTATGGGCAAGACTCACATCGTGCGACGCACATACGGTCTCAGACGCATTCCTGCTCACTTCATTTGAATCAAGACTACTCTGCAAAAGACTAATTTTCTCCAACTCCACACTGACAATAACAGAATCAGAAGACACAGCTACATGTCCTACCGAACTAGATGAGACCGCTCCAGTTCCACCAAGAAAATTTCCAGAGATTCCTGTCTGCTTTTCCTTAGATATCTCAGCACTCAGCGGAGCATCTGATGGGCCTTCAACACTATCGAGCTTAAGAAGGTTACTAGAGCTTACACCTTGTGCCTGCCACCAACAATAATAATAAGCTTGTATCAGCAAAAAGATCATATTTTGTTTCAATATCTTTTCTCAGTAAATTGGACCTACCTTCACTGGTTGGGCTTCTTCTGCCTCTTCTTTATTTAAATTAGCTGCCTTTTCAGTTTCACTCTTATCTTCTGCGTCCATGTCATTCACATTTTGACCTTTACTCTTAGCCAAAGACTCTTCTTCTACACACGCTCCTCCACGGCTAGGATCTCCAGAAGTCTGCAATAACGTTGATCGTCAAGCGTGAAAGTTATCATCTTTGAACGAAGATTTGGCAAAATCTGATTCCTTCCTAGGATTCTAAGTGAGCAAAAGGGAAAGTAGATAACGTGGGATTATGATTATTACTTGGCAGTTGTTAGGATTGGCGGAGAGCTCCGTCTCTAGGGTTTCAATCTGATGATTCGAGGAGGGTGGTGGGGCAGGATTTGCGGGTGAAGCGTCGTCCATCTTCTGATCGATGCTCGTGCGTAGCTCAGTGTCATCCATCTTCTCAATTTTCTCCGTCGTCGAGACTATATAACCACCAAATTCAATTTGTGATTTTTGAAATGAGAATCTATGTAAACCGGTTCAAAGCTCTAAGGTTGCGAAACTCACCCAATTGGTCAACTCCTTTGACTTCTAAACCGGTGAGGATTTTGATAAGCTTGAGGTAAGCTCATCGGGCTGTGACAGAGAGAGAGGGGGGAGAATTGACGAAGAGCAAGGTAGAAGAAGAAGAAGTGAGAGAGAAAGAAAGAGAATTTAGGGATTTTGATATTTGATTTTGTTAATTTTTTTTCCATAAAGTTTGCGTGATTACATATAAAGGAAGATAACTAACAGGCTTTATGCCTATAAATAACTAAGGCCCAATGGACGAGGCCCAAATTGTACTTTTATCAGAATTCATGTTTATCCTTAAACCTCAAATTGATATGAAATTTCTTGGTCTTTATTGGTTTAGGTTGACCAATTTTGGAATTCAAATCAGTATGTTATTCATTCAATTGAGCACTCACACCAATTCAATTGAAATAGGTTAGTGGAAAAAATGAGAACTGCTTTGACATCAACTCTCAGTTTACTTCAAAATAAACTAAAAACTTTATTTTTCTATAAAATTATCGTAGATCACCGATGTTTTCTAAAATTTTATTATATTTTATATAATTAAGGGCAGTGATTAAAATTTATATAAACTGAACATTTTGCGAGAATATAATTTTTGAATTACTTAGTAAAAATGCAAGTCTTAAATTTTGTTTTCATGTATAAAACATGTTAGGCATTAAGCTTGAGAAATATACGATGTTATAGATTAGTTTTGTGAAAAAATGACAGTGGACTCAAACACCAAGTGTGTCTTATTTTTCACTTAGATACTTAGAATGAAAATAGAATAAAGACCAAGTGAAACCAATATACTCGCGAGTTAAGAACTTCCAAAGTTTCAAGAACTGCCAAAGGGTGTTTACATGTGTACAATGGAAACTTACGCTACCCCAAAATTATAAAATAATTTAACAGTCTCCCAATTATTTACAGCATATTACTGATACACGAAGTGTGAATGCTATTTCAATCCATTGCATGTAAGGCCAAACATTTGCCAGACAAGTGCACATGCCCCAGCGTAAAAAACGTAATTACAATCTCCACCAGATGGAATATTATATATTAATTAAAAAATTACACGATTCATGGACCTCGACACATTTATAAAAGGCACCCATTAGCTAGATCAGTCCATCTATCCTCATAACATTGGTCAAGAAGAAGTAGAGAACACAACATGAATGGCTACTCCAAAATGGATTCAACCGACCAGAACCCCGACCCGGTCGATCTCTTGCAGACCCAGAAACCCGATCAAGAAACTGCTGAGATGAAACCGAGGCTGAGCAGGAACAGGTCAGTGGCTGCATCAGGGCAAGTGCTTCGCTCACCAATGAAGACTGCTATGTCTATGAGAAGATCTTCGTCTGTCTCTGAACGTTACTGTAGAATCTATGACCAGAGCTCTGCCACGTTTCCTCTTCCTTTCAATGAAGAAGATGAAGATGAAGATGAAGAAGAAGATGATGATAAAGAGAGGATGCATAAGAAGAAGAAGAGCAACAGCATCAAGAAAAAAGCATTCGTAAAGGCTTGTAAGCGATTCTTTGGGATCTCTTAAAACTCTTTTTTTGTTTTTGTTTTCCTCTACCATATAATATAGATATGTTTGTTAAATTCCGATTGAAGTCTTACCACTTTTTATGAAACGTTTAATACAAGAAAATGTATCTTACAATATCATCGACTGTTTCAAATATTCTATCATTGATTTTGACGTATTTTGCTTTCTTGATAAGATTATACTATCTTAAGATTTGTATCTTGTTTTGAAACTCAAAAACTATCAAGAAATCTAAGAGAGTATGAATATTTTCTTGTATTGATTAATGAATCTTGAGACCAATATATATACATATAAACAACAGATTTGGAAGATTACAAACCAAATGTATACGTATATATTCAAAGTTGTGGAGTGGAGTGTATCCGTTTACAAACCGATACTATGGATCACCCATTGCGTTTCGCAAGTCTGAATCCATATAAACAACAAGAAAATCTGTCTAAAGATAATATTCTATACATGTGATCATATCATATAACATTAAGATTAATAAATTGAATATAATTTTATTTGGAAGATGATGACCCTTGACTCCAAGATTGTCCTTTAGTGTAAAAGTCGACCAAGAGTCGTCGAGACCCATGCACTTGCACATGGAGTTCGATTTTTTTTCCATCATTTTCTAAGAGAAAATGTTTTAGATCACTACATTTTAACTATGAAAATAAGAAAAACTTCCAACCCACGTTTTCTCAAAAAGAAAAACTTCATCCAACCCACGTTCGAACAATCTGACCATTAGTTTCTTCAAATGCTTTTTCAAAAAGAAAAACTTATTACGAGGAATATCGACGAGCTAATTGGCAGTTTTGAAGTCCACAAGCTTCAAATCTAATGGAATTGCTTCTTGGTATTTTGTAAACATCTCGTATATATGTTCTCTGATGATTTTTTTTTTTTTTTGACAAAATAACACTATCTAGCTGACTAGCTCCTACAATAGAAGTAATCTTTGATCTTGACTTGTTTTCGTGAGAAGCTATTATTTAAGCTATGCTTGTGAACATATATTTGTCGTTCGATAGAAGCATATCCTTGTTATATTAGAGCAACAACATTGGTGGGACTTGAAACAAAGTCCTTAGAGTTGTTTAGTAATATTTGTAGCTTAGGACTTTTTTTCGGGACTTTAGTGAAATTTGTGAATATTGGTGGGATTTTTAATTGGTCCTTAGGTTAAATTTTTTTTTTTTTTTAAAGTAGTAAAAAAATATTTGATAAAACTTATCACCAATTTGAATTGAAACAACAAACAACATTTTATTATTAAAAACATTATATTACATATCATAAAAAATACAGATTCAAATAAAAGCAAACAGACATTTTATTCATTTGATAGAAACGTAAAAACTACATATAATTTGGAAGATGTCCAAATTTAGTCCATATATTTTCAATCAAATCTTGTTTTAATTGTAGATGGGTTTGTGGATCCCGAACTTCTTTCCGACGACCAGAAGTGTTGGGGGGGTTTTGTAGACTTTTTAACAGTAAATGTAAAATCCTCATCTTGAAATTCCTCAACAGTGTCTGAATCTCGTTCATCTTGGACTATCATATTATGATCATAATACAATTTAATCATTCACATCATCTTCTCAGTCTACATTTTATCTGATCAGAATTAATGACCCAACCATTTAGTACAAGTTATTAGACAACCACAAACCTATCAACTCATTAAATATCAGTCTACATTTCGCAAGTCACAAGCTCTTTCTACTAATTCTATCACAAAGAATCAAGACAACCCAAAGCTACCGTATAAGACACAAAAGAATTCATCACTATAATCCCTAAAGCTACCATAACTATAGCTTTAAATCATTCACAAATAACAATTAGTATAGAATTATTTACTCAAAGGAATTCACAAATAAGCCGAATGTTGAATAAATTCGAAGCATACAATCATAAAAAAAATTACCAAGCTAAAGGGAACACGAAGAATCACAAACACACACCATCGTTAAAACTCAACCTAGTTAAAACTCAAACTCAATCCTAGAATTCTCAAGCCAGTTCTGAGTTTGATTGGATTGCTAAACGGAAGACAGAGAAGAAACACTAACCTGCTTTCGAGTTCGATTGGATTGCCGGACGGAGGTAAGGAGAGATCGTCGTTGATTGAGCGGATAGAGAGAGAATTGGGAGAGGCGCCGGATGATTTCTCCTTCGAACTCGTCTTTCCCCTACAAACACGAAGCATGCAATGAGAGATCGACTTTCAAATCTTAAAAACGGAGGACGGAGAATGAGGACATACCTGTTCTAGCTTCGATTCGGCGGAGATCCTTCGGATTACACAAAGGAGAGGTGTTGATTGAGCGGATATATATCGGTGTTTCGATTCGGCGTAGATAGATCGGTTTCGTCGAAATCGCCGTCGAGAGGAAGAGAGAGACGGAGACCAGAGACACCACGCGAGAAAAACACGAGTTTACCCTACCCCTTCGTTTTACCTACCACGCCATGACACATGCTCTTTAAAGACGAGGTCGAAAACTTCTTAATTAGTCTACGTCCCTCTTCTTTTTCGTTATTATTGGTTTATTTTAAAAAAAAATTACACTAAGAATGTATGTAAAATACGCCGATAATGTTGGTCTTACAATCTATCAACGAAGAGAACAATGCATAAATCTACGTACTTCTGAGTGGGGGCAACGACACCCACAACTATTGTAATGTCTTCTCGGAGTTCAAAGTAATTTGTGTTGAAATAATTATGTTTTTAAACTTTTAAACCTGTAATTATTAAATCTATTGTTATTATTATTGGAAAATTTTAAGTTGTAAATCTTAAAAATTTATGGGGAAGGTTTTTGGTGAAAATCTATCTTATTAAAATAAAAATTCCAAATCAGGTACTTTTATTTATACTATGTTTTAGTAAATCAAAATTTAAAACCTCAAAGTTAACCAAAAACACGAATAAAAATTAATTCACTAAAATCTTGTTAAATAAATACACCCATCAGACTTTTGAAAAAGACAAATGTAGGTTTTGTGTAAAAGGGAAATAATACAGTAAAGGGCCTATCGAAGCCCATAAAGCCCATAGAAGGCCCCTTCCAGAATCTTCTACCGCCACACTCCAGTCTCCACCGTCTTCTTATCTTCTTCCTCCTATTCACCTACCACTACCACTAGGGTTTCTCTTCTCTTCTCACGTCGTCGCCTCTCCTTCTCTCGTAACCTCAAAAAATGGCTTCCTCCACCGCCCAGATTCACGTCCTCGGCGGAATTGGATTCGCCGCTTCTTCCAAGAGGAACCTCAATGGCAAAGCTAACCTCAAGCCGAGAAGCGCCTTCTTCGGCACCAGAGCCGGTCCTTTCTCTGCCCAGACCTCCGCCTTTCTGAAAATGAACACCCGGAAAGGCTCCAGATACGCCGTAGGCCCGGTCCGCGTGGCGAACGAGAAGGTCGTCGGGATCGATTTGGGAACGACGAACTCCGCCGTGGCTGCGATGGAAGGAGGCAAGCCGACGATTGTGACGAACGCCGAAGGTCAGAGGACGACGCCGTCTGTGGTGGCGTACACGAAGAGCGGTGACAGGCTCGTGGGGCAGATTGCGAAGAGGCAGGCGGTTGTTAATCCGGAGAACACCTTCTTCTCGGTGAAGAGGTTTATCGGTAGGAGGATGAATGAGGTTGATGAGGAGGCTAAGCAGGTGTCTTACAGAGTTGTGAAGGATGATAACGGGAACGTTAAGCTCGAGTGTCCAGCCATTGGGAAACAGTTTGCTGCTGAGGAGATTTCAGCTCAGGTATTTGAAAAAGTTTATCCCTTTTTTGCTGTGTGTTGGTTGCTTTCTTATGGGGTTTTGTGTGTGTGTGTGTTTGTAGGTTTTGAGGAAGCTTGTGGATGATGCTTCGAGGTTCTTGAATGAGAAAGTGACCAAGGCTGTTGTTACTGTACCTGCTTACTTCAATGACTCGCAGAGGACAGCTACTAAAGATGCTGGTCGGATTGCTGGGTTGGAAGTTCTTCGTATTATCAATGAGCCCACGGCTGCTTCTTTGGCTTATGGGTTTGAGAGAAAGAGCAATGAGACTATTCTAGTCTTTGATCTTGGTGGTGGTACCTTTGATGTCTCAGGTACTTGACTTTAACGTTTTGCTAAGGTTTTGGCTCTTGATGTTTAGCATCTCTTAATATGTGTGTTTTTTTTTATTGTTATACAGTGCTTGAGGTTGGTGATGGTGTGTTTGAAGTACTTTCTACTTCTGGTGACACACATTTGGGTGGTGATGATTTTGACAAGGTGAGTTTTTATGAGCTTTGAATCTGTTTACTCTTTCTTCGGTGCTTTACTTGATAGATTTAACTTTTGAATGCAGAGAGTTGTTGATTGGCTTGCTTCTAACTTCAAAAAAGATGAAGGCATTGATCTTCTGAAAGACAAACAAGCACTTCAGAGGCTGACCGAAGCAGCAGAAAAAGCTAAAATCGAGCTTTCCTCCCTCACTCAAACGAATATGAGGTACAATTAATTTTCTTGCCAAAACGTTGATTTAGTTCTTTCACAAGCATGCATATTCTGATCAATATAATTTATGTGACCAGCTTGCCATTTATCACGGCCACGGCTGATGGACCTAAACACATAGAAACCACCCTCACACGTGCCAAGTTTGAAGAATTGTGCTCAGATTTACTCGACAGGTAATTTAACTCACAGTTCTTATGACGTATTTATAGCCTCACAAGTTAAGCTATTTGCTTATTCTACTACTATTGATTAACCATGGAGGCTTGAGATTCTTATCCTTGGCTCTATCTTATAGGTGTAAGACTCCCGTTGAGAATTCGCTGAGAGATGCAAAGCTCAGCTTTAAGGATATTGATGAAGTGATCCTTGTTGGTGGATCGACACGTATTCCTGCTGTTCAGGAAGTCGTCAGGAAGCTGACTGGCAAAGAACCCAATGTGACTGTTAACCCTGATGAGGTTGTAGCTCTAGGTGCCGCTGTCCAGGTGTGTTCTCGTGACCTTTTAATCTTCATCCTATTTATGTCGTTATTACTAACACAATTTATGTGCAAACATCAAAAACATATTTGTGGCGAAAAACTTGTTTCGCTGCTGTGAGTTCTCATAAAGTGTCATTTTATTTTGATTACAGGCTGGTGTTCTGGCTGGAGATGTGAGCGACATTGTCCTTCTTGACGTGACACCGCTTTCCATTGGTTTGGAAACCCTTGGTGGTGTTATGACCAAGATTATTCCAAGGAACTCAACTCTACCTACCTCTAAGTCAGAAGTCTTCTCTACTGCTGCTGATGGACAGACAAGCGTTGAGATTAATGTGCTCCAAGGGGAGAGGGAGTTTGTCCGGGATAACAAGTCTCTTGGTAGCTTCCGTCTAGATGGTATCCCACCAGCACCACGTGGAGTTCCACAGATCGAAGTCAAATTTGACATTGATGCCAATGGTATTCTGTCCGTCAGTGCCAGTGACAAAGGCACCGGAAAGAAACAAGACATCACCATTACCGGTGCCAGTACATTGCCCAAGGACGAGGTTCGTACAATTTACAAAATCAAAACCACATTGCTTTAGTTAATATCTATGTCTAACTTTGATACGCATTGGTAGATATGTCCATGATCATATTAGTGTTCTGTTTCTCTAGTATTCATTTCTGTTCATGTTAACAAAAGTGGCTGTGAACGAACGGTCCAGGTAGAGCAAATGGTCCAAGAAGCAGAAAGGTTTGCAAAGGATGACAAGGAGAAGAGAGAAGCAATTGACACAAAGAACCAAGCGGATTCAGTGGTGTACCAGACAGAGAAGCAACTTAAAGAACTCGGAGAGAAGATTCCAGGTGAAGTGAAAGAGAAGGTGGAGGCCAAGCTACAAGAGCTGAAGGACAAGCTTGCAAGTGGAACCACTCAAGAAATCAAGGACACAATGGCTGCTCTTAACCAAGAAGTGATGCAGATTGGTCAGTCGATGTACAACCAGCCTGGAGCTGGAGCTGGAGCAGCAGCTGCAGGTCCTTCCCCCGGAGGTGAATATGCTTCAGCAGATTCAGCAAGTAAAGGTGGAGATGATGTGATTGATGCTGACTTCACGGACAGCAAATGATGAAACTAAGACGGTTTTGTTCAAAAAAAATATCCAATGAAAGCACGTTTTCACATGATTTTGTAGGTTTTGATTTGGGTGAGACAATTATTTGGCGTTACGAAGCAGCACTATTTGTTTTAATACGTAATAATATGTCGCAGTCAAATATAACTTATTATCAACTTTTCAATAATAAGTTGGGCTACATTTTCTCTAAAATTGTTACAATGAAATAAATTAACATATACATCCAAAAAACTTATAAATTGCACCTATTCTAAAAATCACACGCTTTGATGCTAATCTGATAAACTTTTTCTCTGTTAATACAAGGATCTACAGAGGGTCCATGAAATCAAGAAAATTGTATCGTATATCAAATTTGAAAAAATGTAGTTTTCAAAATTTTAATATTTGTATAAATTTCACATTATCCCGATAGATTAATCACAATGATTAAATTTATTCTATACTATTATTTACGAAATAATTTTTCAAAATCCAAAAATAAATTTTAAAATAAAAAGATATCTGGAAAATATCTTTTAATAATTTAAAAATACTATATATACTATGTTGTTATCTGGAAAATATCTTTTAATAATTTAAAAATAAAATAAAATAGAAACACATATAACTAAATACTAATGAAGTAAAATCTTAATTTTATATAACTGAAAATTGAACATTGAGTGATTTTGAAAATTACCTATTAATAGTAAATAAGTGTACAAAAAATTTAAAAGAAAATTATACGTAAAAATGTTCAAATAAAAACATAAATAAAAATTGGTTAAAAAAGTAAACATAAATAATAATTTATCATTATAGTCTGTTAATTAGTAAATCTATATTAACAAATAATTACAAAATGTTTATGCCTGCCCATGCGAAACAACTAGTTGCACATTAAATCATAATCATACTAAAAAAAATTCAATGAAAAAAAAAGAAGAGTAAAACACACAATTCAGTTTAATTTTAATTTAAACAAGCATTAGGTTGAACAAGCAAAGGGAAACTAGAAATAAATACGTCAAAGGGAAACATAAGACTAGAAAGGAAGATAAGAGCGAGCTTCAGTCTAGTAAAACACAGTTTCAACGTCTAGTAAAACGTAATGGTCTTGGGAGAAAACCCTTCCGGGGTGCTTTCCTCATACGTTTGGGAGGACATCCTACCTATAAGTGATGTATATAAGAAATGAAACATTGAGTATTTGGACATGTATTTACATTTTGTTGAGAATCTAAGAAAAAAAACTTGCCTGATCATGGTACTTGGATATTTTAAATTGCCTTAGACTGCGACGAAAAGATTGAGTATGCGCAAGCATTCTGTGCTCCTGTTGGACAACGAGTATAAAGAGTTAAAACAGGTAGGTTGTTGCTCAAATAGTTAGAGAAAATCTATTGATAAAGAGGATGATGCGCGTACCTCCTTTCTATGTTCTTTATTTGAGAGATGCTTATTGAAAGCATCCAGGCTTTTGCAATCACAAAAACACAATTTGCAACAAAACATTCCGGTAGATGCAACAACTCTTTCACTTTCACTGCACTTGTGAAGAATGTGTCTTCTTGTCTCTGAAACTGGGAAAGGAAAAAAAAAAGCTCAGCGTAATTAACTTGGTGGTTATGTAGTGGAAGAAGATGAGAGAACAAACACCTGCAAGTAAGCTTTCCCAGAGCCACTCTGCAGAAGTGACCAGGAGTGGCGTTTCAGAAGGCCTAACTGAATAGGCCAAAAAACAGTTGTAGTTAAACTTTTGTAGTTTCAGACAAATAATTTTTGAACGAGACTTGCTGGAAGCCACTTCATCCGATATGATCATAACTGAAGCCGGAGCAGGATTAACTCTTGTCCATATTTCAAAATCTGTAATCATGCGACTGTAATGGACCCCTGTCTCAACAAAAGGATAATAATAATTTCAGTTGAAAATTGAAAAACCATAATAATAAAATAACAGGGAAATGTGGACTAACTAACAGGGAAGGGTATGTGCAAAATCGACACCAGTGGAAGAGAGTGCTAGAAGGTGGTGAACAGGGGTTTGTGTTTGGTCGGCATAGGCGGTGATGGAGACAGGACCAGAGTAGCCTATTTCCTCGAACGCCATTTCTATACTTGGACGCACCTGACGAGCATCATACCCCTCAGGAATCGGGCAGTCGTTCATGTCCCACAACACATGTATTTTAGATGTGGCGTGTTCAGGCGAGGCCGGGTAGTTCCTTGCCCACGACTTCGTTGCAAACAAGAATTTTGTGACCGGAGGTGTTATAGCGTCCTGCGCTTGACAAAAGAGTTGTTGCTCAGAGCATTAAACAAAAAAGTATTTGAGATAGAGAGAGAGAGGGAATGCTTGCTTACTTCCATTCCATGCTTATAACTGGAGAGATGATTCCTGAATTTCTTCAGGCTTTGGCAATCGAAATTGCACGATTTGCAATAAAACATGGCAGCAGATGATAATTCACCAGCCACAACAACAGGTGGTGCGCCTCCTTCTTCTAGTAATTTTTCCCAGCGACAATTTGCAAAATAGACCAGGAGATAATCATTGCATTGCTTCTTTGAATAAGCCAGGAAAAGGCCGTATCTAGTGCGCTGTTGTAGCCTGGCCAGATCCCAGGAGAAGTCACCATTCACCTGATCCGATATGATCATGATTGTACCCGGAGGTGGATTTTGACCTCGCCATTCCACCATATCCCGATGCATGACTGAACACGTGCTTCCTGTGAGTTGGCGGAAGTAACATAAATGTCTAAGTCTAGGTTCTTTTTTTTGTTATATATACTAACCAGAGAAAGACTAACCGGATCTGGTATGTGCAACAGCGACTCCACTGGAAGAGAGCCCTCGCAGGACGTGGCTAGGGGTTTGTGTTTGGTCGGCATAGGCAGTGATGGAGACAGGACCAGAGTAGCCTCGTTCCTTGAACGCCCTTTCTATACTTGGACGCACCCGACGAGCATCATACCCCTCCGGAATCGGACAGTCATTCATGTCCCACCACACCCCTATTTTTTCTGTCTTCGCCGCATCGTACCCCGACATCCTCTCTAACAAAATCTCAGACACAACTTCCTCCATCCGTAGTTCTAGGTTTTGTTTTATATACACCAAACTAACGCGCCTAATAAAACCTAGTATTTGTGTGGGCTTACTTGTCAAATACGGAATTTTTTTAAAAAAAATCAGGGAAAAATTTGGAAATATAGACTAAAAATTCAATATTATTGTCCTAATATGATGAGCCTGGCGTTGAAGAAGGTGCAACGCTCAGTGCAGACCTTTCCCCAGCTTGGTGGCTACAACTCTCATTGGAGCTCAATGCAACGCTCTGCAAGTGAAAACTAGGAACAAAGCTTTGAGCTTTGACCTTTGCATAGACGTAGGTGACGTTTGAAATGCAATCAAGAGAAAACTTTAGCCATTAATGCTTCAATTGTAACTTTTTCTTTTATTAGTGCAACGCCTAACTGAGAATAAAGGATGTTACTTCCAGTGAACAAGAAACAAGGCCTCGGTGCAAGTGGAGGTTCATGAAAGTAAAGGGAAAAGATCTAACCGAAAGGATTAAAACGGGGAGTGTAGAGGAATACAATAGCTATTCCAATGGCAAACATGGGATTGTGCGACCTTAAAGAGACGTTCCTATGCTTTTGAGTCTAGTGACCACGACTCATCTTAACTTTTGGCATTGACTTTTTCATCTGGCGTGCACGTTCCTTTGCCTCTTTCTTCCTCAGAGCCTCACCGCTAAGCTTAGCCTCTGCCTCCTCCAGTAATCTCTTCTTTTCGGCTTTCTTTCTCTGCAATGCCTCTTGCCTCACACTCTCAAGTTCCTTGTACGCTTCCTGCGCCACCTTTTGCCTAGCTCCGTCAGTTTTGTTCCGTGCCTGCAGACAGTGATTTAAGTTTATTCAACCTGACTAACACATAACGATAACATGGCAAAGTGATAATATGTTTGCCCCTCTACCTGCGAGCTGAGCTTGTAGCGTCCGATTAAGTCAATGTAATACGGAATTAGCGCTATCAACCGGACCATATCATCCATGTGCTTAGCATCAGGCAAGGCAAACTTGAAAAGCAGCATCTTCCTGTGTTTGCCAGGATGTTGGTCCGAAAAATGCATCGAAATGAAATACTTGCCAAACTTTTCGAAGGATTTGTCACCAAAAACCTACAGAGCGCAATTGCATCATTGAAATCTGATTAGTATTACAGATAATTTGAGTATATAGCCCCACATCAACAAGCCAAGTAAAACAAACAAGCTAAAGTCCAATAGTTAAGATCTATTTTCCACATTAACCAATTCATTCGCTCAAGGCAACTGTGTCACAATTGACATATAAATTTGGAAGATATATATGCTAAATATACAACATTAAACACTATCCATGCCGCAGCAACATCATTTTTTAACAGTGTATGCATGCAATTTTTTGATTAGTGATCAAACATCAGAGAAAAACACAGTATCAAATGCTACGGCAAATTTTGATGTCAGATAGAGGAACATCAAAGCTTACTAAAATTACTGTTCACTGGAAGTAACAAGATAAACTAGCGGAATCTTGCACTACATTAACATCACAAGTTTCCACCTTACATCTACAGTTAGACAGAGAGACAAACGATTCAAACCAAAAAAGGAAGCCGGTATGGTTCTTAACAAAAGGGAACTGCCAAGCTTACTGATCACTGAAAGTTCTTATTCTGATCAATCACATCCCTCTGGCTTAAGAATATCTCATTTCCAACATTATTACAGAACATCTACGTCTACTTAAGTGACCAAGTTACCAATACAGCCACGGAATATAGAGAAATGGAGGCAAAGCCAGTTCATTTTCACAAAACTTCATACGAACTTCAAAGAAGACACTAAACTAAACTTAACCAGCATCATTGTCAATCATCAAACAACGAGAGAAATTAAGCATCAGACCTGATCAAGCACAACATCAGTGATCATATCCCCAGCCACCTCCTTAGACTCAGAGACCACAGCCAACTCCTCCGCCACCCACTTCCTCCCACCAGGAGCTCCCACCATCCCTCCAAACCTCTGCAAATCCCTCATCTCCTTAAACATCCCTTTCGCCGCCTTCTTCCTCGCCAACGCAAACACAACATGATCCATACCTTCATCGTTCATATAAACCTCGAAACTGATCTCGTCTTTACAAGGCACCACGCAGTTAAAAAGCCTCGAGATCAGATCGTGCCTGCTCTTAAGCTCCAAGGTCGCCAACATCCCGTGGCAGTACCTACGCCCGCTCGCGTAGAATTTAAACACGTTCGTCGCCTCTTTTAACAACAAAGGAGAGTCATCTCCTTCGCCGACGCCGAGAAGGCTGAAGTTCTTCTCGAAGATCGCGTCCTTGAGAGCGAACTTCGAGGCCCAGGAGAGAGCGAGGCTCTCGTTGTCGCGCTTGCCGAGGAAGTAGTTGGTTAGGTATGCGATCAAGATCGAGACGCAGACGATCTCAACTGTGAAGGAGGAAAGCTTCTTCTTCTCGGGAGTGGCAGTGTCCTCTGGATCTGGAGTCTGTGGATCTGAAGGTGATTCGGAAGCGATCGGAGATGGAATCTCCGTTGGTTCGTCTTCTGGTAATCCTTCGAACTCGTCTTCGTCCCAGAAATCGAATGAGGCTGGTGAGAGCTTGTTGGAACCGGTTTGAGTCGGGGGAGGGTCCGGTTTAGTGATCGGAGTAGAATCGGGTTCTGGATCTAGAACTGTTGACTCGGATTGAGTTAGGAGGGGAGGAGTGAGCGAGTGGTGGAGCTCGGTTGGATCCTCGTCGTCTTCGGCATCGAAGCCTTCGAAGTGGGAAGAAGCGAGAGCATGGTAGAGACAGAGGAGAGAGATCAGAGCGATGGAGAGGAGAGAGAGGTGGTGAAGATTCATTGCCGCTGCGAAATGAGTTGAGTCGTGCTTGCCTCTGCTTCTGATCTAATGAATCTATCTAAGAAATTAAATTATTTAAGGAAAATAAAAATTAATAAATCTAAAAGTTGAGAGTAAAAAAAGAGTTTTGTAAGTTTTTAATTCAAGAAGCTGTTAAACCCTTCACTACTAGGCCAAGGAGCTTCCACAACAAATTGCATCATAGAATGGAAGTTGTGTGGCAGGCAGTCCATGGGCTTTAAGACGCGCACATTCGCAGTTACAAAGGTAAGTAACTATAGAGTAAGAGTTGTCATCTGTTGCAATTGGGTCATTGTTTATGTTGTGGTGGTGATGACTATTTTACTGCATCGTCTACAACCGAATTTTTGCTACTGAAACACTTGACTTATTATGTGACTCTCTATCCTGAGATGCAGCCTGGGCCCTATGGGGAAGCAGTAGAAGCATGGGCTTAACTCATAAGTACATCTATATAAGACTCTGCATTGATAGTTTCTCATGATTTATGGTATGCTTCTTATTTAGTCCAGAACCATGCAAACATCAATTTATCTGAGTGACTGATTCGTCATTTGATATATTTTATTATTAAAATTTAAAACTAAACACTACAGAAAATACTGATTAAAAATCGCCGTGTTTGATCGCTCACACAGCGGTAAACGAACAACATTTTAATCGCTGCCGCTAACGATCGACAAACAAACAGGCCCTAAGGGACTGACTCGTTTAAACGCAGCGGTTGTAGAAATTTGCGGTTTTTAGCAGTTTTAGGAGATTTGTACGACCGATTCTGCGGTTAGAAATTGGTGCGCATGCGAAATACTTATGACTGATTAACTACTCAATGCAACAACGGTTAAATAATAAATTAACCACATTTACATTTTATATAATTATAAAAATATCAAAAAGCATAATATTATAATAAATATAAAAATTATACTTAGAAAGTTATAGTTCTAAATTTTTAAAAATTATATAAAATATTTATATTTTATAATATTAATTAAAATATAATACATATATATTTTAGTATTTTTATAATTCCAATTTTTAAATTTTATTGAATATTTTTTATTTTCGTATTTATATTGTTTTAAGAAAAAGCAAAAAATGTATCCTCCCGCAAACGGCCGCAACTGCAAACACTACTTAGAATAATATTTGAATTTATGAAGTTTAGAGCGATTTGAGGCGATTTAAATCGGTTTGAGTGATTGTTGTAAAACACCAATAATTGCTATCAAACGTCGTACTAGAGAAACCAATTATACCGTAAGTGGGTAAAGTGAAGACCATGCACCCGTTTATTTGTTTGTAACATTATAGACTAGTTGATAACTTTGAAACTCTGATAACTTTTCATATTGTAATTATGTTTCCATCATTTGCGCGACTAACTTTATGCAACTCTTTCTAAAAATTATATTTTTAGGTTAAGGTTTTTCATATCAGCATTCTTCAACAACAGATGATTTTCAGTGTCTAATTAACATGTCATAAAATTATCATCTACATTGTTAAGAGATGTTTATGCATTTACAAACACACATATTTTAGAGGGTGTTTAAGTTCGACACCTTCAAACAAATTTTTGGCGCCTACATATTCGCTTCCCCACATAAATCATCTCTCGACGACTACATTAAGAAGCCAGCTCTCAGTCATCAACATATGAAATATAGTTTATTCTCTATTGTTCAAACTGTTTAATTTCTCTAATTTAAATCACTAAAGTGAAACAAACCCAAAGTTCTTTTAATAACACCACCATCACGTACGGTACTAGTCCACCATCCCTTGTCCCAAGCAATTGTACGATACATTTTGCTTCGAATAACAATATTCGTCGACCATGATATATGATATTTGAGTTGACATTTTAGTGTTCCTTAATGTGCGAATAATATTTTGCAGTTATTCACTTAGGCTTGAATAATATTATTCGTCAACCCTGTGATAAAACTAAAAGAATGATAATAGAGTTTGACATTTGGTTGTTCCTAAATGTGAGAATAATTCCCACTAACTTTAGCATAATGACACTCGAATAAAATCTTTCGCTACATAACTCAGCCGAGTTTTTGCAGGTGCCTAACAGATGTCAACTAAATTATACAATACATTGTAATGGACTAGTGGGAGTACTACTTATGATTTTCTATTGGAAATTTTTAAATTAAATCATTGATGTATAATGTTTTAGATTTGAAACTAACATTTTATTGACTTCAATTGATTAATGGTCAATCATCAATATGCGAGCTAGTATATATGACTAGTTTGGAAACCCCAATAATGAAAAAGGTGGTTTTAAAACCACTGAACTAGAAGACAGAGATGCTGTTACAAAAAAAAAAAAAAAAAAGACAGAGATGCTAGAAAGCTCTTAACACATTCTTTATAGTTGTGTATACTTATCATATCTCTTTCCAGCTGGGATCCTATCGATCATACAAACTTAGAAACATAACACAACGTCCAAGAAATTGTTGCGGCCAAGACCACTGAGATTGTGAAAAGAGCGTTGGTTCCAGAACTATTGATAGTTACCTCTGCCACGACAGTTTATTTGTTTGTGTTCGAGTAATCTTGTTTCCTGTTTTATCACTCCTAAATTATCGTTTCTCAACCAAGCACTATCCATTTTAAATTTACAGAATTTAAAGAGAAACCTCATTTAGCTAATTGACAAATCCATTCACAAATGTTATATATATATATATATATATATGAACAAAAGTAAACCTAAACGAACGTTTCAATAATTTTAATAGAATATTTGATAAAATGAACTAAATTTCTGGTGTGGCAAACTGTGCATTTAAAGTAGGTTATGTAATATTGAAAAACATGTTATACAAAAATATGTCACAGAATGGCTAACAGTCTTGATCATATGCTATTTTCAAACTTTAACTACAGATCCCCATTCATCATCATTGTGGTCGTTACATTTCTTATATTATTTTGTGGCAACCTGAAGTTCTCGTGGTTCTTCCGGCTTCACAAATATAAAAGTTTGTATGACTTGGGGTTGCGCAAAAAGACGAATACAAGTTGGTCCATAACACCATAAACATATAACCAAGTAGCTGGTGCAACGTGGTTCCTCATGCTTCGTATATTATAACTATATATATTTATATTTATACAATATTTTGTGTTTCTCTTGGTAGTGACGACTAAGAAAGTAGATATCAGTAACAATTTGAACGTTTTTTCTATACTTAAACTAGTGCAAGTTACAACACATCTTTATATGATCCGATTCATGTAACTAAAGTTTCTATATATCGCTTTTGCATTTAAATAATATGTACTATTTGAGAAACTGTTAACAAACGATATATTCCGTCACCTAACTATTTATGTGTTTCTTTACAAAATGATTTGGCAAGTTGCTTCGTCTGTGGCCTACTTGTGCCACATTAGATTTAATATTGGAAAATAAATCCAGCCTATACAGCCACTCATATTAACCATTAACGAACATATTAACCATATACCCATTAGTTTACAAAAAAAAACACCATATATACCCATTCATACTAACTCCATTACTAGGAAAATGCATAGATGATTAGAAACATAAGCGGCATATACAGGAGAAGCAAGGCTAAATTCAGTCATATATAGCTTTTAAAAGACATGAATGATTAGAAACCTTCGTAGAAATAGCAGGGAACCGAACTGATAAGCCAAATCACTTTTATTGGGAATCATGAAACACAGGGCTTGAGATCGGCCGTTGAATTTCAACTTGTGTTCTCCGTTTGCAACTTTGAAGATAATGACTATATATATATATTCAAATGTGAGATCTGAAACCAACAAAAGTCTTCATGTAAAATGACTAGTTAGTTAGACCGGAAGCAGGTATCTAAATCTCGATCTGTGAACGTGCTCATGAAATACTCGTAACTCTCAAGTATGTGGTCTATGCAATACAGATTTCTTGTTGTGCACAATTACGTCAACGAAAGAGTATCAGCTCGTTAGAACGGGATAGTTGCGAAGTACTCGATGAAAGTGGACGATATGCATGCAGAGCCGTGTTTAGAGGCTTTTGAAAAAGACATTTGTCTAGTTTCTCCAAATTTTGTAGAAATTTTAGAATTTCAAATTACAAAAAAAAAACTTTTACATGATAGTTAACATATTCTCTTAGTTAGATTTTTATTTTTATTTGAATTTGAATTGAACTTCTGTTTAAAGTAACTAGGTTTGTGATCATTTTTGCTATATTTTAAATAAAACTATAAATATTATACTTCTAAAAACTGTAAATATTTGATCACATTGGTTTTTTTTTTATGCTATGAGTTAGATTTATTTTATATATTTATGAGAATTTGATAAAGAAAAAATAATATTTCAATATATAGTTTATTATAGTTAATTTAAATGCTAAGATTTACATTTTTGATAGCTACCAACATTTCAATCAAAAATTATATCTTTGTATTTATATTATAAATTCATATTTTTTGTTCATGATTTAAAAGTTTTATTTTATAAAATTTTGGTGAAGAAAATTTAGAAAACGTTTATGTAATAAGTGTTATATATATATTATTAAAATTATATCATGTAAAATATATTTTTGAACTCGTTTTGGATCTCAGAAAACTTTTGCACGGTACTGTATGCATGCACCGACAGTTAATGACTCCAAAATGGGTAAGTAAAGTGGTCGATCGCACTCGTTTACTCTATAGGTGTCATGTGTTTGGCTACTTTCCCCATCCACATTGAGAACATAATTAACTTGGTGAACTGAGATTTCAGATTCAAGTTTTTCGTCAAAGAAAAACATCAAGATACATGCACTCGTATGTGTGACCTTTTCTGACCATGTGTCATATTTTTTAAATTATGGTTTTATAATAAGAATATGGGAGAAAATAGAATATGGGAGAAAATAGAATATGGTACACATAATAAGAAGAAAGTAGAGAGTAAAAAAATGGGAGGCAGACAGATCGGGAAGGAGCTAGAAAAGAGACGTGACCAATTTTGTATTCATTAAAGGAGACAATTAGTTAAAGCTTGGGAACTGTACGTATTTGGTCTATATGTTCAATTTTACTGTTCCTTTTTGCTTCGCGGAACTTCTTTTCTCTTCAATTTCTAGGTTCATAATTAGATCCACTGTTAGCTTAGCAATCGGTTAAGAAATGTTAGCCGGCCGACATACCCTAACAATATTTTATTTTTATCATTTGGGATAATTTTTTGTAATTTTTTCTATTTGAAGAAATGTTAACAAATTAAATTGTTACTAGAAAATGATAAATATATTCAAAATTTCTAAGCATATAATTTTTTAATAATATTAATCTGTCCAGTTATTGCCATATGTAGAATAAGAGGCCTTTCGCACTTCTTTTCTCTTCCTTTTTTTCCTTCTTCTGTTTGAATATTTCTAGGTTCACAATTAGATCCACTGTTAGCTTAACAACTTCCGGTGGCCTGGCCGACATACACTAACAATATTTTCTTTTTCTTTTTTATCATTTGGTATGATTTTTTGTGCAATTTTCTTTTCTACTTCCAGAAATGTTAACAAATCAAACTGTTAGTTGAAAATGATAAAATATATTCAAAAATTTCAGGCATATATTTTTTTTAATAATATTAAATTTTTCAATAAATAACGATTTTATGAGTTTTGATACAGTTGTAATTTTTATCGCATTAAAAAGCTAATACTTTTTCCTAACAATTTGAATATTTTTATATAAATTTTTTATTTATAAAAAATTAGTGATTTAGTGAAACGAAAAAACTAGTTATATGATTTCTATTAGCTAAAAAAACCACAAAGAAGTTGGAAATTAAGTAAATACACATAATGTGATAAGTTATGTGTCTATGAACAAAGATACTAATGTGTGGAATTTAGGATATGAGTTAATTATGGGGAAAATTATATATATGAGATGCAATTTCACATAAAAAAACTACATTTAAAAGAACAGTAATTGTTCTAAGTGATTCAAATTTGCATCAGTTATATAATTCAAAGTGAATGCAAAAATATATAAATGTGAGTGACCAAGGGAATGAGGAAGAACACTATATTTCTTAACATTTATTAATTTTTTTAATATTCATGAAGAATATATTTTTCTTTTTATTCATTTGTTTGTAGAGAATTATAAAACAAATCAATTCTTTATTAATTTTGATAAAAATTATTATTTTTCATCATTCCTAAAATTTAATTATTATTCGTTTTTATTGTTTCTGCTATGGCTACCAGTCACACTCAAAAACTTAAACTATGCGGAAATATTTATTTCTAATTATTTAAGGGATATTTAAAGCATAGGTTTTCAATTAGTGTTCCCCCAAGAATAAATACCGTAGCCGAGTGTAGCCTAGCCTTTGACCAAATGTAGGACGAAACTGAGCAATGTTCTGTTTTCGATAGATGAAGCACGAGCCGCCTGAGCTAGAGACTTTATGCCAGAATTAGAAGCCCTACATATCTCACTCAAATCAATTAAATCATATAATTATAATCAAAATCTAAATAATGCACTAATCAATAATTAAGTTATAAATTAAGCTCAGTCTTCATTGCATTACTCGTATAAAACCCTCTCTAGCTTCCCTAGAATTCTCCGTGCTCTATTCCCTTCGTCGCTCTCCCTCAATAATATATCTCTTGCCCTAGCTGCTTCTTCTTCTTCTTCTTCACGATCCGCTTCACATCATGCATCCCCACGATTAACGTTTTTTTTCCCGACGGTTACCATTGATTTTTCAGTGGGATCTCGTGACGGAAAAGTCATCATTTCTCTAAAGTTCTTAAAGGAGAGGAGTTCACTTCCTAAGCTTCGATTACTTCGTCCGTTAGTTTGATTCCGTGTATAATTCTTGTTTATTAACTTTCAATTTTACTTCACACACGACATTTTTTTTAGCTGAATCGTTTTCCGAGATCTCTCTAGTATTTTGAGAAGTCGCAATTATCATCTGATAGATCAGCTGCATGAGCATTACTTACCTGAATTTTATTAGCTGATCCAAATTTTACTGTTCCAGGAAAGATGATGGATTTCTTCTTTTGGTTTGCATGTGCAGATCGATGCTCATGGGAAGAGAGATTATCTCTCAATCTAACAGATCTGTCTCCTCTTCTCAGGTCCATTACTTTTGTTAGATGTACATGTTTCATAAGGTTTTAACAACCCTTGACTGTAGTACTTCTGTTGTGTTTTTTTTTTGGTATACAGTATCTGACTTTACAATAATGATTATCCTCGTCCTTCTACAGCTATTGTGATTATAATGATTTTTTTTTCTAGAAGTATTGTGATTGTCATTTGGTGATTGTACTCTTTTTCTTATTAACAGCTTAATAATAGTCATGAGCATATAATAAAAGCAACCATCGAAATTGATCCAAAGATAAAACACAGATAACAAAATGACTCATGTGTGTTTTTTTTAAATTGATTTTCTTGCATTTCTTTAGTGGTACCTGAAAAGAGTATTAAAGCATCATTATGAAAAAGGTTTACCATATACCCAAATTATATGAAATGTACAGATACATTTAGGTGGAGACATCTATCATCAGAGAATTAAAGCATGATCTTTGAGTTCCTTGTCAATAAACTTTGATTCTTCCTCGGTAACACTTTCAAACAACTATATGATAAGAGAATATGCCAAATCGACCCAATAAAATTCAAGGGTTTGAAAACACTTTGGGAACGATAGAGCCTAGACATCAGTATTGGATAGTTTCATCTGTGTGTCCTGGCCTCCAGATGTCCAAAGGAACGAAATGTATCTTTTTGAGAAAGCAATAGCTTGGATGGAAACTTTATGAGATAAATACAGGTTAGGTGCTTGCTTGAACTAACAAGGAAATGAATGGAGCTAACAAGGAAATGAATGGAGCTTGTTTCATTGAATAGAAATGATGAGTTTCTATTGATTAATAGCAATTCATTTTTGCCTTCAATGATTAAATAGAAGTATATTTTGCTGTTGCATAAACTAGTTAATTTAAATCTAAAAATTCATCTGCCTTTGTTTATGCAGTGCTACATTATAGATTTGGGGGCTGCCGTGGTTAACTAAACTGAAGACTGGCGCAGGTTCCCTCGAGTTGTCTTTCATGTCTAGACCATTTGTGAGAAGGGATTTTTTGTTTGCACCGTTCACCCCACTCTCAATCTGTAGTGAGTATTAAGGAAAATAGCTTGTTCAACATATCACACTACTCTTTTAGAAACAAAACTATATTTTAGATGCTTTTCCAGCTTGATATACGTTGTTTTGTTATGTATACCTGTATTCTCCCGGCTACCAAAACGTTAAGAAATAAGGTGAACATCTCCCCAAAACCTGCATCCAATTAGAAAGGTCTAGGTCACAGCCATTACTTGCTATCTCTCGATTAAGCTATTTTATTTCTATCATCATCATCAGATCATTCAGGAGTTAAGTATAAAATAAAATACATTAAGTCCATTCATGACATTTCTGGATGCTGCATACATAATATTTTGTTTTTGGACTATGCCACACTTCGGACAGACATTTTTCCTACGAGATGTCAAACCTCTGTCTGGAGTGTTAGAGGTATTTCATGATAGCTAAGAACTTGAATCTTGCACTACTTAGCTACACTAGTTTACTTCATAGTAAATAACTTGGGGAGTGGGGAAGGTGCTGGGTTATTAGTCCCTTCTCATCGATGGTCTAGATGTGCGAGGTGACTCTCATTGAGGTAAAAGAGATACGGTGACTATGGGAAGCATTCACCATAATGGTATTTCTTAAAGGTTAGAAGATTTTCAACTAGTGAAATTACGGTATAATTTCTTGATTTTAAATCAGTGATATGCTAATGCAACACTTGTGATACTTCCGAGTATAGCTGTGTGATATTTTCTTCAGGTTGAGTACACCACGCCATTATTCAAACTAAACCTAAACGATGGAAGCATGTCGGAATGACTTTATTGCAAGGTCCTTTGCAAAAACTGAAGAAGTGCAAGAGCTAAAGAAGTCAGAAAAAAAGCAATGACATTAAGAAAATATTGCTTGTACATTGAATTGATACACATAGCAATACTTGGTAGATTCTAACTACAAATGAAAGACTGTGTATATATACTTAGCCAATGCTTCATATAAATAGAATTACTTCTTATACATGGACTATACTATATCTCAGGACACGTATTAGTGTTGACTTCTTAATGAGTTTACTTAAGCCTGCGAGTTGAATGTTGAATTGAACATACAAAAATACAGTGCGGTTTGTTATAGAATCAGTTAAAGTTTTGAAAATTTTACCAAATTAAACTAATTGTTCCGATTTGATTTTAATTTATTTAATCAAAAGTTTCGAGTAATTATAATTACAATTTTTTTTATGCTAATTCGGTTTGAAATTTGGATATGGACCACCATATGGTATCTTGGTGCGAAACGTAATTTTTGAAACCGTAATCTAATTAAAAAGGGGATTAAGGGGCTCTCCAAGGGTAAAAAGGTAATTCAATTCCCTGATCCATCGCTGGCTATATAAACAGTTACCTGCAAAAGCTAGGGTATAAAAGCCCCAAATTTATTTTTTTCTCCGCGCAAAGAGACGAATCCTTCGCCATCGACCCAACGGTACCTCCTTCATTTCTCTCCACTCGTCGCCGGAGATCGGTAAACCTTCTCCTGTTGAGGTCTTTTCTACCTCCTAAACTTTTCAGATTCTCGATTCAACGATTTGAGTTTGATTCTGTTGGCAGATCGTACGTAATGGCGACGTTTGAGCTGTACAGGAGATCGACGATCGGGATGTGTTTGACGGAGACTTTGGATGAGATGGTTCAGAGCGGTACGCTGAGCCCTGAGCTAGCTATCCAAGTCCTTGTTCAATTTGACAAGGTTTCTTTTTTTATTTATTTCACTCAGATGTGACTGATCTTGGAGTCATTTGGTTTGCTTCTTTTGTTTTTAATGATATATATATATATGTGTGTGTCCTTTTGTAGTCTATGACGGAAGCTCTTGAGAGCCAAGTGAAGACCAAGGTGACCATCAAGGTCAGCTTCAGTATTGTTACGCTTTTGATCCCTTATTGTGAAATACTAAATCTTCTACTTTGTTCGTAACTGCTGTTCATCCACTTACTTGTAGAGACGAGTCATCGTTTGTTTTAGGTTTTGCTGATTTGAACCTGATGGAACAATGTTGTAGAGTAGAATGTTTAGGTTAACCTCTAACAGTGACACAGTGTCATTCTTCCTGTAAAGTCTTAAGCTTTTTTGGTGGCAAGTGGCAACTTGATTTAAGCTGTATGGGGTTTGTTTAATTATCTGCTGATGAATCGGTGCTTACATTGGTTTATCTCAGGAAATAGTAACATTGTCATGGATTCTATCAATATCAGTTTCTTTGGATATGCTATATGCGAATAATAAATAGGTTGTAGATGGATTAGATTAGGCTGTATGGATTCATTATCCGGTTTATAAGTGTAGGAGCTTACATTTAATACCTCAAGACTATCCAGATTAGTGTCAGTCCATATAGCTTGATCGCAAGTTATTGTTTGCTAGTGTTTTCGATGATTGACTTTAATTCTCTTCCAACATATTACCATTGCTGATGGTGTTTTTAGAACCAAATATTAAACGCTGCATTCAAGACTAGGCAGATGAAGCAACCAGATACTTAATCTCGTTTTTTCTTTTATTTTTTATTTTCTTGTACAGGGGCACCTGCACACTTACAGGTTCTGTGACAACGTCTGGACCTTCATTTTACAGGACGCGATGTTCAAGAGTGAAGACCGTCAAGAGAATGTTAGTCAAGTGAAGATAGTGGCATGTGACTCTAAGCTGCTCACGCAGTGAGAGATGTTAATTACCAGTAACAGAGAATACATGCTTACTCCCTTTGTAATAGATTTTGAGTTTTTTTTTAACCACTTTGTAAACTCAGCACTTGCTATATATGTTGAGCTCCGTTTGCAGCCAACAGTTTAGTCTATATGTAAATTCTCGGCCCAAAGACAAATGAGAGACTGTTTTGTTTCTATGAGAAAGTTACTTACCACTCATCTTGAGATTACCTTTCATTTTATTAATTCTGTTTGTGAGCATTTATGTTGGAATTTCAAATATTTTGGGTATTACTTAAACTCGAGTGAGCACCCGGAAAACTTTAAAATTCAAAAAACTCGAAATTATTTAAAATTTTAAACTATTTAAAATTTAAATAAATATTTTAAATACATCAATTTATATTTATTTCGATATGATATTTAAAAATATGTGAATCTATCTATTATTAATAAAAAGAGAAAAAATTATAGAATTTAGACACGAATTTATTATTTATTTGATCTAGCAATATAAAATATCACATCTTGTTAGTATAGGATTGGGTTTCGGCCCAAAAAACATGTAGATCATAACAGACGAACGGTTCACCTCTACCAATAGCCGTAAAGTATTCAAACTCGGATCATATAGTGTTATACGTTTTCGGATTAATCTATTCTATAGCATTAAGTTCATTTCTCCAAGCTGATCGAATAGCCGACAAGTTTATCAGAAAGAAAAAGAAAAAAAAAACATAAGGGACTGGATCCGATAATTCGAAAGTCTATACAAATGCCACACCTAAAGTATTATAAATGCAGTTTTGAGAAATTCGTAACAAGTGAGTCCGTAATGGGCTTTTGGATTACAAAATAGATATATAATCAAACAGTCCAAAAGGTTAATAGGTAAAATCCAGTGAGCGGAATAGTCGTCGGAAGGTTGCTGCGATTTACCTCTCTCAAGTCACCGTTTTACCGCCGGTGAATTTCCACAACGGCCAATCTCCCCTTCCTCCACACGCGCCGATCACACCATCTCTCTCTCTCTCTCTGTATTGCCCTCTTCTCCCATGTTAACTATCTCTACTTCCTCTCTTGCTGAAAGCTCTTCTCTTTTGGCAGTTCCCGATGTTTCCTCAACTGGAGATTAACCCTTATCAGATTGGTAGCACCCTTGGTGAAGACCATGTCTCTGCCTCCGCATCTCGCATTCCTTATATAGACGAAATCGCCAATCATCCTGAGTCTATCTACGCTGCCTCCGGTTTGATTCCCGACGGCTCTCAGTTACTAGATTCCCCCGCACCGGAAGGAGCTAATCAGCTGACGGTCTCGTACCGTGGTCAAGTTTACGTTTTTGATTCTGTGGGTCCTGAAAAGGTGAGTACTTTTGTTTAGATTACATAATAAAAGTGTGCACTTTTGTGTGTTTCTGACCTTTTTGGGGGGGAATTGATTTCGTAAGGTCGATGCTGTGTTGTTGCTTTTGGGTGGTTCTACTGCTGCTCCACAGGGGATGGAGATAGCTCAACAGAATCATCATATGGTTACCACTTTTGTTGTTTGTTTGTTTGTTTGTGTTCCAAGTTTTATACAATGGTCACTTCCATCTATGTTTTTTTTTCTTTTTCCTTCTTTTTGTTTAGCCTGTTGTGGAACATCAGAGCCGGTGTAGCCATCCGCATCGGGCACAGTCCTTGGATAGGTTTCGGAAGAAGAGGAGTGCTAGATGTTTTGCGAACCAAGTAAGATATGGTGTTCGCCAGGAAGTGGCTTTAAGGTCAGCAGATTTTTCATTCTCTTGTTTTACTTGTTTTTATTCTAGATTGAGGTGCTACACATCCGAACCTCTCTTTGATTTTCTCTTTAACCAGTTTGAGCTATAAGCCTAGGTGGGTACACTTAGTGTTGATGTAGCTTTTGCTGCAAGTGTAGTCTTAGCAAAATCCAAAAGGTTGAGTTGTATCTGTTAGGAAAATGGATTATGTGATGTTTACTTCTTTAAAAAGCATACTAGTATTCTTGTATAACTAAGCTGGAAAGTTTCTCCTTTTTCTTTGGCTATACTCTGGTTAATTAATAATTACTCACACTTATATGCTATGTGTTAAAAAGACCGCTTCTGTTCAAAGTACATCACTATTTTTGTTAAGTTTGGCGACTATGAAAGTGATTATGCAGTGGCTCAGGTTTCAATGTCCGTAGCTTGTTATATGAGAATATGTTTGTAGTTGAGCAGGATAGAACTTAGTTGTGGTTAGTGTCATAAGTAGCTCAAACTGAGAATAAATGACGTGTCTATCTCATCATCGAGAGATAGGATTTGTCACTTTTCCTACAACTCTGACTTTGTTTAGTCTTTACCAGAATGCCACGTAATAAAGGTCAATTCTCCTCTGCAACGACGGCTGATGGGGCTTATAACTCGGGCACAGACCAAGATAACGCACATGATGATGGTCGTCCAGAGTTATCGTGCGTTTTGCCTCTACCACTTAACTGTTTCTTCAATTAGTGCTCAATTTTTTCTTGCTCTTTAAATGTGAGTGTGTCTTACGTGTAGGTGTACTCATTGCGGCGTTAGTTCCACATGTACACCGATGATGCGACGTGGACCTTCAGGCCCCAGAACTCTCTGCAATGCATGTGGACTCTTTTGGGTTTCCAGGGTGCGTATGAATCTCCACAAAGTGATATAAATGCATCACCTACTCTACTCATTCTGTTTTCACATATACTATGTGCTTTTAACGTTTTTAAAATTGTTAAATTTTCATAGGGTACATTGAGGGATCTCTCAAAGAAAACAGAAGATAATCAGGTGGCAATGATAGAACCTGTAAGCATTTTATCCATGTGTGTCTCTGGTTTGTTTTACACATAAAAGGGAAAGCTTCATTCATTATTGTTTGAAACTGTAGGGAGAGCTTGGGAGTGATGCCGATGCTAACAACTCGAACTATTAACCTGCAACGGTCGAAGAACACTTTGCCTTGTTTTCTCTTGCTAATGGGGATAACTCTAATATGTTAGGTGATCACTAGATGATGTGATAAGAATCAGAAGATAGAAGAAACTCTTATAGTATTAGTTGCTCTTCTCTATGAATGTATCTTCTCATCATCACATATATTATAGAAACCTAAACCGAATCTCAAATCAAATTACCATATTAGAAAGAAAAAAATGTTGCATCTGTCTTATTCAGTATGATACTTGCAAGAAGAATGAGAGCTGTTTAGGCATCTTTACAACAAGTTTGGGGGATGTTGCTGCTGTTTAATACTATCGTTTACATCATTATCTATGATTTCAAAGAGATAACCAAAAGTGGGGTTTAATCCGATGTGCTTGAAGATTCAGAGGAAGTATATTTGGCTATAGAAGCGTCAATCCTCTCCTTGTCTCTAGTTGCAAATGCTTCTAACAGGACTCCATTTTTGTAGAAGTGGAAGAGAGGAACTGACTGTAGACATAGTAGTAAATCAAAACTCTCTTGTTGTGATTGTTGTTGTTAGATACCAAGATTGCAAAGAGGCTTGACGTACCTTGATACGGAGCCTTTCAGCGACTTCAGATTGTTCATCATATTCGTCTATCACCTGCAAAATCATTTGAGCAACTGATGAATCTTACTCAGCCAACAAGATGGAGTGTTGTAAACATGATGAAGTTTTATTCATACTGAAAAGGATACTAACATTATGCTTAAGGAAGATAACGGGAGCTTCTTGGTCACCAGATTGCTTGCAGAGCTTTGAGAACCCCTGCTCTATGTACTTACAACTACCACATGAAGGACGATAGAAATCAACCACAACCAAAGTGTTAGTCTCCTTGGCTTTCTCCAGGACTCTAAGAAGTTCATCATCTGTCTTGAACTCAGTGACACACTCAACCGGACATAGATCTTCTTCGTCTTCATCACTCAAGTCCGCTTGGATCTCCTGTCCTAAGCTATTCGCTCTCCACGTGCAGCTTTTGTTAATTATAGTCATGGATGAAGAAGAAGCTTCAGCTCTTAGAAACGACAATCTGACTTCATTGTTGCGACTGATCCATCTAGGAAATGCACTGGTTTCTATCGGTTTAACCAGTCCGTTGCCAAATCTTAGGTACTCCGGATGAAGAATGCTCTGCTTCTGCATTGAAAATGAGTGTCAAATCACAGTTCAGTTGGATGATTTGATCAAGTTTTGCCACAATCTGGAAACATCAAAAGAAACTATATTAGAAGAAATATATAAGCGTTTGTTACAAAAAGAACATGCAAGTGCAAACTCACTGAACAAAGAGACTAATCAGAAATGCAAAAAATACATACATTGAACAGAACCAATGTTGATACATGTTGATAAACATAGAGATTTTAATGGGCGTCTCAGAGAGATGAACATAGGAAACCCAAAACAAAACCACAGAGCATAAAATATCTGAGTTGTGGGCATCTTCATGTTAGAAAAAAAAGAGTAAATATTTGTGTTGGATTTGGACTCTTACCTGTGTCAGAGGATGGCTTGAGATTGAGAGAAGTAGATGAAGTTGAAGCACGGAAAACTCTTTGGAAATGGGAAACAAGAATCCTCATCCTCCAAGTTGGCAACTTTCTAACCACACAACAGAAGACCAGGTGATTATGGTTGTTGCACTGGGCCTTTACCTTAGTGGGTTTGGGTTTACACTCAGCACTTAATTGTCAACAAAATAGTAATGCCGGGTTCCAACAGTATCTCTCACATGTGCCTCTACCTGACATAGGAGTATTGTTGGAACCTATATAGAGTGTGTGCATATGCATGTACCATGTACTAATTAGTTTATCTACTAACAACAACAATACGGACATAAAGCAGATAATTAATACAAAATGTGGTAAATAAATGGTGCACAGTCATTATATATAAACAAAGTCATATAACAAGACTGTTGAGAAACAAAGCACAAAAACAAAGTATCATCAAGAGAATCCAAATAGCTCTGGGGAGTCGATAATCTATAATTTAAAGTAAAAATCTTGGCCTATGATCTAACTCCTAAGTTTCTGGCCATCGAGCCATACAAGCTTTGGCACAACCTGCGGGACAAAAGAACTGA
Organism: Brassica rapa; assembly: GCF_000309985.2. Taxonomy (NCBI): domain Eukaryota; kingdom Viridiplantae; phylum Streptophyta; class Magnoliopsida; order Brassicales; family Brassicaceae; genus Brassica; species Brassica rapa. Next base: position 26,822,679 of record NC_024797.2, read on the forward strand.
ACTCGTCCCCTGCAATCACGTTGCCTGCTATGTCCAACTGTTTCAGATCCAAATCTCTTAACACAAAATACGCGTCCCAGTATTTGGTGACCAGACTAGTCATCTGTCTTCCAACTTCATCCTCAGTCCACTCCGAATTAGAGAGCGGTGAAGAACAAAGGTACCTCGTCGTGTCAACTGAGTGCTCACCGATGTTGTTGTGTGAAACATCCAACACTCTCAGCTGTTTCAAATGTCTTAGAGAGTCCAGTGCTGAAAAACTCCGGATTCTGTTGTGACTCAGGTTTAGGCAAGAGATAAGTTGCATTGCCTCCAATCCTGAAACGCACATACACAACATTTAATCACATATGCAACGGTTTCAAATCAAGGACATAAGCATGTTAACACAGGACATTTTGAGAAACTTACCTTCAGTTGAATGAAGCTCATTGTGACTGAGGTCTAACATTTGGACAAACAGCAACTTCTCGACAGAGGCTATCCGAGATAGCGATAAGTTATTCAGCCGTAAACATATAGAATTGTTTATATCCCTGTATTGAAAGAGGTATCTTGACAAGGATTCAGTGCTTGAAGTCACCTGCGTGAACATTCCCTTTATGAGTAATAGGCATACTTGAAACATCTAGAATCGAACCATATACTGTAGTACAGTTAACGGGAAACAAATTATAAAGTATTCAGAAGAACAGAATCTCAACTTATGATTCACAGCTAAAACAAGACTTAAGTACCTTGTGGAGTAAAGCTACGCTGTGCTCATCCTTGTAGTAACGATAGTGCGAAGAATCCAGCACCATTAGATCACTATACAGCTCGAGGATTTCTTCATAGTGAACACCCTTAACACCATTTTCAGATATCATTGCTTTAGCCATCAAAAGCCTTGCAAGAGTGAGCTTTCCAATTTTGCTAAACAGGAAAAAAGAACACAAAGTTCAAGACTACAGTTTATCTTCCCCATTTCAGATGGTAAGGATTGAACTCTAACTCAATAGTAGATAGGATACCTGTCAGACAATGCACGAAATAACTCAATCTCTTCCTCTATAGCTTCCTGACGCCATTTCAAACCCATCTGTTGATCTAAGTTGACGAGAAAGTTCAAATCTTTTGACTGTGCATCCCAAATATCGAAACCATCCGTCCACGAAACAATGACTTCTTGTGAATCTTCTCGGACGGTGTCATGAACATGCGCTGTGAAGACAAACTCGTAAGGAGTGCTGAAGTTACATCCTCTGGAAGAAACAATTCCTGGAGAGTTCCCAATCCTGACCTTCACTTTGTATTCCTTGGGGAAGCAAGGTTCTGAACTCATATAGTTAAGACGAGCAACCCATACACAAGACACCCGAGAGTTTTTATTCGAAACTGGCTCCCAAACAAGGTCCTCATTTCCTCTCAGTTCAGAATCAACCGCAACAGTAGACGAGCTTACTCCACTAACAGCTTGGTCAAAGTAAAGAATCAATGGAAACGAACCCGACTCAGAACAAAAAGTAGTGAGCTTAGAAGAAGCAGAGTCGTTTAAGCACCCAGCTCCTCCAGATAGATTGATACGGGAACCATGTGAAGGCCATGAGGAAGTGAGAAGAGGAGTCTCCACATTAACAGTTTGATCAAGAAGCCAAAGATGATAAAACCACCCACTTTGGTCATCTTCGTCCGTAAATATAGCATCATGAACAAGTTTATATTCTTCAGGAATCTTCTCATTTGGCATGAACCCCTCAGCCTTTCTTGCAAGAAAGCTTGAAAGAAGTACACTGCAGAATATCAAACAATAAAAAATATAAATATATTTACAAGAATATGAACATGTAAATCAGAATAAGTAATTTATTTAAGTAAATAATATGCGTACCTACGATTATGCCAAGCAGAATAGTTGCTGAAATCTTTACTGATCATATCCTCTGTATACTTCAATTCATCTTGTTTTGACCTGTTGGTTAGCTCCACAACAAACCTGGTAAAGGAACAACACATTAATACGCAGTGGTGCCTTGAAAAAGAACGTTGGCATTGCCCACCTGCGATAGTTCCAAGCGTGAAAGTTTCTGGAATCAAGGCTCTGGAACTTATCCAAAAGTCGTAACTCATTCCCTACGGAGGAATGGCCTTTACTCAAAACCCACTTGCGATGATGCCAAGCACCGTATGACTTGAAGTTCTGCCTCAAAGCACTTTCTACCTGAACTCAGAACAGAATCCACAGTAACCAACGATCAACTACTTGCATAAAGTGCAAACCTTTACATGAATGGCTGTGTGGAACAGGAAAGCTCACCACTTTAAGCTCTTCATCGAGAATTGACTTGACCAAGTCTTGATTAGACTCTTCTCGTGAAAGGGTATCCTCCACGGCGAGCTTACGGTAGTTCCACGCAGTGTAGGCCTCAGGGTTGATCTCTAAGAGCTTCGTGCTCAAGTCAATAGCTTCCTTGGTATAACTACAAACCCCAGAACGTTCAGACAAGCAACAGATGATTGGTTAAGTAACTAATCCGAGAGAAAGTTTGTACATTTTGTTATGGTGATTGGACATGAACTGAGTCTGGAGAGATCGGAGCTTAACGGCTTTAGAAGCGGAGGCTGCCTCCTCCTCTGGCTTGTAAGCCTTCCTTGGACGGCCGTGCATTTTGTCTCCGACGATGAGAGAGGCTAGAGTCGTAGCGGCTTCGATCGAGAGAGAGAGAGAGAGAGAGGCTCTTCAATCGAGAATTTATTCCGGTCTGGTTTCATGATTTCAACCTGGTTGAATTGAAATTACGGTCGATCACTAACCGGTTCTGTATTTTTGGTATGATCAAGAACCGGGTTTTATAAATGTGGAGGCTTTTGTCATCGTTGTTGTATCTATTATTTTCAGTTCAGGGATTTGATTTCAAGCTTTGACGAAGAGGAAGTGAAGATTTTGAAGGTTTGCATCGATCTCTATTTAGTTTTCCCAATTTGGGTATCTGTAAAGCTTGAAACTTTAGGGTGTAGACAACTTTCGTTGGGTCTTACAGTGTTGTGTGGGTGCTGTGTTACACTATGCTTGCGTTTATAATGCTTTTGTATCTTGTTGTTGATTAGCTCTGAAGCTAAAATCTATAATGGAAGATTCAGAGAAAAGGAAACAAATGTTAATAGCAATGCGCAATGAAGCTGCTGCTCCTGCTGCTGCACAGAATGATGGTTCTGAAGGACCTGAAACTTCTGTGAGCACGCGTCAGCTTTCAAATCCCTTGGCTGAGACATCTACTCACCAGCAGGAATCTTGTGAACCGACAAGGTTTGATTATTACACCGACCCAATGTCTGCTTATTCTAGTTTCAAGAGAAACAAGACTTCTAAGCAACAGGACATCTCATCTCCTGGTTATCAAATGAGCCCTCCAGTACCGCACTTTCCTCAATCTGTTCAAGGTACTTGTTTCTTCTGCAACACCCTTTATAGTTATGCGTCGGTCTTACTTTACATTTTGGCTATATTCCTGTGAGGCCAAATAAAGTAGTCCACTGATAAGTCTTCCTAAACAGTGTTCCAGTTCTGATCCTTTCACCAAAATTGTTAACAGGATCGTTGGGCAGTGACTATCAGGCACATGCCAATCATGGCGGTTTCCAAGAAGCTCATTGTGGTGGTGATAATCTCCATGCTGAACCAAGAGGTGTGGCACCCTCGCACAGAGCTCCACCCGTCCCTTGGATCAACAACTATAGGCCTCCGCCTCCTCCATTTAACCATTTAGGTCCACCTCAGTGGGTGCCTCGCCCTTTTCCATTCTTTCAAGGAAACCCTGACATGGGGAATAATAGATTTGGTGGTCGAGGATGCAGCTACCACAATACCGCTCCACAGTTTCCTCAATACGGACCACGACAAGCTTCTAACTGGGCCGGAAACACATATCCTAGCTCAGCAAGAGGGAGAAGCCGAGGACGCAACACAAGCTTTGGAAGAGGTGGAGGAAGAAGACACATAGAACAAGGTGCAGAGCGGTTTTACTCCAACTCCATGGCTGAAGATCCATGGAAGTATCTTAAGCCAGTCTTATGGAAGAGCTGTTCAGTAACTTCGAGCCGCAACTCAACAGGTCAAGCTTGGCGTCCCAATTCTATAGCACCAAAGAAACCTATGATAATAGAAGCTTCCCACAAACCTAGCAATAATCAGCAGAGCCTTGCTGAATACCTTGCTGCTTCTCTAGATGAGGCTACAAGCGATGACCCAAGCAATTGATCATGACAACTTGAGCAAATGGAAAACACCAAATCCAAGCATCTTGAGCTCCATCAGGATGCCTGGAAACATCACCTGTGAATCTTTCCGAACAGGTATTGTTCCATGGATGGTGTTGAGGTTCTTAACATAAGAGAATGATGGTTATCTTGGAGGTGCGAGTTAGAGAGTAGACTGGTTAGCAATCCTGGTGTTCAGTCAGGGTTCTGATTATCCAATTGTTGTGTACCCGTGACGATTTTGATTATCCAATTGTTGTGGAAAGCTATCAATAAAATGTGTTATACTTCATGATGTCTATTAGACAGTACAAAGCATGAAGCCAAAATCATCTTCACTCATTTATTGGGCTGTATAGTTCTTCGTCCCTCTTACAATTTTGTTCCTTACAAAGACACTTACACAAACCTTTTCAGTTTTCGTGTTTGACTATAATAAGAACATAAAGGAAAATAAAAAGTCAATATCTAAATGTTAAAAAACAGCCTTCGTATTAAGAAAGCTAAGAAGCTGAGATTCCCAACTAAAAACATCATTAATCACCGATTCACCATACATCTCTCAGGTACCTTCCTTCAGTTTGAAGTTTCTTAACTATAGCCTCTGCCTCTGATGAACTCACACCTTCCTGGAGATTTGTAAAACATAAAAAAAACATAGTTGGTATTAATCTTCCAGGAAATCTAACCAAGAGAAAATCCACATTCTACCACTTGTTTCACAATACTCATTCCATTACCTGCTCCTGAACAATGGTATGTAGAGTCCTGTGGACATCTCTCGCCATGCCCTTAGCATCACCACATACATAGAGATAACCTTCTTCCTTTATCAGATTCCAAACTTGTGAAGCCTGAACACATAATGAAAAGCAAAATAGAAATGGGATTACTATACATTTCACTTTTACCAAAGCCTGATGCTATGCATCCCCGGATATGCTTACCTTCTCTATCATCTTATGTTGAACATACTCCTTCTGTGCTCCCTCGCGAGAGAATGCCACAATGAGCTCAGAGATCACGCCTTTATCAACAAAGTTATTGAGTTCGTCCTCGTAAATAAAGTCCTGCAACATGTATCAGCATCTCAACACGATGACAATTCTGATGAAAAAGGTGCATCCAGGTCTCACCATCCGTCGGTTTCTACACCCAAAGAAGAGCAAAGATGGACCTAGTTCGACTCCATCTTCTTTTATAGCCAACCTTTCCTGCAGAAACCCTCTAAAAGGTGCCAGTCCAGTCCCAGGTCCCACCATAACGATTGGAATTGAAGGTTTGGATGGTAGTTTGAAATTAGATGCTCTAATAAAGATTGGCGCTCCACTGCATTCACTACTTTTCTCCGCAGGAACTGCATTCTGAATTTTTCAAAGCTGTTAAAACCAAAAAAAGCTAACCGAAAGATAGTGACAAAATGAGGGTGAGAATTACCTTCATCCACGTAGAACACAACCCCTTGTGGATTCTACCAGTAGGAGTGGGACCGTACACTAGTGCGCATGTAACATGAACTCTGTTTGGCGCCAACCTGTATTAGACGACAGAGAAGCTCAAGACTAGTTTTCCTTTCTGCCAACAACTAGTATCTCAAAAACAAATAATCACCTCGGCGAGGACGAGATGGAGTAGTAACGAGGTTGTAGACGAGGAGCTATTGCAGCAAAAAACACGCCTAGTGGGGATTTTGCAGATGGAAATGCAGACATCACCTCTAAAAGACTTCTCTGACTTGCAACAATCCATTGTGAGTATTCATCCTACAGCCAAAAGAAAAACTCAAAGGATGATAACTCATGAAAACTTAACACCAAGAGAATAATATATACACCACCACCAGTGATTCAGAACCTTTCCATCAGGTGATGTCAGGTGCTTAAGTTTCTCGGCTTCACTTGGTTCAGTGGCATAGGCCGCCAAGGCAACTAACGCAGACTGAAACCAGAAGAACAGTTTAATATTTAGGAACAACTAAAAAAATCAAAAGCTATGTGATGCTGATCTCAAAAATAATACAAGATAACCTTGCGAGGAGGGCTCAAAAGGTCTGCGTATTTTGCCAAAGCAGTACCAAGTGTGCATGGACCAGGGAAGGGAGGCGGCAGCGAGCTTCCCCGTGGTGAGCCATCTTCCTTATCAGTATGTACGGAAAACACTAAATCTAGAGAGTGGCCAAGCAATTTCCCAGCTTCCTCAACTATTTCAGCATGATTCTCAGCATATACTCCTACATGGTCTCCTGTTTCATATCTGCCAAGAAATGCCATTCATTTTTATAAACGGGTGAACGATCTGCCATGAACTAAAACATCAGATCAGTGTTAAATACTTACGTAATACCAGTGCCAGATATGTCGAACTCGAGATGAATACAAGACCGATCAGATTCTGGTTTGTGAAGCTCTCTCTGCACAGCTACATTAGCTCTGTTCTCCAAAAAGAAACAAATTTTAGAATGCAACCAAAAAAAAGATAACATTGTATTTATTACACGGAGCTTCATATACCTGCAAGGATGATGAATGTCAATAGCAGAATTTCCGTTGGCAACATTCAAGTCCACTGATTTCTCAGATTCAAAACTAGAATCATGAATCACTAGCCGGTATTCAGGAATAACAGCTGTATAAGGAGTTACCACACTTGTATCATCCTCGTCTCTCAGGAGCTTGTCAAGCTCAGGCCACAGCGATTCTTTCCTGCAAACCATCCAAGAAAACATGAATAATACAGCGTAAAGGTGATCAAGCCAACTCTGAAGCTTCCCCTTCTATACTAATCTTTCAATCAAAGTAGCAAACGTAACAAAGAGAATCAGAAACAAACCAGGCATTAAAATCGTCCTCAATGCTCTGATCATCATCTCCTAGACCAACTTCAATAAGACGCTTTGCACCTGCATTGAATGTTGACGACAATAATTACGTTACCCAACAGGAAAATAGAAAACATCCAGTACCATTATCATCATAGGTTAACATGTCTCTTTCCAATATATACTAGCATTAGATAAGAGCTGAAAACTATGGAAACATACTCACGTACCTTTCTTAGAGAGCTCTTCATCAAGAACTATCCCAATCTGTTCCACCATATCAAATTACAATCAGTTAAGGTTGGAAGAAAATCAATAAGCTAGAAGCAGACACATTTTCTTAGCACACTACCTTATTAAAATGTTCATATTGGCGATTACCAAGAGCAAACACGCCATATGTTAGTTGTTGAAGCCTTATTTCCCCTTCATTTCCCTGGAAACATGAAACACAAAACACTGAGGCCTGGGAAAAAAAAAGCTACTAAAACCATATCAAATCTGAGGGGAAAAAAGACCTCGGTAAACCATTTGTAAAATCTGGCAGCATTGTCAGTAGGCTCTCCATCTCCATAACTAATCAAATTACCGAAAAAAAAATGAATCCAACAAACTCATGAAGGGCATAAAGCAAAAGAAGTCACATTCAGATTCAAATATGTCATACGTAGCAATACAAAAGAAAGCCAAAGTTTCCTTCTTCATCTTTTCTTCATATTGGTCGTCATCAGCAGCATAATCATCCTAATTAAAACCATAACCAGATAAGATAGAAAAAAAAATCAAATCAAGCGATGAAAACTAGCCTCACACAGGTAGTGAAGTAGTAGATCATACCAAGTCAATAACTTTGACTGCAGCTTTCTCATATCTCGCTTTGATTTCTTCTGCTAATGCCTAAGAAAAAAAAATAAAAAATGTTCTGAAATGACCCAACTCATAAAGACTAAACCTTTGAATCACAACTGTAACTCACACGACAGAACACAGAATCATAAAAATCACAGCTTTTTAGCAAATAGTCACACACACTACCTTAGCAAAACCTTCAGCTGTTCCAGTCTGAGTACCAAAGAAGATAGAGACTCTAGTCTTCCCAGATCCCAAATCCACGTCATCATCCTCGTCCTTAGCCATCAGAGACTTGGGGATCATCAAAGGCTTCAGCTCCTGCCCCCGATCCGACGTCGTTTTCCTCCATAACAGCACCACGAATCCAACTACCACCGCCAAAGACGTGGTTACGACCACAAGAACGACGTCGTCCGAGACAGAGTCGCCTAGGTAAGGACCCAAGATTGACCTGAGCTGCTTAAACAAATCGGAATCGTACAAAGCGGAGCTCATCTTCTCTCTAAGAACTTGAGAAAGATTGGATCTTTCCCGTCGCTCTATCTATGTGTCTGTCTCTCTCCAAGGATGGAGGATTCGGGAGAGATCGAGGAGGGAGATGACGGTAGAGAGACGGCGAATTGAATTAAACGGCGATGGTTGAATCTGAGTGGGGCCCTGTCCTTTTCGTAACTCTTTCTTCTTCTTCTCTCTTTTAACATTGTCAAAGCTCAAAAGGCATGTGGGGTCTCTGTTCCTTCGGGTTGTTTGGTTTGGTTTAGTTTATTTCATTTTCGGTTTAGTTCGTTTTGCTTATAATTGTGCTTGAATTTCACGAAAACAAATTCAGTTCGGTTCGGTTTAGTTTAACATTCGGTTAGTGAGAGTTTCCACCGAATTTAACTGAAGTTTTCGAGTTCCTGTTAAAATTTTTAATTTAAATTGATTTATAATTTTGGTTTTTTCAGTTAGTTTTGATCAAAATTTTGGTTTGTTTAATTAATTCATTTTGAAATTTGATTAAAAACTGATTGGTATAGTTTTAGTTATATTTTTATTTTGTTTTTTCGAAAAACAAAATTATGTTTGGGATAACAATTCAAAACTATGAAACTTTGGTGGAAATAGGGTGGAGTGGACTTTTGTAATTGCCAAATTGAACCAAATTCTAAACTGAACATAAACCAAAAACCTAAAATGTTGGTTTGGTAGACAGGTTCAAATCCGCAAGGCTGCTAGTAATTCTGAAAAGTAAGATCTTTTCTTTAAAGAATGATCTTTTTCCATAAAATACCAATGATTTTTTTCCATAAAATACCACTTTAATAAATCATTAGCTGAATGTAATATAAAATTTATATGAGAAAAAGAATCAGTAAAGATTTGGACAATCAGAGGAGGAAAGGTAAAACTACTTTAGGGCATGATTATCGCACAAATCTTTAATGGAGTTCTTATTTTATTTTATTTTATTTTTTTTTGTTCAAAAATTTTTTTAAAAAAAAAACAATCGCAAGTTGGCACGTGCCGGGAGGATCCGCGAACAGTTGAAAAAACCTTTCAAAGTCGGCTCTTATTTGAAGACTTGTGGGTCCCTCTTTAAGATTCGCGTAGGAAACCGCGATAAAGATGGTCTTAGACATACAATCAGGAGCTGGATAAGTATAAATAGACAGTGTCTGCTTCTTTAAACGAAGCTAGCCTTGCCTGTTCTTATGCCCATTCAAAACTGCTCTTTCAAACTCAGACCAACCCAAGCTCTTGTTCACTAAAACCTGCCCCAACAGAATCATGTTCGGGTTTACCGTCTTGAGATTCAAGTACGCTCTATGCAGCATCAAGGCATTATGCATATTCCCTCGAGACGCAGAGACGAAGATATCGCTCTTCACACTCACGTAATAATCCACTACAGCCATCAAAAAAGCTTTCCCTTCGACCTCAGCTAGCTCCTCCGCAGAGGCTAGGCTTTTCTTGTTTTCCATCACCGGGAAGAGTTTGCGCAGGGTGGAGATTCTTGCTTCTCCTCCGTAGACTTGGTGTGAAACTAGATAGAGACGGGTGTTGTTAGTGAAACCCAAAGCTGAGAGGAGTAGACCGATCTCTTCCGGTGTCAATGGGCAACGGCCTTTTGATATCCATAGCGTCTAACGCTTTGGAACTGGGAGGAGGATATCTGAGTCGATGCACAAGAGAGTCCCCTAGCTCCCGAATGCGAGGACTGTCCTCTGCGACTGATTAAGGTTCTGCAATGGCTGAAGTTGCTTCATTATGGAGCATCGATTCAACAAAGTATGTCAAACGATGAAGACGATTCGTACGTACAACAAGGAACGAATAAAGGACCATTTTTTTTGAAATCTGGTGCCGGCGACTGGGAAAAAGATCAATGAAGAACTATCTGAATCTTAGGACACGAAATCGCAGATTATACTTGTGTGGCAGATGCAGACTGTAAACACAAGTATTCCATCTCTTTGAGTTTAGTGGTCTTGAGGAGATGTGAGGGAAAATTGCTGAAATACTTTCGCCCTGCGGGTACGTTGTTTCGGTTTATTCAGGTTATATCGGGTTCGACCACAACCTTACCAAATTGAACCAAAACAATTAACTAGGTTTGATTTTCAGTTATATTTCAGCGAACAAACAAAATAACGTACTCATTCCTTTTGATCAAAAAAAAAAACGTATTCATTCCTAGCTGTTTGAAATCGAAGTTTGTCTAACGGTTTGTCTTTCTACTTTCACATTCTTCGGTGGCTTTTGTTCGTTGAAGCAAAATATAAAATGTTTATGCATGTTTTGGGATTTCACTCTTGTATGTTTACCAAGTTTATTAATCAAAATCAGATGTTTAAAAAGCGGGTAAACACTAGGGCAACATTAGAAGTAGAACACTATGAAAGTACAAAGTACTAATAAAGCAAAACTAACGAGGGTTTTGACAATAAAGAATACAAGACAATACTGATATCCAATGGGTTTTTTTTTTCAGTGCAAAATAGTTTTAAATGAAAAAAATAACAATACTGATATCCAATGGGTTTTTTTTTTCAGTGCAAAATAGTTTTAAATGAAAAAAATAACACGATGTGAAAAACTTGCTCCAGTCTCCACAATACGACAAGAATTCATTCAAATATTTTTCAGCACTTATTCAAAGGATAAAAAAGAGTAGTGAAAAGGAAAGACTTGCAATTTGTTTCATCCCATCGAAGTCAACCCTGCACGCACTCTCTTCTCTCGCCGTATTATTCCCAAGATGGAAGCCTAACCCAAAGAAAAAGATCCACAAAATGAGTAACATACAAAACTTAAAAATGTATTTACAATAATGGAATCAGTTTTACCCAAGTTTAAGAGAAGTGTCGGAGAAGTCATCTTCAAGGGGAGCTCCACTGTCATAGCTTGACACATTCGTGGTCGCCGACTCTGTCTCCACAGCCTCCTTTAACGCCATCGTTTTAGCCATTTCCATCGTCACTACCTAATATTATATCAAAATCAAGATTTACCTTATTAGTATTACTTATAAAAATATTGAATGATCTCTACAATAGGTATAGAGCCATACTCTCTCCCTCAGTCTCCTATTCTCATCCACCAATTCCGATCCCTGCGAGTATTTACTCCAGTTATATTAATATGTGGTATACTTAATATATATAGGCTTGGTTAATCATCATATCATTTGATAATATGAATTGTACGTACTAACCCGTTTCTCAAGTGAAGAAATCTGGCTCATCAAAAACTCTCCCTAGTTAACAACAACAAACAATGTCACCTTTTTATATATGTGCTACATTAAGAAAACATGTATGATATTAGTCTATATCTAGTAATCAACCTTTTTCTCAGACACACGGCTGAGTCCGGATTCGAGCATTTTCTCCAACCGCTGCAACTCTTCTAGGTTCAATCCTTCAAGATCCTCTCCTCTCAGTTTTCTGTTTTACGTTAGAATACAACATATCTAGTAATCATTTGTCTTTATAAATTCAGTTTCAGGAGACGACTAAGACCCCACATCGCACACAATATGCATATATACGCTAATAATAATGTGGATTCTTAAAAAGAACCACCCATCGTCGGATAAGAAGATAACAAACTAATGTCTTATAATATCGAAGAACGCCTAAACTATTACCGTAGCTTTTGTGATGATCTCGATCCAAAGATCTTTGTAGAGTTGGTTGGACTCATTCAAAAAATTACCCAACCAGATATCGGCTCGTAATGTTATCAAACAAAAGTTCTATCCACCTATACTAGAAGTTGTTAGCTACAAATATTTTAATAAATATGAGAATAATGAGTCATATTTGCAAGCTATTAAACTTTTCTGAACTCAAGAAATCATTCTTAAAATCTATTTATAAAAGCTTCGACGAATCTACACATGGAATGAAATTATGACTTCGTTTTTAGATGAAATAGATTCTAATATGTAACATAAAAATCATTCTCAAACATAAAAACCACACATGCAAAGTCGCAAACATATAAATGATGCCATACCTTAGCTGCTTGGTTTTGTCTTCGACTTCCTGACTTAGTCGGGAGAGGTTACAATTCTCAACCTGCTAGATGCAAAATCAACATTTTTAGGTTCTGTTACTGATATGTGAAACCAAGTAATTAAATGCTTCGAGATTAATGATGACAATTATGATATGCCATTCTATACCGCTAAATCTGGACTTACACCAAACAATTCAAAGAAACCCGCATAACAAGTGAATACTGGAGAAAGAGAGAATGATTTGATGAAAGAAAAAGAGTGAATGATAGTGAGAATACCTGGTTATATGGAGAAGGCTGGCCCATCACTTTGTTGATGTTACTTGCATGAAGATTATACCTTCCCAATATATCTTTCATCCTACACGTTTCAACAAACAATCCATCTTTCATATTAACATTTACATTGTCCAAATATGCAATTTGCGAAATTAGTTAATTAAAGAATACACTAGAAGCACGTCTCTAGTCCCCATAAAGAAAAGGAAATCAAAAGTAGACATCACGTCATAACATGTGCAGAAGATATTTATTAGATGACTACATTCTCAGAGATGTATTTTTTTTTTTTTTTGAACGACGAATATTTTAATAAAAAGCCGAAACAGAGTTCAAGCCCGTGGGCTAAAGTTACATTCTCAGAGATGTATATATGCTTCTGCTTCTCACAAAAAAATAAACGAGCGGTTAAGACTCAATCCCCAATCATACCAAGTGGACATTGTTAAAAGACTTTTGTAATACATAAAATAATGAGAAAAATCCATTCTAATTGTGGTAAGTACCATGTATCCATATATGCACATGCTTGCATAGGTTAGCACAATCACACTATCATATTCTACTTTCCCCTTCCTGATTATACAAAGTTAGCCATAAGTCTAAATGAAAAAAACTAATAAAACGTAAATAGCACATACTTATAATTCATAATTTGTATATTTTTATTAGGAAAAAGGGATGAGAGCAAGTACAATAAGAGTACAATAATTTAAGTTGTCAGAATCTTTATTTTTCTTACTTCAGTATATCATCTAATTATGCGGTGACACGAGTTGATTACGTACATGATATCTCCAAGCCCGAGAATAATTTAATTTATAAAGTAAAAAATAACCAAATATCTGATATAATTACGTATCTTAACATAATAGCATCCCTCCAACAATTTTGATCTCTATAACACAAAAAAAAATTGAAAAAATAAAATAAGAGAAGAAGATCTATAACATGAAAGTAGAGATACCTTGAGCTAGAGAACTCGAAGAGCTTGCCGGTGGCAGAGAAGATGATGAGAGCAACATCGGCATCACAAAGAACCGAAAGTTCATCAGCTTTCTTGAAGATTCCTCTTCTTCTCTTAGAGAAGGTAACTTGTCTCGCTGTTATGTTATCTATCTTCTTTATCCTTCTCTTTTCTCTCGCCATTTTACACGATCTCGTTCACTACTGATCTTGAATCCTGCCTACATATAACAACATTCAGACCAAGAACCAAAGAAAGAAAACGAAGTGGGAGGATGGTTAGCTAAATAGGGTTTATATAATATTCTCAGGAAACCCTAGATGGGTAGAGATAGAGAGAGATAGAGAGAAAGAGATCAGATCCAGAAACTAAGAGAAGTAAAAGAAAGAACAAGACTAGGAAAATCCAGGAAATGTTCTGCTTAAGGGGAAAACAGATTCATAGCTGTTACCTTTCTTTGAGTGGGAGGATCTTAGATTAGGTTTTGCAATCTCACAACCCACTTTATTAATTTCTGAGAAGATAGAAAGGCTTATTTATTCCCTAATGTAGTGTGTGAGAGAGATAGTGACGGGAGAGTTTGTGTGTTCAAGATTGGAAAGACGAGTCTGCTTTTTTTTAGCTAAACAGTGATTCACTTATTAATGGACCATACGTTTTGTGTTCCATCAGTTTCTCAAATTAAAAATCATTAAATGTGTAAATACACATAAACACATTTTGTGTTCTGTCTGACTGACCTGGCAGGCTAGAGACTACTACAGTGTGCTTCTTAATTAGTTGTGAAACATTAGCTAATTTACTTTGTTGCGTTTCAAGTTTCAACTCAAGTGGATGGCCTATTGTTGTGTTTATCATAATAGTGGTTATATACATCGCTCATAGTCATACCAGTCCGTAGATTGTATGGGATATAAATATGTTATTATAATTTGATCAAAAATGTCATTATAAATTTAAGTTCTTTTTTTTTGTTTTGCAATTCGGAACCCATAAAATTTTATATATTAACTGTTTAAAATTTTGGGACAAAAACTAATGTTTTATTTAGCTGAAACAAGCTCATATTTGTTTTCAATATTTCGCCATGACTCATGGATTAATCTGAAATATTAACTTAACAGTAGCAGATTCTATTTGAAATATGTTTTTTTTTTTGTTATTTTGTAATTCTTAATTAGTAGATAGATATTTTATATCTACCTTATTGGTTTTGATATTTCACATAAATGGTGTGTATTAAATATTCCATCTAATTTTTTCCTCATCGTTCATCCACACCAGATGCGACAGTTGATAAGATCTCTCATATCTTATTCCACCATCATTAACTATCTTCTTCTTTTTTTTTTCTGATAGGTCAGCCATTTACTAAACCCTAACTAAAGTTGATCTCTGATCCGGTTACACTAAAAAGATAAGAATGACAAGTAGACTAGTCTTCTATTTTTTTTCCCGTGTCAGTGAAAAAGTAAAATTGTAAAAATTAGTGGATTTGGGCCATATTAATGTCCAAAAATAGGCCCATCAACAAAAAGTAATAATCATAAAATTCTTTCCGGCAGTGAACCTTCCGACTCGTGAAGAAGCTTTACGACAACGACAGCAACCGGTAGAAACGTGATCCACCAGACAAGATGCACACTATAAAGACAAGACAAGACACGAGATCAGTAGACTCAAATTAGAATTAGCCGGTGAACATTTCGGAACTAACCTCTAAGGAAAAAGGATGATGATCTCTCAGTTCTTCGTCTTATCTCAGCGTGGAGATAACATCGTCTTCCGCGACTGTAACCTCCCTCTCTGCTTCTTCCTGTCTTATTTTTTTTTCTTCTAACCTCATTGATCTGTTTGATCTACCAGCATTTCTTATGATTGTACGATCATTAGATATCTGAAACTCGTTGTTAAACATTCTTTGTAAAGCTAAGTTTCTTTAGTTTTTCCGGAGAAAACCCATTAGATATTTCTTTGTATTTACTTGAAGAACCTTGTTTGTTTGAGCTCATGCGATTTAACTTGGTGTATCAAACTAGAATTTTGAAGATGTGGATCGTTTTCATTTTGCGACGACAGACCGAGCCGAGGTACCAAAAGGCAGTACAGAGACATTCTTCCGTAAAGTCAAGTTCTGGAAGGAGGATGGTAATGCTGAGGCGCCACCTATCTTTGTAGGTATCATCGTCCTCGTAAGATAAACCAATGCTCAAACATAACAATCCATAAATGTCTTCAATAAAAAAAAACAAATCAAATTAAATGTTCTCTACTGGTTCTGTAATGGTTTTATCTAACTCTGTGCTTTATAGAATGTGGATGGTGTGAACTACTTCCATGTCAAGGTCGTTGGTCTATATTTCGTTGCGACCACAAGGGTTAACGTGTCACCGTTTCTTGTCTTGGAGCTTCTGGAACGAATCGCTCGTGTTATCAAGGATTACCTTGGTGTGTTGAATGAAGATTCATTCAGGAAAAATTTCGTGCTCGTGTATGAGTTACTTGATGAAGTCATTGTAAGTCTCATCACTAGAATGTATATTACTGCATCGTATAGTAGTGAGCTCTACTGAATTATCCTCTTTTTTATTAGGATTTTGGTTACGTGCAAACTACATCAACCGAGGTATTGAAGTCCTATATGTATTCAACGATCCAATTTTGATTGCTCCTGCACGTCTTCAACCTATCGATCCTGCTGCCATCTTCACTGTAAGATTGATTTTCTTCTTTTTTTCCCCTCCTTATGGTATATGTGATTGACCAGGGACCCCCTTGGATTAATGATATGCAGCAAGGAGCCAAAAGAATGCCTGGAACAGCAGTTACGAAATCTGTTGTAGCTAATGATCCTGGTGGTCGGAGAAGAGAGGAAATTTTTGTGGACATTATCGAGAAGATCAGTGTTACTTTCAGTTCAAGCGTGAGTAGCTTATGTGGCAGTCTCTATCTACCTTACCACATCAAGCTATTTATTTTAGCAGATCAATGCTATGTAGTTGCTCTTTATGTTAGGTTTCTTCCTAGAAATTATTTATTTATATTTTTTTCTCTTGATTTATAAACAGGGCTATATACTGACATCTGAGATTGATGGCACTATTCAAATGAAGAGTTATCTTTCTGGTAATCCGGAAATTCGTTTAGCTCTTAATGAAGACCTTAACATAGGAAGAGGAGGAGGATTATCAGTATATGGTATTTCTTATTTCACCCCTTTTGAATCATCATTGTTTATTCAGAAGAAATCTACGTTCATTAACTATGAACTAAGCTGCATGATTCCAGTTACAAGTCCTTCATAATCGTTTCTGTAATATATATAGTTACTTTCAACTTCATGCACATAAAGTGCGCTTGACCTTGCATTATGATCTAATAATTGGTAACACCACTAGTGAAGTATAACTTGGTTCTTTTGTTGCAGATTATAGGAGTTCTCCAGGTTCAGGGGTGATTCTTGATGACTGTAACTTTCATGAGTCTGTTCGTCTTGATAGCTTCGATTCAGATAGAACTTTGTCCCTTGTGAGCTTTAATTTTTTTTTTACTACAGATTAACATTTTGTCATAACATGTTGTTTTTGCACTTTAAACTCTTGTTCTGTTTTTTCAGGTTCCACCAGATGGTGAGTTTCCAGTGATGAATTACCGTATGACACAGGAGTTCAGGCCTCCTTTTCATGTTAATACCTTGATTGAAGAGGCTGGACGCATTAAGGTGCTATTAATACGTACACATCTTCTAAATCAGATGGAAAACTATATAATATAAATCTTTATCCAATATTACTGCTGGCTGAAATTTAGGCTGAAGTGACAATTAAAATACGCGCCGAGTTCCCTTCAGACATAATTGCGAACACGATTGCTGTTCAGATGCCATTGCCTAATTATACTTCCAGGTACTTAAATTTTTGGCTGGTAACGCTAAAATGCATTTTCATAAATGTTGAATCACACAAGAGATAGATGCAACGGCCAACGGGTTATGTTTGTTGTGACAGGGCTAGTTTTGAGTTAGAACATGATGCGGTTGGACAGAAGACAGATTTCAAGGAAACAAGCAAAATGCTCGAATGGAGTTTGAAAAAGGCAAGTGTTGGATCTCTAGTTTCACTTATAGTATGGTTGTTCTTACGTTAGCTAAATGTGGTGTTCCAGATTGTTGGCGGGGCTGAACATACACTGCGTGCCAAGCTGACATTTTCTCAGGAATTTCATGGTGACCCTGTTAAGACAAGAGTTTTCCTTATTTCTCTAGTAGAGCACTACTGATAAAATAATCAATTACGTTGTTAGGTAATATCACAAAGGAAGCTGGGCCTGTCAGCATGACTTTCACGATACCCATGTACAATGTTTCTAAACTTCAAGTAAGTAATATGTTGACTGTTCCGTTTTTGTATTACCATCAGTCTTCCTCTCCAGTCACCTGTTGTAATGAATTGTGTGATGCAGGTCAAATACTTGCAGATAGCAAAGAAATCAAGTAGTTACAATCCCTATCGATGGGTGAGGTATGTGACACAGGCCAATTCGTACGTGGCTCGGATATGACTTACTTCCAGATAATGCTTGCACTCTCTCTTTTACTTCTCGAGTGTGTGTGTTCACTTTTCAAGTCATACTTGTTCTAAGTTCTAAAGGGTGTTGAGAAGATGCTTCACAGTACGTGTCCAGTGTTGTCTCTTCTATCTTACTTTTCTTTATATATCATCCAGTTTTGGTACTCATCATCAATATTTTATTTTGTTGTCTCCTAGTGATCTGTTTTCATGGAATCGGTAGAACTGAATCCAAGATTCTGATTTCTACATTAAGCAAATTGCAAAGATATAAAGATGAAATATTACGACACTTCTTGATGTTTTAATACAGCTTGTGTACGCGATTAGATTAACTTTATTTGATGCATCTTACAAAAATTATCAAACTTATTAACAGAAGCTCCATTCAGTTACGGTGATACATTTTCATGGGCAAAATCTCTCTTCCCCACTGTACACTACTATATATACCATTCCTCAGTGACCACTTTTTTCTACTACATTGACTAAATTGGGCCAGTGGACAAAAAAATCATCGTCTCCCTTACCTTTCTCTTCCCAAGGACACGCGATGTCTCGAGTTTCTGCAAGTTTCTTGACAAGAACGACTCAAGTCCCCTAGCCGGGAATGCCTTGTGAAGGGAGGAGAAGACGAGGAAGATGATGATGTTGGAGAGGGAGCCTCGGACTGTCCGTGAGCCCGTCCTTGATTATCTCCAAAAATGAAATCAGCAAAGTCGTCCATGCTTGTACTGTCTGTGCTACAAGAGCATTCATCTGAGGTGCTATCAAAGAGAGAAGAACTGTCACTCGACGAGTCCTCTTCCAAAATTCTCTGCAGCCTCTGGAAGCTGGAGTAAAACGACTGTATGTTGCCAGGTCGATCACCACCAGGAGTGTTGGAAGACAACACAGGACTTGCAGTAGACACAGTAGCCTTAGGTACCACCGGCACACTGCTTTTTTTATTGGATGCTTCAGATTTGTTACATAATACCAATCTTGGTGGCGTTGGAGAACACCTGTGTATCCAGTTCATTTGAATATATAACATAAGTAACTAGATCAAACATAATCCACAATCTTAAATAGACTGATAGATGGAGTTATTATTGTAATATTATTTACCTTGCGTAGAACAACATATAAGCTCCCTTTGTCCATACACTTTCAACATCAGAAGTTACTACCTGAAGATAATCACAACAGAAGAATTAAACTTAGAAAATTTTATTCAATTGTAACAATATTCAAAACAGAGCTTACTTAGAAACTAATTCACAACTCTTACCGTGCTATCATCAGCTTTGTACCACTTGTTTTGACTGTTTCTAACATAGCACACGTAGTGACCAGAAAATGCTGCATTCATTGTATCCAAGTGAACAATAACTCCATAGAGTTTGTAGTCATGTGATTTTTCACTTCCACCGCTGACATATGGAGTCAAATCTAGAGTTTCTGGAAACCTGACCAACTTATTGAGCTTCCCGAATTTCCCTGACTGCAAGAAGTTTCCTAAATTGTGAGCAAACAAAAAAAACACAGATAGACTCAAAAGAACAAGCCATGTCTAGTTACCTGGAATCGTTTTAGTGCAATTGTAAGGACATTCGGAGGCTCTGTGATTTTCAGTTTCTTTTTGGCTCTCTCATAGGACTTACAACTGCTCACACAAAGAAAAAAAAAGCTTAGCTTCGATCAGCTTTTGAAAGTAAATCCTACTACCATAATCGGATAAAAGGTTGCAGTTGATTGGTTAGAACTAGTAGGCAAATACACGACCATGAATGTACTACATATAACTGTCTTGAAATGCATCAGGGAACTGTATCAAATGACCGTACTAAGTTCAACACATGGAAAGGAAACGCTGACAGACCTGCCACATTTATATTTGTTTTCTCCATCCAATATTTCAGTTCTTGTAAATCGATGCAAAGCCTCCTCCAAGGTGCTGATATCACCATCAATCTCAACTGTCAGATCCATCATTTTCTCACGCCGCTCAGATTTTTCTTGACATTTCATGCATTTAATCTATTGTTTTACAAGAAAAAAAAACAATCAGCACTACTAGTTCCTCAAAAACAATGTATAATGCGGCAAATAAAATGTAATAGTTAGCAGCACCTTTGATCGGAGGTATCCACCGAATGTCAAACCAATGAGAGTAGTATCTTCTAATTTCTTAGTCTTTGGCATATCGCATCCAGATGCCTTAATGCACACAGACTGCATTGTGTCGACAACAAACCTGCAAAAGGCAAGAAAAAATGGGAAGGGAAAATGAAATCAAAACAAGTTCTTCCAGTTGTAGTATACAGATAATGCATTAAGTTTATTTGATAGGCGAAATGTCAGTTCACCTAAGGAATTCATGCGCATCTTCTTGCTTGCCATTCCCAAGACGGATTCCAATACTCTGCAGCTGTGATAGCAACCCACTAGGGGACAGTGAAGACTTCCCTTCTTTTGCCATTAAGACCAGCTTCTCAAACCCACAGGTGAAGCACTGTTCTTTGTTTGGACCTAACAGTTAAATGAACTATTAAGAGCTTGATATAATAATGATAACTAAACATCAAATAAGCAACATATATCACATAGAAAAGAAAAGAGAACAGAACCAGAGACGCACATGTTCTAGAATGGAGTTGTTGGAGGAAGTATGTGGTCAGAGGAGCAGTGAACATCAGGCATTGGAAGACCACATTAGCAAAGCAGCTGCAATAAAATGAGAACTTTCTTGCATTAGCGAGTGTGAGCTATTATAGTTCTTTTTACAACAGAGGATGAAGATTATAACAGCCAGCAAAGAACATACACTTCTTCAGAAAGCATTATTCCCAGACTAAAAAGACTTTGAGAAGAAAAACTGGGGTTACCTATTGCCACAATTGATGAGGCCACAAGGCTGGAACTCAATTTTACTTGTATACAGCTTAGAAAATAGTTCATATGAAAAGAGCCCCTGCATACACACAAACGAATTGATAAGAACAAATAGCTGTGTTGATTTGTTGATGCAGGAAATAAGTGTTGCAGAATGATGATAGTATCAAGAGCGCAGTGATAACCTTATGACTATGGTTTCCTGCTATCTCATTCTCAGCTAATGACTTCGGTCTAGTCCACTGGTCTACAGCTTTCAGGACTGACGCCTTCATGCCACTTCTTCCATTTAGAGAATTTATACGATGAACGTCAAGACCATTCTGTTTCTGATGGTCAAGAACTCTTCCAGATTTTGCACCTAGAGCAGAATGTTTCATAGCATCAGCACACTCCCTAGTATCTGAGGCCTTGGACGACAAACGTTGGACTTCCCCAACCTTCATAGGGGCCAACATAAAGCCGCTTCCAGCACTGGTGCTCTTTGACTTCTGAAGTGTCACAGTGGACAAAACAGTAGGGTTCAAAGGACTCGGCACATCAAGAGAAGAGGATCTTGGCAAAGAAATTTCAGCTTCATCAAATCTTTTGGCGATTCTTTCTCTTGAATTCACTTCACCGGAAAAATTACGAGTTCCTAATCCAGCCCTAGTAGTTTCTTTTAGATTATTATTCCTAGGCTCAGATATTTTAGCAGCTGAGATGTCCCTAGAGGAGCCAAATGACAAATTCAGAGAGGATTTACCAGATTTAGAACCATCACAATTCTCACTTACACGCTCTACTGATCCAAGAGCAGTACCCCAAAAATCAGATGACTTCAGAAGAGACGGATCAGCTGATCGTGGATGCCCATCCGTACCTACTGAAGAGACTAAACTACTTGATTCGCTCGGGTTCTGCCCGGGATCACCCCCAGGTTTATTCAGACTCAACTTAGGCAAACTAGCAAGGTCATTTGCAGACTCAACCAACTGCACAAATTTAGGAGACAACGGTTTGGATTTCACATCATCAATATTGCTGAAAAAGGTCTCCTCTGACTCTACAGAAACATGATCATCACGTGGAGGCTCTGATATCTCGGAATCAGATGAACTGGAGCTCTCACAAAAAGAAATATCATCATCATCACCAGAGTCATTACGAGGGGAAGAGGAGAAGCCAGAAAACGAGGATCCAGATGTTTCCGCAACGGAAACAGCTTCTTCCTTATCCATAAGTTCATCTTTGTTATCTGCACTTTCTCCACCCCCATCTTCAGGAGATATGACAGGATTAGAGAGTATTGCTTCCCTGACTTGTACATTAGTAGTAACCTGTTCTGTATGCAGCAATAGAGTTTCATCAGGGGTAAGCCCTTCATTTCCTTCTCTGAACTTCAAATCACAGTCGCTTTTCTCATCATCAGTATTATATAAGACAGAAGCAGGATGACATTCATCTCTGTGACCTTGCCGCCAGTGGATAATTTGACATTTCCCGGAACTGAATGAAAAAAAAAAAAAGTATCAGATGTAACGAACAATACTAACACATACACGTAAGGACAAATGGAACAAGCTTGATAATTTAAGACACAATGTAAAAAGCTAGATAACTGACATAAATTTATCATCAACAGAACATTGTCACTCACAGATCAAGCAAGATTCAAGTACTACACTTTCTCCATTAATTACGCTATTATATTATCCCGACATAGAAAAATCAAAACACTTTACTTAAAAGATAACAGGGATGCACTTTGAGTACTGCTAAAGTTACAAAAACTACCAATATATGCATACCAATAGCGAACGGCTTTGCAGCGAGAGCAACGAGTAGAGGCAGGAGAATAGCAGACAGGACACTGAAAGCTATTAGGGACATAAACAGAAGAGAACTCAACGGAGGACTCTAGCTCAGCTCTAGCAGCCTCCTCAGACGCATGGATAAGAAGTCTCCGAATCTCCTCCCTTCTCAGAGCAGCCAGCCTCCATTTGCGCCTAACAACGAAGGCGACAACAGGTAGAACAAGAGAGATCAAAAGGAATAGACTTGAAAGCCCGAGATCCAGAACTAGGAGCATTTATCTTCCCCACCAGATGCAGAAAAACAATTGGAGCTCCGAGTCAGACCACAAACCATAGATTTCGCCGCCGAATTGGTCGGAAAGGAGGTTACTTTGAGGATCAGAAAACGAGATTTGGCATGCAGAGAGAGAGAGAGAGAGAGAGAGGAGAAGATGGTTACAAAGTTTAATCTGTTGGTGGGTAAGCTTACAAATGATGACCCAGTAACAATCGAAGATCAAACCCTCGAGAGCCCAAGTTGATTGGTTCTCTGAAAATGTAAAAAAATCAAGTCTTTTCTTTCTGGTTAGGGTATGGAACGAAGCAAGATAGAAAAGTGAATAGAGATTCTTCGGTAGAAGGAGGAAGAAATTAGCAAGAATATTGCTTCTTCTTTTTTTATTACCTGGTATACTATATATTTTCCTTTTTTTTTTCTTTTTACCGCCAACAGAAATTGATTTTTATTTTAATAATTTGACGTCAAGACCAGGAAGTCTGTTAATTTATTTAGACAAATTTTTCAGGTGATGCTTTTCCTTTTTTTTTTATTGGATAAAAATAACAGTTCAACGATGATAATGGTTTTTAAAATATGGTGGTTCCTTTCACGTATATGGAAGGGTGAAAAACGCTTTATACTTATCTTCTTACTATTTCTCAACTCTCTAGAGTATACATGGAGAAGACAATTAATTTAATAACATGAAGAGTTGGAATGAAGCCTGTTAAGACGTAACCTCCCTTTTTGCTGAATTGGTAACCACCCTCTAAAACTAGCTCATTTACATGCAACACTGACGCTTCTTAGAAATTAGATGCACAGGTTAGTGATACGAGAGAGGGATGATGAAGTTACGGTCAACGATGCATGTAGAAACAAATAAAGTGGAATTTAAGCACATCTAAGGTGGTGTTTAAGCAAAGAGTGATACCAAACAACATCCATGAAAACATTTTTAACTCATGAGTCATGTCTATATATATATTTTTTAACATATTAATCTCTTAAATGTCGTCCTTTCCAACAGAGGAATACAGTGAAAAGATTTATTCATTTATTTCAGAGTTCTAAGAAAAATACAGAAGTGAATTGGTCTTCCGACCTAACTAGATAAGCTACGCCGAATGTACTCTAATGTTGTTTATTACCTCTTAAGCAAAAGTCGCTTTGGCCGAGTGGTTAAGGCGTGTGCCTGCTAAGTACATGGGGTTTCCCCGCGAGAGTTCGAATCTCTCAGGCGACGAATGTATTTTTCCACGAAAACTTTTTAGAATAATTAAGAAGCCCAATTATTCTTGTATTAAGCCCAAAAGCAAGCAATCGTCTCAAAACTCTTTTCCATCCCCTCTCTTCATCTTCTCCACACACATCTCTCAGATTCTCTCTACTCCTTCAGCTTTTCATAAAGTTTCCACCTTTACGGCAACAATGGGCGTCAAAAGCTTCGTGGAAGGTGGAGGATCGCCTCTGTAGCCGCCGGCTGCTCAAACTCACTCTCTCGGTCTCATCAAACTCACTCTCTCGGTCTCCACCGTTTCTCTCGGCGTCAGTCTCGTCAAAACGGAAGGCGCCGCCGCGCTATTATCCGGCGTCTCCGCAACCCTTCTCCGTCATACGCTTTACTCCACCACAAGGACGGGTCTTTACGAGGTGCTGAAGAACAAATGGTAAAGTTAGTGGAGAGCGGCGTGATGAGAGATGGGCTGGGGACTCACGCGGTGTAGGCAAGGGCCTTTCACTGTTGTGCTCTTTGTTACGTTGGAGCAAGTCAAGAAGCTGCTTCGTGATTTTTGATCAATTCCATTTTATTCTTTAAGATGATTACTAGCATTGATAAGAATGATTACTTATATTGGTTTATTCCTTTTTGTTCAAGCATTGTTGTTTTCATACAGTTCAACTTTTTGTTTCTATACTGATGTCAATGTCACTACCAAAACAATATAACAAGCAAACAGTCAAGAACACACGAACAAAAAGTGTAGTTTATTTGGTCTTGGAAGCAAAGAGAAGTGAATGAATAAGGCATATAAATGGAACTGGAGTTAAATGGTGGCTGTACATGTGGGGAAGTTGGGGTTAAAAGCAGCTCTTATAAAGAGATCATCATCTGGACAAGGTCCTAGGTGTAGTGCTGGGTTGGTTTCCTCCTTTGCCTCTGTCCCCTCCGTTGTCTGATCTTCCTCTGTCAAGAACATGCGGGCTTTGGAGTTTGCTGCTGTCTGAATCCTGGTTCTGGTTCGACTTCGACCCTGTTTCTCTTTCAGTTTCCTGCACACTTCGGTTTTGCTCCGTAGAAGGACTGGGTTGCCCTGAGCTGCTTTTCCCTTTATCCATGTTTGAGAGCTCGTTAGCGATCTGACTCCGTCTCTCTTTCAAGAAATTGAGCCGCATTGTCAATTTGGAAAGTGCAGAAGTTGTTGTTGTTGTGTTTCCCTGTTTGTTTTTTTAAGTACTCAGCTCCTAGTTTTTGAACGTTATTTGGTTATAATGTAATGGTACGTTTGTGTTGTTGTTACTTACCTCTCCCTTTGTGCCAGACCTCTTAGACATGCCCGCAACCTTTGAGGTTTGTTGCGAGCTTTTGCTACGTGGATCTTGTATTTTCTCTATCTCATTTTCTCTTGCAGACCCTTGCCCATCCTGTAAAACGTTACCAGAGGCTGCTTCGGTATCCTTTTGTTTCTCTTTCCTGTGACAGAGTTTAAATAAGACTATTATTAATTAGCTTTGATAATGATTTAAAGCAAAGGTAGTAACTAGTAAGTAAGATTAAATGTGAAACTTGTTGGTGAATCCTTACATCTTTGAATTGTGCTCTGGACTTCTCCTAGATTCTCTGCTGCCACCATGCGGTGAACCAGAGCCTTTAACGTCTTGCTGACCAAGCCTATTCTCAAGATCATCAACCTTATGTTCCAAGTTGACAATATCAGCCTCCGCCTGAGCTACTTCTTGCAGATCTTTCTTCAACTATGAAACAAAAACATGTGTTTCAAGTTGAATATGTATTTTTAACACAGGCAGAAAATGAAGGAGAGCAACCTTTTCATCGGTTGTTTCTGGAATAGTTTGATTCCCTTTGGACATGTTAAGTCCTGATTCAAGAGCTGACTTCCTGTCTATCTCTTGCTGCAACTGTTCTTGTAGTCTTTCCACCTTAGAGAAAGAAGGTAAACCACATTCACATAACTAAAACAACTTGTAATGTATAGCGAGGACATGGTGTTGTTATAAGCAAGCTTACATCATTCTCTAGAGCTTGGCGCCTCACGTACAAGGCCTTCTTCCGCCGCTCCAAACTAGCCTGTAGAACTGCATTGTTCTTAACCTGTTCCAGGATATATAAAGGTTGTTACAGGTCACAGACTCGTTACAAGTCACCAAGCAATAATAACTCAAATGGACTTATCCTGACTTCATCTGCAATTCTGTTTTGTAGCTCCGATTTGGTTGATTCAAGTCTTTCAATGTCAGCACTGCAGAATATAAACATTGTCAGTTCTAAGTATCCATGTAGAGTTAGTAGACCACAATCATTTACAGAATCTATTTTAGTTCCAAACAAGTATAAAGTTCTAACAAGCTCTCCTTTTGAGTTATTGATCTAAACAAAGATGTTAGTCACTAGTAGAGATGATAATGATACTTACTCGTCCTCGTCTACCTCCAGTGTGAAATCAATAGATTCCATAGAAAGGTTCTTCCTCCCCTGAGCACATAAAAGACCAAAGTGCTACTAAACGTGTGGATCCCTTAGGCACTTGGGGATTATAGGAAGAAGAAAAAAGAAACTTACATGGGCACGGCCCCAGAGCCTTTTACTTCCTCCTGGTGCACTTGATAATGTAGTTGATGAGTTCTTATCCTCAGCTTTTGAGACCCCTAACACAGCCTTTACCTGTGCACTATCAGAACCTTTAACCAAAATATTCTCATCCTTTCTTGCATGCTCATGCCGTGGTAGTGAAGACCGTTTAGAGCTGGATAAGAGCTTCTTAGGAACTTTGGGCTGCGTACTTCCTTTTGGGGTGGATTCAGAGCTTGTAATTTCAGTTATCTGCAACATGAACAAAAGTAAATGTCTAATATTCTTGCAAACACAGTCGCCAAGTAAAGATGGCGTGAGAGCCAAGGAAACTAGATTAGTTATTGAGACCTGAATAGAGGGCCGTGCTTTATGGTCATGGGGAGTTTCGGCTGAGGCTTCACTCTCACTGTATGATCTATCAGATTCATTTTCAAAACCCTCTTCCTCATCAGTGTAGTCATCAGATCCCTGTGTGCCGTCATAGTCTTCATCATCATAGTCTCCATCATCTGTTCCCTCCTCCGTTTCACTACCACTCTCTTCTGAGTCAGAGTACAAACCAGCTGACAAGGAACCTTCCTGCAGCCATAGACCATATATGTAGTTAGGTGTCAGTGTCTGAATATAATAAGCACACTGGTATATAAACTAAAATGGTCCTTTTAAAGAGAGGATTACTATGCAGAATGGTAACTTCTCATCAATTATGGCCATGTGACAAAGGAGTGGTTTAAACATAGAGAGTCAAGTAGAATCTTACTCCAAAAATGCTTTCATACTCTTCTAACAATGTGATCACTATAGCCTGAGCATGATTGGCTGCAGCAGCTGCTTGCAGAAGTTGCATAGAACCATCACCGCCCACATCAAAATCATTTTCAATGTTACAGTCCCCAGCCAGAAGAGGTCGAAGTAGTAATGGTGCCATACAAGCTGCAACAGCGTTGGTGTTCATCCGGTTCACATTTTTGTTAGAGGCCACTAGCTGCATCATCATCAGGATTCTTGCAAGAGGAATAAACAAGGTTTTATTGGATTCAGTGACTGGTGGTTTTGCACATAAACAAGGTTCAACTCTAAACTTTCATAAGCTAATAGTGAAAATAGATGAGAGACTACCTTTGTAATAGGCGTCTATTTGGTTCAGGGAATGATTCACAAATTGCTTCCCTCATAGCATTGACTCTATTACCACGGAGAGTACCTGATAATGTTATGCGTTAGATAACTAGGAATGATTCAAGATGTCTCAATGATAAAACTTACGGCAAGCTTCCAGAAGGGCGTTGCAGCAAGATGCAGGTACTGGAGAGGAAGGCAACTCTCTGAGAAAATACTGCAAAAATCATTGATACAGTTAGAGATATTTAAGAGCCAGCAAAGACTATAACTCAGCATTGTAGTGACTAGTGGTAGGTACCTTAAGACAATCAGCAATAACATGAGCATCTTCGGTTGGAGAGAACTCATTTTTCCCTGAAGCAAAGTGACTACATATTAAATACTAATTCACAATGCAGTAAATCAAGAAAACGCATAAACTCAAAACCTTGCTCATATTCACGAATCCGATGTTCAACATCATCAACATCAGCAGCTTGTCTCAAGATTCCTTCTGTATTGACTCCTGCAAGATATTTTTTCTTTTCTGCTCACTGTGGCTAAAAGATAAAAGGAGTAAAGCAAGATGAAAGCATGAAACTAATTAATACCATGATCTTCAACAAATCTAAGTGCCTTTTCCAAGAAAGATGGAGTTCCATCAACATCTTCTAGAGCAAGTAATACTGGTCTTCCAAGGACGGTTGGTCTTGCTGGTGCCTCATCTCCTGTTAAAAATATGAAAAAATTATATCATTGGATGTCACCGGTTATCTAAACTATGCCAACATTCTTATGAGCCTTTTATTACTCTTTGACACTCTCTCAGCACTCATGTTACTACATGGTGTTTAAGGACTAAAAACCATTGAAATTTTTGACAAACATACTATGTTCATCAACACCGGCAGGGGCATCTGATTGATCATTCCTGAAGATACCATTTTGACCCATAACATGAGAAGCACTAGGTGCTTGTGTCAAAGCGTGTTCTAGAGCAGCTTTCCACTCATGTAGATCCTCCATAGTGTCAGCCTGCAATATAAAAAATGAGATGGATGCAACTGATAGTAGCAAGAGTGAGGAGATAAAAACAGAAAAGGAAAGCAAAGTTTTGAAGGAACCTTGAGTGTGAAGGCACGTCCATCACGACCATCTGGGAAGAGAACAGTCAAGAGCTTTTTATCTGCCTTAACAACCACGCTAAACAAAAATAAAGTCCAAAGTTATATGTTGTTAGTAACACCGAACCAGATATTAACAAAATACATCAGTTAAAAGACTATAGTAAGAAAACAAGTGATGATTCAAGACAATAAAGCTAACCTGCCTGAACTGTTGAGATCAATTCCCCCAAGGGTTAAATTGACCTCACCTCCTCTCTGTTGGACTGCGCTCTGTAAATAAAATAAAACAGAAACCTACTGAGAAAGACAAACAAAATCATTTGGCAGAACCCTTGATCATCAGAATATGAAAGTTTACCGGGTCACTTCGAAAGAAAACCAGTGAAGTACGAGTCAAGATAAACCATCTTTTCTTCCAAGATGTCCACCCAAGCCCTGTGTTAATTAAACCTTATGAAACTTATGAACCAAATAAATACAAGCTAAGTTAGCACCAATCAAGAACCCTCAAGAAAACTACTCCTAAACTCCTGCTTTTGTAAACAATCGAAGTAGCATAGGTTTGAAAATGAAACAGAAGGAGGTGATATTATAGCCTCCACAGCAAGCACAGCCTGTATAACCCACCTCACATGATGTAACAGTTATCCCCAGCCGAAACTGGAAATGCTGCACCTTCTATTGAACAACTCAAAATAAATGAAAGGCTATGTGAACTAAGAATCTCATCCTAAGAAGTAAAAACAAACCTTTTGAGGATATATATAGCGGTCCACTCTTGAATACCTACAAAAGTAAATACCAGTACTACATTAGAAAAATCACTGAGATATCTAACATAAAAAAATATACTAGTAACAGTAAGGATTGTTTCTTTTCGTTTGCCTTAGCATTATTGTGTTTTACATTAAAATGTGTACATTTCAATCCACATGATTATTATATGAATGCTCAAATGTAGAAAGTAATATTACCGTGTTGCCACCACGGGAACGAGGGTCTGCGTTTCCAGACTGTCCAGGAGGAAAAACACAAGTATTGATCAATATGAGAAACATTGAGCATCTTCAGAAGGAAGACAACAACTAGGTTTGATCGGAGATGAATAGTGAAAATAAAAAAAAGAGAGAGAGAGAGAGACAGACATGATGTTCCGGGTCTTGTTCATTAGCATTCTGTTGTTGTGGCTGGAATTGAGGAGGCTGTGAAGAAGAAGATTCTCCGTTTCTGTTAGCCATTGCTTTGATATAATGCGAGTGGTCACACCATTGAAATGCAGCACTAAGGCCAAGGGAAAAAAAAAAGAAAATAATGAAGATGATGATGATAATAACCGATCTCAGATCATAAGAAGCATGAATTCAATAAACAAAACCTTGATTTTTGATCTGGAGAATGAAAGATGATAATAATAATTGTTAAATTTTCTTAAGGGTTAGGAGAGAGAGAGAGAGAGATTTGGATTTGATGAGTTCAACGGTGTTTTGAGAGAGAAGAGGTGAAGCGAAAATGTTGGGCGTAAACCGAGGAAGTCTTTTGTTTCATCATTCATTGGGCAGTTGTACACGCCCTCCCTTCTTGGAGGGAAAACATTTCTCATTCTTCTATCTTTTGACCTCTTCTCTTCTCCAACCATTTCTCTCATAAAAATACACATATGTCCACTCTTATAATTTACTCTCTAACCTATAGTTAATATATCAATGTCTATACCTAGTCTTTATATCAATTACTACATTTTATTAAGTAAGTTTGGGATAATAATTATTTGATTTTGTAATCAGAGCAAAGGGAATAGAAATGACAACCGTAATACACCCTTGCATTGGTGTATCGTGCCGACCACGACCATCCACCACTCTCTCTTTTTACTTTGTGTTAATGGTGACACCTTTGACTATTTATTATATATATACAGACATCTTCCATCTCTTTGATAAAAGCTACGTGGCCCATTCATATAAAACAACTTATCATTTGAATAATGCTGGTGCATGCATGGGGACTCCATTCATTCGTCTACTTTTTTTTTAATTTGTTTGATCGGTGTTTGTTTCATTATATTATTTCATGCATTATAATCTTTGTTTGTTGGATGTCCGAGCCAGCCAGCATCTATGTCCCGAATGGCCCTTTGGTACTAGGAAAGGATTCAAGAACCAAATTAACTGGATACACCGCAAACTTTGCTAACCGTAAATTGCATGAACCTGAAGATTTCACCGGTTAAGCCGTAATGTTATAGTAGCGGCCAGCGGGGAAGGTCATCTCCATCGTTGAATAGAATGGCTATCGCAGTTGGGCCCCAGTTTTTATGATCGACAAAATCACTCTTTGGAGTTAGTTCATATATGAGCTACTAAACAAAAAGAAAGAATACTATTGGGCTTAAAAACAAAAGGGATCACACAGGCCTATTCGTAGCTCACAAGTCACAACACTAGATGAGAATCATAAAAAAAAAAAGACAATACTCCGACCAGCTGGTTCGGTCCAGGCTTTGGAGTTTTGGATCAGTTTTCTCGCCGGTGAATCGGTTTAGCTCCCAATGAAACCGGTGTTTTATCTGATTTCGGCTTGTAAACCATACCAAGTTTTCAGTTAGCATAAAATAAAATAAATAGTTTTAATTAAAATGATAATATTAGACCACCTCCATCGGAGGTTTTAATGAAAGGTTCTAAAAAAAAAAACCAAAAAAAATAAATGGAAAATGAGTTAAAATGACAGAACCGGTGCTAAATATAAGAGCATATGCAATGGTGTGCTCCACCAATGAGTCCTTAGCATTATTTTATTTAATTTGTTTTTTTTTTTTTTTTTTTGAATAGTTAAGGATTGGAATAAAAAATGTTTGTACAATGGTGTGTCTGAAGATGGAGTCCTTAGCCAAAAAAAAAAAAAATTAAATTGAAATTGAAATTTTATTAATTTTATAACTAAAAATAAAGATACAATGATGAAAGGAAAAGATACACAAATTATTAATCTTCATCACCAAATTTGTTCCAAATATTTTCGATTAAATCATTCTTCAATCGTTCATGCATATGCCTATCACGAAGATCATTCCGTACCTGGCAAGACAATCTCGAGTTCAGACGTTGTGGCTTAAATCCTCCAAAGCTCTTCCTGAAAACACATAACAGAAAAGAGTTACAAGTATTTTTTATTCAAATAAATTACCTAAACTAAGGATAGTTACTTACCAGCACAAAATCATGACCGTTATTACCATGACCAATAGACAAACTCCCTTTGCAACCCCTGAATTCTTCTTACGTAACAAACCCACCGTCTTCTCTAGCTTTGCCACCTTCTGGTCAGTCTCAAAGAATTGATTCTTGAGCAGCCTGTTTTGTCTCTGAAAGTCACGCATCTCCTCCATGATCGCCACATCCCACCACTTCCAAATGTGACAGTCTCCATCGTCAACGTTGACGCACGAGAAGTACCTTCTGCCTGGATCTCTACGAGTGTACGAAGTTTCAACAACTGGCTCAGCACCACAATAGCATGTCGTCGGGATGCCTTCATCTGCCTCAGGTTGCACTGGGTACTGAACCGGCTCTTCAATTGGGTAGCTACTCTCAGCTTCATCCGCGTAGGCTTCAGCTTCTGCTAAGAGTAGGGAGGTCATGTCAAACTCCGACGATGAAGAAGGCTGGCTGTAGCTATAGTCTTGTCCCATGGTTGTTTGACCTGAAAAAATAGAAAATTTGTAAGCAAAGAAGAAGGATTATTAAAGAGCAATTATAAGACTACAGAGCAACGAAACAGAATAACGAGATCGAGAACTAATAAAACAAGATAGGCAACACTACAGAGGGCATCCAAGATTGAGTTCTCGAGTTCAACAGACAACAAGATTTGAATAATCAAACCATACAGATACGCAAACTAAAAACCAAACACATATAAACCGTAATAAGAAAACAAATAGACGTTCAAATCGATTGAAAACAAATTGGTCTTTCGAAACCGAAATCGATTGATGTTGAAGAACAAATACGAAGATCCCTTATATTGAAACCGAGAACGTTTTGAATAAGTTGAAGCCAAAAGAACCGGAAATCAATTGAAAACCCTAAATTTTTTGGAAACCCTAAATCGAATGTATCCCCAAATCGATTGAAACGGAAACGAACCCTAAATTGAGACGATAACATCATAAAACCTAGTTTAATCATTAAATCGACCACATAAGACTTCGATTTACCTTGGATCTTCGTGGAAGAACACGATCGAAGATATCGCCTTTTCGTCGAGAGCTTTGTTTTTTTTTTCTCCGCCTTCGGTTGAATGAATTTTTTTTTTCCAAAACGAAACACATATGCGAGCCAGCCCTATCACCCTCCGCCACGTGCACAAGGATCAACTCCTTAAGCTCCTTATCTACGGACTCATCCTTAGTTATCTTAACCAAAATATTATTATAAAATTGCATAATCCATCGGTTTAGCTGCTAAGGACTCCCAACGTGCCTCCGTTGCATATGCTCTAACACTTTTAGAACTGATAAGGACCCTATACGTGCTCATTTGTTATTGGCTAATGCCTTCTCTTTCTTCCTCTTCCTTTTTGTCGATGTTTTTTTTTTGTTTGAGAAAGAGATCTTCGTCGATTTTGATCCATGGTTTTGAGAAATCATCTCTTCACTTCACCATGGCTGCTTCAGATTCGTCTCTCCACCTTCAACCCCAAATCCCTTCCTTTCTCCTTCTCCAGACCCGCCTCAGCTTCCCTCTTACCTCCTTCCATCTCCTTCAAACTCCACTCTGAATCCCCTTCCCTCTCCATCTGCGCCGGAAACGTTGAGATGGTTGAGGTAAAAATGTCTCAGCTTTGTGAAAGGAAGAAGCAGAGGTTTTTTGTTTCTTAATTTTCTTGGATTTGGTGGTGGGAGTCTAAAAATGTCTCAGCTTTGTGAAAGTTAACACTTTTGAACTCCGTAGAAGGTATACGCTGATGATAGTTTGTACTGGAAATGATCATTCCATAGAATGGGAATGCCCCTTGTCAAATTCAGATACTTAAGCCTTCTTTTGTTTCTTAATTTCCATACGTTTGGTGAAAGTTTAAACAATGTCTTACGTTTGGTAAAAGTTACCACCTTTGAACTCTGTAGATGGTATAGACTAATGATAGTTTGTTTGTAAATGGTCATTGCTTAGAATGGGAATGACCCTTGTTGAGTTCAGATGATCTTTACTGAATTACAGATCTTAATTCCATGTCTATTTTCCTTTGCTCTAAATATTTTTGTATTTGTCTCAGGCGATGTGCAGAGACAGCCGTCTCGTTCCTGGGGCTGCAGCTACTGAAATAGAACTGGTTCAGAGATTGAAGGAATATGTCAACGCAGAAACAGGGTACGTACTCTCTTCTACTCAGCTTTTTCCGATGATATCATTTTGAGTCGTATGTGAAATATTCATCACTGTAAGGGTAAGGCTAGCTTATAATACAAAACTGCTTATGGTTTGGTGGCTAAACTTGTTTTATGCTTTGATCTTTTAGGTTGGACAAATATGCCATCTCCAAATACGCAGAGAGCTTCAAGTTTCTTATATCGATTAGTTTTAGGATTTTGGTGTGTAAATTGATTACGATCGGGAATGACTCGTATGTCCAATTGGTTGTCTAAGCTTATGATTGTTGTGCCATTGAAAAGATCTTGAGATTGTTGTGATAAAAACTATTTTCATGTATGGTTCTTCTAGACGATGTATGCTTATAGTATATGGTTCTTTTTGAGAAGTTGGGTTTAGTTTGTTTGAGTATAATGCAATGTCTTCTGTGTAGTTGGAACAAATCAAGATTTCGAGTAATCGGTTTTTTCTCATTTACGATTTGTATTTGTATTTTTCATATGTTTTATGTAATTTTTATTAAAAATTTTATGTATGCTTTTATTTTAAATCATTCTAATTAAAAAAAATTTTAAAAAATATTTAAGAACCCCTATAGGGTTCTCCCATTGGAGGAACAAAAAGTTATTTCCATTAACCAAGGTTCTTAACTTCTCATATCACCTTTAAACCTATTAATTTAATTATTAGAGCCCATTAGGGGTTCTAATGGATGGAGTTGCTCTTAATCTTGCAAAGTAATTAAGCACCCATTGCTTTCTTATTTAATTTTGATGTTACTAATATATTTAAGGTATGATTGTGGGTTTCAGGCTGGGTAATTATGGTTTGCAGCTGGTTTAAGTCGACGCCAAATTGACTCAATAATTAAATTTCTTAGCGAATGTTTGTTACTCTTATATCTAAATAAGATTCAACAAGAAGATTCTAATATTCTGACAAATATTAATGTTAGTTGCTTGTTGTCTTACTACATACGACTCTCTTTATCCTTTTTTCTCTTTTTCTTTTCTTTTTTCCGGCTAAAATAAAACAAATAGTAAGTAGGTCGCGTCTCCCCACAAATAAGACAAGGTTAGAGACGACGAAGAAGAATCAAAATCAATCGTCTTCTCCATTCAGAGAGTTTCCTCTCAATTCCATGGAAATCGAGGTCTCCAGCTCGACTCCTGATGATTCAGTAAACCGCGTCGTCTTAGATAGCATCCGAGTCAAGCGGAAGACGTTGCAGAATCTGCTCGAGGATTGCCAGCGAGCTCTCGAGCTGCTCAATCTCACCGAAACAGGTCCCGGCGGCGATGGAATCGAAGCCAGTGGCTCCCAGGAGGATAATAATAGCGACTCGCCGGAGAGGGAAGAAGAGTTTTCTTCTTCTTCTTCCGATCAAGGAGATCCTGAAACCGATAAAGTATGCTCCTTTAAATTGATTAAATTTTAAAAATTGCACCTTGATCCCATGATTCTTGTGCAGTTGTATGATCTCATCAAGTCTAGAGTCGAAGGTCATGACTTTCGGGAAAAGATTGAGTTAGCTCAAGTTTCTCTTCTCCAAGATCTTCCTGGTATTAACACTTCATTACTGTTTTGTTTTTGAACTTACTTAATAGAGGCTGTTGAATTTGGCAGAAGATGGTAGTAGCACTTGGGACGTAGTTAGTGAAGATGATGTATGGGGCGAGGGTGAAACGGAGGATGATTATGTTGTTGTTAGGGAGGAAGATATAGCTGATGGTATTGCGTGTTTTATGGCTACTTATTTATCTTCCCTTAAGCAGACCAAGGTACATTATACCCCCCCCCTGTTCTCGTATCTCTGTTCTGTTTCCATGTCTGATCAACTTATTGCGAGTGTTCTTCTTTGTGTAGGATATATCACCTGATCAGCTTCAGAAAGGTAAAATCTTTAACTTCTATGTGTCACGATTAGAAACAAAGATTGTAGCCTCTAGGGATTTTTGTTAGATAGATCTCAAATGTCTTGCTAAGATGCTAGTGAGAGTGTGACTCTTATGTCTCTCTCCTTATCAAAGAGTGGTACTAAGAGAGTTTTTGCTTATGAACTGCGATTGTAGCACTTAGCACGATGTTTTCAGTGAAGAAGCGAAAGGGGAAGCTTCGTAAAGCATGGGAAGGAAGTAAAGTTATTTACAACGTTGCATCCTGGAGCGCAACTGCCATAGGGTACAATACATTACACTCTCTTTTAACACATTCAATCATTAGTTTGTTTGTCTGACTGCTTCTAAGTAGTTCTCACCGATCAAATCTGTTCTTTTGGCAACAGGATATATCAAAACCCGATGATCTTGAGTATTGCATCCAAAGCCTTCTGGGTGTCTTGCAAGGCCATATCAAAGCTTGTCTGAAATCTGAATTGGAACACCCATCTCACTCACATTGGTGCTCATAAGTTACCAACAGACTCAACTCAGCAAATGTTTTATATCTTTCTGATTTATCTGTACATATGCTATTTGTTTGTGGCCTCTTCTTCTCTGTGATGTTATCCTCAAACATTCAATGTTAAAGATTAGTTTGATCTCAATTCAATATATGCTTGTTTCTGAAGCCGTCACCATTTGTTTGATCTCAATCTTCTTCACATCACACATAGTTTGGTGTTGTTTAGGTCCCCAACGCAGGGACTTGTTCGCCAGATATTAAATCAGACTTATTCTCCATGAATTTAGTCAATTTTGTAAAGAGAGTTTTTGTATTTCACTTCTTGTAATACACTGACATGCTAGTGCTAAAAGGAAATGAGATCTGATCCCTTACAGTTTCGAGCTATAAAGCAATCTTGAGCATTTTAGGCGTTTTCCTTGCAAAGAATCCAGCGAAGCTCCACAACCGATCTCGGAGGCTCCAGGTCTTGCTCTCTCAACGAATCTCCTAGTAGCTTTTGCATCTCTGCTGCAAATGTATCGTCTAACATCTGCAAATATGCACCATTTAATAAGATGAGGTAAAGTCTTTAGTCATGAAATCAAAAGTATAGGGGGGGCCTTACTGAGACAACAACTCTAGGACCCTTATACCAAGCTCTGCTGTTCTCTGTCTTGTTCTCCAAAAAGCTTAGAACAATCTGTCATGGGGGCAAGAGAAGAAGAATCAGCTCTCCCCAAAAACACACACGCCAGACAAAACAAAACTCAGGAGACACTATATATTGAAATAGTTGACCTCTCCCATACGATCCCAGTATCCTCGAGACAATGCGATGAATACATGCGTCGCACAAACCGAATGTAGATTATTCAGTGTGTTGGTGAGCTGCTCCTTCAAGTTATGCATGTCTGATTCTCCAACACTTTCTTTAGAGAAGGCGCAGTGGAGACCACTGCCCTTAGAGTCCTGAAGAATCTTCTTCAACGTTGTCGCCTTTTGTAGAAAACAATAAAAAAAAAACTATTACAACACGTGCATTTTAATAATGGGATTAGGATCTCAAAACATGCTAAAACCAAACAAGATTAGGAAACATAAGACTCACATTTTGTGCGAGTTTTTCGACAACAGCTTGAAGGTAACTTCGAAACTTGGCTCTGAGCATCACCGTCACCTCAGAAAGACGATCCCCATGAGCTACGTTCCCACCCTCAGGAATGCATGATGAAGACCATGCTTTGAATTGATCCTCTATATTAGACCCTAGAACATCAAGCATTCTCTTCATAGTGTTTAATAAAAATCCCAGCTGCACCAGCAGATAAAATAAACTTTTCAGCAAAACAAAACAAACAGATCTTCATTAATTTTAAGGAAAAAGGTGTTGGAACTCACCTCATCCGGAACTACATATGGCTTTTTTGGAGGCAAGATTTCTATTAGAGGTGATAAGACATTTGCATACTGCTTCTCCAGAGCTTCCACAATTGCTTTTTCAACATCAGCAATGGCCTAAAAGAAACACAATCTATGTTGTAGCTTATATACATGCAATGGAAGAATACACATAAGGCATCGAGGAACCGCTAAACTTACACTCTCCAGGACAAAGATATATTTGGGCCATCTAGAAATGATAACTTGATAGTCTTGAATGGTTTCGTTCAGCCTGGTGTACATTTCATCAACAAATGGAGTTGTTGAATGCTGTGTCCGGACTCCGCCCCATTGTACCTGATTGAATGATAGGTTTTTTTAATGGACACTAAGGAGTCAGTTACTCAATGATGCACCATAAGCTCACAAGGACACACAGATCCAGCAAAAAAATTTGTTACTTCTCTCCACAGTTTTGATTTAGAATTGAAGAAAACCACACAGAGAAGCCAATGCCATATATATATATATATACTCCCTCCATTTCATTAAGTTAGATATTTTAGAAAAAAGAAATGTTTCAGAAAAATAGACTTTTTGTATTTTTTATGAAAAAATTGTGATTTTTTTTTAAAAAATTGACTTTAATGAATTATTATTGGTTAAAAATTATTGAAAATTACAAAAAACGATATATTTATTATAATGATTTAATGTGTTTTTTAAATATGTATGAAAATACTAAAAAATCTATTATTGTGAAAAGGAGGGAGTATATACCTTATCAAGTTTGCATGACTCAAGTAAGGAAAGGCGTCTATCTTGAATCCAAATCATAATATACTGGTGGAACAATTCTTTTGCATCAACACCAGCTTGGATAGGACTGCAAAATGAACATCATTCCAGTCAATAACAAATTGACAATAAAAAATCAAATAATCTAAAATGACCTACCCAATGTTCCAGCTGGAAAGATCACGTTGAAATTCTACAGTTGCAATAACAAGCTCTGCAACTGCTGGTGAAGGACCAGACGGTGGAAATGCAGCAAGGAATGTTCGAAGTCTGTTTCGGAGATCAGTGCTATATATGGATGCTGACAAGTTTGGAAGGTCAATAAAGCTGCATAAAACAAAAATATGACAAACATTGGGCAATCAACACCTGTAGGTAGATGCTACAAGACCTCCTTTCATATCTCAATTATTTGGAAATAGTTGAATAAGACTAGCTTAGCTTAGCTGAACGTAACTTTCTTCACTTGCATACTAACCTGGGAAGTATATATTGATTGTGGATCTCAATATCAGTATAAATCTCATTCTTTACATTCTTGCAGACCATAGTCATTTTCTTGTAAGCAGACGACATTGAAGAAGGATCCCAAAAATTGGGATCATTGTTGTTTGTAACAAACTCATCTGTCTCACCCATATGCATTCTAGATCTCTTCTTTGCTCCTACCTATAAAAATCATTGATGCCAAATAGATGAGAAAAATTAACCAAGAGTAAAGTAAGGCATTTGAGAAGGTGTATGCTTTACCTGGAAGTAATGACAAAGATTACTCTGATCCTTCGGAGATAATATATCATGCAGAAGCATGTACACTTTAACAGCAGGAGCGAGTGCGGGCGCTGGAACTCCTGTTGCAGAACTGACTACATCATTCATTCCAGAGAAAGAAGACTCATCAAGAGATTTGTAGTTCTCAAAGACCAGCTTCAGAATCTGCTCGGTTTGGTTCTTGATTTCATTTAGGATCCAATTCTTTTGCAAGGAAGAAAAAGGAGATTCATAAGCGGTTCAGAAGCAGAAAAAGCATTTATATGACAAGACTACTATGCTTACACACAAAAAAAAAAATCAACAGCAAACAGAAATAACTTGGTATTTTGATGTCTAAAATTTTCAATGTGAGCAACTACGTGAAGTCCTACTCATTGCATGCACAACAATGAATACAATGGTAAACAAACACACAAATATTGCTACTGTGGTGCTATGACTCATGTATTTATGATCAAAGTATATAAGCTCACTTTAGAGTTGAATCCTATTCATTGCTTAACTTGAGACAAGATACACACAAAACAACAAAACGGAAAAAAAATAATAATAGGATTGAGGATCTACCTCTTGATGACTCAAGGTAGCCTTGCCATTTACTTTCATGATAACAGGTGCTAGCAAGTCATGCACCAAATGGAGACAGTCTGAAGTTGGTGTAGCGACATCCATCACATAGGTCAAGTATCTTAATGCAACAAAACACGACAGAGAAAACCGAGTTATAGCATATCCTCCAATGATTAAAAAGAAAGAAAGTGCGGTATACGTGAGCTTGGTGTAGACATCTGAAATCCCATAGTAGGAGGCAAATTCTTCCAAAAGCCATTTCCATGAACCATGTAACAACAATTTTCTTTGCTGAAAACACTGCATTTTCAAGGCCTTTTCCAGGACTAGGTCATATGCGACTGTTTCCGCAACGGAACAACCCTACAGGAAGATGAAACAAGCAAATCAATACACCAAAATCTTCTGAGCACTATACAATGAGTTTTATATATATATATATATATATATGTGTGTGTTCATACACATAATCTGCAGAGGATACACATACTTAAAACAGAAGATGGATTTTGTCAATAAATTTGAGGAACGTTTCATTAATTGAACATAGAGAGGAGCAGAATGTACTTTCATAAGCTCTTTTACAACCATGAAGCTCCCATGTTGTAATAAAATTAACAACTATTATAAAATGATTTTTTTCTGATAATTAACAACTATTATAAAATGATTTTTTCTGACTAAAATTATCTAGTTACTATCAACAAGAGAAGAGGTACGTAGTCTCTCAGTCTGTTACAGATAGATGCCAATCCACTTAATTAGAGGAAGCAAACAAAAGGAGAATGAGAGAGAGAGAGGTAGCTAACACACCTTCAAATGGCTATTATCATCAGAACTTGCTGAATAGTCAAAATGGATCTGGATTTTTCCCACAAGTTGATGTCCCGGCTCACGAAATACAGACTCCCAGGAAAGTGAATAAGCCTGTATGCATTCTTCATTAGAAACATTTGAAACGTACTAACAAATGAAAAAGGTACGTAAAATGACTCACGGAAACTTCAGTAGCTTTAGCTAGCGGGACAAGCGCACGCCCAAATTCCTTCCCGTTTGATTCAAATATTTCAACTATCAGATCATCTTCATGACTATCAGGAAAGCTGTTGAAATTCCATGTAACTGTGTCAGACACCACATAGATGGAAATGGAAGAGAGGAAAGAATGTCAAATATATAACATACAAAACATGGCCTTCTTCATCGGATCCGGATTTCATGATAACGGCAGCGTCATCTACAGTTGAGCTTTTCAATCTTAACCTACACAAGTGTTTCTCTGAATGGCAGAGTCAAATGGATTAGCCCATATCTATGAACGTCATCTCACCAAAAAAAAAAAAACATAAAGCAGTGAAATGGCGAAACATGGAACTACATCTTCCTCACCTCGCCCACACATACTGTATATATATAAGACATATGCTAAGTAAGAGAAAATAACCTTTTGCACGAAGATTGATCTTCTTTAGAGCCCGCCATTTAGAAGATATACGTGTTGCGATATTGGAAAAGTGAACCCGCAGTTTCTCAATCTTTTTCAGCGATGGCTCTACATATAATATACCATTACCCGTTGGAGCTGCATCCAAATCTGTTTTAACATGCCATACTGCAGAAGTAGACAAGTTCATTTTTTTTTTCTATTGGTTATAGGAGGGCAGCCAAATAAGAGCAGATGGAACATGGAATAAAATTTTACTTTGAACTATCATTTTGCCAATGTTTTTCTTGGGTTTTGGTGCAACTCCCTCGTGCGGAGCTTGTGAAGATTGACTCACCAGCATTTCCTCCTCCGATAGCGAAAGGTGTTCCTTCACCCTGTATTCAGTTTCAACCCCCAAAAACATCTGTTACTCAATGATTACTTTTGAGGCATGTGGATGAAAACATATAATTTGACTTTCAGTTTTGTATAAAGAAATATAAAATATTTACACTTCAATAATAAACTCACCCGAATGCTTCTCGTAGAAGAGCACATTCGTTTTCCAGAAACATGCGAGCCTCCATGCAACCCTTTTCCCTCGCATGAAGGCAAAGTCGCACACATGCATCGTAGGAAACCACTGCATGCGATGTGCCACGAGCGCTACTGTATCAAGGTACATAAGAAATAGAAGGCTCAATCCAACTTGTTTACAAAACTGACTGAAGATAACTATTAGAGATGTATTGGGTGTAAGATGCGTATCTCCCTAGAGACCCCGAAGACTAAAAGAAAAGATTTGAAGAGCAAGATAATCTCAAAATATTATTAACATATTTACTTTAAGTGTTTAGGAAAATTAACATTATTTAGTATTAGTATTATGTTAATGTTATTGCTATATATATGTGTCTTGTATTTTTTTTATCAAACACAACACAATAATATTTATATTCTACTCCTTCCGTTTATTAAAGATGGATGTTTTGATGTTTTCACACATATTAAGAAAACATATTAATCATCCATCGTTTTTTGAACTTATCAAATTCCAATGTTTTTAACCAATAGTCTTTCAATAAATTCAATTAATTTTATTGAAATTTGCAATTTTTGTATAAAAAACATAAAAAATCTATCTTTGTAAAACAAATTTTTTCTCTAAAACTTTTATCTTAATGAAACGGAGGGAGTATTATATTTTACATGGTATCAGAAGCTTCTGACACTTGAATACTTGCTGGTTTAGTTTCTCCAGATTCCTCTACTGCCCAGGAAATTGGAGGGGCACTCGGAATATAGCCTACTTCTTCAGAAGAGAACTTTTCATCATTAAGCTCCTGTAATATGAACTAAGATTATGAGAAGATCAGTAAAGAAAAAAAATCACATCCTTGTTGTTCCACACATCACTAGGGATCTGGTGACCTGTACAGAAGCTGAGGATGATACGTTGCCGTTATGGGCCTTGGGAGCAGGCGAATCTGATACTCTGCTGGAGACCATGGTGTGAGTTTGAGTTGCTAAACTGAACAAACGAACGTCTTGCTTAAGAGGAGATTCCTCAGGGAGTCAGTCACAGATCACGCAGTGGAGGAGACGAAGGAAGCTTAATCAAAAAGCTTTCACTGAGGAGCGAGGGAGAGAAACGAAGGTCAAATTACACTTTTGTTTGCTTTTTTTATTTATGAAGTCAAAATAACCAAATTAGAAGTCAAAGTAACCAAATTAGATTTCTTAAACATGGTAACTTTGTTTTGTCAACCATAAAAATGTGATTAATAATTATATTTTCATTTATCGTTTTAATTAAGAGAAACTATTTATTTAATATATATTAAAATTTTGCACATAATATCATTGAAATTTTGTTTTCATCAATTTTTTTTCTTTTAAATACGATTTTTCTTTACAAAAATAATAATCTTCATAAACGTGTACTATGTCTTCGTGAATTTGTAAAAAAAAAATCT
Organism: Brassica rapa; assembly: GCF_000309985.2. Classification (NCBI taxonomy): domain Eukaryota; kingdom Viridiplantae; phylum Streptophyta; class Magnoliopsida; order Brassicales; family Brassicaceae; genus Brassica; species Brassica rapa. Next base: position 26,866,560 of record NC_024797.2, read on the forward strand.
AAATTAATGAATGTCTTCATAAACGTTAAAATATAAACTTGTATGTATATTAAAGTTCTTTCTAAATGTATATAGCATTTTCATGAATTTAACTTATCTGCATATTTATAAAGATATTATTCAAAATTTACAAAGATATTTTCAAAATTTGTAGCATATTTTATAAAATTTAGGTATCAAATTCAATAATTTCTACAGTAAACTTTAGGAAGATGCTATATATATTTCTTGGAATATATTTGTTAATATACATATAATTCTAGTTTAGTAAAGATTTCATAAATATATATTTATGATGGTGATCATAAATACAAATTAAGAATGTATTTTTGAAATCATGTTTCTGAATATTTTCTAAATTATATAAAGATATTATACTTATTATGGAATATCTTTATAAACTCAAATTAAGATAGATATCATACACATTCAAGAATGTCTTACTAACTTTTTTCAATTATCTTTTTTTAGAAGCAAAAATTGAAAAATTACTTTGAAAAAAACGGTTTTATGAAAGAAAATTTTAGAATATTTTTAAAATATTTATTTATTTTTATATATCTGAACAAAAGTATAATTATCATTTTATGAAACTTAATTTGATCATTTGATTAGTTTGAAAACGATAACTTGTTTTGGGTTATTTGAAATTTTTTTTTTTTTTTTTTTTTTTTTTTTTTTTTTTTTTTTGTAACACTCCACTTTTAGTTCTCTTTTTAATTTTCAAAACTAGAGATTGACCCCACGCCCGTGCGGGTGTTAATTTTATACGGTTTTAAATATTTGTTATTTTATCATTAGTGTTATATATTTAAGATGTGTCGTCGTATAACTAATTGTATTCCAAAATATTTGGATTGAATCGGGTAATAAGATTATTTTTGGTACAAATATACACTCTTTTCAGATACATTGGTTAATTAAATATTTTTCTATTTCTACACATCAAAATCAAAATCATTCAGACCCGAGAGGATCCAACTCAAGCATCATACATACATTTATAATATCCCAGTGGCGCCTAAGTTAAAAATCCAAAAAAATTATCCGAAAGAAACACCTTGTACCTCAATGAGTATCCGAATGTCCATACTTAACTGATTTTGCAAATAGATTAAAAAGGAAACTCTTTCTATATATTTGGCAAAAATAAGAAAATAGAAAGAATTTTTTATTAATAAAATAGTTATATGAAGTGAACATTAAGTGATAATAAATGTAATACTTTTTAATATTTTGATTTAAATTATTATCTTGTTCATATAAACTATGCCTTTGAATTATGTGTTTTTTGCTATGTAATTTTCACCAATTGGAACTAAGACAAAAGAAAGTTTTAGTAAAAACATATTAACCAAACGATTACCCCATATGCAAACTCGGTTATCTTACATTTTTATTTTTTTTTTATAATTGCACAAAGTGTAATATTGATTAACTAATAAATAAAAATCTACATTATTACTTTTACGGTAAATATAATTAATGATGTGATATATTGTTAAAGTAATATAATTAATGAATTACTAAAATAAAACTATACTTATATTTTATATCATTAATATTTGTTTTTCATAATTAGTGTTTTATATTTTATATATGTCGTAATATAACTAATTGTATTCAAAGATCCGATCGAATCAGATAATATGGTTATTTTTGGTACAAATATCCAAACCCGTTTTCAAATACATTGGTTATTTAGATATTTTAGGATCATATACATCAGAACCACACTCATCCAGACTCAAAGAATTCAACTCAAACCTACACATAAATTTATAATATTCAAGGAGTGAGTAATTTTAAAACAAAATAAAACGATACCCGAAAGGAACGACTCGTACCTAAGTGGATTTTAGTGTTCATGCCTAACTGATTTTATAAACTAATATAAATGATATTTTTTATGTGTTTTGCTAAATTAAGTGAAACTGAAAGAGTTTTTTTTATTTAGTAAGCAATTATATTGAGTGAAAATTAAGTGACAATGAATGTAATTCATTTTTATTATTTTGATTTAAGTTATGATTTTATTCACTAAACATGTTTTTGAATTATGTTTTGGCTACGTAATTTTCCACTGATTGAAAAAAAAAATGTTATAGTAAAACAAATTAAAACAAACGCTTTAACCTTATGCAAAACTCAGTTATTTTGCTTTTTGATTTTATAATTGACACAAAACTAATATTGATTAACTACTAAATAAAATCTACACTATTATTATTATGGTAATATAATTAATGATGTGAAATATTGTTAAGACAATATAATTAATATGAGTGAAATATGGAAATACAATTAATGTAGTACTGCTATCTTCGTTTCCAAACAATTTTCAGTTATAGTACTATTCATGTTTCCAAACATTACTAAAATGTACTTCAGTTTTAATAATATAGATATAGAGAATTCTTCTTTTTTCTGTTAAGGTTTTGGTAGTTTTTTTTAATCAAAAAAAAAAGACTACCAAAACTCTGGCGAAAGCAGATGATTTTCAAAAGAAAAACGACTATTCAGCAATATCTTTATACAAAAAGTGGTGTTCAAAAATGGGAAAAAAAAACTGAAGCAACGTTATATTTTGATGTATGTTGTTATGTTAGCTGAAACTAGATGGTGGTGGGGACAAATCGACTTGTGTCTTGTGTTTTCTTACGGAAGATGCTACAAACATGTAACGATTCACTTTGCTTGAGTTGCAATACTCATTACCATTTAACCACACGGAGAGATTTGTTGAGCATCCCTGACATAACTCTGTTTAGTTTGTTTATAGAGAGAATCAACGGAAGAACATCTAGAAACGTGTTGAGATCTAAACAAGTGATCGATTGATGAAGCCTGCAATGTTTTCAGTACACAAGTGTTTCCTGCTCTTATTGCAATCTTTTATTAATATTTCAAAATCATAGACGTTGCAGAAATAAATAAGCAAAACAACAGAACAGAGATTGAGACTCATTTGTGCGTTTGAGAAAGTTTTATTATGCGTACATGTCATCCACATTGCACTCGCCAAGGTACACTTTAACACTCCTTGGCGACCCGCAGCTACCTTCAGCTATCAGAACTCTGTCGTTTGCAGACATGTGAGCTATGATCTTGTATATCATCTCAATCTGCAAATTTCAAAACATACAACTTCTTGATCATGTCCCTGCGAAAAGTTACAAAAGATACAAAGGATTTAAACACGTTACTTCTTCAGGAGCATGGCAACGATCAGCTATCTCATCCAGTGTCAATGGCTCTACCGGATCTTTACAACTACAGGCAGAGAAAGAAGGATTAGTATCTAACTCTGGTCTCTCCTGATAAGAAGCACACATGGTCTAATTCTTACCTGGCTTCATTAAGAACTGACAATACACGCTTTTGAAGTGCAAGCACTTCAGCTGCCGCCTTCTTCCCGGCTTCCACACCTGAACTCGTTGTTGTTTTATAAGATTCAGTACACAAACTTAAGCTGGCAAATCACAAAACATAGATTTGGTCGGAATATCTATACCAGGTTGGTGGTAAGCATTAATATTGACAAGTGAGGCATACAACCCAACCGCTCTTTCATAGAGAGCTATAATAGCCCCAACAGATCTTGGTGTCACTTCCTCGATGGTAACACTAATGGACTCTCTACCGTTTGCATATAAAGCAGATCTAGTTCCCTGCAAACAAATACAAACCAGCTCATCAGAGGGGAAGATCATCCAAATACAGTGTGTGTAAAAGTGTAAATATCGTTCTTGAATCAGACCTGAAGCATCCCAAAGAGGTAGTCTCCACAAGTGACACCTGGCTCAAGCTCCCAATCATGACCTGGAGGTCTGTCACGTAGCACCTCTATGAAGGTTGCAAAGAAGTTGGGCACACCCTCCCTCAGTTGTTGAATGTAGCTACAATGAAATTCAACAAATTAAATACTGTTGCATATAGAGATTTATTATTGCTTTGTCTTGACTAGGAGAACTCTATATGAATAAAGGAAACTCACGCGTGCTGATCTGTGCTCCCTTTGTTTCCATATACAGTTAACCCTTGATTAACCTGCAAATTCAAATCATTGTTCCTTGGGTGAAAACTCAACTCAGTCATGTGCACAAGTGACTAAGTAAGTAATCAAGATCTAATGGTTTACAGATCTTAGGACATTTTAATGCTCATGAACTCTCATTTGGGGTGCGGAGGTCTATATTGAAGAAAGAGAATGCTTACAGTGTTACCGTCAAGATCAAACTCCTTTCCTAGTGATTCCATGACCAACTGCTGCAGATACCGGCTAAATAGCAATAAGCTATCCTTGTAAGGAAGGATCACCATATCCTGTAAAAAAATGAAGAAAAAAAAAGTGAGTACAGAAGGTCAAAAATAAGAAACTCAATCTCCTTGCTAGTCTTAGACACTCTTGAAAAAAGTTGAGGAAAATTACTTTGGAACCAACGCCATCAGAAGCCCAGTACCAACACATGGCTAAGAGCGCTGCAGGATTATTCTTGAGCTGAAATAAAATTTACCCTGGTGAGTAGATTCATCTTCAACAAAACAAGAATGAAGGAGTTCGTTCATACACAAGTAAGACTTACCGAAGTTGTCCTAGTAGCCTCATCCATTATTGCAGCACCAGAAAGCATCTCTCTAATATCAATTCCCTATACGATAAGTGCATTAATACACACACATAAAGCAGCTAATGATCCTACTACTAAGTTTAAGCATATGTATCAGTACTTACCTGAAGTGCAGCTGGAAGGAGACCAACTGCAGACATAACAGATGTTCTTCCACCCACCCAGTCGTACATAGGAAACCTAGCTAACCAACCTTCAATTCTCGCCGTGTTATCCAGCAACGAGTTTTCTTGTGTTATTGCAACACCCTGCATAAGCATTATATCTGCTGAGGAACTAGAGTTGGGCAGAAGTTGAAGCTAAATCATATGCAATATATCTGAAGGTGTCTAAAGATCCATGAGAACCCAATTTTTTGATGAGACAACTTCTTATTTAAGATATTTTCCAACTGTGTAGCCATGTTCGCAGAGACATGGATCTCAGCAAAAACAAAAACCTGAGATCAAAAACCTGTTTTGCGAAGTTCAGACCAGCTTCTCGGAACGCCTTCTGTACTTCCAGTAGTCCATTTCTAGTTTCAGGAGTGCCTCCACTCTAAGAAACACATAAGAAACTTAGTCATGCTCGCCAAAGCGTCACGTAAACAGCTAGTGCACACTGCTGAATAAAGTACACACCTTTGAGATAACAATTACTAAAGTTGAGGCAAGCTCTGGCCCAAGCTGTGCAATCTGATGATCTATTCCAGCAGGGTCGGTGTTGTCAATGAATCTTATCTATCAACAGTCAAAAGTAAAAAACAGTCTTAAAGAGCAATGGAGAAAGAAAGAAAGAAGCAAGCTTTCAAATATAGTACCCAACAAGTTTGAATCTTTCAATCAAAAAAGAGTAAGAACAGTGTTCAATACCTTCAATGGAGGATTATCAGGAGCCAAGGCCTCAGCAACAAACTGAGGACCAAGAGCAGAACCACCAATCCCCACAGAAAGAATCTGAGTAAAACGAGGAGAAGACGGTGGCTTGATCTGCAATGTACAAACCAAAACTGATTCTAAATAGCAAAAGCAAAAACAAGACTCAAACAAATGTGAGATCAAACAAACACCAAACCTTGCCAGCAATTATATCGTCAGCGAAACTACAGATCGAGTCAAGAGTGTTCTCAATCAACGTCTTCAAAGTAGGCTTTGGGACAAGATTAGAGTTCCTAAGCCAGTAGTGACCAACCATCCTCCCTTCGTCTGGATTCGCTATAGACCCTTTCTCAAGCTCGTCCATGGCCTTGAACGCGGCTTTGAACCTATGCTCCATGTCGACCACAAACTCATCGGTGAATCCGACGCGGCTGACGTCGAGATACAGCCCGAGGTCCTTCTGCTGGTACAGCCAATCTAGGTACCGCTTCCAGAGCGCATCTGGATCTTTGATAAGCTCCTTCTTGGCGGCGGTGGCGGCGTCCGTGTGAGAAATGTCGGAGCGAGAAGCGGAGAGAGTCAACGGTAGGTGGGTGGGTTTGGAGGTGTGTGGGAAAGAGAAGGAGTCTCCTCCTCTTGTCGGCGGCGCCGACAATGCTTTGACGGAGAGGGTTTTGGACGGTTTGAGAGAGGAAGAGAAGAGGCCTGAGAGAGAGGCCATGCTTTGGGGACAGCGATGTTTACGAGAGAAGAGTGAGAGAAGAGGTTTTTATTCAGACAGGGTATCTTTTTGTGTGTGTTTGTGACTCTTTTGATATTTGGAGGAACCAATGAACAGAGGTGGTCGAGAAAGAGTTTTGTCCTTTGGTGGAAGTGAACGGTTCTGCTTAGATTACGATTTAAGGAGCTATACGACTATACCAATGCTCCAATATCTATCTTTACCTTTGGCATCATATTCTATTTTGACATATGGCCCGCCATTTCTAATATTTGGTAATAAACTAACGCTTGAGTTCCACTTAAAACAAAAATTGTGGTGGTGGTGGTTGTAGTAGACCAATGATTTGTGATTTTCTATTTGGTATTGATATTTTTAGTGAATATGACCTATGGTTGATTAGTAGAGTCAAGTTTCCCTGGAAAACTTTAGCATTGTAAAACCGTTTGTCCCACAACTATATTACCATGTCGAGAAATCGACTTATCAATATGAAGTGTACTTAAGTCGGTTTGAGATTTTGGATTTTCGAATCGGTTCCGGGAAGTACCCGATAATGGATACAGAAAAATTATATTCATATAGGAACCAATAGACTTTCGGTTTGGATCCAAGTCAGTTCCAACCGTTTCGGTTTGGATGATAATTAGTTTTAATAAAAATAATATGTATGTTTATAATGTGAAAAAAAAACAAATTACAAACAAATTGATATGGTCTAATGAAATGAATTACACATAATGTGACAAGAATTACCGATAAGTGATCTGGTACCTTACATAAGTTCTGGTTTAAACAGGTATCCAATCGGTTTGAGTAAGAAACGGAACCGATACCACGAGTATCCAAACCGATATCAGAGTGCTATAATTTCTAACTTGAGGATGTAATGTCAAGAGGACCTGAGATCTAAAAAGGAACCAAATGAGAGACCAACGGTTGCGGTACTCACCCATCTATTTTATTTTGGAGTAGGTTTAAGCTCCTATGATGTTAGTTGCTCAGTCATGTTAATCAAATGTTTCTTATGTTAATAAGAGAAGTACACAATGTTTAATCAAATGCATACATAACGGGTTTACAAGTAGTAGAGTCTAACAGTCCAAATATTTACATAATCATTTACTTTGTTTATTTTCTTACTCAAAGACTTTCTCAAGTAAATTGCAACGTTGAGAATCAAAATCAGGAGCGGTGAAATAATAGTTATAGAAAACATGTATATGGCCGAGAGATAGTTTGAGACGGCTAGGAATATTATGACTTGCACGATAATAAGGTGCAGCTGAGACGCCATTAATGTGACCGGAGTCATCATGTGGGGAGATTGCATAGAGAGCAGCTTCATACAACTGTGTTGAGCCAGTACCAGCAACAATGTACTGGTCTTATGTTACAATGTTCCCATCAACCTTATGCACCCTCAGTTCCTCACATACAATCTCTTAGCCAAGCTCTTGTTCAAAAAACTAGCAAAGGTTCTCGTTGTTATCTAAAAAATTAGTGAGAGATTTTCCATTTCAGGTATCACAATTGTTGTCGTCTCACCTATTTCCCATTCCGTATGGATAATGTGTCAAGAAGAGCGGTGGGAGTCCTTTATCAGTGTGGTGATTGCATAATCTCGACTCCTTTTACTTTTCGACCCCATTTTTATCATTATCCAACATCTTTTTTTTTTTTTATCAACATTCTCCAACATCTCTACATTGATCCGCCAATGATAAAATTCTGAGTTTAGAGATGATTAATGTGGGTCTCTGAGGATGGAATTTTTAGGGTAATATAAGATACGGTCTCTTAGTTTTTTAACTAAAAAACTAAGAGACGTCTCTTAAATAAGAGATATAAGAGACGCCTTTTAAAATTTTTTTTAGTTAAAAGCTAATAGACTGTATCTTATAATACACTAAGAATTCTGAAACTCGCATTAATCATGCTCTAAACTCGCATAAGATTGTTAGGTCATTCGCATCAAAATTGTCAAGCTTTCACCAAAAAAATAATATTTAATTATAAAATATTTCAAAATTATGTATAATCTCTCATTTAAGTTTTTTGACATAGATTTCTTAATTATTAAAATATTATTATTTTTGTGAGAGATTTTAATTTAAAATTTTCCAGTGAGTTATATATTACATAACAACCGGCTTAGCATAATACTAGGTAATAACCCGCGCCTTGCGCGGGATGTGATTATTAGTTTTGTTATTTTTAATAAAAAAAAAAAAATCTATTTAATCTGGATATCGGTTCGGTTTTAAGTTATTTTTTTGTTTTTAATCTCCTAAAATATAACCATTATTTTAAATTAATATTTATTTTGGTTTATTCTGTTAGAACATTTGTTTTTTAGTTTTTTCGGTAAAATCCAAAAATTATTATTATTTATTTATTTTCATGTTATAAATTTAAGATAATCGTCATGTTGAACCAATGGTTTCATAGTTTGTAAATGGATAATAGTTCAAGAAAAAAAAATTATTAAGACAAATCATTTTACTATAACTTGGTCGGTAGTGAAAGAAACATTAAGAAAAAAAATGTTTCAACTTCCAAAAAAAAATTGATACTTCACTGGTGGTAAATACTTACACAGTGTTCACATCAAGGTGCACATGCATATGTATGTAAAAGTATATAAAAATAAATGATAAATATATAAATATATTGTTAATTAGTATTAAATAACATTTTTGTTCTAAATAATACATGAAAGATAAAATTAAAATTAATTAAAAATTAAAAAGGCTTTGACTCTGATATCCGAAATGATTTAGAATTTTAAAGAATATCTGATTTGATCCGTAAATAAAATAAAATTTAAAAAATAATTGAAAATTTTAATAATAACATTTTATTACAAAAATAAAATATTATTTAACTTTTTAAATTTTAATACCTAATATAATAAATTTAATCCATAAAAATATTGTAAAACTTATATAAACTATAATATATATAACATATATATATATATATAATTCTGTACATATATGTATATATATGCATATAACAGATCAAATTTGATATCCGTTTCTAAAAATATTAGTATTTGTGATTTATTTTTTTTAATTATATTTTAGTAGTTGATTTGCTTCGTAGAGTTACGATGTCCATATTTTTTGGTTCAAATCAAAACGGATAACGAATTGAATCAAAACTTATAAATATTTTGCCCAACTTTATCCGTAAACAATAAAAATAATATATATATATATATATATATAGTTTAGCTTTTGATTTGTTATTTGTTTTGATTCGAACCGAAAAATCCAAAGTTTTATTTGAACCATGCACATAAGTTTTATATTAAAAAAAATAAAAAAGTATATAGTGTGAACACATTTATGAATATAGTGTGAACGCGTTAACATATTTATTATCAAATCATTGTGAGGCTGCCACGTGTATATTATAGTGTGAATGCATTTATTACAATGTTTCTCCTTTAATATATAAGGGATGTCTACAAAAACAAAAAAAAAAATGATAAAAACTGATGAAACTTAAGAACATTTTCTCAATGTATTTATGTACATGCATATATAGTCACCTAAATTAGTATACTTTTCGGTGTGAAATAAGTTAAATCATTTATTATTATTTATTAGCTCTACCTTTTAGCAGGCGCAAATCAATGGTCATATTCATTTACAGATTAGATCAAAAATCAAAAATCAAAAATAAACAGAAAAAAAAAAAGAAGCTGAGTAAAACCGTGCAGCCCTGAACTTCGACGCTTTCTCATCTTTCAACCAATCCGTTCAACGTTAAGCTTCATCCCTCACTTTCTCCACAGATCCTTCGTTTCATCCTTCTTAGATTCCATCGATCACCCAACAGAACCTCCGATCTGCCCCCTTACTGTTGGATTCTCACGATTTCTAGGGTTTGCGAGGTGCCCCCAAGGTATTCGATTTTTTTTGTTCAGTTATTTCTCTTCTTCCCAATCTCGTACCGTATTTAATGCGATTAGTGACGAGGCTGTTGAATCTTCAGACTACTAAGTTTGTGTGTCCTTTCGTGGAGTTTGATTGACATTGGTGAATGCATTTTGTATGGTGTTTATGATGAACTTTTGGCTGTTTGTTTTTAATTGCTTCTTTTTTATGGTGAATTTTTAGAAAGTTTTCGACTTTTTTGAAATCTATAGATGCTAACGAGTCAAGGTTGATTCTTTATCATATCAATAGTTCTTCAGAGTCGAGTATAGTTTGATTTTCTAGGGGGTTTGAGCTTGAAGTTTTGTCTGTGAACTAATTCTGCATGTGACTTACAGGTTTCAAAAGGGGTACTTGGATCCTGTAGCTGCTTAAATAATGACCTCTACCACGACAGGAGATCGAAGGTTTTTATTCTGCTCTTTATAGTTTGTCGTTGTTATGAATTTTTCTATGTTTTATTACTGGGTTATGTTTTTTTGGAGGGTAAACACAGTGTGAATTTTCTTCCTCTTTCAATCGCTTTGCTTTTTTTCGTAGTGCCTGCGTGATATTCACTTTGATGTGGCCTTGATATGAAACACTTGTTTCGGATTTGCTCTATTCCAACTACTGTTAAAATAAAATCACTATATGTGAAAACTCTGTGTCTGGTCTGGCTTTTCTTTCCTTGAAAGAGCTTGCTTGTTCGTCTTGTCTCGCGTCATTGTTTGCAAGCTTTAATACCAAATTGCCTTTTCTGGATAAATTAGCAGATGGGGTACTACAAGAAGAAGTGGCATGACTATATTGGGAAAGGTTGCTGTTCCGAAACCGATTAATTTACCAAGCCAAAGGTATTTGATGAACGCATGATAATATTTAATCTTAATATATATATTATTTCGTTCCTGAATACTTCTCTTCTGAATTCAAGGCTAGAGAATCAAGGCCTTGACCCGAATGTGGAAATTGTTCCAAAGTAAGTTTTTACCTGTTTCAGATGCTATTTCTCACTCTTATCTGTAGTCAAGTTTTAGACATTTCAGTTTTCTTCTCGGTATCTATTTCAGGGGAACTCTTAGTTGGGGCAGTAAATCACCACTTAATGCGTGGGGGACATCATCGCTGTCACCACGAACTGAAAGTGGTCCTGGTTCACCAAGCCACCTTAGTAATCGCCCTTCTTCTGGAGGAAGTGTCACTCGACCTTCAACTGCGGACAGTGACAAAGCGCATGATTCTTCTTCTACTGCATGGGATTCAAACTCCCGGCCTTCATCAGCATCCGGGGTGTTTCCATCTAATCAGGCATCAGTTGCACTACAACGTCCACATAGTGCAGACACGAGACCTGGAAGTTCCCACTTATCACGATTTGCTGAATCCGTGTCAGAGACTTCTGCAACATGGGGTCAACATGTATGGTTCTTCTCTTTAAAAATGGTGTCTATTATTCATCTGACTCTGTGGAGCATCAGCTTAATCCTTTTTTTGTATCCTTACATCTGTTGAGCGCCATGTTTGTGGGACAGGGAATGGTAGTAACTTTTCTGGACTAACGGTCGATATCCAATCTGAATAGAATTATAACTGCTGGATATATCATTCGTCTTTGCTCTGGAAACACAAAATAGGATGCTAAATTTGTCAAATTTAGGTCACTTATATGTTCTCCTAGAGAAATAGTTTGTAGTGCGTAAGATGATCTGGAAACCTGGTGGCGCATTTTCTGGTTGGTAAAATGGAATTTGATGGAAGTGTTTACATGATTATTTTGAAAATTTCCATGTCATCAAGTATTTTTTATGTAGGATAGCTTTGTACACTTACCTAACTTTTTGTGCAGTCTGCACTGAAATTTATCTTTACTCCTCAAGATTTCTCACCATTTTTTACAGGGCGATACTCCAGCAAAAAAGGATGGATTTTCTTTGACTTCTGGAGATTTTCCTTCTCTTGGTACTGAAAAAGAAAGCACTGAAAAGAGCGCAATGCCACAAGGTATCATCTGTAAACAGTAGAGAATGTGTCACTAAAATATTATAATACAATCAGCAGTTTCTATGTAAAGGAGGAGAAAATAAATGTTTCAGTTTGTACCGAATTCTATCTCATACTCGCCGTCCTTGCTGTGTAAAGAGTGACGTTAGCAAACACAGTTTCGTTTTGCAACAATGTTAAAACCTTAAGGGACTGGGTTTTCTGGCTTGCTGTTTGTTGAACACTCTTATGATCTTATATGACCTCTTAGTACGTGCCCCTCGAGGGTTTTAGAATTACCTAGATATAGTGTGATCTGATTTTAGGGAGTGAATACGTTAGACACTGCTCTTAGAAACTACGATTTTGCAGATGCTGGACCTGGAACTCGTCCTGCATCTTCGTCTGGAAGATCTGCGGAAGAGCGCGGTGTGGATTGCACACAAGGTTCTTAGTTTCAAACCTTTTTTATGTTTGGCATTTCATTTCTATAGTTACTTTTGTTCCCATGATTTCTTCTTACTTCTTTATTCCCCTTACATATTTTTAGTGAATGTTCTCTTGGGAACTTTGTCTGACCATATCTTGATTTCTATATGCAGAAGCTAATGTACGGAATGGAGATGACAGTGCCTGGAGAAGAGATAATCAACCATACAGTGAAAATGAATCTAGATATTGTAGAGAGGAAGGGCAATTGGACTCCCGTGGTTTACAACCTTATCCCAATGCGAATTTCCCTCATCAATATGATGCTTGGCGAGGTCCTCCAGTAAATAATCATCAAGGTGGAAGCTGGTACAGAGGGAACCAACCTTATGGTCCCCCAATGGGTCCTGGGGGATTTCATGTGGATCCTTTTCCGTTTTATCCTACGCAAGTTCCACCTGTTCCTGGACATGAGACTGGTCCTCGGGGTAATCACGCTATTAATGAAAAGATGTTCAGGCCTCCAATCCTTGACCCTTATGTCCACCCAAGACCTGGGTTTTATCATGGTCCAGTGCCACGTGAAGGCTACTATGGTCCTCCCATGGGGTATGGCGGTCCTAACAACAGAGACCTGCCTTTTGCAGGGAGGCCTGCTGGTCCTCATGCTTATCACCAGCACCCTGGCCAAGGTAGATATGATACGTCTGCAAGTTCAGTGGCTTTGGAACGGAATGAGCCATCACATTCTCAAGAAAGACAATACAAGATTCTCTTAAAGCCCCAAGATGGGAGGTTAAAGGAAGATGAAGCAAAGCGGGAAGAATTTCTAGGAAATAGGCCCTCGACTGCAGAGAAAGTAGCTCCACACATGCAAACTTCAAAAAACAACAGGAGAGTAAACAACAATGAGACAAGTGGTGAGGTACAACCAATTACGGTAGAAAATGCTGCCCGCGAAGATCCCAGTTTGATTCAGAAAATAGAGGGCTTAAATGCAAAAACTACACTCAATTCTGGGACCTCTGCAAATAAAGTTTCAACAAGAATGCCTCGAAGTGGTCATGCAAGTGATAGTCAGAACTCATTACCCTATAAACAAGTTGATCCTGCCACCAACAAAAGCGCCGAGCTGGCAGCTATTAGTGGAACTACCATATCCAGGTCTGTTATTATTTGGTCAGTAACGTTTTGGCGGGTTATGCTATCCTTCATTCGGAAAATGTTGATGTTAGTAGTACCTACAGGAGATCTACTCAACAGACTCAAGGTGGAGCTGATCATCAGGCCAAACAAAGAGTGAACAGCGGAGGCAATGATGGTTGGCGGAAGACAGCTGTTATGTCAGGCTCCTCTGCTGTAACTTTAGCTCCAAACCCAGAAAGATTTGCTGAGATAAATGTAGGTGACACGCTGGACACCGATTCCATCGGGAAGCCTGGGTCTGGAATATCTGTGGAGCCAAACGACAACCAGGTATAAACTGGTTCATGTGATTGTAATTGCTGTACTTGTTTCTATAATTTGTTGCCATCCTTTTGTGGTTATACTGAGTGTTTGACATGTTCTCTTAAAAGCGTACTACAATGAGAGAGTTAGCCAGACAGCGTGCTCAACAGAGGCAAAAAGAGGAGGAAGAAAGAGCAAGAGATCAGCGGGCTAAGGCTCTTGCTAAACTAGAAGAATTGAACAGACGTTCCCAACTGGCTGGGGAGGGTTCAGTCAAGAACTTGGAAGCTGCGCACAATGCTTCTACCCCTGACATGCCAGAAGTTCCTCTGTCACATTCACCTGCATCACGGGAGAAGAAGACCACTGTTACAGCTGAAGATTCTATAGAAGTCACTGAAGATTCAGGAAAAACGTTACTGCCTTCACCAGAAGATGCAAATAATGAAGGCTCTACTCAACATGATAACCCTCCACGTCACCATGATGGCGCTGCCTCAAAACAGAAACGCTTGGGTTATAAGCAGAAGCAAAATATCGTATTTGAGAAAAAAATGGCGGGGAGCCCTTTCTCTGAAGCTACCACAGAGGTGGTTGATGTTGTTCCACCTCCTGAGGTGTCAAACGAAGGTGTTCTAGGTCATAACTCAGTCATGCCAGCAGCGTCAAGCGTTTCAACTGAGTCAACTAACACGAAAAGAAAAAATAACAGGAATGGTAAGAAAAAGCACAGGGCTGAGGAGACGACAGCAATGAACCCGACAAGAGCTACCGTTGGAAAAGATTCAAAATCCGGAGATGAGTCAACTGAGATTGGTAGGGAAAGGGCACCAGAAATGGAGTTTGGGTCTCTTTCAGTCCCAAGCTTGGATATTAAAGTGTCTGGTAATTCGTCTGACCAAATCAGTTCCTTCACGAATGAAGAGTCGCAAAGCAGAGTAAAACACAACTGGAAATCTCAGCACTTGCGTAGGAATCCAAGAAACTCAGTGGGAAATAAGCCTGCAGAGAAATTTTCTGGTAGCAGTACTGTTATTTGGGCCCCGGTACATCCACAGCATAAAGCTGATATCTCCACAGATGCAGGCAGTCAGAAAACTGTTCCTGAGTTTAGCACCTCTTCGAAGAGTCAGCATCAAGGGCAGACTAGTTCTAAAAGCAAAAGAGTGGAGATGGAGAGATATGTAGCAAAGCCCATAGTAAAAGAAATGGCTGAGCAAAGCGTCAGTAAGAATCCAATAACGACTGCCCCAGAAATGACAGAAAATGTTCTGCAAAAAGAAAACTGTGGGGGTGAAGGTACAGGAATTCTCCAACCTTCTGGTTCAACTGCGGGGAAAGCTGGGTCTCCTTCAAAGTCAAGACATGGGAATGGTATGCAGGGCAAGCATGGTAGAGATCATGGATCATCGCACCAGCGAGGTTCTGTAGCTTCTACCAAAGCTTTGGAGGATGGACAATTCCGTGGAACAATGAACTATCACAGAAATAACCAAACTGAACAAATTGCTGTAGGCTCTTCTAAGGATCACACCACATGTAATCCTGATGGATGGAACGATGGCTGGTATATGCCTCCTGAAACGCATTCCTCTGCGGCTGAAGAAGTAGAAGCAAATGGTCCTGGAACCGTTGCTGTTGGAAAAGATCAGGGAATGAGCATTCACGGTAAGCAGCATGCTTCCAGAAGCAACAAGGATGGAGGAAGTAACTATAGCGACCCTAGAAAAGCGAATAAGAGGGATCCCAGTAAAGCTCATATGCAGCAGTCTGGACATGGGGTAGGTCAACAAGATCTGCCTGTTGCTTCAAAAGAAAGTCGTGGCCCTGAGGATCATGTGTCGCACACAGCTGTTAACTCTAATGTTAATAGGGGAGGTAACCATGGTGGTCGTGAATACACGAGAGACAAAACTTATGTATCTCAGAAAAGGGATGTTGCTGGATACGGACATCAAAGATTTGCTTCAGAACAGAAAATGACATCAGCTGATACACCAGCCCAGACTCAAAACCGATCTACCACTAAGGAGGTCCAGGGTGAGCATCATCCGAACAGCATGTTCCAAAAGAACACAGACCATAGTCATCGGTTTGGAAGAGGGCATCATGACTCACAAGGAGGTTGGGGCTCATCGGCGCAAGAGAATATGAACCACCATCACCATCAGAGGCCAGCTTCAAACAGAGATAGACAGAAGCAGAATCTGCATTACGAATACAAGCATGTTGGCTCACATACTCATGATGGAGAACAACAATTTAAAGACGGATCTCAGGCAGAAGGTCCACCAAGATACAGGGAGAAAGGACAGGGCCAGCAAAGGCATGGTGGACAAAAGATGTACCAACAGCAAAGGGGTAGTGCTGGGAGAAACACCGGTCATGGATTAACAGATGAGAGGAACTAAGATTTGGCATCTATGTTATTATAGATAGTAGTAAGAGCTGCGTAGCTGAGGCCTGTTGCATTTTGAGATATGGCCATTGAAGGAAGCTATTATTTTGTAGGGCAGGGGCATAGCCTTTAGGTGCCTGCCAAAGGAGGAGGATTCTGAGGACGTATTGGCAGATAACAAAGTCTATGCTCGAGGGTCGTGTTATTATGTATGTCAGTCACTTATTTGAATATGCATCTCATCAAACTTTAGCCTTTTGGTGTTACATTTGCTGGCAGTTGGACTGACCTGTTTTGTTAAGCCGTTGCTGGTTGTGTTGTTTGTTTCTCTTTTTGTTGTCGGAGTATGTGAACCATTTAACATGACCTACTTTTCTTTTGAATTCAATTCCTTTTTTCTTAGAAGTTGAAAGATAACATTTTGCTACCGATATATACATATGGAACAATCCTTGAGCAATTAGCAATTCTAAAGTCTCAAAATTATGCAAAATTGTTTAAATCATTTGTTAGTAATGAGAAATGACTAAATAGTTTCACAAAATTTTGTTGGGAAAGTATATTAAATAATCAAATCATTACACACAACAATAATTAGATGGGTAAGAGCATCTCCAACACAACTATTTCCAACTCCATTCCATATTTTATTTTGAAATAAAAAAAAATAGAATGGGAAATGAAGTGACAAAAAAATAAAAACATTACTCTATGGAATAATCATTTTATTTTTTTATTCATTACTCTATTTTCTCAGTTTTGTAATAAAGTACCGAGCGAGGTTGGAGATGACCTAAATCTATTAAAAACCACAAAACTAAATTAATATCGCTTTTATTCTCTCATAAATGTTTTTTCTTGGGGCTTTACTTAGCGTTGTTGTCTTTCTGGACAAGCCAAATAACCAGACAAGTCAATATCTTGTTGGATAAGTCAAATTCATTATTAAAATCTAAAAATGAATTAAATAATTAGCTAAATAGCATCGTCTCGATATAAATATCAACGCGACCGTCAATATTCTTGTGTTGACGATAAAAGCGGAGTACGGGTACGCTTCTCAAAGGATAAGTTACCTCTTCATTTGCCGATTCTGAGCGATGGATTCTACTTCTCCACTCGTCGTCAAGGTTTGATTGATTCCTTTCTTTATCCTCTGTTTTAGCTGCGATCGCGTCGATCTTCGTATCTCTTCCTCTAGGTTTACTAGATTTGTTGTTTCGTTTTTTTTGAATTTTTCCATGGATCGAATGTGTAAAACCGCCGGAAAATTGAAGCGGAGATTCGTGTGATCGTGATCGCGACGGTTGTTTTGTGATCATTGCAGGTGAGCTATGGAGGTGTGCTTAGGCGCTTCAGGGTGCCTGTCAAAGCTAATGGAGAGCTTGATCTTGACATGGCCTCTCTTAGGGGAAAGATCGCTGCTCTGTTTAACCTCCCCGTGGATGATGGTTTCTCTCTGACTTACTCTGATGAAGATGGAGATGTGGTGGCTCTAGTTGATGACAACGACCTCTTTGATGTCACGAGTCAGCGACTTAAGTTCTTGAAGATCAATGTGCAGTTGAACACTGGTGTGACCACTAACTCTATTGCTACGGAGAGAAGTGGGAGGAGTTCATCAGCTTCGGGGATGCCTGATATTCAAAACCCGGTTGCTATAATCCAGAAGGGGATAAATGATGTTATGATGGCTGTGCCTAACCCGATGCGTGATACTATTTCCAAGGTGTATATTGACCTTACTTCTAAAGCGGCGTCTTCTAGTCCTGTGGTTGGTGAGCTGTTTGATTGCATTTCCAAGCTGGGGAAACTCTCGATTAGTCAGGAAGGTACTCCTTGCTCTCCTGTTACTAAGCCTTGTTCTTCAGTTCCTTCCGCTGGTGAAAAGAAGGATATCTCTAAGAAGTCCCAGACCGGAAAAAAGCCTGCGATTTTTGGTCATGTACCAACCTCAATGGGAGTGGGTGCTAGTTTCAACGAGTGTCCCTTCAGTGGCGGTATCGTAAATGGATCCCGTCTTAATCCAATGAACCTCAACAAGTATCCCCTTGGTGTATGTCACTCTAAAGAGGGCAGCAATGGTGATTACTGGACATCCTCACTGGGAGTCTTCCATAAGGGCATCCAATGTGATGGATGTGAAGTTGTTCCAATAATGGGACCTAGATTTAAGTCTAAAGTGTAAGGAGTTTTTTTTTTATTTCCAAGTGTAGAAATTACAGACATCGTAGGATTTATATATGCTTTTGTTTGTTTCTAACTTTCTATGGTGAATATTTTGCAGGAAAGAAGACTATGATCTTTGCAATAACTGCTTTTCGGTGATGGGTAACGAATGGGACTACACGAGAATGGATGAGCCCGTCTCAGCTCGACATCTACATCCCTTTGGAGGACTACGTGCCCCAGTATTACTCTTCTTCTATGTTTGAGAGTCATTTGTTTCTATTCCCTCTCTTTCTCTACTATAGCTTTGTGGAGATCTTACCGTACTTTTTTATTATATAGTTTTCTAATCCGTGGTTGGGCCCTGCGCTGCCACCACACCATGGAGTCTCAGATTTTAGGAGTACTTGGACTAAACTCGACAGTCGCTTTGTGCTTGATGTGAATGTAATTGATGGAACAGTTGTTGCTCCATCTGCTCCATTCACTAAGATTTGGAAAATGAGGAACAATGGATCGCTGGTGTGGCCGCGTGGCACACAGATATTCTGGATCGGTGGGGACAGATTCAGCAACTCATTTGCAGTTGATTTACAGGTTAGAATGCTATTTCTTTAGTTTTGCCACTTCTTTTACACTTAAAGATCAATTATGCCGTTTAAATTACTCATGAGTGTCTTTGAGTTAGCTTCTTGCACAAAGTGGCAATAGTGTTTATATGTATGTAGTTATAAATAATACCATCTGTTTACTGGTCTCAACATCATTGCAGATTCCAGCGGAGGGTGTGCCCATCAACGGTGAGCTTGATGTGAAAGTTGATTTTGTTGCACCAGAGTTACCTGGTCGATACATTTCTTATTGGATGATGGCTTCCCCTATTGGTGTTAAGTTCGGGCAACGTGTTTGGGTGTCGATAAATGTACTTACGAGACCTTTGCTGCTCTTTTCCTTGAATCTTTGTTTCTCTTTGTCAAAATGTCTTTGATACCTTTTTTTTTGTGGTTGGTTGCGTGGTCAGGTTGATGCATCGCTGAAGGGAACTGGTGCGAATGAGTTTCATGGACTGAACTTGAATGCCTTTCCTGATGAAACATTTGCACGAGAGTTTACAGGGACCAACGTGAATTATGAGCCAGCTCAAACCGGCAGCTCCAGTGTTAACGGGACATTGAAAGGTGCTGATCTAGAACGAGAGGCCGCTGGGCCACAGATCCCGGGAAACGATGACCTGCTGGTTGGTGACGTTGAGCCTGTTGCTCCTAACACTCTTACTCCATCTTCATCTTCGTCTTCGTCATCATGCAAAATAGTTGGGTTCCGAAATATGCGTACTGTTGAGGCCTTGGGCGGTGGTTATTCATTTACAATGGACACCCCTGCTCCTCTTCAAGAGGATATAGAGAAGAACGACTTGGAGACAACCATGCTCAAGGAGCTAGAGGAAATGGGATTCAAAGAGATTGATTTGAACAAGGAGATCTTGAGGGACAATGAGTACAACTTGGAGCAGTCTGTTGAGGCTCTTTGTGGGGTTAGCGAGTGGGATCCTATCCTAGAGGAGCTTCAGGAAATGGTAAGTGTGTGCGCACTTTGTAAATAAATGATTTGAAAACCTGATCGAGAAGGATGTTGACAAATATGAGAAATGTTTGCAGGGGTTCTGTGATGATGTGACGAACAAGAGGCTTCTGAAGAAGAACAATGGAAGCGTTAAAGGCGTGGTGATGGATCTCCTCACTGGGGATAAGGAGGCTTAATGTTATTATTTTCTAAATAAAACCTTATGAATGATTATGTAGTGTGTTTGTGTTAGACCTACTTGGTGTGTTCTAATGCTCTGTGTTGGATGGATGATGTTTATTATCAGAAATAAATAAGTATTAAGACTTCATGCTTTCTTCTGATTTCGATGTGTTTTATGTCATCCTGGCAGATTAGTTAAAGGAATGATGCTTAACCTGTTAACCAGTGTTTTAAAATTGATTTTATGGCTTGATGATGGTTTCCCTTTCTCAGCTGATAACATTTTTTGCATTTTGAACGTACGAATGTATATTAATGTTCAATTAAAGATTTAAAAGTAATCTCACCTGCAACTGTTGGCAAACAAACGAGCAAATGAAGACGCTCGTATTGTATTTGTATACTCACTTATGAATTTGTTTAAAATCTCCTCGAAGACGAACTGGTAAACAAACTCTTAAGGCTCTTTCTGCAGTCCATATTCTTCTTCTTGATGGCATAGTCCGCAGAGAAAGTATGTTCTTCTAACGTGAGTGCGCGTTCCAGTTTCTTAAAGACGGAAAGAATCTCGTATGGATCCCACAAGGACTGTCCGTATTCCCAGTCCAAAAAAGAGTGATGACGATGCTTCTTTGTTGTAGACAACAATGCCTCCATTTTGAAACGTGAAGGTTTACCTCTCACAAAAGCTTGCTTTCTTCGCGCTTCGAACTCCAGAACGGTGCTTTCAGAGTTTTGGGAGCGGCTGAGCCAAGCCTGTGCGGCTGCTTTCATCACCTCTACTCTCTTCTTGACTTCTTCTTGTTCTTCGCCTTCATCTTTAGCCTCTCGTCTCTTCCTCATCTGTTTTCTTCTCCATTTGGGAGACTTATGGAGATCGAAGCAGATACTAAGGCTTAATGTCAGCCTTCCGAATCTACTAACTTCTCTCTGTCTCATCTCAGTGCCTTGTTTTTTTTTTCTAGCCTATAGATTTTCAGATATAGTTTCATTCATTTATACTAACATTATCTTATGTATGGGAACTGTTGGAACAACTTATGAAGGCTCATTCAAAGATTTAATAAGCAGAAACAATAATTAGCGTAACGCTTTTATGAATAAACCAACCTCCGTTTATGACCTCCCAAAGAAATGGTCATTCAGGCTGCTCAGACCTCTCTCTCTTAGCTGTCTCTATCATTGTTCACAAGAACTTACTTGGATCATGACAATGTGGATCTGCAAGCGGTGCGTGTGCTCCCACTTAAACCCTGCGCGTCAAAAAAAGTTGATCCAAATTCATTAGTAAACACTGAACTATAGCAACGAAGATGAAAGGAGGGATTACAACAACACACATATCTTCTCCAATGAAGCAATGTTTCAAGACAAGTCAAAAGTGTCGTGTTTGAAACAGTCAGAGAAGTTACCAAACTTGTTAAATCTATTTTTCTGTTGAGATTACTACAACACAAACACACCCCCAATAAATTGAACGAAACTCCAATACAAAATCTTTAACAACACCAAACCCCCCATTCCTTTTAATCCGTAGCTCGACTTCTATCCAACCAATCCACACTCTTACGTGCTCTCTCCATCGGCTGAGGCTTATCTCTATATATGTCCACGCTTCTCCTCGCCTTCTCCATTTCCTCAAACGGAATCTTCAGCTTCTCAGGCCTCTCAACGTGGCTCAGCTTGTATCCCTGAAACCTCAGCCTGTCTACGCTCTTCCTCGGTTTCTCTCGTCCATCCTTGCTCTTCCTCGGCGGTGCATCCACACTATGCCGAGGAGGCTGCTCACACCCTCCTTCCACACTTCTTCTCGAGAAAGAACTGTTCCTTTTCGACGCTGATTTCTCCACAGCGCTCACAAACTTCTTGAGATGGCCAATGTACTCGGGGAAGAGTTCAAGATCGCAATGGTTTCCTCCTTTGAGCCATAACGGTTCGTATTTCTCCTGGCAGAGTTCCCAGAGCTGCTTCCCGTGCGAGAAGTCAACCACATCATCTGCTGTTCCCTGCAAAATAAAAAATGATTGCACCTTTAAAACTTACACACAAGTGTCCATGAAACCACCAATCAGGGAAACTTACGTGAATCACGAGGACAGGACACCTCACCAGAGAAATCTTGTCAATGTTCTGAAGGAAAAGATCAAACAAAATGCTGATAAGGAAGAAGAAGAAGAAGAAGAAGAAGGCAACTCAAAAAAGGGGTTACCTTGTAGATGTCAAACCAATAAGTGCGTTTGACAGGATACATAACTCTAAGACCAGAAAGAATAGGACTATGGAGAATGGAAGCTCTTAGACGAGGCAAACGTGTAGCTAAGTCAACGGTTGGACCACTACCAACAGACTGACCATATAGGATAATGTTCTCCTGCTTTGCACCATAAGTCTCTTCCAGACATTTGTAAGCAGCTTCGATATCAGCATAAGTATTTTGTTCGCTTGGCTGTAACAGAACAAAATAGATTTATCTTCACAGTGAAAAATTTGAATCACAGAGAGTCTTATGATCTGTGTGGTTGACTCACCTTCCCTGATGATTGGCCATACCCTGAATAGTCATACCTGTAAACATATTTAGAGAATGTTCCAAAGTTTAAATAAGCTGAAACTGTTATCTTCAAGAAACCAATCCATTGTTCCATCAGAAGAAGTACACTTTGGGAATTAAAGTACTTGCCTCTAAACGGAGATACAATAACAGATCTAGAATGTCTAAAAATAGAAACTTTTTTTTTGTCTCGGAGCTGTAAGAGATCCCAGATTCAGACCAAACCTCAAAGACAACATCTTTGCATAAACAACAAGACTCTTTTTAAATAAAAAAATCTAATCTTGGAGATTCAAATAAAGTATCAGTGAGAATTACAAAAGGAACTAACCCCATCAAGTTGACGCGGAGGTGAATACTAAGCTCGACGAAGAGCTCATACATCTGACCAATATCAGCAGCGTTTCCGTGAGAATACAGAAGCGTCGTGACGGCCATAGGGTACCTGATGTACATGGCCACGATCTCGTTGCCTCGGCGCGTGGGAAGACGCAAAACGTCGACGTTTTCTCGGTGGGGAAATGGGTCCATCAGCAGAAGCTCCGTTGCTTCGTCTCTGGTAATCTTGTAAGAAGGTGGATTCGGCGGGAAGAACGCTAACTTCGCCGCCATTGAAGAAGTCACACCTCCCATCTCTCTATCTAAAACAGAGTCCCACTCTCCAAAAGTCTCTCTCTTTCTTACTCTCACTGGTAGCTGGGAGTTTCAGAGAAGAAGACGAAGATGATGATGATGATTGCGAGGAAACATTCCTTCTCTTTTGTTTTGGAGAGATGGAGAGAGAGAGAGAGAGGGCCTATGACTGCTTTGAAGCCTAAAGTTAATTCCTTTTTCTGACATTAATATGCAAAACTAATCATGTGCTTTATTACCGATAACGAAGATGAGCATCTTGTCTGTTCTGTTATTTGAGTTAAAAAGAATTATAAAAAAAAAGTTATGTTCATTGTATTATTGCAGAGTTAGCCTAGCTAGTGTCTAATTAGCCTTAATAATAAAATCATGAGAGCATGTGTGATTCACATGGCTAACATCATTACAAGTAAAAAGATTCTAAGATTGTTTTCTATATTAATATGGTTTAAGGTTGTATTTTTAATAGAAAGAGGCTACTATTATATTTAAAGATACATATGTAATGAACTTACAGGTTGTAGGGTTTGAGGGTACAGGTGGAATGGTTGGTTGGGTTGCCCTTTGAAAGAACTCACATCATGGGTTAGGAAGAGGAGGGGGACCAATCATCCATCCCTCCAACCTTCTTTTGCCGTCAAAGTTTTGTATCCCTCTGCTTTTTTTTTTGGGTCAACTACTCTAAAGTCTTTCTATCCAATTCCATTAATGTAATGTAAACTAAACTTAATTTGTTTTTGAATCCTGATAAGCTAGTAGTTGATGCTTACTTTTCAATACTTATGGCTATGTAGGGCAACCACTTTGCTTGCTATTTATGACAACATTGAGATTTGACCCTCCTTTCTTACATGGGATATACTGTATTTGATTTAGTGGGCTAGAAATCAAATAAAACCATTATCATTTTTTTGCTTGTGTTCATAATCATTCCCTGGTGCAACGCCAAACTAGGACCTATACTTTCATTCCTTCCGAATGTTAAATAGGTGCAGTATATATAACGTTGCAGGGTCTTTTCCAAACTTGGTTTAGTACCTATGAAAACTTTTACTAGTTGTGATGTCTTCCATTCGTTACACAAATTCATAGGTTCTGTACATACACATTCTTTCATTTGATCAATAATTTGACATTTCATCAAAAAGAATGTTACATAGTTTCAGTAAAAAAAAAAAAAATATATATATATATATATATATATAACTAACGACTTCTGATGCAATTAGCGTTTGCATTCATTTTTTATTTGGAATGTGTAAAACCACTTATATATTTTTAGTATATTTTATTCTAAAATAGAAGAAAAAATCTATTATAGATATAGAATAATATTTTGTTTACCTTTTTCAGCATTTTGTTTGCCTTTATATTTAGAAGTAAAAACAGTATTCATCTATATTTTTCTGAAAAAAATAGAGAAACTTTATTATATAAACATACATTATATTAAATTCATTTCTATAGTGGAATTTCTTTATTTTATAAAGAAATATAGAGAAAGAATAGAAATGTTTTAATAATAAGTATTAATAGTAAATCGTATTTGTTATTATAAAATGTTGGTGATGGATCATTGGATCAAAAATAAATTAATAAGGAGGGCAAAGAGACAAGTGTGAAGATTAATGGATATGTCTGGTCGAGAAGCTAAGAGCCAAGGTTGGGGATAAGAGAGAGTGAAAGAAAGTTCCAAGACATAGATCAGGCCGAGAAATGAATCATCAATGTCGCTCTATTCTCATACACTCTGTTTCCTCTGTCCTTTGTCTTGAGTCTATTATTTCTTATGATGTTAAGCCTGTTACACATGCATGAATATAATGGACCATTTCTTTTTTTGTATCCCGACAAGTGTTGCAATTCCATATTCTGATAAAAGCGACTTCACGAGCACGATCAAGACTTTTTGCTTATTCTTTACTATCTTTTTATTTTAGTTAGTGTTTATCTTCTCAAATCAAAATATGCCATCATGATGAGTCGAATCAAACCACATTTGTTTCAGAATATTTTTTACGGCATTTGCTAGCAAGTAGATATGAACTTATATGCCTAAGTTTCTTAATATGTTAATATACATATATAGACAATCAAGATCTTATCCGTAGATAAATGAACTTTTTCATAGAACTTGAAAACACCTTTTCTCTATGTTCTCGTGATGTCTTAATGTTATAACTTTTTGTTTAACGACTCTTAATGTTATAACTTAGTTTAGATACATCTCACTTTCTCAATTTCTAATTAAGACTTGGCTCATTTTAAAGATAGTCATAGCTCTTAGGTTAGCGTATTTTTGACAGATCGGCCGCTAAATACTACCCTTACATAACCATGCAAGGCCATATTTATAAAACCTAGAAAATGGTATCTGAAAGATTTAAGATTAAGAGTAATTCTCTCACAAGTCTCAGAAAACTAGCTTGTTTTGCGAGTTCTTTTGCTCTCTCTCTATGTTGACTAACCTAAATCTTCTTCAAATTCCTCTTCTTTTATACTTTTGAGTTCTTTTCATACTCAAATCATTTTTTTCGTCCAGCTGCTTCTTCTTTTCTTTTTTTTGAACACACGTCCAGCTGCTTCAAACTCTTAATATTCTTGGGCTTATAGTATTGAGGCCCTCCAATTAGAAGACACAAATTTTAGGCTCATCATATACTGGACTTGAACATTTCATCTTCTTTTAACCTTTGATGAATATATTGCTCAACAATCCTTCACCACAATGTGATAACAAACAAGATATACCCCATGAAGCAAAGCCGATGATTTGGAATCGTGATCGTCAAATATCTAGACGTATAACAAGATCATCTTCACTATGATTACAGCTTCACTTTAGCGTGTGGTTAACAAGAACCCAATCCTCACCTGTCACTTCCTTTCACCTCTTTGAAAAACGATAGAACAAGATCCATCTTACATCATTTAAGAGAAGGGAGTGCTTTGCTATAGAAGCTTTCCACTATTTGGCGCGTTTGTGGTGAGAGGCTCCTTGTTGCTAATATTTAAAACACTGACAAGGAATAATGACAGAGAAATGTGGATAGACCGTCAAGGAGAAATAATGATACAAAATTACATTAGAACTTAGAAGAAGCTTCGCATTCGGAACTCTGTCCCCAAAAAAAAATCACCAAAGAGTGTAAAAATCTCGTCTAAACAAAATGCAAAGAGACAGAGGGCAGAGAGAGATCTTTCTCAGTCCTTAAAATCCACGCCTTGGACGCTCCTCCGCTACATTCACTCTGATCGCTCTACCCTCCATGTTCTGCAAACAACAACAAGCCACAAAGGAATTGAACATCACAAAATCATGTAAGAACTGCATTAGCATAATATAGAAGAGGAACATGAGGGGGGTACCTGTCCATCAAGAGCAGCGATGGCATCATTGAGTTCAGTCTCATTAGACATTGTCACAAAACCAAACCCACGTGAACGACCTGTCTCACGGTCATAAACCACTCTAGCTTCCACAACTTTGCCATGCTCACTGAACACTTGTTCTAGACGACCATTGTCCACATCCCACGGTAGGTTTCCAACGTAGACTCTGAATGCAGGTTCATATACCCGAGGTTGACGTTCTGGACGTGATCCTCTGGGTGCTGCCTTGTTCACCGTCAAAAGCCGTCCGTTTAGATCCTAACCAAAAAAAAAAAATGAAAAGATCAACTCAGATGCTCAATAATGTTCTCACAAACATAATCAGAAGTTGCAGACAAAAAAATCTCCAACTCAACTCAGCTGCCAAAATGTCTCAGACACAACATTTCAATGCAAATACAACAAATGAGTATGAGATAATGCATCAATCAATAAAATGCTTTCTTAGAGCAGAAAGAATAAAACTTTGGTTGGATTAAGAGCAGACAATGCCACTTATGACCCAAAACAAAAGGATCAGTATCACTCCAACTCCACCAATACATGCTAATAGTTGAGATATGATTGATACACATATGAGAACTTACATAACGGTTGAACTTCTCAACAGCAGTCTCAGCTTCTTCCACTGTACTCATTGTCACAAATCCAAACCCACGACTCTGGTCGGTTTCCCTATTGTATATAACCTTCAACCAGTGAAGAACCCAAAGGAACAAGTTAGTATTAGCAAACGCTATCTCTTGAACTATAAACAAATGTGAGAAGTCAACTAACAACAACATCAACAGTACCAATATACTCAAAACCAATAGAGTGTGAAAGTTCCATCTAATTCATTTCAAAGATGCTTCAAACACTTAAAAGCAAAGAACTTTGACTTCATCTCGTTCATTTGACACATAAAGGATGCAAATTGCAATGCACAGAACACACAAGAATGAAACCAAACTCACCTCGGCGATTTCAACTGTACCGGCTTGCTCAAAGAGCATAGCCAAGGCCTGGCTGTCAACGTCGTAAGCCAAGTTTCCGACGAACAGCTTCGCTTCTTCCGGTGGCTCCGGAAAGTCGCCACCTTCGCTCACGTCTCCTTCCCCTTCAGAAAACGTCGCTTCTGGCGGCTCGCTCTCCTCGACGGCGACCGATGATGAGCTCCCGTCTGCTTCTTCTCCGTCTTGCTGAGACCAATCAGAAGTCTCGGCAACTGAGGTAACAAAACGTGACTTTTTGAGGTGGGTTTTGGTTTTGAGAGAGAGGGAGAATGAGAGGGGGAGGTTAGTGCGTTTGGTGAGGAGGGAGCAGCGAGTTCTGGAGGAGGAGATAGTGGAGAAGGAAGGGTGGGAGAAGATGGTGGAAGAGGAGGATTCTGACATGGCTAATGGCCTCAAAAAGCTTGAGGTTACTATTGAAGAAGCCATAGCAAAAGGATTGTGAGAGAGAGAAGGAAGTGTTGAAGAAGAAGAGGAAGGGAGGGTTTTAGAGCGGTTGATTAGATAGGGATAAGGAGGCGCAAGACATCAAGAGAGAATAAAATAAAAATGTTAGATAAAAGGGAAATTAGGGACCATGTACATAACAGAAAAAATATTGAGTCTATACCCATAACAAGTTGATGGCTATAGTATTCTCTATATATTATGTATTAATGACAAAACTATTCTGCGCGTGTGTTTTATTAGATAAATGATTTTTTTTAACTCGTTTTTGTAAGAATTACAAATGAAACTGAACCGTATGCACATCATATATACTCATCTTAAGAATGAAATAATGAGGAAACATCGCTAAGAAGAAGTAGAAATGACGACAGCTCCAAGAATGGTGGTAAACGGAGCTCGAGCTCGGCGGTGGTTTTGTTCGTGTAACTAGAATGCAGCAATGATCGATACAGAAGGTTGATTATCAAACTGTTCGTCTAACTTTAATTGCCAGAGAAATGAAATTTTTTGAAGAAGATAAACAGTTACCATTACAATATACTATTTTATTTTAGTAGGAATCATAGAATACAACATAATTTTTTTTTCAAAGTGTTTTTGTTAGGTTTTTTATATTAGAGAAACATTCAAGTGATTAATGATCTGGTGATTCAATTCTTATGTATTCTTACATCCATCACATTTGAAAAATTATCAGTTCAAATTAGAATGCAATATTTTGTTATGTTCTATTCTATATAATAAATATAGAATAGAAAGGTAGTTTTACAACTACTTTCCCAGTTCCTCCCTCCCTCCCTCCTTCTCTCTCCCTCCCTTCCTCCCACTCCCTCCCTCCCTCCTTCTTTTTACACGCTACTTGATTATACTATTATACTATGTCGTAATTATGTATAGTATCGTCACATAATATATGAAACTATCATGTGCGTGTGTTGGCCTTATTGTGTTCCATAGATTGCGTGTTTTTGTTTTGCTTGACTTGACTAGTGCAGCAGATGATAGAAAATTACACTATTGTTTAGTATAGGTTGTTTATTTATCTTGCATGTCCACCACTTTTGTTTTTTTTTCTATACATTACTTTGCTTATAGTACTATACTATGTCATAATCATGTATAGTACAACTACGAAATAGATCAAACTCAACCTCGCAACTATTTAACTTTTCTGTGTGACGATACTATATGGTATGTAGTATAGTATGACAAATTTTGTTTTGGAGTGTCAACATCACGCGCACGCGCTTAAAAGGAGATTTTAGTCATATTTGTGTACAAATTTTCTCATCTCCCAAGAAAAACTGTAGCATGGCTATATTCTTAATTTTTCCTCTGTTATGAATATAGAGCAAATTGTCCCAATGTAATGAACAAAAAAATTCATTAATGCAAAAAATAATAATAATGAATATTAATTAAAAAAATAATGAATATTTTTGAGGTTTCTAGCCATAATTTTTCTTATAGGATTTATATTTTATTATTTTTTTCTTAATTTGAGTTATGTGGTTATATTAGTCGATGAAAGTTTATGATATAGTGGTTGTTAAGTCAATGGTTTAAATTTTGATTTGCAAGCATTTGAGTTTTGTATATTGCAGTGAGCTAACACCGTTTTTTTTTCATTCGATATGCATCAACCACCCGCCGCTAATAGTCTTCTTCTGAACAAATTGTTGTTGTTTTCTTCCTTTTTAAACTCTGTTTATGCCATGTTTAAACTTAAACACACATTCTATCTTGAATGGTCTAGTCATTGTTTCTCATGGTTTAAGTAAGGATTGGACTTGATACTTGCGTTAGCCTTGTAGTTATATCATTCAGCTTATCATAGTTGAATATGGAAATGGAAAGGGACTTTTTGGTTAGCAGTATAGGAGACGTGAAGTCATGCATATATGTGGGATTTGGTGTGAAAAAATTATATCATGAAGAACAATATACAAATTGCATACAAAGTTCTAAAGACATATATGCCAGTAGTCCTGGTTTTAACGAGTTCTCAGAAGAATGTAATTTGATCTTCATTACTTGTCACATCAGAAGATAACTTAACTATCAATTATACGAAAACACCATTAAGATATATGCATGTGATAAATCTCATTCCACGAATATATTTAAACATAGAGTGTGTTTCGAATGCAATTCTCATTTTTGGGATAAACTCTCGAGTCTTGATCCATCTCACTATGCTCTCTAAAGAACATGCGACTTGTAAACTACGAAAAAATGAAGACTCAGATACCTAACAGTTACAACTGAATTAACCGGCCCACGCGGACAGCACAAGCTCAACAGCATTACCATCAAAGTTTTAAATCATTCTCGTTCAATAGGAGACATATGTTTGTAACCTAATGTGGAAAATTCTCTAACTGGTTTGATGTTATATATGACAAAGAAAAGAAAGGGGGGAGGGGGGGGAATATCTTTATAAGTTTGTAACTTTATATTCGCATAATTTATCAAGTACTGACTTGCCAATTCGAACCTGCTACACAATACCCACTGCATCACATGGTTCGCTGCAACCAGCAACAACAGAATCTTTTATATTTCTTCTTTTCTTTCCTGAGTTAATATGTTGCAGAGCAGCAGCACATGTGACATGACATGGCCAAGAAAAAGAAGTATTATAGTATTGGTTAGTTATTTGGAGAAAAACAAATACATTGGTTAGTTATTTTAGTTGTTATAAAATTTCAAAATTTGAAACATATCCACAATCAGTGGAGAGTAGTCAACACAAATACGAGACCCACTCCATCAAAAGTAGGACTGCTGAGACCCATGACTGTTTTCAGTCATCTTTTTGGAGTATTTTTCCATTTTTCTATTCCAATGTTTTCTTCAAATCTCACCATTTTTTTTTATGTTCTAGCACGGTCACATGCTTTTCTCTATTTTGAAGGGTAAGTTTCTTTATCTAACCACAATCGATGCATCGACCAGAGTGAAAAAGTCGTGGCTTTGGTCAAACATTGACTCTGATCCCCCACGCTCACCGCACCAATTTGATAAGAACTTGTATGTATTATAACCAAGAACCTCCCAACCTCCCTCTCTTAGTCTCTACACACAGAGTCTAAGCCTCTTCTTGAATCTCACAAATCGAGATCTCAAGCCACAACTGATTCTAACTGAATGACTAACAGAAACAACTAACGAGCCCCTTATATAGCGAGACTCGTGTACCATCTGTTAACTAACTAACTAACTTGCCAGCTCATCACTCCTCTGAGCCATTCCCTCGTTGATACGTCTCTGCCTCCTCGAGATATAAACCCTTGTTGGCATATCAGGCTCAAACAACTTTGACCCAAAAGAGAGTTGCCCATTTTACACAACATTCCAAACTTCTGAATGGGTGGGTCTATGGCTATAATATCAAAGATTCACAAGAGAGAGTTGCTTGTGTCAAAGACAGAGATTCACAAGGAAACATAAATTATATTAATATCAAAGATCAACACATCTGCACTTGTTCCTACACTTGAACCTCCTAATAATAGATTCCTTAAAACAGAGAATCCTTACAAGGGTCCTAAAGAGCAGTAAAGCGAGAGGTTGTATTCTCCTTAATTTTACCCCCATAAAGAAGTAAAATCATAAAGACAGTAAATTAAGAACTACAGAAAGTTATAACTTAACTCCCTTAATTGGTGCTTTAATTGCCTTTTCTATACTAATTAAGCTAAAAAAAACTTAACTGACCCACTTAAGGCCACCACAATCAGCAACGAGAACCCTTGCGGCAATTCAGTGCACCAGAACCCACCGTCAATGGTCCAACAAGAGAAGACGGTTTCGCCCCAAGACTCGACGCCTTAGCATAGCTAGACGACTGAGCACCACCGGACGGAGTAAAAAACGCACCGTTTAACAACAAATCACCTGATGATCTCCAGTTCCACCTCTTCCACTCACTCTCCGGCGCATCCTCATGCTTAGTCACCTCTTTGCTGAATCTAATATTCGGGGCCACAAATCTGTTCCCTTGACTATTGATAGTAGGATTAGCACTTCCACCAATCGCATACATCTCCCAATGTGTATAGTCATTGTTCACCACATGGAAGTACCCATGTCTACACCTACATAACATTGGTCCCAACACATTAACTTACAAAACCACATTAACTAACTCAAAATAAAAAAAAAAATCAAATCTTATTTACCTTGGCATTCTTTGAACAAGCCCTTCACCAAAATGATTAAAAGCAATAGTAATCTGCATGTTCTTGTCACGAGCGTAAGTATCACTATGCCCAAGCAACATAACCTTATCATGATGCGTCATGTAATTATTAGACAAAGTAATCGCCGTCGAGCCCATTATGGCATCAATAAGCCCATCTTCACAGTTAGACAACGAGCAGTGATCAACCCAAACATGACTCCCTCCGAAGATCGACACACCGTCACCGTCAGACACCGTTCTCCACCCGTAATGCCTCGGCGAGCTCCGCACCATAGCGTTCCCGCCTCGCTTGCAGTCGTGGATGTGAACCCCGTGGATGATGATGTTCGTCACGTACTGGATCGTGACGCAAGGCCCGCCGGCGATGTGCACGGAGGCGCCGCGGCCGTCGATGGTTTTGAAAGAGTTCATGATGAGCTCCTCTTTGAGGCGGATGGTCATGTCTCGCTGGAAGATGATCCAGAGAGGCTCGTCCTGGACCACGGCGTGGCGTAAAGTTCCGGGCTTGGGGGTCACCGGGTCGTCGTTGCCTGAGTCGGTGACGACGTAGATGCGACCGTCGCGGCCGCCGATGGCGTTTTTGCCGAACCCGATGGCGCAGTCGGCGAGGCGGTGGCGGTGGGACTCCCAGTGTGGGTCGCAGCGCCAGCAGTCGTCGATTGGGTTGCCGGTGGTGCAGGAGAGGTAGTCTAGCTTCCTCCGTGCTGCGACCGATGCGTTAATGCTCCTGTGAAACAGAGAGGAAGCAAGAAAGGTTGAGACTTTATTACATTTTTTTGGAAAGAAAAGCAGAGAGATTTTTTGTAAAGTTTGTTTTTTTATGTTTATTGTCGGACTTGTGAAGAGAAACAAGGTAAATGAGAAGTTGGGTTTCATGTAAAAATGTGGGTTAAGGAGAAATGTGAAAGAAAGATTCGTACTTGTGAACTTCTTCGACGATGGCTTCTGGGTCCGGAACTGGCGAAGAGAAGATAAGTGGAGCATAGAGAAGAAAGGAGAGTATGGAGATAAAGAGCTTCTTCGTCTGCATTTTTCTTCTCTCTGTTTTCAGTACAGACCAACTCTCTCACTCTCTTGGATTTAAGTGAGAGAAGAGGGAAACAAATAAGGATGAGGGAAGTTTTGAGTTGGGATAGAGAGAAGATGAAACTTTGGGGGGTTTATATAAAACAATGTTAAAGGACGTTTGTTATTGGAATTTTCGGTTTAGGTCCCACTCTTTTATTTCTTCTTTTGTAAAAGAAACTTATATGATAATGCCCAGGATGAACCAATTGAATGCTTACACACATTACAATTAAAACCTTCCATAAGCTAACTGCTGACATTAAAACAAACACTCCAGTCTAATTAGGTCGAAAATGTTGTACTTTTCAAATAAGTCCCACTTGATATGTTTAGCTGAATAAAAACAATAGGAGGTTGGTTTGAGTAATAGTAAGGATCCAAACGTAGTAACTAGTAACCATTCTAGTTGATAACCAATACAGACAAAAGAGCTCAATGTACAGGGAGGATGTCAAACCAACGGAAAAGTATCAGTTTATAGCAGTTTTCACTCAAAATAAATTTAACAAACGTTTGAGATGTTATGTAAAGCTGTAAACCATATAACCACCAACTATAACGATCCTAATAGAAATTGCCTATAGATTGCAAATTTTCTTTCTCTCATGCTTCACTTTTGCTTTTGCGTTTCATTAGACTTTACATTTTAGGTTTTAGATGTACACGTCCCGTATAAATTCAGGATATATAGTTACGTATATTGCAAAACTAAATGTAATATACATTAGTTGCACAAAAATAAACATTGAAAGGTGGTGTTTCGAAAAAAAACACATTAAAATTGTCCGTATCAGAACCGTTATTCCAGAACAAATCATTTGGTTATTCTGAGACCTATAACTCTCGAGTCTCAACCATATACTAGCAACATGTTAGGTAAAATGTCAACTAAAAGCGAAGATAAACCGACAGAACATGTCAAGTAATCGAGTAAGGAGAAAACAAAATCTATAGAAATGAGATTATGAAAAAGAAAATGGTAGGAACAAGCCATGTAGTTAGTCGAATGATTCCATCAACGATAATACTCCTTGAGTTATAGAGTTATATGGTTTTTGTTTCAAGCTCAGTTGATATATGAAATTTCTTCTTCCTCTTTTACTATTGACCAGCTTTTGTTTAAATCTTAAACTGTAGAGGAAATTAGTTTCAGCTATTTTCTTAATGATTCGTGTTTGTGAAAAGAACGTGAAATCGTCTCTTAATGCACGGCAGGGAAATTAGATACGAATCTATGCTGTAAAAGTTAATAGGGACTGGTAATGATATGTTAATGTGGAAAGCATTGGAGAGACGCAAAGTGAAAGTATAAGTGGGACATCCGGACATGTAAGGCCTCGTGATTTGCAGGTTTTACGGGATTCCTTTCAATTGTTAGGTTGTTTTGGTAGTTTAAGCATGCTAGTATTTGGACAACGTTACCAAATGATACGGTTGGTTTTAAAAATTAAAAGTTAAAATGAGAAAATAACGATAATGTCACTTCTTGAATAAGAGTATAAATATAAGCATATACTTTTGTTAACAGCAAAGAATTGCAATAATTATAGATATATCTTGTCGGTATGAACATTTTTCATTTGAAAGTTGAAATTAGAGTCCGATCCAAACAGTTTAACGTGATCTCTAATTCTAACTCAAAGTTGGTCTCGTCTATTGGTTAGGAATTGGAAGTTCATCTAATTTAAATTAAACTAGGTGATCGGTCCGCACCCTCTGCGGACATAAGAACATGATCAGTTCGCACCCTGTGTTCTCTCTCGGTCCGTACCTCACGAGAGGGAACACAATAACGTCAGTACGAAGAGGCAAATATTGTGTGTATGTATAATTGCAACGTCACAAAATATTTTGTGTGTTTACGAAGATACTTTCATTCAAAAAATGAAATAAATAGTGTATAGTTTTAGAAGTAACAGATTTTATATTATCATTAATTAGAATTATATTGTATATGTTTCGTAATTCTTTATTTTAGGTGAATAATATTATTTTTCCATAAATAATAAACAAACATTTATGTAGACATATTAAAAGAAAATATAATAAAAATCAAAATATTATCCATAAATAATATAAATTATGAAGTACATTTCTCGATAAAGAAAGCAAATTCAATTAGAAACTTGCAAAAAATTAAATAAATTTTGTAAGCAATTTGACGGGTTAACATTATTTGATAGATTTATAAATTTCTAAATTTTATTGAACATGAAATAATATTAAATTGACATACCGTCATCGGTCTCCTAACTCATCACAACCCATCTAGCAAATACAAAAAATAAATAATTGCAACAGTTTATTCATTTTAAAATTTGTATTTGAAAAAAAAAATAGATTAAAATTACGTACTGTGGCTACGAAATATTCTGAAAAACTTGTTTGTAGACAACATTCAATATTTTTGTCTGCGACTTCCCTTCTTTACCAGTTATTAAGATTTTTAATCCAGACGACTTAACTCTTGAAAGTGAAACTTTGCCTTGCATTTTGTAAGCATTTTATAAATTATTTTAAAATTATGATAAATTTATTCTTTAAACAGCAATAAATAATTTAAAAATAATATTAATAAACATTTTTGGATTTTGTAATATTTAAAATAGTTATTATATAATTATATTCGAACACAATTCATCAAGTAGAGTATAAAACTATTATAATTATCTTATATAAAATTTCGTTCATTGTATTTAATAGTTTATAAATATTAAAAGTAATAAATAAAACATTATTAATATTTCTATAATACTTCCAAAGTAAAGTGGGTGGCAGAGTCGATGAAAGTGGGTGGCAGAGTCGATTCATCAAGTAGCATATAATACTTCCAAGGCAAAGTGGGTGGCAGAGTCGATGAAAGATGAGGAGCCTTTGCGTCTAAACATATTTTTCTTAGCACACAAGCATCATCGTCGTAATACATTAATAGTATGAGAGGAGAGATTTGTGAATAATACTTTAAAAAATGAAAAGAGAATGTTTGTATTTTAAGACCTTGAGTGTCTCATATATATATACAGTCGATTTATTTCTCATATTAATGACGCACAAAATTTTGCACAATAAATAATGAAATCGTTTAAACAAAGATATTAAAAATTGTATTGTCAAAAAATGATTTGCATATGATATGATTTTAACTTGCGCAAATAATCCATATTAGAAAGGTAAGTTATTAAAAACAAACAACCTAATTAGAAACATTAAAATATTTTGTAAGCAATGTAATAAATATGATATCAACATGCGCAAGTTTACCGTTTGAATAATAAGGAAAGTTTTTAATATTTGTCTTAATTCTAAATCTTGCCCAAGGGTAAACTAAATCGATAATATTTAATGATTTCAATTTGCGCAAGTAATTCATATTGTGAATAAGTGATTTGCATATTTAATGATTTCAACTTGTGCAAGTAATCCATATTAGAAAGGTAATTAGTAGGGGTGTGCACTTTATCCGATATCCGAAGTAGCACCCGAACCCGATCCGAAAATGCATGTCAAGTTTTTTATTTAAAAAATTAACAAAAAATTACATCCAATTTTTTTTAAAAAATAACTAAATTAATGCCTTTTTAGTTTTAAAGTTTTATGTCTAAATCTATTAACCATTCAATCTATTAAAAATAAAAAAATTAGTTAACTGAAAGTTATATTTTTAAATATAAGAAACTTGAGAAATGAAAATTTTAATTTTTTTTTTCAAAATCTAAATATCCGAACCCGATATGAGATAACTGAATCCGAACAAAAAATACCCGAACCCGACCCGAAGTACAGAAATACCCGAACGGGTTCTACACCTCTATACCGAAATACTCGAAAATCCAAAATACCCGATCCGAACCCGAACGGGTACCCGAACGCCCACCCCTACTAATTAGAAACATTATAATATTTTCTAAGCAAATGTAATTAATATGATATCAACATGTGCAAGTTTACTGTTTGAATAATAAGGAAAGTTTTTAATATTTGTCTTAGTTCTAAATCTTGTCCAATGCTAAACTAAATCGATAATTATTATCCCCTAGCTATATATGGGCTTAACGAAATCGACAATAGTTTTGGGTTTGTCTATATAAGCGATTGATTAAAATAAATAAAAAATAAAATTCAAAAAAATCGACAAATAGAATTATAACAATTTTTCTGAGAAGCTCTATATTAATGTCATGTTAGCAGAAATCACTAAAGTGGCTTCTCTTTTAATGTACAGGAGGATATGTACATTTATTTTCTGCAAGTAAAGTATTTATGCTACCTTAACATTTTTCATGCGAATCAATATGTACCCTTGTTCATAACACAATGGAATAGTGGGAATCAACAAGGAGAGAGGCCTGCTCAACAAAATCTTCATTCTTCACCTTCACTCCACCAACAAGAGTTGATCATAAAAATAAATTTGACAACGACAGTGAAGATTTGAGTCATCACAGCACATGCATCCCAAAACTTATTATTATTTGGAGGGCAAAGCAAGACAACAATTACATGCTCGACATTATCTTTCTTTCTTTTGTTTAGTCATTTTTGTCCGTAAAGCTCGCCGATAATTTGAACACAAAAGTATAATCTTATGGCATCCACTCACAAATATACTACGTGGCACATTCATACAAATGTCTTATTCGTCGTTATGGACCCCAATTAATGATTACTTGTATACAACGGAGTCTTGATTGAATCCAAGTTTTGTTGACGTACAACTTGGAAGGATTCCAGTGTCATCATACAGTTAATATAAGATGACATACATTAAATCCAGGGTACCTATGAGAACAAAACCTTGACATCAATACACACAAAAATATGATCACATTAAATCCAAACTACTTGTTTAACCTGTTTGCTCAAAACCTTTAATATTTTCATATGGTATAGATATCATGAGAGTTTTAACATGTTTCTTTTGACAATATGTTGTTGAGTTCCCTACCTTTGGATATGCGACTCGTATCACCATTGAAAACATTCGTCCTAGAATACACTTTTCCATCAATTTTCTTTTTCAGGATCCAAACTTTAAAGTGGAAGAAACTATAAAGGCCTTAGAGTTAATATTGGGAAACAATCGGTCAACATATTGGTCTTTCATCTCTAAAACAGAAAAAAACAGCTGCAGAAACTTTTATATACAGTAAATGAATAATACTATTTAGTTAAGTCATTAGAATTAAGGAAGTAATTTATGAAAGTCTTAAAACCCTACTGGACCGGCTGAGCAAACTGATATAGAGGCTCGCAATCTGGTAATAAATATAAATTAAAGTCCATTATCTGATAAAATTACAATGGAAAGAATAGTCAAAAACTCGCTTTATAGAGTTTTTTGTCGGTTCCCTTTGGAGATTGCGCTTCTCCCTCGCCTTTAGTCTAGCAGCATCCTAATTGTTTTCTTGCTCTTTGTTTCAGACCTTAACCAATCTTCTAGAGGAACCAATTTTTTTGCATAGGTATATAGTTTATGACTTGGCTCTTTAAGGTTGCTCTGTTACAAAGAAAGGCATAACTTAGACTGTGGCGTGAGACGTTTTAAGATGCATTGAGTAGACAATAAATTGTTTGAATCCATGATGTAACCGACACAAAGTTCATACATTCAATGCATACCAAATACTTGGTGTAGTTGGAGGACGATTTTCCATATTAGTGAAAAACAATTTATTACACAAGTTGACAGAGAAAGAAGCAGAGTAATATACCTACAAGAAAGTTGAGAAACAGCGAGTTTTATGGTTGTCTGTCAAATCCGTATGGATTTATAATACGTACTTATGTTAGTTGAGCTGAACAAACAAAGACGAAGAGGAAAAAGTTGTTTAGTTATTCATTCGTTTGCTCCTCGTTATCCAACTTAACAGTTGAACATGTTATGTTCCAAGACCGTCTTTTATACAAAACACAAGATTTAATCCATAACCAGTTTATATGTAACTTATGGAAGTTTTTTTTTTCCTGTAACCTTTCATTTCTAGTATATAGAATATCAGTAACTATAATGAAATCAAGAGATAAATCATCTTAAAATAAGATGGAACAACGATTCTAAGAACTCTTGAGCTTTAGTGTTAATGCATGATTTTCAAAATTTAAAATCTTCAAACTAAGAACAGTTAAAAATCAAGGAGACATCAAACAAAACATTTAAAAAAGGTTATTTTATATTGTCACAATACACTATAGTGTCTGGTCAAAAAGATGATAAATAAATAGGTACATTGTTTTGTCAAAAATGATGAATTCAATAATACTAGTAAAATAAATTATTGGATTCTGAATTAATTGTTGGGGGAACACGTGAGTAGAGGGTGCGTAGGGTCAAAAAACATGGCAGAGGAGCGGACCACACGAAGTAAGTAGGAGTGTGTTCTGTTGGTTTTCGTCACGAAAGCCAAAGAACACTCTTCAAACTGAAATCGCCGAACGAATCTTAAATGAAGCAAAAAAATCTTTCTTCTTTTTTTTTTTTTTCTCTCTCTCTCTCTCCTTCTCACTGGTTGGCTCTCTGCCCCAAGGCGCCACCTTTCTCTGCAAAAATCACTGCTTCCTACCCCTAACATATGTCTCCCTTCTCCATCTCTATCCACACACCTCTTTTTATTTATTTATTTATTATCACCCCTCTCTCTCACCATCACTCTTATTTACCACTCTGCCACCAACTTCTTCTTCACCATCTTCCAAGTGGTTTTAGGGTTTTGGATTCTCCACATTGTACTCCACTCCGTTCAATACACATTGGTAATCACAAATCTTGACGTTTGGAGTTTTCAGTTTGTCGTTTCTTTAGTTGATAACCTTATTAAATCATTCAAAGTTTTGTTTTTTTTTAACATAGGGTCTCTGTTTTTTGAGCTCTGTGACTGTTTATATTTAATATTTTTCTCCCATCTGTTTTTGTGTTTGCTACATTTTCATCGTTTAGCTAGCTTCTACTTGTTTGTTTGGGTTTGACCCTATGGTTTTTCCTCTTTCTCGGCTTCAATGTTGCAGAAAGTCACTAACTTTACAGTCTTTATCAGGCAACAGATGATGAGTTTCTAATCTCGAAGTTTCACAGGAGAGAGAGAGAGAGATAGCTTGTGTCTGAGTTTGGCGATTGGAAAATGGGGGAAGTAAGGAGGCATTCGTTAGATGTACCCATCACAAGAACTCTTGTGGCTCTTCGTAGGGTTCGGTCACTGAGAGATCCATGTACCAACTCAATGAGCAAGTTTGCTTCTTTGCTAGAAAACGTCAAATGGGAAACCGCTTCCAACAACGGGATCTCGCTTCAGTTTCTGAACGATGGTGGTTCTTGCAAGGCTGATGATGATGCTGCTCATGTGGGTTTGGTTCCTTACGAATCATACTCGATCATGGAAGAGCTAGAGAACGGTTGCGATCTTCACAAGCTGAGCAACAGGGTGCTAAATGGGGAAGGAGACGCTTGCTCGCCTTCAAGTGAAAGATCTTGTGCTGTTAAAGGTAGAGAGTTAGCATGTAATGTGCCAACCCATTACTCCACAAAAGGAGCTAGCTCGGTTGGTGAATATGGTAGCCATGTAGGTAGTCCAATGACCTCAACAAACCATAGCTATGGTCTAGATGAAGATGTTGAATGTAACCGTGGCTGTGGAATAGCCTCTTGCTGGTCAAGAACGCCGAGGTACAGAGGATCATCAAACCAGTCCTCTGATGTGGAAGAGTATCCTTTACTATCCAGCAATCCGGAGAGTAACGCTGTGACACCGAGGAGTAATCACGAGACTGTGTCAAGAAGTCTAAGTCAGAAGTTTAGACCAAAGTCTTTCGATGAGTTAGTCGGACAAGAAGTTGTAGTGAAGTGTCTGTTGAGCACTATTTTAAGAGGAAGAATCACTTCTCTTTACCTCTTCCACGGTCCTCGCGGGACCGGTAAAACCTCAACCTCTAAGATATTCGCAGCTGCTTTAAACTGCCTTTCGCAGGCAGCTCATAGCAGACCGTGCGGCTCGTGCAGCGAATGCACTTCATCGAGAAGAAGCATGGTCGTGAAGGAGATAGACTCAGCTAAACTAAACCGGCCTAGCTACCTCAGGTCTCTCATCAAAAGCGCTGCTCTCCCTCCTGTTTTGTCTAGATTCAAGGTGTTCATAGTCGACGAGTGTCAGTTGCTAAGTCAAGAGACTTGGGGTACGCTCTTGAACAGTTTGGATAGTTTCTCTCAGCATTCTGTTTTTATTCTGGTTACGTCTGAGCTAGAGAAGCTGCCGCGCAACGTTCTCTCAAGGTCTCAGAAGTATCATTTCTCCAAAGTGTGTGACGCGGATGTAGCTAGTAAGCTGGGGAAGATTTGTGTGGAGGAAGGGATTGAGTTTGATCAGGGTGCGGTTGACTTCATTGCTTCTAAATCTGATGGTTCGCTTAGGGATGCTGAGATAATGCTTGATCAGTTGAGTTTGCTTGGTAAAAGGATAACTACTTCTTTGGCCTACAAGCTTGTAAGTTTATAACACATCTTTCATTTAGATTATTAATCATCATTGTCTTGAGAATATATGATAGCTGAGTTGTTTTGATCTACAGATTGGAGTTGTTTCTGATGATGAGTTGCTTGATCTTCTTGATCTTGCACTGTCTTCTGATACTTCAAACACGGTTATAAGGGCGAGGGAGCTTATGAGATCCAAAATAGATCCAATGCAGCTTATTTCACAGCTGGCTAATGTGATTATGGATACTATTGCTGGAAAGTCTCAAGAGAATAGTTCAGCAACCAGACTTCGGTTTCTTACAAGGCATACCTGTAAGCACACCCTAATGATTAACTTCAGTAATGGTTTCAAATTAAACAAGTCTGAACACTTTGTGTTATATTATACAGCTGAAGAAGAGATTCAAAAATTGAGTAATGCATTGAAGATACTATCTGACGCTGAGAAACACTTGAGAGCATCCAAAAACCAGACAACCTGGCTCACTGTTGCACTGCTGCAACTTAGCAACTCCGACTCGTCTTCTTACGCAGCAAATGAAAATGGATTGTCTCTAAGAAGCCAAGGAAGCAAAGGTATTTGACTTATATGGTCTTTTCATTATTTCATTGCTAACTATATAACTGACCTTGGTCCTGTATCTAGATGGTGACCTCTCAAGCACATCATCGGAGTGTCCTGGTGATGTGGTTAAACAAACCGAGGAGTGTCAAGATGTAAACTGTAATGAAACAGTTGAAACTGTGTGGAAAACGGTCACAGAGTTGTGCTGTTCAGATTCACTAAGGAGATTCTTGTGGAAACGAGGGAGGTTAACTTCACTTACTATTGACAAAGGTAACTTACTTTTTTTTTCAAGATATGATTCTTGAAAGTATCTTTCTGATAACAAAATCCATTATTTGTTTTCAGGTTCAAGTGTGGCAATAGCAGAACTAGAATTCTACACACCTCAACATGTAACAAGAGCTGAGAAATCATGGAAAATGATTGC
Organism: Brassica rapa; assembly: GCF_000309985.2. NCBI lineage: Eukaryota > Viridiplantae > Streptophyta > Magnoliopsida > Brassicales > Brassicaceae > Brassica > Brassica rapa. The sequence continues at coordinate 26,909,622 of NC_024797.2, forward strand.
AGACTCATTCCAAACCGTGTTAGGATGCAATGTTGAGATTCGAATGAATCTTGTTATCTCTGAGTGTTCTCCACCAAAGAGTGCTAGAGCAGCAGGAAGGCTTTTCTCTGGACTTTTCAGCTGCTCTCGTAGAATGCTACACAAGTCTACTTATCTGACTACTATAAACGACTCTGATCATTCACCTGAAGTTACAAATTCTCTGAGAAGTTGCCAAGGAAATGTCTTGAGGGCTCGAAGTGTACGTTCTTCAGCCAATGCATCGTCGCGGATGAGCAGTGCAAGTGATCAAGGCGATGTATATTCTGTTATGTGTACTCCACATATGCCTCAAGATGACAAAAGGTAAATGATGATATAGATTATTTCAATGTTGAGTTGTTTTGTGACTTGGATAGCTACTGAACGATACCCTGACTCTGAATTTGTGCAGGCCAGGAGATGACACTGATGTTTTGTGTTGGAGGAGGACTCCACTAGGCAAGGTAAACATATACATACTAGTCCTAAGAATTCGGTTTGGTTTGGTTCTTTTGTTTCCTGTCTAGTGAAGAGTTGGTCTGAGCTAGAACCGGAAAGTTTAATTGGTTCATTGATGTCTTGTAGGGTCAGGGAGAGACACCGAACAACAAGAGCTCAAGGCTTATTGGCAGAGTTCTTCCCTGCACTGCAGCTGGTTAAGTGAGCTTGATGACGCTCCCATTTTGTGGAACCATTAAGCTTAGCAAAAATTCATGAAGACATTGCATAATGTGTTTCAAGACCATATATTAGATTAGCATATATACTAATCAATCATCAAAGGACATGAATCATTTTAGCCTCTAATTTAAACACTTTATTCCCTGAGCTCAGATGCTGATATAGCCAATTAGTAAAATCGTAAGTGGCTATAATGTTCACACTATGAGGTCTAATCATAATTTAACAAATGTTCTCTGCACTCAAACTTCAAGTGTATACCATCCTTAATTCATCAAGCGGCTTGTTTCTGTATCCATGGACAGACGACAAAGAGAAGGAAATGGCCTCGGTGTTACTTTCTGCGTTGTATGCTGAATGTCATCAACCTGAACCACATAAGAGATGGATTCGTAATGCTGCTAGAGTCAGCTGATGACTTTGTGGTGGATACACCTGACACTGTCGATGTTCTCGCTTTGTTCCTTGCACGTGTTGTTGTTGATGACATCCTTCCTCAAGATTTTCTCCCAACGGCAACCAGGACACTTCAAGTATCTTCAATAGGTTATCAGGTTGTTCAAACGGTCAAGAAAAGCTATCTATCAGCTGCACACCATGCGAAGCTAGTTGATAGAAATGGGGTGGAATGATTCGAAATTACTTCCGTTGAGTAAATCAAGAAAAATATCGCTAGGAATATATAGAGATTGGAGACATTTATGAGGTGTATCGCTGTGCATCAGGGAGCTGGGCGTGTTTTTCTTTCATCTCGAGGTTGTGAAGATGAGTTTAATTACATGAAAAGGTCACACAGCAGAGCCACTTGTGTCGAATCTGCTTAGATTTTGATTTTACCAGGAGGGGGTACAATGATAAACTCGTAAATATTGAGTTAATTTGTAAAATGTCTTACACGTCATAGACCGAGACCCGACGCAAAGGGGTACAGTGATAAATTCGTAAATACTGAGCGTAAAAGGTCTTACACGTCATAGACCCAACGCAAGTAGAATTCAATAACTATGTGGAACATGCAAAGAAGAATGGTTAGGTCTCGTTCTCGTTTGTAACAATGTACTAGATTTGAACTCGCACATCTGTGCAGATATACTTTTATTTTTAAAATAACATTTTAAATATAAAGTAAGCTATAAAAATATATATTTAATATCAATTTTTATGTATATAATATTATTTTGAAAATTTTATATTTGTTGAAATTTGTTTTTAATGAAATTGTACAAATCATATATTAATGTAGTATTTTTGTTTAATTATTTAAAAATGCAACACTATATTAATAGTTTAATTTTAAATATTAGTTTTATATGAATTAATACAAATTTTATTAAATTTTTTGGTTCGGAAAATTTTTATTCTCGAAATGTTTGTGTGTGACTAAATGAAATTATTTAATATTATAGTCTTACAATATTATCTTATTGAATATATTATACTTCAGCTTGGTGTTTTTATTTATACTATAAAAATCAAACATAAAATGTTACAGCCAATAAAATATTATTTATTTTGTTTTATATAAAAAGTTAATATGATAATTTAAAAAGAATTGGGTTATACTATTTAATTTTAAATTTAATTACCAAATATATATATAAAACATGGTCTAGATTAAACATGATAAACAATCAAACGATAATTGCCTAACGAAATATATATATCTTGTCTTAGATATGCTATTGTTTAAATATATATTGTTTTTGTTATGAAAATATCACATATGAGTATATTTAGGTATTTAGGATGTTTAGTTAAGTTTTTAATGAATCTGATGTTGTATGGTAGAGAAAAAGTACGATGATATATTAATAGATAACCTAGCATAATGAATAGGCGTATCCATCCTGTAAACATTTGTTTTCTTGAGGATCACCTAACGTTGGGGTTTTCTTGTTAACACAAGCGGAAACATTGGAATTGACATCCTTAAAGATTTTATCAGCAGGTGAACGTTTGTTTGACTCATGCATTTTGTTGATTCTCCCTATTGGAACAATTTTTCTCTACCATTTTCGTTGTATGTTGTATATGACTAGCTACTCGAATGGGGAAAAAAAATCCACTTGTAAGAAAACCAACTAGAGTCAAAAGAGACAAGAGAACCAGACTGGTATTGATCTCGAATATCGTTTCTCAGACCTTAGGATTCTACCGTCTGAGTTTTCCAAGTTGCAATTCTGAAGGAAAAGCGAAGAAACAGAAACATGTGATGACATACATGCTCACAGATCGATGACTCGAGAGAGCTTCTGGATCCTGTTAAGCAAGAAATCCCCTTGCTTGATCGTTGCCTGGTAAAGCGCATTCTTTGCATCTGGACGGTTTGTCTCCAATACACCTGCCACCTTGTCTATCTTGCAGTGTAGCTTCCCAGCTGCTATGAATCGTGACAACTCCCTGGATACAACAAAAGAGCTGATAACACTACAATATACTGAAGGATGTAATCGAGCGTTTGTTAGTGTTCTTACTGATCAATGAAATCAACCGAAACACCAAAAGCATTTGCCATCGCATCGACAGTAACGCTCTTGTAAGATTCCAGAAACTGAGAGTACACCACCGTTCTCACTTCCCTCATGTAGAATCGGAAATGTGGGTTCAAGTAACGGTCAAACTTTATCTGCTCTGCCATTCCCGCTGAGAAAAATACACCAATAGTGGAGCTACTATTAGTACACAGAGACAACAGTTCAGTACGCGAATCTGGTCACTGGGTTGTACTCACCAAATGCTGAGAAAAACGCCTTGTACTGGCACTCGTACAGGGAGTTCAGGAATTCAGAAAGGAATGGAATCTTCCCAAGCACGGTCAAGATTTCAGGTGCATCAACAACCTGTCACATTAGTAGCAATTTATCATTTTCTCAAAACGATTCACTTCAATAGAAAACAAGATTCACATCACTTCCATAAAGTAGAGGGCTCTTAGCCATCGAGAACTACCTTCTGCTTAAGCGAAACTCTGTCGAGAGTTATGATGCTCGTCAGGACGGTGTAAAAAATGAAGGTCTCGTAGGGGAAGATCTCATAAGTGGTGAAGGTTGATATAGAATCCAGAAATAAGCTGGCAGCTTTCTTAAAGTTTCTGGTGGACATGCAATACAAGCCTTCATAGACCTTTAGCCTGTTCTTCCTCTCCCAGTCACCACCCTCTTCAAACAACCTGGCATGGGAGAACACAAAGTTTTAGACCCATGAAGGGTGTGCTAAGAGAAAAAAAAATGCAGCCAAAGAGCCTAATCGACACTGACTTTTTCGCCTTGTCAATGCTCTTGGATACGAGATCGAAGTCCATGTAGAAGAAGGCAAGCTGCAGCGTGTAGAACACCAAATCCATTTTTTGCCCAACAGCAACGGTTTTTCCTTCAGTGAGTTTCAGTTGCTCCAAAGCTTTCTCCTTAAATCACAAACCAAAACTTTTAGTTGCTTCTGAAGTGCATAATGACTAACATTGACATGATCATTTACCTTATCACTAATCCTGATGAAATACAGAGCCTTAGCAAGGTGAGCTTCACGGACTTCACTTTCTCCCAAATTTTCTTCCGCATCTGCAATCCTAAACAAAGGAGAAGAGAAGGAAAAAGTAAGAAAAAACATCAACACCACATATACGTAAGATAGGACAGATTCTTAACACCATAACAAAAACATAAAAGGTTTAGCCGTAGAAAAAAGCACAAGATAAGATAATGGTTAACTCCAATACAAAGAAAAATAAGAAACTATGCTATGATGGAAAATCTCCATTCAATCTTAAACTCAGTCCTTCAAAATCATTTTTGAAGAACACAAGTAACATCCAATTCAAGACCTAACACCACCGAATCTGCCTCGTTTTCTAATACTGCACATAACTCTGTAACATCCAATTCAAGAACCAATCGATCATAATGCTACAGCTACACCATCCATCAGTCTAAACCATCAGTACGCAAAGGTGTAATCTTTTGCAACGGCGGTGGAAACTCAATCTCTATTAGTCAGAAACTGTCGGTATATGAAGCTAAGAAATCGAATAGTGAACAACATTCTCCAGAATCGTCTAATGAGAGAGCAGCAGAAACTAGAAATAGAAGCAAAAAGGAACTTTACTTGTCGTCGAGCTTCTTAAGCTCCTCCTCGTTGTTAGCCCGCATAGAATCCAACAAGCTCTGATCCAACTCCAGAACAGAGGACGCCGCTAGGGTTTCGTACAATGGAGCCATCCCTACACAAAAAAAACACAAACCCAACATCAGGAACAAAAAAACCGAAGCTACTCGGAGTAATTGATAAACCCATGGGCGATTGATTAGAGAAAGGAAGATACTTTACCATCGGATTTGATGGAATCCAAGACGTCAGACTTGAGCTGGACTTTCTCGATGTCTTGAACATCTGGATGCGTGAGGAGGAAGAGCTTATGAGCTAAGATAAGGTGAGGCTGCTGAGTTCCTTCGGCTCCACCGTCCATGGTTGCTGCTACACACTCAATTCAGGAAAAGTACGGATCTGAGGGAGAGAGACGAAAGGAATGAATATTGTTTGCTTGAGGAAGGAGGAAGAGCTAACCGGATATATTAAAAGGGCCGATGAGTTTATATGAAAAGTGGGTTTCGTATCAATTTTTAAACATTATCTTACTTTACTTGAAAAATATAGTTTAAAAAACTATTTTTCCAAAATAACCACCACTTACATAAATATGAGCAATATTTATCAATTAACATATGCTATGTGATGTAGTTAATATCATAACTTTATTTTGGGTTGAACATTAAAAACGGAAACTCCTATATTAAAACTATCACTAATGGTTTACTCTATTTATTCTTCTAAAACAGAGTAACCGAGTTGGTTGTTATTCTAATGTTATTTTATTTTAGATTAAAAAATAGAATGATTAACAAAAAAAAGTTACTCTATATATAGTGAAAAATAGAATGGAATTGAAGATGTCTTTAACAAATTAACTGGATCCAAATAGGATTTTTTTTACTAAAACAAATTAAACTAGTCTAAACTAATTCAAACATATCGGTTTAATTGTTATACAATTAAACTAATTCAAAATAGGAAATTAGGTGAGATGACGCTAAAAAAAACATAATTGACTGATTAGCCAATTGTCCTAAATTTTCACTATTTCATTTATTTTTTATATAATATTGCTGTATTGCTCGTGTTTGAAATTGAAGGCTAATTTGACATCTTTTCTTTTATTGGAGAACGGTGATGCTGAGACTCTGAAATTGAAGGCTAATTTGCATCACTTACCCATGTTATGTTTCAGATTTCATTATTGCATCTTCATGCTGAGATAATCTGGTTTTGGATGTGATGGGTTTGATACGCCTTTGCTTAAAGGATCTGACACTTGACACTCACCATATATTTCTTTATGATGACAAGAAATAGACAATGGAATTGTTAGTAACCAAAACAAGAAATGGATTAACAATATACAGTTTATATTATCCAGACTATAATAATTTATTAATTTATATAGTTATTAACTTAAATAAATTTTTTAAGAAAAATATTTGGTTATTTAAAAAGATGAAAAAGAATATTTTATTCCACCATATTATATATTAGTTCAACTTTATAGATTTGAATTTCATCTATTTTTATTAGATTATCTCATACAGTTTATTTATGTTGAATACATGATAGAATACACTATGTTTTCTATATGTAATTTGATAAAGCAAGTAACACTAAATTATTAAAATGAAATATGAATTTTCAAGAAATTCAATTTGAAGAAAAAATAATCAATTGTTTTGTTTATGTTGATATAAATATATATATATATATATATTAGTTTTAATTAATGATTTTAATGAAAATCATATATATATTAGTTTTTAATTAATGATTTTAGTGAAATCATATATTTAGTTAAGAGTTTTTCAAATATTATTATCTAGTTATTTTATCAAACTGTGTCATATCTTACACATGTCCAATTTAGACCAAATAAATTAATTTACCTAATATTAATTTATAGAGTTTCTATTATACTAATTCTTCCATTCACATAATTTATAGAGTTTCTATTATACTATTTTTTACACTTTTTAAACTTTTACTTAATTTATTTTATTCATTTTTTTTTGAAAATATAAATTAACCACTTGTGATTGATATTCTTTAGTTTAAATAGTGATAAACTGTGATTATAGATTAATTCAACCGTAAGGTTCATCATTCACAGTTACATATTATTCGATTTATTGAGTTTCTCCAAAAGGAAAACAAAGTGAAGAAAGAACACACAATTATTCCAAACAGAAGCTGAAGCTAAAACGCATCAAATCTTGAACACAAGGAAGTGATCTTCTAATGTCATTCAAATAAACTCACGATGAAACCTTTTTCTAAATGCCTTTCTCAAGCATTGCTCTAACTCTCATAGGCAACCCGTAAAGACGAATGAACCCAGCTGCATCAGCTTGGTTGTAAATCTCACTCCCTTCAAACGAAGATATGTCCTGTCTGTACAGACTGTTCGGACTCTTACGCCCTGTCACCGACACAGATCCTTTGTACAGCTTCAGTGTCACGGATCCTGTAGTTTTCTCAGTTAACTTCTCCATGAAAGCGTCCATGGACTCCTTAAGCGGATCAAACCATCTTCCCGCATAGACCATCTCCGCGTACTTCAGAGCTAACGAGTCTTTCACCTGAATGCTCTCTCTGTCTAACGTGAGGGACTCTAGTTCCTGCACAGCTGCGAACAGGATGGTGCCTCCGGGTGTTTCATAGACACCGCGTGATTTCATCCCGACCAGACGATTCTCCACCATGTCGATCCGGCCAATGCCGTGTTTCCCTCCTATTGTGTTGAGCTCGGAGAGAAGGGTGGCTGGAGAGAGAGCCTTCCCGTTGAGTGCCACTGGAAGTCCAGATTCTATCCCTATCTCGATGTATCTGTTAAATGTACAACAGTTGCTGAGCTGTTAGACTCACACGTCAGCATACCAAACAAAGATTTAGAGGAAAAGCAACTTACTCAGGCTGATCAGGAGCATCTTCGGGATCTACACTCATCATGTACATATCTTTCTTGGGCTCGTTTGCTGGATCTTCCAATATATCACCCTTTCAACAATAAAGATGTTCAGTATCAGAGACAAGCACGTACGTAACAAATTTGTATACAAAAGGGAATGTATATGACTTTTGTTTTTTTTACCTCATGACTAAGGTGCCAGAGGTTCCTGTCTCGGCTGTAAATAGATTTCTTTGTCACGGGGACAGGAACGTTATGCTTCTTGGCGTACTCAATAGCGTCTTCTCTGCCTTGGATTTCCCATTCCCTCCATGGCACCACAACTTTAAGTTCAGGGTTTAACGAAAAGAAGGTGAGCTCAAACCGAACCTGGTCAACCAATCACAAGAAAAAAAACTAATGTAAGAATCCATAAATGTGTTTTGTAGCAAGAGAATCCAAGTACTTGCCTGGTCATTTCCTTTGCCAGTACACCCATGTGCAACGGCATCAGCTCCAACCTCTGCTGCTACATCCACCATGGCCTAATCATTTTAGAAAATGTATTAAAAATAATTGAAAGAAGTCAAGAGATGTGTTCTCAGATTAGATTCCTTCAGAGCATAATCAAACAAAACCTGTGGAAATGTTTTACCTTAGCAATGACAGGGCGAGCCATGGAGGTACCAAGCAAGTATTTTCGTTCATAGATGGCACCAGCTCTAAGACAAGGGAATATGTAATCTTTCACAAACTCCTCTGTGAGATCCCTAACGACCAATTGAGAAGCGCCACTAGCCTTAGCCTTTTGCTCCAAACCATCCAACTCTTTTATACCCTTCATATCAAAGAATTTAGAGATTGAGATGACATAAAAGGAATGCTACAGAAAATAGTTGGCAGTAATGTAGAGTATACCTGACCAACATCTGCGGTGAAACACACAACTTCACAGCCATAATTCTCCCTACAGAACAAACACTTCGATATAAGACTAGTACAAATATTAAACTTTCATGAATGAAAAGCATCAAAGCTATCTAAACCAGAGGACGATTTAAAGAAGTTATAGATCAGAAATGAACTGGAGAGAAAGGGAAAAGAAAACATACTTGAGCCATGGCACGATGACAGAGGTGTCTAAGCCTCCACTGTAAGCAAGAACGACTTTTTTCAGCTTGCCACGAAGCCCGGCTTCCTTTGAATCAGCAGACACGACAGTTTGTCCATCACCGGAGAGAACAGCTCGAATTGCTGTTTGCAATATTCAAGACCACAAAGTGTTAACGCAATAACGGAAATAACATAGAGGATGCTCAGTCGAATACATAGAAGTTACATCGTAAGAAATGAAGTACATTATTTTAAGGAAATTGGGAAGATTCAGTGTAATGCTAGTAGCTTCACCTTGACTCTTGCAGCCGCGGGTTAGGGGAACATGAGTAGTAGTAGCAACAGCATTGCCAGAGAGCTGGCTTCGTTTCACAGATAACTGCCATGCAAATAGAGAGACAGAGGTCGTGTATGGTTTTAGATACATGATTGTTTTCTATAAGCATATATCAATTCGAATTGAGCATACCTCTTGAAACAGAGAAGTGGTTCTTAGACAAGCTACATTCTGACATCTTATGTTACCTGCGCACAAACATATATCAATTACCATTTCCACTATATAATCTATTGAATCATGACAGAGATCAACAACTCAGACACCCATTTGCAATAATCTCGGATTACAATAGACAATAACAACCGTAATTTTCAGAAGAAAAAAAAAGAAACTGAAAACGAAGATGGAGGGCAGAGAGATAACCATTTAGGGAGCTGCGAAGCGCGAGAGCAGCTGACGAAGAAGAAGGAAACGAAGTCGCCGAGATTTCAGCCATGTCAGAAAATTATTTCTGGGTTTTTTGCTTTACTGTCTGCTGCGTTGTGTGTTAACAGTGAGGTTCGGTCTTGGTGGCTCTTGTTTAAGTGGTAAGATGTCAACAGGGTCCACCTCCTCTAGGGTTTTGACTCCCCATATCTGTTTTTCATTTCTATATCTTTTTTTATTTCACATGTTTTTCATTTCTCAATTATATAATATGCTTCATAAATATTTGAACCTGTGTATTAATATTATCACATGCTTTCATTACTACAGTACATGTGTAAAATCATTTTTTATCTTTTTTTGGTTTGGGGCACATGTATACTATTTAAATTTATAATATCTTTTAGTTCACACTTCACACTTATTTTGGCGTCAATAATTCAGTTTAACATGAACAAACACTAATTTACAAGATTACTAAAGTGTCAGCTACTATACCAAAAACTTTGATTGATCATAATAAAGATAGGTTATGCAAACAAACACAAACGAAATATAAAATAACAAACAAAAGAAAAGACTTCCTATTATTATTGCAAGATGTATGAAACCAAGAAAATTCCGTGTGAGTTCTCAAACACTGATTGTGTTCTGCCTATCCGCAGGTGCAACGCATTGCCAGAGGGAACAGTAAACCGGGATTTCTGCCGGTTTTAGCCCCAAAGCAGAGATGTTTCGGCCATACTCCTGGTAATAGAGATATTAACCGATGATGTTACACTTATTTCTAAATCTAATATTTTTATTTATTTGACACAGGGAACCATGTGAAGGGTTACCTGAGTATCAAGGAATAACTGCATACACATCTTGTCTGTTTCAGATACATTGTCGTCAGAGACACCTGATGCTGCCCCTGCTCTTTTCTGTGCCTTTCTTCGGAATTGCTGAAGCGATGACTCTGTTCTTCTCGCCTGTAACATATTTACTATAATCGATCAGTCTTTTCCCACGCATAAACTACTGATATATCCTAAACCAATACTAGATTGAAACGATACTGAAAAGATGAGCCTTTGACAGAATAGAGTTTCTTTCATTGATAATCCTAGTTAAGTGTTTAAAACAAAATACTTACCACGCTAACAACTTCGTCAGCTAATTCGTAATACCGCCTGGTTATTTCAGTGACAGTTCGAAGCAGTAACTCTTCCCTTGTTGCCTGCGTCAAGTACCGTGTAGCCTTTTCTCCCTCCAAAAAGGCCTATTAATAGACAAGGTGCAATCAAGTAACTATGAACGTTCTTAAAACCGTAACCCAAAAGGGAATCAATACCTTTACATGACGCAATATGCCAACGACATATGGTGAATGCCTGACCGGCGGTGGTTTATTAGTCAACCTATATGTTGCCGTTATTCCCTTGACCTGCCTTAGGTCCTATAAAATCAATGAAAGCATTTACCATATATGATACTTAGAGAATAACATTCACCTATTCAGCTATAAATTAAACTATAGTCAACACTATTCTTGTAAGTGATCATTAAGGCCGTCAACCCAATCTTGAAGCGCATAAAATTAATGTATCTTCAGGGCTTTACCTCAACAGATTTATCAACAATGATTTCAATAATTGTGTTGGTAAGTAAAGGTAGCACTTCCTTTAATTTATCTCCACCCTGTAATATGCTCATCCTCACCACATCACGAACTTCAGTGGAGCATGAAGATATGTATTGTGATATATGTTTAAGGTAATCGCCACAAACTTCTGAGACTAGATAATTTACATCATGTATAACCTGCAAGGAAGGAGATGTATCAATATTCCACATCAGTTTTTGTCACTCTTATTCTATGATTAAGTTTACAAAACATGGACGCAGCTTTTAAGTTGTCCCACATTACACAACTTTAGCTGATTCAATAAACACGAGATAGTAGAGATCCGAATATCAGAGGAGCTAAGTCACAATCCAGATAAAAAAAGTGACTTACATATACAAAATCTTCTGCAGAGGCTGAAACTGCCCAGTCACATCCAGGACTCGGACTGGCATTACCCTTTCTAGTATGCAGCGCAGATGACACCCAAATGCAATATCTACATGTTATAAGCACATTGTCAAAATGAGAACTGAAACCCAAAACTAATAAGCGTAAATAATTTAATAATCAAATTTTATTAAACCTCGAAAGAAGCTGCAAGGTCAATCGAAGAAATTTATCAGCAGCGGAGAAAACAAGAACATCTTCTTTCCAACATGACCGCAAGCTTTCCAACAGAGTAGCGCTCTGTCTGAGCATTAAGTTGGGAAAACTCTGTTTATCTAAATCAGAATCCTGAATGAAAACCAGGGAAGAAGAAGTAAGAGCAGAATCCAAGGCTCCAGCTATCTCCTGAAACCTGAAATTATATATTTTCGAGTTAGAGAAGCTGAGACACCACCACTAATATAACAGTAAGTCAACCATCTATGGTATATCTCCAATACCTCAGTGAAAAGTATACTCCCACATTCCATTGCTTCATGAATTCGATACATACTGCTTCAGTTCGAAACTTGGTGACAGCGGACCTTGACGGACAATAACCTTCATAAAAAGTACATGCTATGACGCTACTGAAAAATATTCAAATAATGTTATCAACTAATATAAAATTATACTATTTGTTTATATAAGACGCATGAAGATTAGTTCACAATGCGTCTGAAATCTGAATAGCCATGAGATCAAGCTCAGAGAAAGATATAGATCAGCTAACCTACCTTCAAGATATGCCAAGAAATCCAAGCTTGCCTTGTAATTTTTCAAGAACTCAGTAGGCCTTCCAGGAGAAAAGGCTCCTGGTTTGACCTTCTGGATTGCCGAAAGAACTTCTTTCAGGATTGAATTTGCCAGGAAATTGAAGACGTGCAAACCCGATTTCTCTGTTTATAAACAAGATACCAAGCAAGGAGTACACTGAGTTAGATATAAAATGATATGTCCAATGTCAACTACTCCTATCGGAAATAGGATTGACTACGAACTGTGATAACGAACAAGACTGCTATTTCAGAGAGTGGAGCAACTTACCGGTTGAAGATATTTCTATCAGCATTTTACAGTCCTTCGCAATAAAATGCTTGATAAGTTTGTAATCGTTTTCAAGTTCATCTGAACTTCCAGTAGCATCTGCTGATCTTTCATGTGCAATCGTTTTATGTATAAATGGAGCCACAATCGTTGTACGAAAAATTTCTTCTGCATTCGTGGTGTTATCAATGGCAGCATATGCACGCAAGCAGTTGTAAAGGACGCTTGTGTCGCTGTTGTTTAGTCCGTCAATGAAGCAATGACCTAGACTAGCATCCAGTAACACACTAGCACTCTGAATCCTCTTCTCCATGTTCTCAACGAAAGGCAGGTTCTGTACTGGCATAAAAGAAAAAAGTAGTGAGCATCAGCCGTAAGACTTTCTATTGTCTTCTGAGGCAAACAAGTTTAATGGAAATTTTTTTAGAACACCAGAGATTTCACAATAATTTACCAGGTACCATCTCATTGTACTCTATTTTGTCAGCAATCTTATTAAAGCCATGAATTCTCCTATCAGCCCAGACATTTCTCAAGCCCCATAAGCATAACTAGTTTTAATCCCCAAGAGACTACTCATGCAGTATACCCCAAACTCTTCCACAATTATCCTATAAGACACCCAATTTCTTGCCGTTCTCATTATAACTTTGACGCTCGAGAACAGGTAGGACTGAAAAGCAAAACTTCCTACCATCAATATCAAAATACTCCTATGTTTACTAACTACACTTTGTGCATTAAAAGGAACAGAGTGCATTGCTAATGTAATATATATTTTGTAATGAACAAGGAAATGATGAATTGTGAATTCACAAGAGAAAAAGGAAAAAAGTAAATGCGTGATGGAGACCTGTGCATGAGCCATATAGAACTTGAGCCGATTCATTTCACTAGCTATTCTCTCCAAAAGCATGCTTTGGGTTTCTCTCATGGTATTGCCATCTTGCTGCGTGGCATTTTCAACATTCACAGCGCTCCTTCCCAGGGAAACACCATCCTCGTTTTTCCAATCAGAAGGAGCACTCGGTAGAACTTTTATAAGCTTCTCAACCTAAAACTCCCCAAGGAACATACCTTATTTACGTCAATCATTCAGATTTTAATAACCAACAAGCAATGGAGAAACATCTTTACTCAATATAAACGAAACTACAATGCACGATCATGAACAGATCGCTAACGAAATCAAGTACCTTAGATACCACATGAAAAGTATCGAGCAACAACTCCAAAACCTCCCTCGCAGCAGCGGCATCGGACCTCTGCTGCAACCCACTCCTCAGTGCGAAAAGCGCAGCCTCCACGGATCCCCGAAACGCAGCGATCTTCTCGCGGATCCCAAGGAGCGGGGCGCGCATGCGGACAACAGCCTCATCGATATCGACGAGCTTAGTGCTCAGGCTCACGAAATCAGCGTAGTCTCGATTGATGAGATCAACGAGCTCGCGGTTGAGGGAGGCGAGGTGTGATCGGAGCTCGGATCGGAGAGTGTCGAAGGGAACGAAGGTGCGGAGCTCGGAGATGTAGGACTCGGAGTCGAAGTCAGGGGAGAGGAAGAGGGAAGGCTTGAACCAGAGAGGATGCGAGTCGTAAGGATCGGAGAAGAAGTCTGAGGCGGATCTCGGAGCTGACGATGGCGAAGGTAGCGGAGCGACCAGATCTGACATTTTCGATTCGATGCAGTGTGGGAAGCCTGAGTGATCCGTGAGGAAGATAATCGAAGCTTAAGGGTGTTTCTACCAAACCAATTGAACCGGTTAAAATATTCAGTGAGCTACAAAACCAAATATCATATGGTTGTTTGGTTACCGCAAATATCATAAGGGCTGTTTGTTTGGTTACCGCAGGTACCGGCGGCAGCGGCAGTGTCAACATTCTGCGTCAACTCTTGTTCGTTTCGTTGACGCAGAAAGCTGCGTCTGACGCCGATAAAATCTGCGGTCGCGATATAGTATGCGTCAGCGTCAGCGTCAGCATCTGCAAAACGAACAACAACTATCCTCATTGACGCTGCCGCCGTCGCTGCCGCTGATGCCAAAACCTGCGGCAACCAAACGAACAGGTCATATACTCCAATCCACAACACAGAGAAGGTGTATTTTTCAAACATGAATATTATGATTATAGAAAAAAGTAACATTATTGAATTTAGTTTTAAAATGTATAGTAAATTTTATTATGATTGAAAATAATTTGGTAAACCTTCCTATTTCACCACACAAAAGTTTAACTAACTTCATAGTAACTTACACAATTCGTCGAAAATTATTTAAAACTCATCTAAAATTAAATTATTTTAGATCGTCTCAAATACATAACGTTTTGCGTCTGCTAAGTCATCAGATTTATCTGAGATTCTTTTTTTTTGGTCAAATTTATCCGGGATTCTAAACTTTAAAATTTTAATAATAACAATAATGAGGTTTAATTGGAATTAGGATCTGAGACCATATTTTATGGCAATTAAAAAACTTATTTAATAAACATCTTATATTTTTAGAATTGTGTCACTGATTTTTAATTTGATCTGATCATAGGAATAGGTTGAGGGAGAAATAGGTTTCAATCAATATATTCACCATCTTTTCCTGAATTAAAAGAGAAAAAAATTGAGGATAGTCTCATATTTATAGCTATGGATGTTTTATTGAATAGAGAATTAGAACTACGTAATGGAATTAGAGTTTGATTGTACTTCAGTGGAATTTGATGATTCCAATATAATGCAATGGGATTATAACTGCAATCGAACTTTTTTGTTTCTAAAATTAGTGGATATTTTTAATTTGCTAGGTAGTTAAGATGTGATGAACTTTTACGAAAATAAAAGAAACTGGTTTTAGTCACCTTCAACCCATGATGTCGTCTCTTATCTTCAGACTTCTTAAAACGTGAATTTAGATTTGCATATCCCTAATAATCAGGTCAGTTCTTAATACATCCACATCAATTTGGAACATCTCCATCTTGGAGGAGAATCTCCTACGTTGGAGGAAAATTGTAAAAGAAAAAAAAGATTGATGAAATTCAAAATCCAAGACAGAAGTGTTGGATATTTCTCATACAAAAGTACATCATATTCCATTCAAATTAGATTCTAATAAAATCTAGTTGATATTGAATAACAGGTGATTCTAATTGTATATCTGTATTAAACTTCCCAATCCAATAACACCCCCCCTAATGGGCCTAAGCTTCCTTCTTATGGGCCCATATTCATAAAGGCGTAGATACGTCTAGTTTCGGGCCAAGATTCAACAGAGCTAAATCTAAACCATTTAGTTTATATTCATCCCAAATCAAACCGGTTTGGTTTCGACAACAGGATTCGAACTCGGTACAGCTTTCTTCTTCCGACGATGGCGCCGCATGATCTTCGCCGTCCTTTCAAGCGACGACCTATCTCCGACCAACAGAAACGCAGAGACCTTTCACTTCTCCGCCAGTCTCAGCATCGCTCCGACGCCCAGCAGCGAGCTCGAAACCTCGCCTCTTCCGTCATATCCCTCCAATCATCATCCTCCCCCGATGTCGACCCGGAAACACTATCCGAACCCATGCCTGACGTCGACACCACCGGACACGAATCGGAAGCGAGTAGCTTCGACATTCGCCAAGCTTCGAGTCTGAGAGGACCCGAGGCTCGCAAGTGGTTCGCTAGTCAGCTTATGTTACCTGAATGGATGATCGACGTACCTGAGAATCTGAGCAGAGATTGGTAACTAACTAGCCCTCTTGTTCGATTTTGTTTTTTTCATTACAAAGTTTGTAACTTTTTGTTTTTTGGTTGTTTTTTCATTACAAAGTTTGTAACTTTTTGTTTTTTGGTTGTTTTTTAAGGTATGTGTTAGCGAGACCAGCTGGGAAGCGATGTTTTGTAGTGTCAGCGGATGGAACTACTGTTAGTAGGTTACGTAATGGTTCTGTCTTGCATCATTTCCCTTCTGCGTTGCCTGGTGGTGCTAGGAAGAAAGGTGTTTCTGGTCCAGCACAATCGTATTCGATACTTGATTGTATTTTTCACGAGGTTAAAAGATTCTTCCTCTTATTGGTTTATCTTGGTTTATGATCCTACTAAGTGGTTTTGTTACTGTTTTGTGTACAGGCGGATCAGACGTATTACGTGATTGATATGGTTTGTTGGAGGGGTTACTCGCTTTATGAATGTACAGCAGAGTTCAGGTTCTTTTGGTTGCAGTCAAAGCTTGACGAGACTGGTGCTTGTGATCCGCCTTCCTTTTACCACAAGTTCAGGTTCAGCGTTGTTCCTTTTTATAACTGCGACCAAAGCGGACTTCACTCGGTTTATACGGGATCATTACCTTATGTCAAGGATGGATTGTTGTTATATAACAAGTAAGTGCATCGTTTCATCTCTCCTACTTGTAGTATGCCATTTAGTTTGCTTCAGTAACCAATATTTTATGATGCCTGCACTTGTAGATAAAATGTGTCTTTGACAACGTACTCATTGGTCTGGGGCTCTTCTTTGATAAAGTTTTTGTTTAACAATGAATCTTATTTTCCGTGGCATTTGTTTCTGGCCAATTGTTATGCGGCAACATCTACTTAAGTTCATGCAAATTTGTCGCAGGCATGCACATTATCATACTGGGAATACTCCTCTGGTGTTGATATGGAAGGATGAGAGGTGTAGTCAGTATGTCATTGATACAGACAACAATGGACAAGTTCCAAACCAACAACATGTAAGTAGACTTCACATACGTATAAAGCTCATGGATTTTTCATACAAGGTTATTAGTAAAATACTCACATTAACAAGTACCTATAAACAAGTATGGTGTAAGTGCAGATCGTCTTGGGGCTGCAAGATGATGGGAAAATTGTAACATCAGATGATCCACCTGTAGTAGTTAATTGCTTGAATGCAGACTTCATAAAACAGGTATGTTCAGTATATAATAGAGAGTGCATCATTATCCTGATTAGCCTTTTTGAATTAGCTTGAAAAATACGCATTTGGGCTAAGTGAGAACTGTAAGATCAGAGTAATCTTCTTGTTGTACTACTAGGAGACCGATGGAGTCTATGAAGTATACTAGATAGTGATGTTGTTTAGTTTAAGGTTGCTTTCTCACTGTGGGCTTCTTGCCATGTTGGATATTACAGTCAGGACTGTCTCCAGGAAGCCTTGTTCGATTTGCCATTGGCGATGGAGGGTTGAACTGTGTGGATGGTAAATTTGAGAAGGCAGATTTACAATATATCAGTGTTTCAAATCGAGCTCGAGCATTTGCGGATAGTTATTCCAAGGTTAACACTCTCTTCCTTTGCATATATTGCACTCGAAATTTTAGGGAATCATATTTTTATGAATTGAAACTGAAGCATTTTATAATCAATTTTGCAGATCATGTTTCAATATATGGCCCGACATTCTCCCCTGAAGGCTGAAGATCTCGCTTCAGTGGTTTCACAGGAGAACCAACAAGACAAGCTCCCTGAAGTAGAGATGTCTGATTGAAGAGAGGAGAGACTCTTGGACATTGTGTTGTTTTTTTTGTGGAAACCAGAGAGTATCATATTTTTTTAAAGATTTTCAGCTATCTTTTGGCTTCTCACACACGATGCTTTGATTATAGATACTTTCCTCCATGAAAATGAAAAGAAAAAAGCAAAAATTCATTACCTGTATTGATGACAGGTATAAATATATATTAATGAACATTTTTGCATGAAAACTATGCTTAAAAAAGAAAAATCCTGAAAACTATGACCATTTCATCAACCTCAATCCATTAACTACTTGGAATGATATTTGTACAGATCTCTGATAGCTAGTCTACATTGAATGCCTTATTTGAACATATACTTCCCTACACACACACTGTTATGTGACAGACTCCGTAGTGTGACAGAGCAACAACCTTGCTTTTGAACTAATTTTGCTAATATCTGATCAAGGCTGTTTCTGGTGAGCAGAACCTAGATGCATTTGATCGACCCTTGATCCGAAACTTCCAGAAGTTCCCTTTAGCTGAAACCTGATTCTCCTGGCACAAGAATTCCCAGGAGAGCCACTTCTCAACAGTCCTTTGC
This sequence comes from Brassica rapa, assembly GCF_000309985.2. Lineage (NCBI taxonomy): Eukaryota > Viridiplantae > Streptophyta > Magnoliopsida > Brassicales > Brassicaceae > Brassica > Brassica rapa. The sequence continues at coordinate 26,928,279 of NC_024797.2, forward strand.
ACATCATGCACTAAAACATATGTTGTCGAGTTACTACTTCCTTGTATTGCTAACACAGCTGCAGTATATATACTCCCCATCCTACCTGGCGCCTCTAAGTCATCCCCACGTGGTCCATCAACAACTATCACATCCCATTTGGTATTGTACACTTCCTGTGGCAAATCCTTCAGTTTCAGTTTGCATTCTGATGAGCCTTGATGTAGAGTATTCGTATTTGGTGCAGCACATGCGGGATTAGCTCTGGCATGTCGGAGCAGTTTGTAAACGTTCTTGACTTCCATCTGATGGTACTTCAAGCTGTAGATTCTTGTGTTGTTGGGATTTACTTCAGCTTTTGATTTTGATTGTTCATCTTCTAAAATGACGGTAATGCCTCTGGTGTTGATTGAAGATAACTTGAGGTAGTGAGGTGCAAACCCAAAAACAAGGACGTTGCAAGGGGGTCTACTAGTAATTGTATCTGATAAGAGCTTGAGTTCCTTTTCGGTGAGAGCGCTCTGGCTCGCATTAGCACTTATCTGCTGACTGAACTCAGACCGAAATGTGGTAGAAGAGAGGGAATGAGAGGCAGAGGATGAAGACTTTAAGGAGATCCGGAGGAGGCGAATAACAGATAGGCTTGAGAGAACGAAAATAAGTAGAGGTATGAGTTTACGTACAGTGAATTTTGGCATGGTGATCTTTGATTCTCTCTTGTGTTTGGGAGTATCAGGGGAGGAAGGAGGTGAGAATCTGAGTAGAGGGTTGAGAATAGGAAGTGAAGATTGATGAAGATGTGGAGGCATTATAACTATTCTCTCCGTTCTTTCAGTATCATCAGGTTCTCAAATGAGTTTGTGAATGGTATTTTTGGTTTTAAAATGATATCATCTGTTATGTATTTGTGTCGTCTTCGAGTGAATAACAAGGAAAGTCGTCTTGCTTCCGTTCCAAGATTCGGTTTGTTGTTTGTTCTTGTTGGCAAGTCATTTACTTGGTAGTTAGAGTTTACCAAACATCATTATGAAAGTTTTAGTATTTGTCATGTCAATGGAGTGGCAAAGATATTAGTCAAAAAGATATAAACGTGTATCAATGTGATTGCGATAGGGTGAACAAGATTGATGAATAGGTTGTATCCAATAAACTCTTGAAACAGTTTTTTTTTTTTTGTGGTGAATCAGAGGCGAAAGTCTAAATAATCTAATCTATTAAAACAGAAGTACAAATAGTACTTAACCCTAAGTTTTCCTCAATAATTACAAGAGAATGCCACTGGAATTAAAACACAATCGTTTCTTATACAATCATTAATAATCCTTTCATATCATTAATAATCATTTCCTTCCGTGGTCAATTGATTGTGCTAATCTAATTGTTCGCCAGCCCATCAATTTGCCAAATACGAATAAATTAGTTTAGGTTAGGCTTATTATAACTTTATGGCCCATATAATATTGACTATTTATAAAATTCAAAACCAAACCAACAAAACATATGACCAGTATTTTTATCCATTAGCTAACCTATAACAAATGAAACGATTGATCTAAGTTTACAAAAACATGAAATTTGCAATTTATATGAGATTATGTGTTTAAAACTTACAAAACACGTTTTCCTTATCTTTAATAAGGTATATTCTGTTTTTAATAAAGTGTATAGGAAAAAAGGGTATGGATCTGTAATAATTTAAATATATATTTGGTTTGATTTTAGCCTACCCTTTCCAATCCTAAGTATATATATCTCTTAGACCTTGATTGGTAGAGCATGAACATTATCATTATGCTTTACATTATCCAATCAACAATTGTTAGATAAGCATTTATTAAATACTAATGCTCTCCAAATGCTCTTTTGGCCAATGCTCTCATATGAAGCTTTTAGAAGAGCATTTGCATTTATAATTTATAAAATTAAAGAAAATATATAATTAATTCATTTATTTTATTTAATAATATCGTGAAATTATTTTTATATCCAGAAAATAAAATTTTGAATTCTGAAATTAATTTACAATAAAAAAAATTTTAAATTGTATTTCACGTTTAAATATAATTTAATTTACATAATTTAATTTATTTTAAATTTCAGAAATTATTTTTTTAAATATATATTTTAATTATAAAATTTATTTTAAAATAGTACTTTTTTGATAAAACAAAAATATTTTTCAAATTATTAAATAAAATAAATTAATTATATATCTTTTAAATTTAATGTTAATATATATTATAAATATATTCATTAAAAATAAATATATTATATATTATATGTTATATATTAATTTTTATAATAATTTTAAATAACATACTCATACTGCTCTTTTAATCATCCTATTAAACAGTTTAGCAAAAACACACAGCTCCTGCAGCATACTGCTTCTATAACATACTGCTACTGCTAATGCTAATGTTCTGCCAATCAAGGCCTTATATGTATTGTCAAACACATAACAAAAAAAATATCCACAGTTTTTACTCATCTCACAAAATGTCATGTGCATATATAAAAAATATGTAATACTATAAATATTATACATATATAGTATTAAATATATGTTTTATATAATTTATATTGAAAAAATTATATCCGCGCGGGCGCGCGGGTCAAAGGCTAGTGTAATAATTAAGGTAGTAGTAAGTACTTCTATCGAGTTTTTGGCGTAATCAGGGATCTAAGGAAATAAGATTAAGACAAGAGTTCTAGAAATGAAGTATGTATTAAGTACTCTTCAATAATTCATTTTCCTCTGTATCTTTCAAGTCGCTGGACGCTGGTAGTTCAAATGTATATTATCTACCGGTTACTTGTATGATTGGTTGCAACTATGTGAAATTTAACTTGATTACTTCATATGAGTTACTTTTTCTAAATTTGTGAGTTTTGTCACCATAACTAAAGGTTCACCACAATTCCCAAATTCTAACAGTAAAGCGAAATAAACAGTGTCGTATAAAATAGAATGCAATTACTGGAGACTAATTTCAAAAGTATGGTTAACAAAATGTTTCCTCTTTCTGAGCATCTGAACACACACAAAAAAAAACTGTAAAACATTTTCTTGGAACAAGCAAGAAAGCTGTTACTACACTTCTCTTCTCTTTCTTAGCTGGTTATCTGCAAACATGCCAAACCAAACATCTATGAACCAAACATCTATGAGAGTTTATCTCAAAATACAAGGACAAGCTTAAATCAACTAATATCATATATCTCCAATTATGCATGGTCCCCTTAACATGCAAATCCAATCACAAAGTCTATTCTTTTGACAACCGAATTCAGAAGACTATCAACGATACTTGAAGGAAAAAACACGAGTGTATAAGCAAGTGCATAAAAAGACACCTTCAATTCAATTCAAGGATACGCATAAACAATCCTGTCAGATGTGCAAATAAAAAGTACCTATTTAGTTAGCATCTAGAACAGAACAGAACACTCCAAAGAAATGAGCCTTCTACTATCAAAGGTTCCTCAAAGGAAGAAAAAAAAAAGCTCAATACAAGAACAAATGCATGGGATCTAAGGAGGTTGTAAGAAAGCTTCGAGCAGGCAAAGGAAGCAGCTTAACCAATTTAAAAGCATCAATTTAAAAAACTTAAATTGGTAGAAGAAGATTTACCTAGGTGGCACCGACGATGATGTTGTTGATGGGAATAAATATGAGCTTCACGAAGAACCCCACGAATCCCATTACTACAAACCCGATCGCTGTACGGACCGCCACTTTCGTGAACTCTACAAAACCAAACCAAACCAAACAGATTCAGACATACAACACGACGGATCTGTCCGTTAAACATACAGATCTTCGCAACACGCAGATAGATCCAGCAGATCAGACGTTAAAAAACATACAGATCTCTCACATGCATCACAACTATCTAAAAAGACACGAATTCTAAGGGAGACAGAAGTAAAGGTGATGTTATTATACCTTTGCGATCTGGTTTGTGGCAACGCTTAACGAGACGAATGCTGTCCTTGGCGAAATCTCTGAGAGGATCGACGACGGAATCGATGGCGTCCATGGCTCTTTCTTTCTTTGACGACCTTTGTTTTTTAATTTGTCTTTCCTTTTTTGGTTTGGCACGAAGAGAAAAAAAGAGAATTGGGGAAAATGATTGCAGGATATGTAGAGGCTCAAGTCAACAGAGAGAGAGGGGAAGAGAGAAAATAGCGTCACATGGATATCTATGAGCCAATCACAGAACGAGGTTCTGATGAAAGTATGCCATGTCAGCATATTCAAAACTATACAGGCCTGACATATTGTATTTAGGCCCAAGCCCACTAACAGAATTGTGGCTTCTAGTTATACAGAACACATTACAGGGTCCATTGATGTTGCACATGGAAGAAAAGAAGAATAGGTTGCTTTCAACAATACTAGAGGAATGCTAATCTCATGTTCAATTGTTTTATTTGTTTTCTCAGCTTCTCTTTGGAATTTGATGGCATTCTTTTTTTTTCCATGCTATATATTGGTACTTTAAAACAGAAATCATCTAGCCATTTAGAGGCATGCTCATACTCAAAGTCATAGCTTTCTTTGATTCTCAAGAGAACAAAACAAAAGCTCATAATGTATGAGTAGCCAGCCACTTGTCAAGTATTAGTAAAAAGTATCTAACTGTTATTAAGGAAAAAAATGAAAGAAGATCTACTCCATGGATTTTTTTTTTTTTTTTTGAAACATTACTCCATGGATTCAAATTTTGGAAACACATCATCTAATGGTTATTATTACTGATTTTATTTTTTTTCTTAAAATTAATTGTAAAATAAATGTTCAGTTATGATTTTCCTTGCTTGTAGAATATATTGTTCAGTAATTTAAATATTGAATTATCAGTTTCAAATTTTCAAATTTTATAATTCAATGTAAAGAGTAAAATTTGAAGTATGTTTTCAAAAATTACAAGTAGTAAATGGTAATTGGTGAGATCTCTCACAAGATATCCGGCCTTTTATAAAACCAGGTGATGTATTAGTTCTACTCTTAAATTCTATAGTCAAGTAAAAAAATGGAAGAAAAAGAGGAAAATCCACACGAGCGATTGAAGCAGAAGCTGAGTGAGCTTGAGAAAGTATGGACCGCAATGAAAGAAGGCAAAAGCTCATCTGCAGTTTCGTGTATCACTGTGGAAGAAGCTCTTGAGTTAGTGGAAAACTCTCCAAGGAAGCTGATGATCTCTCTTCAACACGATCAAGATGGTCCAGAGGCAGAGATGAGATCACCCTATAGGAGAAAACTCTTTCACGACTCTGATGATAATGATGATGATGAGACGAGAACGACAAGGTTGTCTCATTCGACTTGTTGGTCTTCGAATGTAATGAGAGCTGGAGATAATAGTAATAATAATAAGATTAACAAGAAGCATGAGAAGAAGAAGAAGAAGAATAGAGGAAGTATTGTCTGTGTTTGTGTAATTGTTCTTTTGCTATGGGTTTTGGTTCTGTTGTTGATCAACGGCTTTGATCAACTCTCCATGAACATGAACAGAGAGATCTATAGTTTGGTACCTACCTGAATTTTGTTTTTGAGAAAGAATATGCTTTAGAACTCAATAAAACAAATTGGTTTTTGTTTTATATTATTAATCCTCGCTTATATTCAAGAATCTCATCAAGGTTTGATGTATTTTTGGGCCAAAACGGTAACACTAAACTTGATTTGATTTGACTTGAGTTTAGAAAGCAAAGTCAAAGCAAGGTTTCTAATAAGGATTTCATTATATTCGGACATAGTAAAGACTAGGCATGGGCATTCGGGGTACCAATCGGGTTTCGGTTTTATCCATTCGGGTTTTGGTTTTTCGGGTTTATCAAAATCAGTTCCATTCAGGTTATATAAAAGTTCGGTTCGTGACCGGTTCGGGTTCTATCGAATTCGGGTCGGGGTTAGTAAATCTTCAAATAACCGGTATAACCCATTGTACTTTCGGGTTCGGGTCCCAATCGGTTCTTCGGTTTAAAAATACCTAATTTGTACCTATTTTGTAACTAAAACATAAATGAAATCGGTTTTCGGATTTAAAATACATGATTTGTACATATTTTAACAGCCAAAACCTAAGTAAAATTGATTCAAAAATAAGAAAAAACATCAAACGTGATCATCCAAAATCAAGAGAAGGATAAACATAGTTAGTGATAGAAAGAAAACCACATAAATGAAATCATAAAAAAAAAACTAAGTTCTCATGAAATGGGAAACATTTTTCAATGAAAACAAGACCAAAATCTAAAAACTTCAGGCTTCAACCGACACATTCCACCATCAACCTTCATGTATAGATAATTATTTTAGAAGTTCAATAATATTTTAAAGTATTTTGGATACATATTAAGAATTAAGATCATATTTGGTAGAAGTTCTTTTTGTGATTTTAAATGTTTCGGGTTCTATCGGATATCCATTTAGGTTCGGATTCGGTTCGGATAATACCCATAATCCAAAATACCAAAAAACAAGATCCATTCGGTATTTATGTCGGATTCGGATCGGTTCGGATTCATTTTTATCAGATCGAATTCGGTTCGGATTTTTGGGTTCGGTTTATTTGCCCAGCCCTAGTAAAGACAAAATACATCTCTTTTTACTAGTTGTGTTATAAAAAGTGGTTGGGTTTATAGTTAAGCCCAACAAAAGGCCCATCTGAACCACTCGAGTAACGAGAAACCCTAAATGCTCGATTGTCTTCTCTTCCGTTAGTTATTAGCATCTCAGTTCTCTCTCAGGAATAAACAGTTGCTGTGGAAATCGAAAATGGTATACTTTCTCCTTCGAGTTCATTACAATGTTATTCATTGTGTTAGCTTGATTCCTAAGTTTCTGCACCTATGGTTGGTAAAAGGATAATGTTTTTAAATCTGGTCTTGTATGTCTCAGTGTAGCTAACATAGTTCCGGTGTAAGATGAATAGATTGCTGCTTCTTTTAGTCTATCTATTTGTTAGCTTACACATGTTATAGAACAAGCATCAGTTAACACCTACTTGTTTATTTTGTTATACTTCTCTCTTATATTGTGGTTGTTCATCGTTTAACATGCTTCGTTACACTAAAAATGTGTACTTTAATTGGTTTAGGCCCCAAAGAAAGGAGTCAAAGCGGTTACCAAGAAGAAACCGGTATGTGATTGCGTTCTACTCTCTCTATAAGTTGATTTGTTTCTCATTACCTTGTTCTTAGTTGTAAACATCTTCTTGGTTTCAGGAGAAAGTAACAAACCCACTCTTTGAGAGGCGTCCAAAGCAGTTTGGAATCGGAGGAGCATTGCCACCCAAGAAGGATCTCACGAGATACATCAAATGGCCAAAGTCCATCCGCCTCCAGAGGCAGAAGCGTATTCTTAAGCAGAGGCTTAAGGTCCCACCAGCACTCAACCAGTTCACTAAGACCCTTGACAAGAACTTAGGTCTTTCTTTCCCCATCTCCTTCCCTTTTGTTACTTGTTGCTCTTTTGATTACTCTCTAGCTGTTTTTAACACAATGTCTTTATAATTGCAGCAACTTCTCTCTTGAAGATTCTCCTCAAGTATAGGCCTGAGGACAAAGCAGCCAAGAAGGAACGTCTTCTCAAAAAGGCTCAGGCCGAGGCCGAGGGAAAGCCTGTTGAATCGAAGAAGCCTATTGTTGTGAAGTATGGTCTTAACCATGTTACATATCTCATTGAGCAGGTCTCCTCCCTTTCAGAACTAATCCAATTGCCACCCTCTCTAGTGATTAATCTTGTCTTTTTTTTTTTTTAATGATTGTAGAACAAGGCGCAACTGGTGGTGATTGCTCATGATGTGGATCCGATTGAGTTGGTTGTCTGGTTGCCTGCTCTGTGCAGGAAAATGGAGGTTCCTTACTGCATTATCAAGGGGAAATCAAGATTGGGAGCGGTAATGATATAAGATTGTTTACTCAAGAAGGAGAACATGTGTTGTGATTTGTAATGTCCTTTCTTGGTGGTGACTTGTTTGCAGATTGTTCACCAGAAAACAGCAGCTTGCTTGTGTTTGACAACAGTGAAGAACGAGGACAAGATGGAGTTCAGCAAAGTCCTTGAGGCCATTAAGGTAAGAGATGATTGTTCATCTTCATTTGCTAAATATTTAAAAATAAATTCTTTAACTGTTTGCATGGATGGATTATAGGCAAACTTTAATGACAAATATGAAGAGAACCGGAAGAAGTGGGGAGGAGGGATAATGGGATCCAAATCACAGGCCAAGACAAAGGCTAAAGAGAGAGTTCTAGCCAAGGAAGCTGCTCAGAGGATGAATTAATCTATAGTTTTATATTTTGCCTTAAAAAGTCTTTTGTTTTAGCTGTTGGGACCTCTATTTACACCTTATCTTTTTCCTTTAGTATCCTATATTACGGAATATAACTTTTTGAAAAGATTCATATTGCATATCTAATGATCTAAAAGAAGAAAAGAAAAGCATTTTTCTGAACTTGTGAAGCTTAATTGTTGGGCAAAGAATCTTCCATGACCACTAGTTTCCTCGGTAAAGTTGATCTATTATTCGAATGACACGAGTCTTTCTTGTATAATCATCAAACGTTAAATAAACAAGAAAGTTTCTGGAAAATGCAATCACCGACCGACCATCTTTGTTTTTAGGATATTCAAAATATTTTTTTAGTTTGTTTTAATTGTTATTTTGAATACTTTTTAGTTAATTTAGATAGTTTAACTAATTTTTAATTAGATTTGTAAACAATTTTTATATTTTGAAAAAAAAATTGTCAATTTTTAAGGTTTTAAAAAATATATTTTTAGACGATTTTAAACGTTGGTTACATCCGATCCGATCCGAACCCGAAAGGAACCGAACCGAAACCGATCTAATAATTAGTAAAACCCGAATGGTACTTCTGAGCATAACACCGAAAATCCAAAAATCCGAATTATCCGGACCGAAACCGAATGATCCACCGAACGCCCAGGCCTAGTCGGTCATGTCAAGTTAGAATATTGTCTCCTTTTGTCCTCTCGCCACGTGACACCAATCTTATGAATGAAGTAAACCGGTTCAAACCAGTCTTATTTGCTAAATGAACAGATAGACCAGACCGGAGTAATTGTAAACCGACCGACATGACATGAGCGTTTGTGTTCTCTTTTTTGCTTATTAAACCGTACCAACGAACCAACTGTAGCAAACCGCACATTTCCCAAGAGACTTATCTATAAATTAGGCTCTTCCTTAAAAAAGAGTCTCCAATTTTTAGAGTTGTCTCTCTCTCTCTCTCTCTGTTGCTCACTCTTCCAGATTTTAGTACCTTCTGAAAGCTTCTAAAAAATAAGAGAAAATGACCAAGTTTTGGACTTTGGTCACTGCTCTTCATACAGGCGCTGGGTATTCTTCATCCTCCTACCACTGATTTATAAAAAATTATCTATTAGGCTTTCCATATCTCTAATATGGTTTGATATGTATCATGTATGTGCAGGCCTGTGGTGATGTTGGTGTATCCATTGTAAGTTTTTCCGTTTAACTCTATTTATTTTTTTTGTTAAACGAAGAAGAAAATAAAAAAATTAGGTTAAAAGTTTATATTGATATATATCAGGTACGCATCGGTGGTAGCGATGGAGACCGCAACTAAAGTTGACGACGAACAGTGGCTATCCTACTGGATCATATACTCGTTCCTCACCCTCACAGAGCTGATTTTGCAATCTCTCCTTGAGTGGATTCCTATTTGGTACTCGGTCAAGCTTGTGTTCGTCGCTTGGTTGGTTCTGCCTCAGTTCCATGGCGCAGCGTTCATCTACAACCGTTTGGTTAGAGAACAGTTCAAGAAACACGGTGTCTTCCCTCACCAACAGTCCAAGCCCAAGATCCTCCACTCCATTTTCCCCCACCGGGTAATATATTTTTTTTTTTTCGGGGTAATAAATCTTGCTTTTTGTTTCGTATAATTTAAATTCTTAATCTTGAAAAAGTAAAACAAACATAAAAGAGCATCATAAATTTAGAACTCAAAAATAGATTATCCTAGGAAAATTAAGGCTGCCTAATTTTCTAATTTACCGAGCAGTAGCGTTATAACAAGTGTATTTAGTATTTACTGGTGACCTAGTTTGTTTTTGAATTTTATTAATTGGTTTAAAAATGTGTATATAGGAGGGACACGAGGCTCACTCTCACTGACGCAAGAACAAAAAAAAATTAAAGAAAAGAGGAGTGAGTAGACACAAGAAGCTTCTTTAGCTAGTATTGTAATGGAGTTGGTGGTGGTCCCGTCTTGTCTAATCTTACGTTTAGATTTTTGTTTATACAAAAAAGAATGGGATTGGGGAAGGATATGACCATATGACGATGACTGACGAGTTGTGTGATCGTTTTAAATTAGATGTGACTTCTTGTTGTTGTATGGCTTTAGCTTTCACGCGTAATTTCCATTTGGGAACACAAGTGTTACGCTATTGTTGTTCAAATCGTTTTCAAACTTTGTGAGGATATAGTGTCACCATGTTAAAAAAAAATTCAAAGCAAAATATCCTACCGAATCAATCAACCACCAATATGTACATCATATCTGACGGAAAAAAATATTAGATGCGTAATCACAATCCATAAGGCATAAGCACAAGTTCACAAAATGTGTGATATTGATTTTTTTGTTACAAAAAAATGATTTTGATTTTCAGTATTAATCTTTCTGTTTTATTACGTGGATAATTTTAGTTGAATGCACAAATATTAAAAAAAAATTTAAGTAGCATTTAATATATAAATTAAGAAAAGCTAAACCAATCATAAATAAATTTATATAATTTAATTATTCACACTATATCCAATAAAAATAAAAATTATCTAGAAATATAAAAACTATTTATATTTTGAAACAAACAATTTTTTCTTAAACTATTTTTTTGAACAGTTCTGTTAAACTGATTATAATGTAAAAATTATAATACTCATTCCGTGTTTCTTTAGGTGACGTTTTAGAATTTTTTTCTTTCACCTAAATAATCGACGTTCATAGTTATTTAGGTAGCTTTTAGTTTAAAATGATTTATATTGTCCTTACATTAAATAATGATCAATAAATAACACTTGACTAAACAACAATCATACGCATCATTAAATAAAGGTTATAAAATGTACTCTCTCCGTTTTTCAATATAAATCGTTTTAGATAAAAAAAATTGTTCCAAATTATATGTTGTTTTCGGTTTTCTATGTAACATTTATTAATAATTAATGTTGTCTGACCAATAATAATATATTTTCTATTTTTTGTTGATTGAATTGTGGTTAGATAAATAATTAATGATATTTTTGTTTCGAAAATATAAAAAATTAATGATTTTCTTAATCTATGTACATAGCTTTAAAACGACTTATATTAAAAAACGGAGAGAATATTCAGAGTTTTTTAAACTGTGTGAAAATTGAAAAACGCCAATTATAAACGAACGAAAGGAGTATGAGACAGAGGAAATATTTATTTTCACTTTGATATTAATTGCAAGTTTGATTGATTTTATAAATAAGTTTGTTTTTCTCAATATTATTTGGTTAAATAGTGTGTAACTGACAATAATAACATAGATATATTTCACTTTGATATTAATTGTAAACTGAATTTTTTATAAATATATATTTTGTTAAGTACGATAAAGACTAAACAAGTCAACTAGCCGACAAGAAACAGTTAATGAAAAAAGTAAAAGTCATACACGTGGAAGGTCAAAGTAAAACCCTTTTCTTTACAGTTTCTCTTGTTTCTTTTTAGTTATGTCCGCCGCTTCATAAAAACTACTCTCCGCTTGTCGCTCTCGTCCGTCACTCCTCCTCGCCGGCCAGTGGCAGCAGTTTCCGTCATCTTTGCTTCTTTAACACTTCAAAAAAATTCTTGTTCAACCCCACTCGTCTTCCGCCTCTCCTTTTCCATCGATGGATACCGATGTGAAGCCAGAGACTATACCACCCTACATTCCGCGAGACGACACTGTAACTCTCATCGATCTATGCAGCAGCGATGAGTCCGACGTCGAGGAACATGTTGCCGAACGAAGGTACAATTCTGTGAACTCCGTTGGTGCCAAGAGAGGGCGAGATACTTCCTCTGCACTGGACAGAGAGAATGTGAAGAGAGGAGCGGTGGAGAATGAGTTAGCAGTCGTGTTGCCGCCGGAAGGATTTGACCAACCGGTTCCTCCGGTGAATATGACGCATACTTTCCCGGCGGATCCATGCAATGCCTTCTCGCAGATGCCGGCGGCGGGAGTGTCGTCGTCGGGTAGAGTTGGCAGTTGCAAGCAGTTTTGGAAAGCTGGGGATTATGAAGGAGCGCCTGGTGGTAATTGGGATCTTTCATCAGGTAAACACAGAAGCACAGAACTTCTTGGTGTCCTAACTTATTCTCTGACATGGATTGGTTCATGTTCCAACTGTGTTTTTGTGTATCAGGTGGCTTTGATCATGTAAGAGTTCATCCCAAGTTTCTACATTCTAATGCTACCAGTCACAAATGGGCTCTTGGAGGTATTTTTTTTATTAATCAACCTTGATTTGACCTTATTTAAATATGAGCGAATCTTTTTTTTTAATATGTTCTCTCGTGCAGCTTTTGCTGAGCTTTTGGACAATGCTTTGGATGAGGTGTGTTCAGTTTCCTAACCTGTTACGATATAGTATTAGAGAGACCAGAGCTCATTAGCTTCTGATCGTTGTACTAATGGTTCTTCATCGAAATCAGGTTGCCAGTGGAGCTACTTATGTTAACGTTGATATGCTTGAAAACAAGAAAGAAGGAAACAGGATGTTATTAATTGAAGGTATACATTTGATTTTAGCATTATCTTAATGAATCGGTTCCTTGTTATATTCATGTACGAGCATCCTGATGTTTGAAAATTGAAATGGCAGATAATGGAGGTGGGATGGATCCTGAAAAAATGCGACAATGCATGTCTCTAGGATACTCTGCCAAAAGCAAACTTGCAAACACCATTGGACAATGTAATTTATTCTCTGCCAACCCCCTTATTATATGTTTTTTGAGGAAAAGATGCTTAATCTATTTACTGCTTCTAGATGGCAATGGTTTTAAGACGAGTACAATGAGACTTGGAGCTGATGTCATTGTATTCTCACGCTGCCCTGGAAAAAATGGAAAGAGGTTAGTTCTTTATTACCAATTTGTTACTCCTTTTGGCTATTATGTCTTCAATCGTTTTGGATTGTATTTTCACTTCTGAATAGTTTATATTTTATTTGATGTTGGTTTCAGCGCTACGCAGAGCATCGGGCTCCTATCATATACATTTCTGAGGAGCACAGGAAAGGAGGATATTGTTGTACCAATGGTAAATCTTTCTTAGTCGATTGTTAAAAAATAACTCCATGGTCACCCACTTGGTTTCTGTATTCTGAATAGTATATGCTGATATGATTCTTCTGATCTCTTGTTAGCATTTAACTCAATGGCAACACATTAGTTAGGTTCCCTTCTCTCTCTGTACCTTAGTTGGTATATCAGCGTGTAATATTTTCAGCGTTTGTGACTTAGCTTTGCCTCTTATACATATTCTGCTGCCATAGTAAATGTTTCATGTCCAGAAGATCTATTTTCAAATTGAGATGAATATTGTATCGATTTTATCTCTTGTGACGTGATATAAATGGCCAGCTTGACTACGAAAAAAGAGACACTGAATGGAGTAAAATAGTCAGGTCTTCCCTTAGTGATTGGGATAAGAACGTGAGGACAATAATTCAATGGTCGCCATTCTCTAGTGAAGAGGATCTTCTTCGTCAGGTAAATATATTATTGCCTTGTCCAGTGCATTTTCTCAGTCACCTATTCATACTAATATGTCACTAACAATGATTTTTTTTTTCACTCTGTTGATGTGGATTTTCATAGATTGCTATCCCTTTACTACTCTGAGCTGATGTTCTCACTAATGTGTTACTTAATTTGTTGTAGTTTGGTCTAATGAAGAATTGTGGGACAAGGATAATCATATATAACCTGTGGGAAGATGACCATGGGTTGCTGGAACTTGATTTTGATGCTGATCCTCATGTATGTGTTTTTATTGCTTAGTGTATGCGAAATTATTGTTTGATATAACGCAGAGCTGTTATGCACAACATATTGTTTTATCTGCAGGATATCCAACTCAGAGGTGTCAATAGGGATGAGAAAAACATCAAAATGGCTGCTCAGTTTCCTAACTCTAGGCATTTCCTAACCTTCAAACACTCACTAAGGGTATATACACATTCATTATTCCCCATTATTTTTCTTCTTTTTTTCTCATGTTTACAACGTGTTCCCAGAGTTATGTATCAATCCTCTACCTAAGAATCCCACCTGCATTTCGAATCATACTACGAGGAAAAGATGTTGAGCACCACAACGTAGTGAATGATATGATGCAGACTGAGCAGATCACATATCGACCTCAGTATGGTGCCGATACTTATGTTAAGGATTCAAATGTATGTTTTTGAATAACTTAGCTAGTCCAGCCTTCTTACAGTTCTATGTACTGCTAGCAACGATGTGGTCCAAAATTAAAGCTAGTTACCTCTTTTAATCAGATGTCTGCTGTTGTGGTTCTCGGATTCGTGAAGGACGCTAAACACCATGTTGATGTTCAAGGCTTTAATGTCTACCACAAAAACCGACTCATCAAGGTTTTCCTTCTGCTTAACATGATACTAAGGCCTTTATTGGACTGGACTTCATATTCTCATGTATTGGTTTCTAACTTGTTTCATCAGCCATTTTGGAGGATATGGAATGCAGCAGGCAGTGATGGTCGTGGGGTCATTGGTATTTGCTTGATCTGGAACTTGTAATACTTTGTTTTGCTTATCTTTACCTGAAGATGTAATGCTAGTTTCTTCTGCTACTAATAGGTGTCCTGGAAGCTAATTTTGTTGAGCCTGCTCATGATAAGCAAGGCTTTGAGCGTACAACGGTTCTCTCTAGACTCGAAACACGGCTAGTTCAAATGCAAAAGATTTATTGGTCTGATTCTTTTCTTAATAACGAAGCTATGACTTGGATGTTCCATGGCTTATGTTGTTTCAATTCATTTTTTTTTATCAGGAGCACCAACTGTCACAAAATTGGCTATGCACCTAGGCGATACAAGCCTGTAAACGGATATAGTCACAGAGGTACAGTGTCTTTATTGGTTTCTAAGGTCCAAACGGATATAGTAGGAAACAGACATTTGAAAAGGCTGTCTTCTATTGGATTGTAGACACATCACCAGAGAATGATCCTGAGGGATCTGCTCCATCAGGCATCAAAACTAGAGCCTCTGACAAATTCTACTCAGGCTCATATCCTAGTTATCATAGAGGGGACAATGGTGTGCCAGGGAAAGATAGTTCACTGGTAATAACACTCCCCAACCAAAATTCTCAAAGAGCTTTTCGTTTGTAACAGATCTTTTTATTTTTATTCTCCTCGGTACTCTCAGTATTTGCAAGAGGAGCTGAGACGTGAGAAAGAGCGTAGCAAGGCACTTGAAGATGAGGTTAATATAGCAAGGGAGAAAATAGAAGAAATGAGCAAAGAGCAAGAGAATCTAATTGAGATATTCACAGAGGAAAGAGATAGGCGTGATGGAGAGGAAGAAAATCTGAGAAAAAAGCTAGAGGTTTTTTCTTCATTCACTAGAAAAAAAAACTGTATCCACTCGTTTTGATTATTCATTTTGTTTGCTTGTTTTTCATTGCAGGAGGCGTCGAATACGATCGAAGAGTTGTTGAATAAGATAAGAAAGCTGGAGGACTCTAAAGGCTCGAGCTGGAGACGTTAGGCGTTGAACTTGCATATATGATTGGAGGTTAAATTATGATAAGGGTATCTCTATTTGATTTGTGGCTCCACCTGCATGGGGGTTGGATGCATGTTGTAGATTATTGTAACAGTGTAATTGGATTTAGTCTCAGGTTGGAGTTACTCTAATAAATTCAAAATTTGAGTTCATTTTCACCAATTTATGAAGAGAAGTAAAGCGTGTTAACAGACTAAACTAAACACTTGCATTCCAATGAAGGGAGAACCACAGCTGCATGATAGAGTTCACATCAACTTAAAACATTAACATCTGAAGTTTCTTTAGTTGTTGTGTTGTGTTATGGACTCCCGCTTCAAAGCTAAAGAGACTCACAAAAACAACAGGTTTCCTGTGAAGACTACATAAATATTCATGTTTGCTTTCCTCTTTGATGGTCTTTGTGAGGCAAGAGATACAAATGGACATCATCAATGATATTGGTCCAAATGTTCAACTGGGTCTACACTTAGAGATAGCTCTTAAGATCTTGCCCACAGCTCTGTATTATTGTCATTTTAAATGGGGAAGTAGGAGTAGATGGTTTGAAATTTTTGCTGGTGAGAGAGATCAGGGTAGAAGTTGTAATCACTAATAAGCTTTTGATAAAACAAGCAACGTGCAACTATAACCATCTCGTAAGTAAACGGTTAACTTTGGCTATAACACAGGCTTTACACTTGCTATAAAGAAAATACTTTTCTTCGGTCGCACTAAACTGTTGCTAAAACACAGGCACTAATCCAACTCTAGCAACAAACGAGAATTCCTAAGGTGTTATTGGTTTATATATTTTGATTGATTTATAAATCTATATAGTATTTTATAAATCCAAGTAAAATATGCAAATCTGGAGGTTTTCTCTCAGATTTGATTTTTTATATTTTTTAACAAAAAAATCAAACAAATACATTCAAATCCATTATAAAATCAAATATATTAGTAAATCCGTACAATAAATAACACTTGATTTGATATAGAATATATGAATCATTAAACCAATAACACATGATTTTAATACAGATTTGAAAATCATAGAACCAATAACACTATATTTAGTTCTGATTTTCAAATCTATTAAAATACAACAACCAATAACCCCTACTTATAAACTCAGGGTAACCTTAGTTACAAAAACCAAGAAAAAGGTTTATATTGATGAGGGTAAATTCATGGACGATGACAAAAGCCACAACCACCTTTTCCTCCTTTGATAGATACATAATTAAGGTTAACCTATACAACTTTCGTTTATTACATTGGTAAGTCGAGACGCGAATGAAGTGTGAACAAAAACAAGCAAGAGGCAGCATATGATGGGTACTTGGAAAGAATCTAATTACTTTCTACATAATCACGGCTTGCTTTTCTGAGGTTATGATACTCCACAGCTTGCTTGAAGGGAAGCTTTACTTTACTTTTACTTTTACCTTTCTTTTTTGTTTTTGTTCTGTACCTGAACAATTTAATATGGTTCTGTATGAATACATGTCTTGCTCCCTTCACAAAAGGGTGCATGTGCATATAACCGCCTTGGGGGCTTTACGGACCTTCTTCTCTGTTCAATCAAACCGGTATCCAACGGTTAGTTAGCATTCCTCAACACTTCTTAGAAACCAGAGAGACTCAAATAATTTTGATCAAGTGTAAATGTTTATGTTTGGCAAGACATTCATTCTCTAGAAGGATAAACTCTAGTTATCAGCCTTATGTATATAACTAGAGGCAGATGACATCACAAGAAGTAAACTAGAGCCAGAAAGCAAAAATAACAAAAGCCAAAGACAAGATAAAATAACACATAAGAAAGGATACATTTTTCTGATATGCAAGAGAGTAACATAGACAAAAAAAGAAGAAAAAGTATTGTACCTGTTTTAGTTTTTGAAAGAGAAGGCTGTACAACAACGTGCATGAGCATGAGAGTGACTCCACCACCTGCAACCTCTCCAAATGGGGTCTTACACTGGGCAACGGTCTTATTGTTCTCCAAAATCTTACCCGAGCTGATCAGCTTAACCTCGTTGATCCCTTTTGGTACAAGAGTTTTGCCTATAAAGAAAACACACAAAAACAGAGTGTATTCAAACATGTTGCAAGTGTTGCTCTGTTAGTACCATAATTCACAAAAACTTGTTTTAATAAAAGAAAAAAAATATTCTTCTCTATGATAGATAGATAATTGCTTATAATGTGAAAGGTGAAACCTTTGGGCCAATCAGAGAGGACTCTTTGCTTCAAGCAATCAACGGTAGAGGCAGATGAGTAGCGAAATGGGCCCATGTCGGATCCATCGTCGAGCCTGAATTTTATATCTATTGACTCCTCTGTCTCCGGCATCTCCGTTAACCACCACAATTTAACTCCGATTCTGTAAAACCAGAGTTCAACACAAAGTCTTTCCGATCTGAAACAGTTCCAATCCTGCAATAAGAAAAAAGTAGACAAAAAGGAGAATCAGAGCTCGCTTCGAACATGAATCAACACACAAACAAAAACAGAGTCGGGGGTGAGAACCAAATACGGAAAAGATGGCTCCTCTTTCGATTTCGACTTTGGATCTTTTGACGACGAAAGCTCAATGAGTTCTCAAAGCCGAAACCTTTTTTTCTATTCTTTTTGCGTCGTCGTCGTTGTCACTTTGTACTTCTCGATCAAGCCGACGTTTTCAACTTTTATTAGTCCTCAGTGAATTAACGGTATTTTTTTTTTAAAAAAAAGACTTGGTTGGGTTCCAGTCACTGATTCAGTTTGCTGAAATTTCATTGATTGAAAATTCTAATTTTTGACCCCAAACAAAAAAAAAAAGCGAATGTTCGTTGCGATTTGATGTTGTGATAGACACACAAATAACATTTAGTCATAACTCGTGGTTACAAATGGCAGGACTTTACTAACCTCAAATGCATTGAAATTTTGGAAAAAACCTCAAAAGTTCATAACACATAACACAACCTTATGTCTAATCAGGTCTTATCTGTGCATCTCATTGTAAAGTTTTTGTAACATCCCGTGGTACATGAGAAAGGCTTAAAGAAATTGATTTGGCTACATCGGTAAAATACGTTTATTTTTTTTTTTTGGCTTATATTCGTTTAAAACTCTAGAGATAAATATGCTTGAGCTGGAATAGTAGAAAAATCGGTGACATAGTGGAAACTAATTCACGATATCGTGTAAGTGAAGTCAAAGCACGATGAAAGAAATACAATGAAATGTCATATGTTGATTGCATGATCAGTAAACAAGAATTTGAGTCTCCAGAAAGTAACGTATTGCCCATCACACGAAATGAAGGATACGGATCCGAGTGAGCAAGCGTGACAGGCCATTAACCGTGGAAGGTCGGATCGGTATAGTTTGTGTTTTGGAGACGGTTGAGATTCTTCCCAGGCATAGTTTGGGCTATTAAAAAGTAATTGGGCCGTAGCGATACCGTCTTACAACGAAATACAACATATAATGAAGCCCAAAGGTTAGGGTAGTTTTTTACGCGCGTAATTTCATACAACTTGGCTGAGGTTGTATAAAGGAGAATCACGCGCGTACTTTTTGAAATTAATTTTCGTTAGCGTAAAGTGTCCAAGTATTTGTGAGTAGAGAACATCAGAACTACTTTATAAAATACTTTTGAAAGGATAATACAATTGCGAGATGTTTCGAAATAACATGGTAAAGGAAAAATAAAAGACAGCAAATTAAAGTACAATCTATAGTGAAACACAACTCAACAGTACAACATTAATAAAATCATTAATATAAAAACTAACTTAGGTTTGGATTTGGTTTGTCACTTTCTTTTCCATCTGACCCTCTAGATCACCCGCATGAGTTTGAGGATGAACCGTCATATCACCGGAAACTGGGGTCGTTGATGTGAGCTTGACCATGTCAATGGAGTGATCTTGCACCGTTTTGGGTTTCTCTGTGTCATCAACTTTTGGAGCCTTGTAGTACTTGAATATGATGTAGAGAATCATTTGAACTGCTCCGAGAAATGCACCCAATATATTTGGTAGCTTCGATAAAAAAAAAATAATAATCACATAAGTCATCTGTCTCCCATTAAATCATTTGTTGAAAACAGTACAAATCCCATTAATTTCCGTCAAATACAGAAAAAAAAATACTATGTAATTGTACTCTTGGTTTCTCTGACGCAATCATATAATATATGATTGTAAAAGCATAAAGCAAAAGAAGCGTACGGCTCAAATGATATATTCGCCGGTCTTTATATAGAAGGAATAATTAAGGGAAAAGAGACAAAAGGTTGTGGAAACTCTTTCCCCTTAAACATGAACCACCCATAATAATAATGATACTATGCTGCGGTGTCCTTTATTATATGCTTATATAAGTTATATACTGTAAGAAAAAGACTCACTGCAACGTAGAAGTCTTTGATAGCAAGACCGTAGAAGAGCCACGTAATGGCGCTGAGTGTAAGAAACAATGATAGAGAGAAGGGCATAAACTCCACACTCTTTGTTCGTATCACCACTCTCTGCATCATTTTTTTACCTTTCACGTGTTAAACGATATAGTAGATAAAGAGATGCTAATACCGTAAGAAGAAAGACAATATTATACGTTCTTGTAGAAAGTATATAAGTACCATGATGCTCAAAGGTGCTGCGAAGACGCAAACAGAAAATCCGACGCAAATCCCTCCAAGGACTTTCTCACGGTTCGACTTTTTGGTCAAGAGCTCACAGACAAGAATAATAGCGGCAAAACCCAAGAAATTCAAGAGTCCAAGAACCTTCAAAGTTGAAATCTACAGGGTTGATTATATCATCAGCTAACCAATTTTTATATAAGTGCATTTTTGATATTACCAAGAGAAATGATACAGTTTACACGTACTCTAGCTTTCTTGTTAGCATAGGTTATGAAGAGGATGATGTAAATGGTTTCGATGAAGCATCCAACGGCATTTATGGTAATCAGAAGGAAGCCTGATCCATCTTTCTGCAGTGCGTAGTAGATCCATAGCATCGCGCTAAAGAGCGCTGACACATAGGGAAGTGATTGAAAGCCTTCTATAGATTTTTTCTTGCAGATCCTAACAAACGTTGGCCTTCGCGTACATGAAAAATAACATCCAAAATATTTTTGTAAGAAGTTCGATAAAGTAAAAAAAAAAAAAAGGAAGTAAGTGTTTGAGATCGATGATGCTTACACTGGCGCCAAGAAAACGATAAATGATATGATGTTGCCTACAAAAGATACATAATTAAAGATACCACGAGTTAAAATGAAGATGTACGTATCTTAACATGAAGAGTATCGTATATAATTTATTTTGTATAAATTTGATATTGTTGATGAAAGCTTAGATACTTACCCATGATTCCAAATGTAAAGGCCAATACGTTTAGAGCCATTTTGATTGTTTTGTAAATGAGCTTTCGATTATCTTTCTACTTCTGAATAAGATTATCGAAGAAAATGAACAAGGTAACAAGAGGAGGTCTTCAAACTCTTGTTAGCTCTAGTTGAGTTTTCTTCGATCGATATGAGTTTAACTACGAGGCCAATGATGCACACTATATATAGAGGGTTCAATGTGTAAGGGTGTAGTGTTTATAGGTTGGGGACGTTGTCGTTTTCGTGGGCTAGTAGAGAGAAGAACATCGCATATTGACGGTCTCAGGTATTTCTAAAAAAATTTAAAATGGAAAATATTCGATAATTTTGTGTGGTTGCACTCTTGGCGTGTATTATATTTGTGTCAAACTTTTATGCCAAACCTTGGTTTATATTATTATTATCTTAGCCATTTAAGTGAGCTTTCTTTTTCCTTTAAACCAAATGAAATAAAAATAACTGAGCTAAACTTATTGGTGATTTATTCTTTTGGCATGACCAATAAATTAAACCATTGCCAAGCTGTTAGTTTTCTAGCCAAACATTCAAATAAATATCGATTATGGCTATATATTCCATAATAATACGTTTGGTCACGAGTTTTATACAGTCATGTAAGTTTCCAGTATTCTACCAGTACTAGCCAAATATATGTAGTTTATATTTTTGTTTACCTACACATACATATATATAAATATATATATATTTAAAACTTATGATTTCTGGATTCATATTTTAAAATTTTCCTTTATACTATTCCAAAGTTTGCATGGTAGAATATATATAGTTATATACCATAAACACTCCAATTAACTGGCCACATGCAACTACAAGAGCAAGGGAGGAAAATTTTAGCCATACCGAACAAGATCGAGCACGACGATGCATTAAGAGAAGAATATTTTTAATACAAACCAGGACAAAGAAAAGTGATTGCAATAACTTAAAGTTCCCCATTTTATACATATCGAAGTTCCACTGAGGTACACAACCCATACTCGCTCCTTTTGTTCCTCGTACCAGTAAAAAATGAACGTTTGGGTGTCTGCCACGTGTGACATATTTTATGTTGTCTTAGGGCAACATTATCGGGGTCGTTAGCTTAAGTCCTTAGGGATTAAAAGATTTTATTTAAATCAAAATTGCAGAAAAAACGCAGGGACGCGTCCGTTTCGTCCTTAGCTAACATATTTTTTTTTTGTCCTTAGGTGCTACGTGTCGGCAAGGGAATGGTTGAACGGTTTTCTCTCTTGTTCTCGTTTCTCTCTTGTTCGACATTTCTCGTCTCTCTCTTGTTCTCTCTGCCGGCGATCGAAAGGGCGATTTTGCCGACAACGGCGCATCTCCTTCGTGACCGTTATCCCGTCGACGAATCTCCTCCCAAGTAGTTTCCGTCGACGGATCTCCTCCCTCGTCGTCTCCTCTCGACGAATCTCCTCCCAAATCGTCTCCTCTCTACGGATCTCCTCCCGAGGCATCTCTCTGCGATTCGAAGGTGAAAGGGTATGTGTTCTTCTTCCTTATGATTTGCATGTATTTGGTCTATGTTTGCGATCTACTTTAGATGAGGTTTGCATGTATTCAGACCGTGATTTGCTTGCTTTGCAATAGATTTAGGGAATTCGTATCATTTATGTGTGAAAGGGTATGTGTTCTGTTATCGATGAAACTGAGATGTTTGATTAATTGTTGTTTATCTCATGAAACTGAGATGTCTGTTTACATGTTTGCGAGGTTATTAGGTGAGGTGAGGTTCGATCACCAGGATTGTATTAGCAAGGAGATCAAAGAGAAACAACCATTTCCTCCACAGTTTAAGGTAAACTTCTTTCTCTTCAGGTCGAATGTAATGTAGTTTGCGACCAAAGCTTTTAGATTGTGTTTTCTTTCTCTGTTTTGTTTGCGACCAAAGCTTTTAGATTGTATACTAGTTAAAGCATATAGTTTGTTTGCAAGGCCACACTTTCTTGGTAGTGTTGAGACCGTTTTCATTGTGACCAAAGCGTGTAGTTTCTTTGCAAGGCTAGTTTCTTTGGTAGTTATTGCAATTGTACTTAGGTAATTATGGTTGTGTAATGTGAAGTTACTGAGATGTACTTGTGTAGTTAGCTCATTATGGTAGTATACTTAGATAATTATGGTTGCGTTTTCTTTCTCTGTTTGGTTTGCGACCAAAACTTTTAGATTGTATACTAGTTAAAGCATATAGTTTGTTTGCAAGGCCACACTTTCTTGGTAGTGTTGAGACCGTTTTCATTGTGACCAAAGCGTGTAGTTTCTTTGCAAGGCTAGTTTCTTTGGTAGTTAATGCAATTGTACTTAGGTAATTATGGTTGTGTAATGTGAAGTTACTGAGATGTACTTGTGTAAGCTCATTATGGTAGTTTTAATTACCATTTTCTACTATTTAATCCTCCTTTCACAATATCGATTCTATGTCCATCTTCTTCTTTCTCTTTTCTCTGGTATAACTCTGTCTCATTCCTTTTTCTATTCTCTTTTCTCTGGTATAACTCTGTCTCATTCCTTTTTCTATTCTCTTTTCACTTCTATCTTCTTTTTTCTATGGATCCAAGGAATCCGTATAGCCAGTCTGCTGGTTATACGGGCCTTCTTTACAGTCAACACGATAGTGTTAATGATGGAAACTCTCCTTTTGAGAGTTTTCCTTCTGGATCTTCACAGATCCCTCAATTCAGTTCTCAACAGGGTGAGGCTCCAACTCCACCCGCACATCCACCCGTAGAGCGTGGGAGGAGACACAAATGGACCCCAGCCGAGGACGAGATGCTGATCAGTGCCTGGTTAAATACTTCTAAGGACTCAATTGTAGGGAATAACCAAAAATCAGGCACTTTCTGGAAGCGAGTTGGAGATTATTTCTTCGCAGCTCTTTCTGGTGGAGATAGTGTTGAAAGCAGCGAGCATGTCCACTACAAGCAGAGGTGGCACAAAATAAGCAATGACACTTCCAAGTTTTGTGGTGCATTTGCGGCTGCTGAGAGACAGATATCTAGTGGTCAGCATGAGAACGATGTACTGAAGGTGGCCCATGAAATATTCTTCGCGGACCAGGGGTCCAAATTCACACTGGAGCATGCGTGGTGTGTGTTGAGGTTTGAGCAGAAATGGCTCAACCTCAACAGCACTAAAGCTCCTGATAGTTCTAAGAGGAAAACCGTTGAATCAGATTCCCAAACTACAACCACAAGTGTTGGTGAAGAAGAGATACGTCCTGAAGGTGTAAAGGCTGCAAAAGCTAAACGTAATGCAAATGGGAAGTCTGTTGATTACTATACGACGGTCCTTGAACTGAGGAAGGTGGATTTGGATAGGAAAGAAAAACTCCAGAAGCTAGCCATCTTAGACACTCTCCTAGCAAAAACCGGACCACTCACTGAGGCTGAAGAAGCAGCCAAAATCAAGCTCCTCGCCAAATATATTTAGAGAAATATCTCCTACAACCTTTGTGTGTCTTCTGTCAGTTTGTTTTTATGTTTTTAATGTGAACGGTGTTTATGTTTTTAAAGCTTTAGCCCTCCCGGTTGCTTTGTACTGAAACCTTTATCAATGAATCTATTATGTTTACTTGCAAACTTGTTCTTTACTTGCTTGTATGATGTTTATTTGCCCGTATGTTTCGCTACTATGAATGTCCATCTCTAACTTTTATTTTGTAATTTTTTGTATTTTTCAGATTACAAATGGGTCTTGATTACAGCTATTCACAACCTTCACAGGATGAGACGTTTGGTGGGGCTGAGACGGACAGTGAGTACAATGAAGTGGAATCTCTCATTCAGCAAGACCAAGCTCAGTTACACGAAGCTCTCATTCACCAACAGGAAGCTCTCATTCAGCGTGACCAAGCCCATGCGTTTGTGTACCCTCCGCAGCCGGAGGTTGAATTCGGATTTCCACAGATATGCTACTGTGGGAGTGAACCGAAGATAGCAACGTCTAGCATCGAACCAGGACGCAGATACTACACATGTAGAAATGCAAACGATGGAGAGTGTCATGTGTGGAAATGGTGGGACGAGGCTGTAATGGAGGAGATGCGAGCTAGGGATAGACACACACTTCAGTTAGCCGAGAAGGTAGATTCTATGACATTATTCAATGACCAGGCTACTGAGCAGAAGCTCGTTAGATTAGAGAACATGGTGTGTGAGTTGGCCAAGAATAAATCAAAGTGTAGCTTAGATTACTTCGTTCCGGTTATGGTTATGGTCTTTATTTTCATAGGTCTCATCATCGTATTTGTCTAATGTGTTATGGTTATGGGGAACTTCTTTGTAATGACTTCGGGTTGGTGATGTTATGGTTATGGAAACTCCTAACTAAAACTTCTTTGTAATGAACTTTTAGTAATGACTTCTTTGTAATGACTTCGGGTTGGTGATGTTATGGTTATGGAAACTCCTATGCACGTTTTAAATTCAGAAGAAGTGAACCTAAAAAGTAGTTGAAAATGTCATGAGGCAAACACGTTGTGTAACTAAAAAGTAGTTGAAATGTTCACAAGACAAACAATGGACAATCACAAGATTGTAACTTCATGAACCTATAAATGTGACGGATATTCTCGTTAAAATTATAACTTCTCTACTTCCTTCTTATACTAAAAAGAAAATTACAACTCCTCTGCTTCCTTCTTATATTAAAAACATTGCCTTCTTTTTTGATTCAAAATGGCTTCTTCTTCACATTATCATTATAACCAAAATGACGATGATGATGATCCATTTGAAAATATTTTTGAAGATTTCTTAGAAATCCCAAATATTCTTCCCAAACCGAGAGAGCGAAAAACACGTATCTTTATTGAGAGAAACCGGGAAGAAGGCCAGGACCAGCTTTGGAATGATTATTTTAGCGAGACTCCCACATTCCCGCACAATATTTTTCGGAGACGGTTTCGAATGAACAAGACATTGTTCTTGCGTATTGTGCATCGTCTCGAGCAAGAAGTGGATTATTTTAAACCTTCAGAAGATGCAACCGGTCGGTCTAGCCTAACCGCGCTCCAAAAATGTACAGCAGCTATTCGTCAGTTGGCGTATGGTGGTGGGGCTGACACCGTTGACGAATATGTCCGACTAGGTGAAACCACAGCTAGAAAATGTTTGCACCATTTTACCAACGCGATCATCCACTTGTTTGGTGATGAATACCTTAGATCTCCTACTCCGGAGGATCTGCAAAGACTACTTTATATTGGGGAACAACGTGGATTTCCGGAAATGGTTGGAAGCATCGACTGTATGCATTGGGAGTGGAAGAATTGCCCTGCCGCTTGGAAAGGAATGTATTCACGAGGAACCGGAAAACCGACAATTGTGCTGGAGGCGGTTGCTGACTACGACCTTTGGATATGGCACGCGTTTTTTGGAGCACCAGGTACTATGAACGATCTTAATATTCTTGATCGATCACCTGTTTTTGATGACGTTATTAACGGAATAGCACCACAAGTCAACTTCTATGTTAATGGTCATCCATACCATTTGGCCTATTATCTCACTGATGGGATTTATCCTGACTGGGCGACTTTTATTCAATCTATCCGTCTACCACAAAGTGAGAAACATTCATTATTTGCTAAAACCCAAGAAGCTGTTAGGAAAGATGTGGAACGTGCCTTTGGAGTCCTGCAAGCTAGATTTGCAGTCGTCAGAAATCCATCTAATTTATGGGATAAACACAAAATAGGAAATATTATGAGAGCATGTATCATCCTCCATAATATGATTGTCGAGGATGAACGGGCAGAAAGGACACAATATGTGGTTCCTGGATATGAAGAAAGTGAAGAGGAAAGATTTTCCGTCAATATGCCTTCGCCACTCGGTAATACAATGGATCGTCGAACAAACGTTCGCAATAGACAAGCCCATCATAATTTAAAAAATGATTTGATTGAAAATATTTGGACTAAATTTAGGCATCTTCCAAATAACATGTAATTTTTAAGTTTTTGAATTTAATAAAATGTTTGTTGTAATTTTTTTTTAATTTAATGTTAAACTTCTCTTTTATGTTTTATTTAAAATGTATCTTTTATATCTAATCACACATTAAAATAAATAATATAAAATATGCTAAGGACTTTTTTTGTCCTACCAATAATCAACAAAATTAAAAAAGTCCTTATGCATTTGTCCCTAACTAAAAAATAATACTATTTTATTCTAAGGACAAAATTAAGTAGAACCAATAATGTTGCCCTTAGAGCACTCTTGAACTTCATGATTTGGCAGCCAAAATTAGGTCCGTAACTAATTCTATTTTATTAGCTTCATAACAACAGATAATAATATTATGTGTTCCTGTGATATAATGTATATAAAACGACTAGACTAGAAACGAAGGCAAACACTAAATGTTTTAAATAAAGAATAGTGCGTTTTATCTTAGATGCGACTGTAGCGTGTCTGCGTGTGTAAACCGTATAGGTAAGATTCACCATCATGCTTCTTGATGTCCACTTACTTTTCATGTTAATCTAATTATCTTAATAAATATTATCGTATCCAACATAAATCTTCAATTAATGTCTAGATATGAAATCTAATGTATAATTCAGTGAAAAAAAAGTCTAGATAATCTTGTTTTTCTACCATAAAATATTATCAAATAATTACATTCAACAACTAGTTAAGCAGCTTAAGCTAATATTACTGGAATGGTATGATATATCAATGTTTTAATTTAAATTTGTTGTTATGTACTTATTAGTACTTATGTGACTATAAAAAAAGGTTTTTGATTTTTTGAATTTTTGTTCTTATTTACGTTTATATTAAAGATATGATGCGGTTGTGTTTAAATAAAACCACCATTTTAATGTTTAAATTTTTTTTATCAAAAAAATCATTTGTGTATGGTAAATTGGGAACTAGAAATATTTTAGGAGATTGATTTGCGTTTGGAATATATGATGTGAAGTTAATGGAAATGGGATGAAGGTATGATGTGAAGTTAAATAAAATCAGTTAATAAGCTTCGTCCTCGTCAGATTAGATATTGATAAGTAGATGAGAATGAATTAGTCACAATTTTACTTTCATTCTCCTTTTGCCATTTCAAGACAGAGTAACTTGAATATCATGTGGAGTGATCAGTGCTGTCCCTAGGAGAATCAATAGAAGCTTGGGCTTCCGGCCGTATATCAGAATTTAATCGGCCAAAAAATCTTATAAGTCTCAAGTAGCCAAGTGGTTGTTGGAGCTGAACTGCGGAAGCTAGGAAAGGAGTTCAATGTCTCCCCTTCTTAAAAGATATATGTGAAAATTTTAAAATTAATGACACTTAATAATTTTTATTTGCTTTCAGCCTTCATATTTTCAAGACTGGCACTGAGAGTGATATAGTATGTCATACGTACCGATGGAGGTCACATGGACCATGTCACCATTGCTAAATATGCTGAAAATTAGCATGTTCCATGTGAAAGTTCTTATCCGTAACAATTGCTATAATCAAAATATCATGTAACATAATATTTCAATAAGAAAATGTTATCTTACATGGATCATGTCACCATTGCTAAATATGCTGAAAATTATGTTGAAAGTTCTTATTCGTAACAATTGCTATAATCAATATCATGTAACATAACATTTCAATAAGAAGATCATTAGTGGAATAAATCACTTTCGTTTTGTGGTAAAGTGTAGTGTTCGGTTTACAAGCTCATACGTAGTATATCAATTCATCACTGTATATCAATTCATCACTTAATGTATTTATTGACTTTGAGAAAATTAAAAAAAAAACAGATTAAATAACCTATCAAAGGAGAAACAGAAGACGTCTGGTTGAAACAAAAAAGTGTATGAAAAGGATTGACAAATGAAAACCTATTTGCATCTTGATTATAGTTTCCATCTTTCGTTTTTAGTCTCACTCTCTTAATCAAAGATTAATTGACTGATCAAACAATTTGTTGCATTAAAATATGTAAATAATTAGCTGTGGAACTTTTTACTTTATGGAGTCTCTGTGGTTCTTCTACGGTCAAAGGAAGTGGTTCCATCCAACCTTGCAGATTCCTAATTAGACGGTTAAAAAACTCGTTGCCAACCATTCCTCCTCGTCCTCACTTTCTCCACTTTCGAATTCAAATATATTTAACTCATTTTATAAGATGTCAACACTGTAGCCTGTAGGAGAAGAGCATCTGCTTCATGCTCCATACATAAGCAGTACATCAGAATCAGAATACATATGCCGACATACCAGATTTAAATAAGGCACTTACAAAATATTATTCAATCTTAAGAATGCTGTTGCAAAGTGTAAATGATCAAATCAGGGACATATGCGAAACTATTAGGGATGCTAGAGTATGCTTTACTTCTAACAAAGAGCTTTATTTCGTTGTCCTCTGAATCACCAATCAAATATAGCTCGAATAATAGAGCTTTAGTGAGTGGAATACTTTGCTAAACACGGAAGAAAGGTTATATATTATCTGTTGTGATCATTTTGTTAAATATTAACTGAAACCAATAATATGCCTAAATAGATACAATTTAATCACTAAAATAACAACCAAGTCCAAACTTTTATGATCATCTGACTGAATATATTAGGTTCAAAGATTTATTCACAAAGCATCACAAACACAAGGTCAAGGATGCGCTAATAAGTGAACGCATATACAAATACCTATTAACCAAAAATAAGATGGTCAAGGGAACAAGAAACAAAAGGAGATCACAAAGCTATCATTAAGCCCCATATGTTAATTTAAGTGGTGAAATAGTAACTTCAAGACAAACTAGATACTTTTTCAAGACATACTAGATACCTTTTTCACATACAAAAATAATTCGATGAAGAAGACTGACTATTTTTGTATATATAATAGTAGTATATATGTTACTCTTAATTCATCGTCCATTTAAAGTGCTATACCCTTTAGTAGATACTTTTTTCGCCTTAAGATTTTTCTTCATGTCTTTGGTGATATAACACAGTACACAAAAACACAATTGTTATGGTGGAGCTTAAAAGTTCGACTGGTTACATTTCCATTCACTTCACATCATACCTTCATCTCAATAATATTCCAGAATTTGTAGGAGGAGCCCGGAGGAAGGAGCAACTTTGTTTTTGTTTTGTATGACATTGCTTAGACATTTACTTTTTTATAAATGCAAAGATCATGCAGTCTTCAAAGCCTAATAATGAACCTTCACCGCAGGACTAGGGGAAACCAAGGAACTCAAGTTATTGGTCAGCTTTTTTGAGTAGGCACCAACACAACTTGTACATATCTGAATTTGCAAATAACTTCTTACCAACTGGACTAAAAATACTATGCATGTATGTGGGTGAAACCCAGTCGTTACGCTTCTCCCCAAATAAAGAAAAAACCCATTGGGCTCAAAGGTCCAATAGATATATATTTGTAAACTTTGAGCAAACAAAATTAACAGGGTATGTATGAGAGAGGAAGTTATGCCTTATTATAAAAAAAAGTGTTATGAGTTGGTTTCTTTCGTCTCATGACATTGACTTTGCTGTGATTGGGCTTTTTCAAGAGTTGAATGAAATGAAACCTTGAGCACCATACTCTCTCCATCCTATACACAACATTAAAACCAAATTCAATGTTACCAATCTTAAATGTCCGAACCATATTGTGTCGAAACACCTTGTATGGCTTGCTCATGCTCATGTAGCTAGCCTCTTAGATTAGTCTTAAAAACTCTTAATACAACAAGATTTTGATGCCATAGAAAAAAAAAGTCTGAACCATATGAAAACGGAATCACTGGGTCAAAGGAGGAAACACGACGGAACGAGAGAGTTAATCGACATCCCTTAAATTGAGTAGAAAAAAACAAAGAAAAAGTAGCAAAAGACTTTGACAAAATAATGGTTTGGAGTACTGAAAATTTATAGATTCAAACAAAAGGAATGCAAAATTGAATTATTATTGCAAAAAAAGTCAAAATAGATGGCTGGCTTGATCGAGAGAGAGAGAGGGAGCGCGTGGGCAGCACAAAGCAGGTAAAGAAAGTTTCAGCAGTTTTGTTTTGCTCTTATTAAAAAAGAAAGAAAAATCAAACAAAAACCATTAATTAATAATAATATTATCAACTCCACGTTTAGAACCGAACCACCTAACCACTCATCATCATCCCACCTGTTTGTTATCTTTCTCTTTCCTTTAAGCTTTTCTCTTCGCATCGTTCCTCCCACACGCCTCTCTATCGAATCACTTGTTCCGATTTGATCCTCGTCGGCGTCTTCCGTCTCTTATCCGTAAGTTCCCCTCTCTCTCTCTCTCTACCCATTTCCCCCAATTTGTGCTAGATCTGATTTAGGGAAACTCGTCTGTAGCTATATTTATATGCTCACTCAATTTTCAATTCGTCGGCGGAGCTAGTGCTCATAGCTCTACTGATTCTTATTTGTTTGAAAATTGAATACGGCACGATTGCTTTCGTTTTGGAGTTTGTTCATATTGCCGACTCTCTCTTAGTAGAACATTTGGTCTCAAATGTTCAGACGTTTCAATTGTTCTTCAATTTAACGACTTTTCGGCTCTGTAATCTAAAAAATTAAATTTTGGTATAGAGGTCTTGTATCAAAGCTTAAAGCTTGGAAGCATTTAACCTTTCTCAATATAAAGTTAGATACTTTTCGTATCCAGACTGCCTTTTTTCTTTACTTAGCGTTCTTTGGATTGTTTGTATAATTGTTTTTGTGCTTGTAAGGACTCGTTTCTTATTATTCATTTACTTGTTGTTGTTGTTGTTCAGATTCTTCTCCTTTTTCCAACACGACAAGAATGGCTAATTGTTCGGGAGACTCTAGTGACGTGGCTTCTCAGTTTGACATTCTCCGATGCCCTTTCTTGAGGAACATCAATGAGCCCACTAACCTCTCCTTCTCCTCCTCCTTGCCTTTCCCCATCCCTGTAAGTTAACTTAAAAGTCCCTTGCAGTGTGGATTGTTTCTCATCATTGACTTATTTAATTCCCTTGCAGGCACGAGCAGGTCAAGGACCTATATTCGAGGATGGACCCAATTTTGATACGGCGTTTAGGCTTTTCCACGGGCAAGATGGAGTTGTCCCGCTCTCCAACAGCGCTAGAGCTGAAGCTGAGAAGAAGCCAGAGCCTGTGTTCAACCCTCTTGCTGCTAAGGCCGCCACGATTAGTCTCTCATCTTTTGGACCTGGAGGGCCTTTTGGGTTTGATGCTTTTTCTGACATGTTTAAAAACCAAAAGAGAAAGTCTGACTCGTCCAAAAACAACAAGGATTCTTCCAAGGTAAAGCTTCTTGCTCAACACGTTTATTTTCACTTAGAGCCATTGCTTACTTGTTGCTCTTTCAGGGAGGAAGCCACGAAGCTATGAGTGACGACTGGCTTCAAACTGGAAACTGCCCTATTGCTAAATCCTACCGAGCTGTAAGTGGTGTGGCGCCGCTCGTGGCAAAGATCCTGCAACCACCTCCAGGGATGCATTACAAGTGCCCTAAAGCAATAGTAGCAGCTCGAGCAGCCATATCCAAAACAGCTTTCGCCAAGAACCTCCGCCCACAGCCTTTATCATCCAAAGTACTTGTGATAGGGATGCTCGGCATGGCGCTAAACGTGCCTCTCGGGGTCTGGAGAGAGCACACTGAAAAGTTCTCTGCGTCTTGGTTTATAGCTCTTCACGCAGCGGTTCCGTTCATAGGAATACTGAGGAAGTCAGTGTTGATGCCTAAGATGGCGATGGTGTTTACCATTGCAGCGTCGGTTATGGGGCAGGTGATTGGGTCAAGAGCAGAGAGGTATAGGCTCAAGTCGGTAGCTCAAAAGAAGATGACATTGTCTGGATCACCAAACCCGTCGTCTGTTGAAGCAACTCAGATGGAGTTCCCCGGAGTTGCATCGGATGGAAGGTGCGGTGACAAAGTGGTGATGAAATGGAACCCCATGTTGCTTGAAGCAGCAAGTCCTGTTTCTACCGGAGCAACTAATGTTGTCTGCTAAAGATTTTGATTTCTTCAAGAAGATCTCGAATATATATAATTGTTTTTCTTCTTGTTTTGGAGATTGTATTTGTAAAAGTTTCTATATGTTTGAAAAAAACTAGAATAAATTCATTTTTAAACGGTTGAAACTGTATCTTAATGTAAAAAACTCGGTTTATTAAATAAAATAAAAAGATATAAGTTGGATACTAGATTTTGATCAAACGTTTTAAACCGTAGAATTAACTTTTAGTTTAAATATTTTTATGCAACAAAAATTATAATTTATATATTTTGGTTTGTATTTAGTTATAAAAAAAATTATATGTACATTTTATTATGTTTGTTTTTCTTAGGTGAGCTAAAATTTATAAAGTTATTCAAACACGTATTTTAAGTAATTTATATATTCAGGTGAGCTAAAATTTATTATGCTTGTTTTGAGTTGATTTTATTTTAATAACTCATAATTTTTATTAATAAATTTAGATATATATTTAAAACGTTGGTTCAATCCATCTTGTACTTTTTTTTAAATCATGAATTCACTTAATTTTATAATAAATATATATTTATATTAAAAATATTTAAAATATTTTAATTTAAATACAATCTTAGAATTAATAAAAAGATATAGTATAGATAGAGGGGTTAACGGGAAGGAGTTGTAGCTTTATAACTTTTGCTTCAAAATTAAAATTGTAGTTACATTTATCTCATAAGTAACATTGGATTTTGGATATAAATAACGTTTTAGATATATCATAATTTTTATATGTGTATTTTTGTTAAATTTGTATATATTATCTACACAGTTAAACATTTTCTTTGTTTTGATAAATTGTAAATGTGTAAATTCAATATAATAAAACATCTATACGATAAAATATAGTATTTTAGTATATTTAATAATATTTTTATATAATGACATCATATATATTTATCCTACTAAAAGAGAAGTATAAATACCCCTGTACCAATATAAATGGTGCTCAAGATACACAAACAAACCTAACTGTTACCTTTTATTTAGAATAATGAAAACTTCGATTATTTTGCAAAAAAAAAAAGAATTTCTTAAACACCACATAACGTGATACTTAAAATAACCTTTTAATTACATTCTCATACCACTAAAAACTACATAATCCTAACTGTTACCTTTTATTGTTTTTGTCAATTAAAATAACTATAAAACATATCTAAATCTGTTTAAAACTAATTAATGTTAAATTTAAAACTAATTAAATTGATGCATTCAGACCTAAACTATTATACATAATTGATGCCAAAAATATAACAAAATGTTCATTACTACTACAAGATATTTATGAATGTCTTTTAAAAATAAAGGTTATTTATTACTATTATGCTGTATATTAATAAGATACTGATATGTATGACTAAAGTCTATTATTTCCACACTGTATCTTTTGATACATAACATAACTAAAACAAAGAAATAGTTGATTTACATAAGCAACCCACATATACGAACAAAGACACATAATTTTGTGTATATAGTTTTACATATTACAGTTCTATTTTTTTAATAAATATATTCAAGTGCATTATTGTGAGTTCTAACAGCATTTTTCTTTCAAAGTAACCAAAAAACTCTTTTAAAGAACCATTAACAATTTTTCCGGATTTTACCATCACCACTATCCACAGTAGATCTGTCAATTATTTTTTCTAAAAGATTTAAATAAATAATTTTTTTTTGTTTTATCAAACAAACAAAAAAACCATCAAATTTTTTTTGTCAAATTTAAAAAAGAATTAACAAGAAAATAAACCAAATGACCAGAAAAAAATATCAAAGAAGCAGAAATAAAATGAATTCAACAAGCCGATCCCGGTCCCAAACTGAAAACATTTCAGTGAGTGGCTGATGTACCTTTTTGTATCACTTATAATCCATATATTGGTTTCAAAGTTAAAATAAAATAAAATAAAAGATAAATTTCAATCCAATATACATCTTTATAATAGATAAATGATAGTTTGAGATAGATTGAAGATGGTCTTACAGTCGCCTCTGTTACAAAGATGAATACATGACCACTACGAATATTAAATATAACCATATATTCTAGACCAATGGTTCAACATCTTGGTTTATTGCTCATCATGCAGCGGTTACATACATAGGACTAGAATACTGAGGAAGTCAGTGTTGATGCCTAAGATGGCGATGGTGTTTGCCATAGCAGCGTCTGTTCTTGGACAGGTGACTGGGTCAAGAGCAGAGAGGTATGTTGTCAAGTCGGTAGCTCAGAAGAAGATGACATTGGCTGGACCAAACGTGTCGTCTGTTGAAGCAACTCATATGCAGTTCCCCAGATTTTCATCGGATGGAAGGTACGGCTACAAAGCAATAAACCAATTTGTTTATTGCTTTGAATATATGTTTTTTTTTTGGTGTAAATGTTAAGATTTATACCAACTTTTCAGTTTTTTGAATATATGTTCTAGATAAATATATATATACTGCATCAGCTTGGTGTTTAAACTACTTTTTTATGTGATAGTCACGGAAAATATGTTTCAATGAAAATAAAGTGGCTGTTCGGTGTTAACTTATCCCCTATATATTAAAGGAGAATCATTTTTTAAGGCTTTCCTTAATTATCTCTTAGTTATTTTTTCAAGGATGCATTAGAAGGCTCCATTCTCTTTTTTGCTTACGTGTCGCGCTCACATCGATTCGCACAAAATCATTTAATGTGAAACCATTAAATGTTTCCTTTTTTGATGATTTTTTTTTTGCAAACTCCTTTTCCATGTCCTTAAGCAGTCGACGTTTTTTTATTTTTGTCAGACCGACTACTGAGTCCTTGAGCAGTCGATGTTCCATGTCCTTGATACTAGGCGCATCGATGGGTATCGAAAGCAGAGAAGAAGACGATATGAGGGTGATCGACGTTCTTTACTAAGATTATAAAGAAAGAGATTTTGTAAAGCAGGCGCATCGACGATCTGAATCCCCATCGAAAAGAAAAAAAGAGAAGAAATGGAAGGTTTGATTCTATTTTTGTACAAAGCCATGGTCATGTATAAAAGAGAAGGAAGCTTTTCGTCAGTTTTTCTCAGCGATCATCATTCTCATCAACTTCCGGTTACTACAGGAGACTTCCTGGCGATTCCTCCGGTATATTTCGAACGTCAGACCTCAGGCGATTTGGGACCGACCGTCTTGGATTGCTTAAAACGACGCCTTCTTCACCATCTCGCTTGCCCACTAGGAACATCACGAAACGTACGTAAGGAGTGTTCTTGAAAATACTATTTACATAAAGAGATACGAATCTTTCTTGACGTGTCCTCTTATCCTAAGGTATATTTCTTATGAATAACTACCCAAGGACTTAATAGAGTGATTTTATATTATGATCTTGATTTTTAATTTGATATTATTAGGGACGTTCAAATACGTTCTACCCAAATTTTCCAATTGTTCTGAAGACTCAGAGGTAATATATTTATTGACTATTAGAAATTTTGTTTTAAGTTGTAGACCTTTTATTATCTACATAACAATTCGTGTGTTTCAGGGTTCTGTTCTGATAGCTGGTAGTTCTGTGCATGGCTCTAAGTCTAATCTGAAGACAGCTGCTAAACGTGAAAGATCCCATATCGAAAGTTTAGAGGCAGCTATCTACGAGGGAACTGTTAACAAATATCGACATTCGGATTCGATTAAGAAAGTGAAGACTGAAAATAGTGGCTGAAGAATTATTGGAAACCTGTCTACGATGAAGATAGGCTTTTCTCTTTTATTGTTATAAGTATTTTAATTGTTTTAATCTTCGTATTATGCTTGGTTTTTGGGTTTTGTTTAACAATTTTGGAAGTCTGAAGTGTTTTATTTTTTAACCTCTTTACGTACTCTAAGCATATGTTGGTCGTTTTTAATATAATCCCTATTGTCATATTTTGTCTGATCGGGTCGATTGGTTGAAGTTATCTAATATATTTGGGCAATATAAAATACCTTAAAAGGAATCATTATTTATGTAAAGTTTATTTTCCATGGATATAGTCTATAGCTTTGTAAATATG
The DNA here is from genome assembly GCF_000309985.2 of Brassica rapa. Classification (NCBI taxonomy): domain Eukaryota; kingdom Viridiplantae; phylum Streptophyta; class Magnoliopsida; order Brassicales; family Brassicaceae; genus Brassica; species Brassica rapa. The sequence continues at coordinate 26,965,519 of NC_024797.2, forward strand.
AATATATCCCTTTTATAAAATATCCTATACAAATTGTTATAGCACATACTATATACAAGTACAATAAACAGAAGAGAGCAAATATATTTTTTCCTTTTTAAAATCGAATATAATATTATTGTACATGCATTTTATTTGATCCTCAGATTCCTCAAATAAAGAATTATTTTTTAATCAATGTGAGTATAGAATTATTTTAAATTTGATATAGTTACTATATGTTAACATATATGATATTTTTTTTTTACTTTCAGGATTCAATTCCGTGCATTTTGATTAAACTTCAAAAAAAATTTAGACTATAATCTCTTATCTTATCAATTAATTATGTTATTTTGGTTTTTATATTAAAACAAATTATGTGTTTTAAAGGGTGGAATCACATTCAATTTATTTTCTCTTAAATTTTTTATATAATAAAAATAACTATATTTTATTTATTTAAGGTAGTTATAGTATTACTTTTCAAATGTTATTGTTCCACTAAAAGCCAGAAATTCCGGTGTTTTTCACTTTCTCTTCAAATATATATTTATGTCTTACAAAATCATAGTATATAACTTAAAATAATGATACATATGCTTCATCCCGCGTAAGGCGCGGGTTACTACCTAGTAAAATAGCTATAAAATTAGCGACAAATTTCAACGATAATGCAATTACTAACGAACAAAAACTTTCCCTAACTATCGCTATTCAATTTTAGCTACAGACCTTTCAATAAGATATATGGCTGGCGTTGATTGTTATTTTTAGGTGGTGTTATATCAAATCAGAAACATCAAAAATGTTTCAAAATAAATTAGACGTCAATATTTTAGAACAAAGATAGAATCTTGACAAAAAAAATGGAACAAAAATAGAATAATATTATTCAGATTTCCCTGCAACAAATCTACTACTATTTCTATATATATGTAAATGTTCGCGTACAGCAATTTCTTAAAAGAACAAAAAAAGTTGATGAGAAAGAAGATTACAATGTCGTCAATGAAATTTGCTATATTTTGCATTGTCCTAGTTTCTTTCGTTAGTGTCCATGAATGTAGGTTATCTATAGTTTAGGTTTCATTCAACCTTTTATCATCATTATCGTTATAAACACAATCATATTTTCTATAGTGTTTCAATTGATTTGTTCCTACTGTCTTTTATATAGGTTTTAGCCTCAAAGGTCTTTTTACAAGTAAAGTATCACCCTGCGAACAAATAAAAAGTGGAAGTTGGTGCTGCTTTAAAGGAATACCAGTCTGCCAAGAAGACAAAAGAGGATGTGAGAAAATGTGCGTAGATAAACCTTAATCAAATTATTATTTAAAAGTTCAATAAAACTTGATTTATATATTTACTTAGTAAAATTTTAAATAAATAAAATCTGTATCTGTAGTTTTGTTAAATTTGTATATATATGATCAACAAGAATATATACTGTTTTGTTTATGTTGATAACTTGTAAATAAATGAATTATATCTAATTATCTTATTCAGGTTATTTTTATTTATGCAAAACTGAAAACAACAGAAAAAGACATGTGAGCTATATATCAATACTATTAAAACAGAATCAATTTTTATCTACTTACAAATAGTCTAGGTTGGACCATTATATTTAATTATATTTCCTATTATTTATATTCATATCTAATCAATACTATTAAAACAGAAGCAATTTTTATCTACTTACAAATAGTCTAGGTTGGACCATTATATTTAATTATATTTCCTATTATTTATATTCATATCTAATTTATTGTTAAATATACATCATACCTAAAATTAAGGAACTAACTAACTAATCTATTATTTTTTAAACTAATGAATTTAATTTATATTAATTCGAAATTAAAATAACTAATCAATTATATTTTAGTTATTAATGTAATAAATAATTATATATATATATATATTCATTCATATATATACAACTATATATTAATCCAAATGCAAAAAAAAAACAAATTGTTCAAAACCCTCACCAAATACATAAAATATAATTCTTATAGTTAGAGTATTAAAATATATATAAATATATATTATAACATAAATATTAATAGTAATTATATGATGAAACATGTTACTATTGATAGTTTAATGAATATATTTTTTACGGGTTACTCAAATAGACATGTAATATATATATCAAATATAAACCAATTGAACAAATATATTAACACAAATATATCATAAAACATTAAAATTAACATAAATCGAAGCTAGAAAGTAAGAGTCAATATTTTAATTGCTTAAAAATATAATTATATATATAAATTATAAAAATTAAGAACTAAATATAATAAAAATATATATCAAACTTAAAATAATAAATATTTACATTTCTAATGCGAATAATGAAATTAACTTTTAAATTTAAAATAAGCCATAGACAAAACATCAAAAAGTATCTAATAATATGTGAATAACAAAAGTAAACTACTAAATAAACAATTATATTTTTTTTGCAAACGTAAATCATTAATTTGTAATAGACGTATACATATTATTGATGCTCAAATCTATTTTATTTTTAGTATGCATCCACTCAAATATTAATCCATTAACAAGATGGAATTTTAGTTAGACTAAAATTGTATTAAAATTGGAATATCAATTTCATACTATATTCACTATTCATCTGAACGTTCATGAATATATATTACAATACTCAAAATATAATAATAAATCAAACCGGATTACATATTGGATCATCTATCAGTTCAACCGATAACCAGATCTCATGTTTTAACAGTTGTTACGGGTTTTATAGAATTTTTAAATAACAGTTTTTTTTTTTGAAAACTAAAATGGATTACATATGAACCACCGAATTTGGCAATTTAACTGCGGGTCGGGTCGGATTTCAAAACATTGAATATAATTTTTCATTTGTAATATCTAAGTGTAGATACAATTAAAATACAAATTTATATCAAATAAATTTGGAATGTTTCGAAAATAACTCTGCGCTTTGAAAGCGCGGATCAAAGTCTAGTTGATGTTAAAAGAAATGACACACGTGCAAACATGATATTGGACATTTGATATATGGTCTATTAATATGTATGGGTTCTATACTATATATTAAAATAGAAATCATAACTTCCTTTTTCATGTGTGATATTTAAAATAGACCATCTAATAGAAATTAATCACATTAATGTTTTTCTATCATTAATCTATGTTAATATTAGAAGCACCTTAACATCAACATCTTTTTTTTTTGTAAACAAATGTCGACATCTATCTATACATTGACACAACTCACTAACGTTTCACCATTTTTACTCTATAACAAAATAATCTAATATAGACTTCCCAAATTCTTCAACGTCGAATTACTTTTAGTTGTAGTTTAGTCAAATTACAACCAACCATCTTTTATCATGCGTTTGCAGAAACACAGAGAAATTGATGTGTACAATGATTTGCTGTAGTTTAGTCAAATTACAACCAACCATCTTCACGCAGCGGTTCCTTTAATAGGAATACTGAGGAAGTCAGTGTTGATGCCTAAGATGGCGATGTTGTTTACCATAGCAGCGTCGGTTACGGGATAGGTGATTGGGTCAAGAGCAGAGAGGTATAGGCTCAAGTCGGTAGCTCAAAAGAAGATGACATTGTCTGGATCACCAAACCCGTCGTCTGTTGAAGCAACTCAGACGGAGTTCCCCGGAGTTTCATCGGATGGAAGGTGCGGTGACAAAGTGGTGATGAAATGGAACCCCATGTTGCTTGAAGCAGCAAGTCCTTATTAGTGTATATACATACTGTATACGAGTATAGGGTGCTACTATACTCATTCTATATACGGGTAGTATAAATACCCCCTTGTACATGACTTTCATTAATTAATCAAGATACAACTTTAAGTTTGGCTTACTCTTAATATGGTATCAGAGCGTAACAAACTTTTCCGCCATTAACAGCAAGCTTGATTTTGTGAGTTTCTCAGCTTGAATCTCTCCGATTCAGATCTCATGAGCACTCTGATTCGTCAAATTCTTGCTGATTCCATCGTATCTTGGTGTTTTCTCATTCGCGAGATACTGTTTCTCGTTTCCTTCATCATCTTCGCTCCGATTCTTTCATCGTTCTTCATCTAACCTCCGTCATGAGCTCGAATCTTCCTCCGTCGACTCCGCAGCCACTCCCGGTGGACCATTACAACAATCCATACTATCTTCACAACTCGGATCATGCTGGCTTGGTTTTGGTTTCGGATCGCCTTTCTTCTGGATCTGAGTTCCACGCTTGGCGTCGATCTATTCGTATGGCGTTGAATGTTCGTAACAAACTTGGATTCATTGATGGTACGATTCCTAAACCTCCTGCGGATCATAGAGATTCTGGATCTTGGTCTCGTTGCAATGATATGGTTTCTACTTGGTTGATGAAGTCGGTTTCGAAGAAGATAGGGCAGAGTTTACTCTTTATGTCAACAGCGGAATTGATTTGGAAGAATTTGATGACAAGATTTAAACAGGATGATGCTCCAAGAATCTTTGAGATTGAACAAAAGTTGAGTAATCTTCAACAAGGTTCTCTTGATGTGAGCACCTATTATACGGAGTTGGTGACTCTTTGGGAAGAGTTTCAGAACTATGTTGATCTTCCTGTGTGCACTTGTGGTAAATGTGAATGTAATGCAGCTGTTTCTTGGGAGTTATTACAGCAGAGAAGCCGTGTGACGAAGTTCTTAATGGGGTTGAATGAATTCTTTGAGGCTACACGTCGCCACATCTTGATGCTCAAACCTATTCCTTCGATTGAGGAAGTCTTCAACATGGTGGCTCAGGATGAACGGCAGAAACTGATTCGTCCTTCTCTCAAGACTGATAGTGTTGTTTTTCAGACTTCTGCTACTCCTGCTGATGCGATGTCTGACTCTCACTATGCAGCGGCTGTTGCTTACCGTCCTAAACAGCGTCCTATTTGCACACATTGTGGGATACCTGGCCATATTGTTCAGAAGTGCTATAAGATCCATGGATATCCTCCTGGTCACAAGCTTTATAACACTAATGTGTCTCATCAACGTTCATCTTCTCAAGAAGGACATCACCAGTCGCGTGGACAGGTCTCTCTTTCACAGAATCACAACCGTCCTCCTTCTTCTCAGTCTTCTACATCTGGCAATACAGTGGCTCATGTCCAAAACAAGTCTTCTGGTACTCTGGATTTATCTCCTTTTACTCAGGAGCAAGTTAGTCACTTGTTGTAGCAGTTACAGACTCAGGCGCGACAACTCGATTCTACGGTCAACTCTGTTTCTTTGACTCCTTCCATTACAGAAAAAGGAATAATGCCTGCTGAATCTTCGTGTGGTATATTTCCCTTTCCTTCTTCAAGCCTTCGTTTTGAACATAATATCCTCACTTTTCAACATCAAACTCTTGCTTCTCTTTCACATTATATTCCTTCTGATGCTTGGATAGTGGACAGTGGAGCCACGACTCATGTGTGTTGTGATCTGTCTCTTTTTACTGAAACTTCTCCGGTTTCAGGAATGACTGTATCATTACCTAATGGCACTAGGGAATGCATAACTCATTCAGGAATAGTGTGTTTGTCTGATTCTTTGGTTCTTCATGATGTTCTTTATGTTCCTTCATTTCGTTTTAATCTTGTTAGTGTTAGCAGTCTTTTACGTAAGGATAAATGTTCAGCTCACTTCTTTCCTGAATATTGTTACATACAGGACCATACTCGGGCCTTGAAGATTGGTGAAGGTTCTCTGCTTCACAACTTATATGTTTTGGACTTTGGTGATCATACTGCTCCTGTTTCTTTCTGTGGCTCTGTACGTGTTGATGAAGATCTTTGGCATATGCGTTTAGGACATCCTTCAATGGACAGATTAAAACTCTTGTCGGGTATTCTTTCTTGTTCTAAGCCTAGTCCTGTTGCGTCTTCCCCATGTTCAGTTTGTCCATTAGCTAAGCAGAAAAGATTACCCTTTGTTTCCAATAATCATTTGTCTAGTTGTCCTTTCGATTTGATTCATGTAGACACATGGGGTCCTTTTTCAGTTGAATCTGTTGATGGTTTTAGGTATTTCCTTACCATTGTAGACGATTGTACTCGAATAACATGGGTTTACATGATGAGAAATAAAAGTGATGTTTCTGAGATTATGCCTTCATTTTTGAAACTTGTTCAAACTCAATATCAAACAACAGTTAAAATCATTCGTAGTGACAATGCTCCTGAACTACATTTTGGAACCTTAATTCGCGAATTTGGTATTACTCATCAGTTTTCTTGTGCCTATACTCCTCAACAAAACTCAGTTGTAGAGAGGAAGCATCAGCACATTTTGAATGTTGCTAGAGCCCTTTTATTTCAATCTCATCTTCCTCTGGTTTATTGGAGTGAATGCATTAAAACTGCTGTTTTTCTTATTAACCGCATGCCATCTCCTTTGCTTAAAAATGTCTCACCTTATGAACTCTTGTTAAAGAAACAACCTGCGTATAATTTCTTGCGTGCCTTTGGTTGTTTGTGTTTTGTCTCTACGTTAAACAAGGATCGTCATAAACTGTCAAAGAGAGCAAATGCAAGTGTTTTCATTGGTTATGCATCGGGTTATAAAGGATATCGTGTTCTTGATTTGGATACAAATGTGATTTCTATTTCTCGAAATGTTGTGTTTCATGAGCATGTGTTTCCTCTTAAGAATAGCTCCACTCCTCCAGATGACTTGTTTGATAAGGTCATATTACCAATGCCGATTCCTGTTGCTTTGGATAGTCCATTAGAGGTTTCTGTTGATTCTAATCTTGCATCAGCATCCATTCCTAGTGCCGTTAGTTCATCTATACCAGTTGTTTCTGGAACAGGTCAAGCTTCATTACTTAGCGACAGACCTCGGCGCACTGGTAAGGCTCCTCAATACCTATCTGACTATCATTGCTCTCTCACTCAACATTCTCCATCCCACTCATTTTGCTCTACTTCCTCTACTCCTTTATATCCTATTTCTTCAGTTCTTTCTTATTCTAAAATCTCCTCTGAATTTCAACATGCCATTCTTTCTGTTTCTGCTGATACTGTCCCTAGTACTTTCAAGCAGGCAATTCTTTCTGATATATGGAGGAAGGCAATGAATACAGAGTTTGATGGTATGAATACGAATAAGACATATTCCATTGTAACCTTACCTCCGGGCAAGAATGTTGTAGGTTGTCGATGGGTTTATGCCTACAAATATAATGCTGATGGCACGGTGGAGAGACCTCGTGCTAGGTTGGTTGCTCAAGGATATACACAACAAGAGGGAGTGGACTATACAGATACATTCTCTCCGGTTGCAAAGATGACTAGTGTCAAGCTGTTATTAGCTCTTGCTGCGAAGAAAGGATGGTCACTGTCTCAGATGGACGTGACTAATGCGTTTTTGCATAGTGAATTAGATGAGGAGATCTACATGACTCTTCCTCTTGGATACACACCAGGACCGGGTGAAGTGCTACCACCTAACGCTGTTTGTCGCCTTCATAAATCTATCTACGGCTTGAAACAGGCGTCTAGGCAATGGTACACTTGTTTCTCGACTGTTCTCTTGAAGAATGGTTTTGTTCAATCCCCTGGTGATCATTCTCTGTTTATCTCTCAAAAAAGATACTTCTTTCACGGCTGTCCTCGTTTATGTTGATGATATCTTGATCACAAGCAATGATGATGCTGCTGTCTTACACCTCAAGCAAGCACTTCATCAAGCGTTTAAGATCAAAGATTTGGAGATTGCGCGCAACTCTACAGGAATTTCTTTGTGTCAACGCAAGTATGCTCTTGATCTTCTTGCCGACACAGGTTTCTTGGCTTCTAAGCCATGTGCTGTTCCTTTGGATCCCACGATCCCAATGAGTAACAGTACTGGTATTCCTTTGGAGAATATTTCTTCTTATAGAGAACTCATTGGTCGTCTCCTCTACTTGACGATTACACGTCCAGACATTACCTTTGCTGTTCATCGTCTCAGTCAATTCTTGTCAGCTCCTACAGACGTTCATCTTCGGGCTGCTCATCATGTCTTGCGGTATATAAAGTCTAATCCTGGCCAAGGATTGTTTTATGCTGCAGATTCAGAGCTTTGCTTGAATGCGTTTACTGATGCGGATTGGGCGACTTGTCCCGACACACGACGCTCTGTTACTGGCTTCTGCATTTACCTTGGTTCATCATTGATCAGCTGGAAATCGAAGAAGCAATGTACTGTTAGTCGCAGTAGTACTGAAGCTGAATATCGTAGCATGGCTTTGACGACTTGTGAGCTGATCTGGTTGCAGCAGCTTCTTACTGATCTTCGTGTTGCGGTTACTGCTCAGGCTAAACTTTTCTGTGACAACAAGTCGGCTCTGCATATTGCTAGTAATCCAGTGTTCCATGAACGCACGAAACACATTGACATCGACTGTCATACCGTTCGGGATCTGGTCAAGAAAGGCTTCATCTCTCTTCATCACGTTACCACTACAAATCAACATGCTGATATTCTGACGAAGGCCTTGCATCCTGGTCCATTTCATTCATTGCTGAACCGCATGTCTATTTCAAGCCTTTTTACTCCTGCTTGAGTTCCAAGGCTTGAGGGGGGTGTATTAGTGTATATACATACTGTATACGAGTATAGGGTGCTACTATACTCATTTTATATACGGGTAGTATAAATACCCCCTTGTACATGACTTTCATTAATTAATCAAGATACAACTTTAAGTTTGGCTTACTCTTAATAGTCCTGTTTCTACCGGAGCAACTAATGTTGTCTGCTAAAGATTTTGATTTCTTCAAGAAGATCTCAAATATATATAATTGTTTTTCTTCTTGTTTTGGAGATTGTTTTTGACAAAGTTTCTATATGTTTGAGAAAAACTAGAATAAATTCATTTTTAAACTGTTGAATTGTATTAAATGTAAAAGACTCGGTTTATCAAATAAAATAAAAAGATATAAGTTGGAAATAGATTTACTGATAATACATGTTCTAGTGATTATGGGAATGATTGGTGTTAGCTGTGAGTGCGCTCTACAGCCATAATTCACTCTAGAGCACTAAACTCAAAGCAATCAAGTTTTATTAATAAAAACTAAATCCATAGCATAAAATCTTTAAAAAGAAATATATTAGCTTCTTTTTTTTTTTACGTCAAACGGCCATTCAATATATGGCTTTAGAAATCAATTTTTCTAATGCTTTAGATTTATTGATTTTAAAACTTTATAATAAATTTACAGCAGTTAAATTTAAAGCTAAAGCTACAAAATTTACAGCTTAAATTTTACAGTAAAAAATTCAAAGCTACAACCTCAACATCTCATAAGTAACATTCGATTTTGAGATTTTTTTTTTTGTTAAAGAACATTCGATTTTGAGATATGAACGGGAAAGCTATCAATGTGAACTTGTGATGTATAGGGAAAAGGTAGTTTAGACTAATAACTTTTCTAAGTGACAATCACGTAAAATATGTCATTTGAAAACCAATAAAAATAATGAGGCTGCTTCGGTCTGATAGTTACATAATTAGCTACAAAATAATTCATTAAAAATAGGTCTTAGCGACGAACTTCAATTCAACGACAAAGCAATTAGTAAGTAAGAAAATTCGTAGCTAATCTATTGCTAATCAATGTTAGCTGCAAACCTTTCAGCAATACACATTTTTATCGTTAACTGGTATTTTTAGATGTGTTATATGGAATAATAACTAAAATAAATATGTTACAAAAAAGAAATTAGTATGATACAAAATATGGAATAGCTATATTTTGTATCATACTTGTTTCTTTCGTTAAAACCCAAATGTTGTACTAAAATACAACCGTGTAAGACTGTGTAGTATATTTTTCTGTCAACCTCACATATTTTAGGGTGTTTAAACTTTAAAAGCATTTAACAAAGAGCTTATTTAGTGAATAACCAAAAAAAAGAAGATAAATTAGACTTTTAGAGAGAGAAGAGAGAAGAGAGAGATAGGAAGAAAAAAGAGGAGAAAGAGAGTGAGATTTTAGTTAGATAGTAAATTTTGGTTTTTTTCGTAGCTATTGGATGCAATCTCTTTGACAAATCAGTTTACTTAAGACTAAGAAAAAATCAAATCTTTCACCAATAGTGAAAATATTACGTACAACTTATAATATATAAATCTTTTCCCTTACAAAGTTAGATACTAATAATCAAATTTATTGTATATAAATATAGCAAAATTTGTTTTTTTGACATCATATAACAAAATTTGTTATATTATGAAATATCAATTACTATTAACGGATAATAGGTAAACCTTAAGTTATGTTCTTATTGAGTTTTTTTTTCATCTAAGCAAAACTGAAAACAACAGAAAAAGAAAGGTGAGCTATTGGATGTAAAAATAAATGACACAGGGACAAACGTGATACTATTAATTAAGAGGGTTGCATTACCTTCACACAGGTCAGTGCTGCCTCCAAATCTCTAATAGAGGAACAGGTACGACCACCCTGGTCCAATCCCATTGTCCCCATGTTATATTAATTTTTTTTTCCCGTCTTAATAATTTAATTAAAAGGCCCAAAGTCCAAACTGAAACCATTACAAAAGCCCAAACAGGCCGGGCTAACTAACACCAGACCACCTAGCCTTCGGCCCAAACAAACCGGGCCTTGAGCCCACACCCAAACGCCCAAGGTCAGGAAATCCTAAATCCCGCGGCACACCCAACGTCGGCGGCGCTGCCCCATCCCCAACTAACTACCGCGCTAGCTTCATGTCGCATGGGATCTATCATCGGAGAGCATCAGCCCCATCGCGATCTCGTCCGTATCCCATGCCGACTGATCCAACCACCCTTAAACACGATCTGCGCAGTCACAAGAGAACCGTCTACCATTGACCCAGCACCCTCGACATTCACGAGTCGTTTCAGGTGAGAGATCAAGAGGCGGAAGAGCTTTGAAGCTTTGATTAACAGACTACCCAGAGGAGGAAGAGCCAGAAAAAAAACCTACAAAGACTAAAGCGAAGATAAAGGACCAAAGCCGAGAAGAACGATACTAACTAAGCTACCGCCTTCCGGGAACAGGAGCCGGCGATGACGGTGCTAAAGGAGCCACCGTCTCCCAGAAACAAAGGCCGGCGGTCGTAGAGCTGAAAGAGCCTCTACTCCCCGGAAACTAAACCTGAAATCACGAGCCGTCTGCCGCTACGAGTAACCGTTCTTCACCCCTCACCACGGAACCAGAGAAAGCAGCATCACCGCCGTATGGAGCACCGTACGAGCCGAGCCCTTCTTGGCGCAATACCCCAGCCCAGAGCCGTCAGCATGTCGGAAGAATCGGTAGATCGAAGCCCACAGCAGAGATTCTTGACTAAACCGAAAAAAGATGAACCACCGACGCCGGCACGCGCGCGGACGCGCCACCGGGCGTCGGGGACACCGACGCTTTTTCTCTCTCGCTTCTCTCTTCTTTTTCTCTCTCTTCACAATATATTCTCTCTTCACAAATCGGTAGATCGAAGCCCCATCTAAACTATTAAGGCAGAAGTACAAATAATAATTACTCCTTATAGTTGCACAAAAATTACATCCCTTTGCCACTGTCATCTAATTATGTCGTTTAACTTTGTTTTTTTTTTCAATTTCGTTGATAATACATTACACTTAATATTACTTTCTTTTTTACACACCCATTTTGTTTTGGGCTTACAAATCGTAAATGGCCCAGAGCAATGTTATCTTATGGTTTATTTGATATTTTCTTCAATATTTACAAATGTGTTAGTATATTGCTTTACCAACTGAACACAGAAAATCAATAATGAAATTTTTCAAAATATGCTAACCCGTTGCAAACCATTCGATTAAACCATTGCAAACCCGTTCCTATCAAAACGTAACTACACCATTATATTCATATTTTCTATTACATATGCATGATATAAACAGAGAATAATATTCTTTATGACTTTGCATACTAAAATTTAGTATATTTAATTTTATAATAAAGGTACGGTTTGGTTGTTTTATGGTTTAGATTTTGGTTTGCAAAGTCAAATATTTTTTATTGTTTATCAATTTGTTATATTTTGGTAAATGCCCATAATATGCTCTTTAAAGATCATAATACGTTAAAAGATTAACACACAAAGTACACTCTAATTTGGGTTTTGATTACTGTACGTCAAAAACACATGTCTTTTTTCCCGGAAAAAGTATAAATGGGCTTTGATTACTGTTTAAAGTCCACTTTAATTTGGGTTAAATATTAGAATTGCTAGAGTTATCTAATCTAAAAAATGTGGGTTCGGTTATTTTACCAATTTTATTTGTTCCTGACAATATTGTTTTCTTGAAATATGTTAAAAATAATTAAAAAATATTGAGTTAGTAATCAAAAAAATATTTGTATAGTTTTATTAAACTGCCAAAATCTACACTAAACACTCTAATATTTTAAGATATAATATTTTTAAAACCAATTTCACTGCAAAAACACATACAAAAAAAACACAAGACAACGTTATAATCTAAAAATAAACACAAAACAAAATGAACACCAAACACCAATGTCAGAACTTACAAACCTATAAAAAACATCATTAATTTTACAACAAATAAAAAAAATTAAATTACGGAAAACATACATCCGCGCGGATGCGCGGGTCAAAATCTAGTGTTACATTAATTAAGACTCTGATTTTATAAATATATATATATATTTTTTTTTATATATAAAAATATTGTTTAACAAAACAAAAGAGCCGTTGTTTTATTTTTATTGTAATATATACAATTTCATAAAGTAAAATTTTAGGAAAAGTGTAATATAATATACCTTTTTTTGGGCAAACGTGTAATATATACTTTTTTTGGGCAAACGTGTAATATAATATACCTAAGTTATGTTCTTATTGAGTTTTTTTTTTCATCTAAGCAAAACTGAAAACAACAGAAAAAGAAAGGTGAGCTATTGGATGTAAAAATAAATGACACAGGGGCAAACGTGATATTGGACATTTGATATGTATGGCTTTCATAGTCATTATTATCCTTGATGAAAAAAAACTTGTGATCTTTGTTGATGTTAAGACTCAACAGAAAATAAGTTAATTATCCCAAACAAAATTAAAACAACTAATAATATTTTTAAATGACGTGTATATACACTATATATTCAAAGATTTGTTACCAAATTTAATGTATTCAAACGGAAAGTGCCCAGCTGTTTAGGCAGAGGATTCGATCATCCAACGTCCTCAAATATCTTGTTTTGCAATCTCATCCACATGTTAATTTGCTATAAAACCATGCTCGCGTTATCTCTTCTTATCCATGCCACTTCTCTTCTCTTTCTCTTGTCTTGCTGAAGTTTTGGGATCTTACACCACAACAAACAACAACCATATTTTTGTCTTATTTGTATCATTTGTCATCTTAAGGAAAGTAAAATATTGATTGATCTGAATAATGATGGGAGCCAATGATGAGAGAAGAACGCCTTTAATGAATCTTGGGGTTCAAGTGTCGATGAGAGTGTTAGCCATTGGCACTGCATTGGCCTCCATGGGGCTCACGATCACTAACCATGAAGTCGCTTCTGTTTATGGCATAAATTTTGAGGCTAAATACGACTACTCATCTGCCTTTAGGTATACTATTTTGCTCATTTTATCAAAGTGCACATACTTGTCTAATTAGTGAATTTAAAAAATTGATGGAATGACGCAATCATCAATCTGCGTCCGATGAAATTTCACCAAAATACATTAAAGAACGTATGGAAAATGATTAATTCACACATTCTGGTAGGAAATTTTGAAAAAAAAATGGAGACGTATTAAAGAAGAGCTACCTCTCTTTTGTGACGTAGAAGAATATGTAAAATAATTTCATTCTTGAATATTTCAAGTCTCATTCGTTCACATCTCGTTTATTACTATTTCATTGATTTGTCTCGTGTTTGCTACCACTTGAAACCTAAAGCATAGACAACCTTAAACGGTGTAACCAGAATCATTACTACGATGAGAGACACAAAGTAGATTGAGAGTGTGTATTGGCTTTGATATGTTTCGCAGGTATTTGGTGTACGCAGAAATAGCTATCGCCGGCATGACATTGTTTACACTCGTATGGGCTTGTTTAGCTGTCCGTAGAAGAGGACTTGTTTTTGCACTATTCTTCTTTGATTTGGTAATTATTCTCCATTTTTTTATTTTCTGAGTATATGATATTGACTATATACATGAACGTTTTGAGATGGCCATGGCCGGTTCTGAACACTAAATATTTGCTTTAGTTCAAAAAATTCAAAGAGATATTGTACATAAAACAAAAGGGCTCCAAGTTGACCAAAGTTCTTTTTATGAAGATTAGCCTAAAAGAGTTTAATAATGTTGTACAGCTAACGACGCTGACGGCTATATCGGCTTTCTCCGCGGCCATGTCGGATGGTTACATCGGAAAGTATGGTAATACACACGCCGGTTGGCTTCCGATATGTGGCTACGTCCATAACTACTGTAACCGTGTTACTCTCTCACTTGCATTGGCCTTCGCATCTTTTCTCCTCTTGTTCATCCTTACTGTCTTAACTGCCTCAGCTGCTCGTCATTTCTAATTAACTTTCTTTACTTTTCGTATTATACATTTGCTTTTAACTCATGATTTTTCAAGCTTTCTTATATACTTATTATTATAAGATGAAAAATCTAAAGAAAGAAATTGTATGATTCCGTAAGGTGTTTATCCTTGAGACTCTTGTTACTTGTTATGTTAATTAAGTCTCGTCTTCATTTGTTTTTATCCTTTGAGACTCTTGTTACGTGCATTTCAATACTAATCAACTCCTACCAAAAAAGTGATCAGCATATGATTCAACAAGGATAAGCAAACTCCTCTCGATATTCAAATGATTGCTAGACTTCAAATTTATTGATTAGATGATTACAATATCATATTGGTGTCTTGGTTATATCTCTCCTTAACGAAATCATGTGGCAATATATTGTCCGCAATGCATCTGAGTGGGTAAATCACTTCATCGTGTGTGACACTGCAATAGCTCGAGCTTGGGCTATGCTCTTCTAAAACTCATTGAATGCTTCTCATTGATCCTCACTTTTTGTTACTGATGAGGTCTTCTCTTTGACTCCTTGGAGTTTCTTTGTTATAACGTGCCTACTGGTATTTTGATTTTCTGCAACTTTGGTGTTTTTTGTATTTGTTTTTATTGGCTTTTGGCTATGTAAGAACTACGAACCTTACGGTTGATTTAATATTACACAAAGCCTTAAAAAAAAAACACAAACATTTGTAAAATTATCAGCATTCAGCACCAAACTAATGATATTGATCTATGTTATTTTAGTCTTGTATATTTTCCTATATTTTACTATGGTTTACTATTAGGCATGGCCAAAAAAAAAATGAAATTCGAGATCTGAATTGAATCTATATTCTATCCAAACCTAAACGGTATCCGAACACTCAGAACTACATATTATGGCTTTAATTGGTGACACCATTTTAGGGAAAAAAATGATGAATTTGTTATTCCTTCAAATTGTTACCAATTGAATTGAATGTTTTGTCAAATTGTTAATACATGGGTTCCACTATATTCATTTGTTTTCCTCATAAACGTGGAAATTCTTTAACAAATATTTTCTCCTCTAATTTTGATGAGGAACAAGTGGAAAACAATAATTAAAGAAATTAAAAAAAAAACAAAAACAAAATATAGGAGATAAGTATAGGAACATTATAGCTCCTTGTATATAGGAGGATCTTGTATATGGTTAGAGTATATACTCTGTAGATAAGCTCTAGAGATCCTACGTGATCTCTTCTCTCTTGTATATATATTGTACTCCTTTCTCTTATCAATATAACACAACCTTCACATCTCTCTACATGGTATCAGAGCGATCTTGTTAAATCAACGGATCCTCTCAAAATTTTCTTCTTTCTTTATGCTTAAGATGGATAGTTCATCCTCTTCAATCACCACTCACGCCACCATCAACGTTGATCCACAAAACCGTATTACGGTGATCAACATGGTGAATATCACCAAACTCTCGTCAACAAACTATCTAACCTGGAGTGTGCAGATCACATCTCTTCTTCGAGGTTACGATCTCGTCAAGTTCATTGACAACACAACCATTCTACCTGCTGCAACAATCACAGTCGACGACGTTGACACGCTAAATCCTGCTCTCATTGCCTGGCAACGACAGGACAACCTTCTCTTTAGCGCACTCATGGGCACTATTGAGATCTCGCTTCAACCACTCATCGCTACATCCAAGACCACTCTTGAGGCTTGGAACACTCTCTCTTACGTATGGCAAACCTACTCGGGGCCACATCAAGCAACAACTCAAATTGTGCGTCAAAGGCAACAAAGATATCGATGCCTACATGCAGCTGATCAAAACAAAAGCCGATGCTCTTGCTCTTCTCGGCAGCCCAGTCGATGCCAAAGATCTCACTGACATCATTCTCGATGGACTCACTGATGATTACAAATCTATCATCGAGTCTATCCATGGACGTGACACTCCAATCTCATTTGCTGAACTTCATGAGAAGCTTCTGAACCGTGAAAATGCTATCGCAAGTGCTCAACCACAACCGTCTCCATTTCCGGTGACTGAAAACTACGTTCAAAATTCAAAGAACTCCAATCGTGACTGGCGCTCTCAGACTTCAAACAATCACCACAACTCCAACTTCAACAAAAACAACAACAACTCAGGGCGTCGTCCGTATCTTGGTAAATGCCAAGCTTGTGGAACTCAGGGACACAGTGCCAAATACTGTTCCACGTTTCGCCTTGTGCAACAACAGTCCTCGCAGTCTGCAACTTCTTCTCTGGGTTCTCAAAATGGCATACCGCGTGCCTACAACACCTCTATCATGCCTCCTGATCCCTCGTCATGGCTTCTTGACAGTGGTTCCACTCACCACATAACGTCTGATCTCGCAAACCTTGCACTGCACGCACCTTACAAAGGATCAGAAGAGGTTCTCGTTGGAAATGGTGATGGTCTTCAAATAACTCACACGGGTTCCCTTTCTCTTCCTCACTCATCTCTCTCACTTAAGAATGTTCTTACAGTACCTGAGATAGCTCGCAATTTGATTTCGGTGAAACAACTCTGTACTGACAACCTTGTGTCTGTGAAATTTTTTCCACAATCTTTTCAGGTGAAGGATCTCAGCTCGGGGGCCCAGTTAATCCGAGGAAAGACGACTAATGGTGGATATGAATGGCCAACTTCTGATGAATCTCCTGTTTTTGCTTTTTCCGCTTCAATAAAATGTCCTTTGCCAATTTGGCATTCACGGCTTGGACACCCCTCTGTTGCTACTTTAAAAACCATTGTTTCTTCTTATTCTTTACCGTGTTCTAATAAAGATTCATCACTCTTATGCAATGCTTGTTCAACCTCAAAGAGCCACAAAATACCTTTCTCCATTTCTTCCCTCTCTTCCACAAAACCACTTGAACTTCTATACTCCGATGTGTGGACCTCACCGGTTCACTCCATCGATGGATTCAAGTACTATGTCATTTTTGTTGACCACTATACCCACTATGTTTGGCTTTATCCATTACGAAAAAAATCAGATGTGCTTTCTGTTTTCACTCGTTTCAAAACACTTGTTGAAAAGAAATTTCAAACCCAAATAATCACTCTCTATTCAGATAACGGGGGAGAATACAATGCTATGAAAGATTTTCTTGCCACAAACGGCATCACCCATCTTACATCTCCACCCCACACTCCCCAACATAATGGCTTTGCAGAGAGACGCCATCGCCATCTTGTTGAAACAGGCTTGGCTCTTCTCTCTCACGCCTCCATACCCATTTCCTATTGGAGCTATGCACTCACTGCAGCAGCTTACCTGATAAACCGTCTCCCAACTTCCACTCTCTCCAACTCTTCTCCTTTTGAACTTCTCAATCTCTCCCCACCAAACTATACCAAGCTGCGCGTCTTTGGATGGCTTTGCTACCCATGGCTTCGACCATACACTAACCACAAACTTGATCCTCGCTCCACTCCTTGTATCTTCTTAGGCTACTCCCAAACTCAAAGTGCCTACCTTTGTCTTGACCCCTCCTCCACCAAAATTTTTATCTCTCGTCATGTTCAGTTTCATGAAACAGAATTTCCCTACAAAACTCTCAATTCCTCTTCGACATATGTTCCCTCGTCCTCTTCCACTCTTTGGTGTCCACCAATTCTTACTTCCTCTGGCCATTCGAATTCACCATCGTCAGCAGTACACTTGCCCCCGGGCTCGGGTCCTTCACAAGCGCAACAGCAAGAAGCAGTGCCTCTGTCATCAGCTCCTGTTAACTCCGCACCCGCTACGTCAGGTTCTGACACTCAGTGCCCAGCTCCTTCATCTGCCTTGCTTCCCACGCCACCAAATACACATCCCATGGTGACAAGGTCGAAAAATCACATCAACAAGCCTAACCCAAAGTTCGCCATGCTCGCAAGCTCTGATCTTGAAACATAACCAACGTCTATTGCTCAAGCTCTCAAAGATGAAAAGTGGCGCCGTGCTATGGGCTCTGAATATGATGCTCAGATCAAACATCAAACATGGGATTTGGTTCCACCAGACCCATCTCAGAAACTTGTCGGTACCAGATGGGTTCATCGAATCAAAAGACTTCCCAATGGAAACAAGCAGTACAAATCCAGATTTGTCGCAAAAGGTTATCATCAACGTCCTGGCCTCGACTATGAAGAAACCTTCAGTCCAGTAATCAAAGCTGGTACAGTTCGTCTTGTTCTCGGTCATGCTGTTGCTAATGACTGGGTTCTTCGCCAATTGGACATTAACAATGCCTTCCTTCAGGGGAAACTCGAAGAAGAGGTCTACATTGCTCAACCCGCTGGCTTTGTTGATTCTGATAAACCAACTCATGTTTGCAAACTGCGTAAAGCTCTATATGGCCTTAAACAGGCACCAAGGGCTTGGTACCAGGAGCTTCGGTCCTTTCTTCTTGACTCTGGCTTCACCAACTCACTTTCAGATGCCTCTTTATTCATCCTTAAACATCCAGATGTCACACTCTACGTTTTGGTTTATGTCGACGACATTGTCGTAACCGGTAACCAACCTGCAGCTGTTGAAACATTCATTCAACGTCTGGGTGCTCGTTTCTTTCTCAAGGACTTAGGCTCTCTAAGCTACTTTCTGGGAATTGAAGCGCATCGCACTGGTGAAGGACTTCTCCTTACTTAACAGAAGTACATCATTGATTTGTTGGCTTGCAACAATTTGCTTGACGCTAATCCAGTTTCAACTCCGATGGCTTCTAATTGTCACCTGCAACTCACCTCTGGAACACCTCTTGATGATGGTCGTGAGTACCGCACCCTTGTTGGAAGCCTGCAGTATCTCCACTTCACCAGACCAGATGTCGCCTTTGCCGTGAACAAGCTGTCACAGTTCATGCATCGACCAACGGATGAACACTGGATAGCAGCTAAACGTGTTCTTCGTTATCTCTCTGGCACTCGCAATCAAGGCATATTTCTTCGACGCAACAACACTCCGAACATTCATGCCTTCTCTGACTCTGACTGGTCCGGCAATCGGGACGATTACACGTCAACAGGAGCGTACATTTTTTATCTTGGCTCTCATCCGATGGTCTGGTCTTCTAAGAAACAAAAGACTGTTGCCCGTTCCTCCACTGAGGCTGAGTACAGGTCAGTAGCAGACACCGCAGCTGAAGTCTGTTGGGTGTCTTATCTCATGTCTGAATTGGGCATCACATCTTCGTCTCAACCTGTCATCTTTTGTGACAATGTGGGAGCTACCTATCTTGCGGCAAACCCTGTTTTTCACTCACGGATGAAGCATGTCGCGCTTGACTATCATTTCGTTCGTCAGATGGTTCAGTCCAAGTTTCTTCGAGTAACTCATGTCTCATCTAAAGATCAGTTGGCTGACGCTCTCACTAAACCGCTGCCACGTCTGCGTCTACAACAACTTAGTTCCAAGATTGGGCTCTCTACCGGTCGCTCATCTTGCGGGGGCGTATAGAAGATAAGTATAGGAACATTATAGCTCCTTGTATATAGGAGGATCTTGTATATGGTTAGAGTATATACTCTGTAGATAAGCTCTAGAGATCCTACGTGATCTCCTCTCTCTTGTATATATATTGTACTCCTTTCTCTTATCAATATAACACAACCTTCACATCTCTCTACACAAAATATAGATAATTCAAAAAATGGCACAAGACACTACTAAAATATTAACTCATCCATCCAAGATCAATTAACTGCATCATATACCCCAAAAGAAGAAACAAAAAAAGTTTGAACTTATCTTCTAGATTATGATTATCCTACTAACTCTATAAATACTTAAGTATTCTTCCTCCTTAGAAAATCTCATTAACGAAAGCAGAAGCAGAGGTAATAGATTTATGCTCTCTATTTTCTTTTAGAAAAAGTTAATTTCTATAGCTGACCAGTTATGGCGTGCAAATAGACGTGGTACACAACGCCTATAGTTGTTAATTCTTTATTATGTTTTAATATTCGTTTTGTGTTTTACTGTGTGGTGAGCAAAGATCAGTTTTCAAAAGTGGAGTTAACTTGTATTAGAAGTTTAAAATTTGGTTTCATTGTGCGTGTATTTTAATACTAGTTATATTCCACTTTAAAATATGAAAACACATGTTCATCTCTTTTTTTTACCATTCATGTTTACTTTTTGTTCAATTCTTCTTTTTTATTTTTCCACTTTATTCAATTTTTTTTTCAATTCAATTCAGTAAATGAAATTTTGTTCTAACTTTTTTTTCATTCATTTCATCTTCTACAGAGTCACCAATTAAAGACAGTTTGAGGGAACAGAAGGCGCAAAGGAAAAATTTAACAAGATACGACCAAGAACCAATATGGGCCCGTTGAAATAACTTGTATTTTAGTTTGGGCCTATCTTAGTTGCCAAAAAGGGGTGCGATCATACACTTCACAAATGTAGGACCCATACCAACATGTGCCGAAGATAGGCCTGAATCCGCAAGAATTAACCTCGGCCACATAACAGAGGGACTTCTGCTTGCGTCTTATGCAAAACGACTGTATCCGCGTCCTTTACTTTCCAAAAAATAAATATTTTTCTTCTTGAAGAGATTACACCTTATCCAATTATTGGTTGCATTAGGAGAAGCCAAATTTTCTTTGTGTCTCTGAGCTGTGTATCGAGCTACATCTCCTTCAATGGCTTCCCTATCAACCAGTTCTCTAAGCTTCAAAGCTCCCTCCATACAATCTACCAGAACTTCTCAGGTGACATTCTCCTCTGTAAACTCAATCTTTAGTTTATACATATATATCTATTGTGACCAATAATGTTTAAAAGCCATAATCAAATAACGCAATTATTCTTGAATACTGTTAATCATCAGGTGTTAAGAAAACCCTTGAGTTTCCAGCCTATCTCCTTTGGACGTTTTCAGTCTTCAAAGAACCTTCGTCTTCAGATCAGTTGTGCTGTAAGTAAAAGATTTATTTGAACCTAAAGTTGAATTCATTATATGAGAAATGCAATAAGTTGGATTGTAACGTGTTAGCTTAATAAATACAGGCAAAACCAGAGACGGTGCAGAAAGTGAGTGACATTGTCAGGGAACAATTAGCTTTGTCTGCCGACACTGCTCTCACTGCCGAGTCCAAGTTCTCTGCTCTTGGCGCAGATTCTCTCGACACCGTATGTTATACTCTCTCTCCCTTTTCACAATAACGTGATGTTTAAGCCAAGTTTTTTTTCCATTACAATACACCTAACGGTTTTGTAACGTGATGGTTTGTTATTAGTTAAATGCGCATTCGCTGATATTATGCGGGTTGGATATGGATGCAGGTGGAGATAGTGATGGCTTTGGAGGAAAAGTTTAACATAAGTGTGGAGGAAGCTGATGCTCAAAACATTACGACGATTCAAGAGGCAGCTGATTTGATTGAGGATCTTGCTCAGAAGAAACCTGCGGCTTAAGCTTCCTAAACTATCCCGGTTTAACACAAACCGGCTGTCCTTTTTTTTTTCTCCTCCTTTCTGAGCTTTCTTGTTTTCAGATCATTTTATTGTGGTTTATTAGACCATGTGTTATTATTTTTTGTTTTCTTCTTTTGGAAGTTGAGATTGGATGTTGATGATGAGAAAACTTTGGTACGTTGAGATTGATTCTTTGTGGTGATTGGTCTTTTCATGAAGCATATATAATGTGTCTTTTTTTCACAATTGAGCTTGTCTACTCCTAGACATGACATGGCTTTATCAGTTAGTTATATCTAGCTTTCCTCAAAGATTGAAAAGAAGAGTTGATTTAGGGTACCGACTTTGGTAGTATAGAGAATATGGAACAAATATAACCTAAGGTATGTAGTAGTGTCTATTCAAAATAAACTTAAAACTACCATGAATTTTAGTTTGGCACAGAGAATGAAGGTTAATACTTTTGGAATAGAGCTTCCATTAAAATTAGACTTGTACCTTTTGAAATGAATTTTAGTTCCTCTTGTTGGGGTTATTCTGGGCTTCATGATCTTACTTGTTCCACACTCTTCATTATCTTTCCTTAACCCAAAATCTATTAAAACATGTTTGATTCGGTTTAGACAAAACCAAAAAAAAAAGACACAAAGGAGTCAGTGACCATATATATTGTCAATAATAAAGAAACTTGACTGTGAGTCACCCGCATAACTGTGGGCCCCGTGAAAATCGAACTGTAGATCCTCCTCCAATCATGTCCAAAGGATAAAGATAACACTCATCACTCCAAAGGCGCCAAACAGAGTAAGCAAGGCAAGGCCACACTTCTTCTGCTTCTAGAATGCCGATTGCTCCTTCCTTGTTATCACCATCTTCCTCCGTCTCTCACTTTCTTCCTAGACTCCCCAACGCCACTAGACTCAATGTAGCCTCCCGGAGCAGAGTCGCCACCGTCGTGGCGTCATCCGTCACCGACCTAGCCGGCGTGGACAGCACGACCATCGCCGTACTCGGAGGCGGATCCGTCGCAGCTCTGGCGACGATCGTTTCGCTGACGGATCCGGAGAGGAGGCGGAAGCTGCAGGCGGAGGAAGTCGGAGGAGGAGACAAGGAGGTGGTGAGGGAGTATTTCAACAGCACGGGGTTCGAGCGGTGGAGGAAGATCTACGGAGAGACTGACGAAGTGAACCGCGTGCAGAAGGATATTCGAGTCGGCCACGCTAAGACGGTGGAGAAAACGATGCTTATGCTTACGGAGGAAGGATCGTTGGCTGGTGTCACGGTGTGCGACGCTGGATGTGGAACCGGTTTGCTCTCGATACCGCTTGCTAAGGAAGGGGCGATCGTCTCTGCTAGTGATATTTCTGCAGCTATGGTTGCAGAAGCTGAGATGAAGGTGAGCTTTGGTCTAAGTTATGAGCATTCGGTCTAATGAAATTCAATTCAGTTTAGGTTTAGTTTTGTTTCTTTCGGTTTGGTTCAGATAACATGATTGAGAACCGGCTAATATCTATAAAAAATTCAGTCCAACTCTGTTCCTGTTTGGTTCTGATTCTGTTTTTGAATAATTTTTGATAATTCGAAGAAAACTGTTAATATAATTCAGGTTTTTAGTTAAAAATATCGGATAATTCAGGTTATTCCGATTAAAAATACGAGGTAATTCGGATAATTTCCATTTTTTTGCATTCTTGATTATGATCCTTTTCTTGTTATTAACCGATTTCAATATATGTACAGGCAAAGCAGCAGCTAGGAGGAGAGAATCTACCAAGATTTGAAGTGAATGATCTAGAGAGCCTTAGCGGGAAGTATAACACAGTGGTGTGCCTAGACGTGCTGATACATTACCCTCAGAACAAAGCAGACGGGATGATCGCACACCTGGCTTCTTTAGCAGAGAAGAGAGTGATTCTGAGTTTTGCACCAAAGACATTCTACTATGATATCTTGAAGAGGATTGGAGAACTTTTTCCAGGTCCTTCAAAGGCTACAAGGGCTTATCTACACGCAGAAGCGGATGTAGAAAGAGCATTGGGTAAGGTTGGCTGGAAAATCAGCAAGAGAGGACTCATTACCACCCAGTTTTATTTTTCAAGGCTCATTGAAGCTGTTCCCATGTAGGTAGGTCATTCTTGTTCATATGCTGATGATTCTTTAGTGATGGATAAGGAACTATGCCGTCAGGGCAAAACTTACTCAAGAGATTTTCACAATCTTCTTGCACTCTGAGGGTGGTCACTACAAAGATGCACTTCTTCAGACCCCAGTTCATAGTTCTTACAAAATAGAGATGACTAGTCTAAACTTAGTTTTGAATACTGAATATTTTAAATTAAATAAAAAATCTGTTAAACACACTTTGTTCTTCACATAATCACCATAAACGTTGTATTCAGAAAAGAAGAACAAAACCAACCACACAAATTAAAAAAAAAAAAATTTGGCATCACACAAATTTAAATTTAAACACAGACGTAACACACTTACTCTCCACAATAATTTCATTATCTTGTTGGTCATCATATGCTTCATCGTCCTTAATTAGAAGTTCTCTTTGTGGAAGGAGAATCTAATCTTTGTCTTCTGTGTAAATTCCAAAGCTAGACGCCTTAACTCCTTTGTCAATACTGGTGATCCACAATAGAACACTCCTGCACGATTAAATATACAAATCCATGTTTATTCTCTTCTTCTTAATCATTACTTAAATCACATGATGATATATGCTAGTGCCATATGAAGATAAGATGTAGCTTAGTGCTTGATTTGACGTGTGCTTGAGGGAGAGAGAACTTACCAACATTAGTGCCATCTGGATGATCCATGGCTATCTTGTTGTACACTTCTTCCCAATTAGGTTTGGCGAAGTGGGACTTGACCCTTGTCTCAGAGACAATGTCCTTACCACTCTTGGCATAAGCTATAGACTGAAGCATACGTATGAGGGCAGAACGAGCGTCATCTTTTTCAAATACGCTAGTGCAATAGTTATGTAGTTCTATGATTTTGTTTACGTCACGTTCTGCGATTTCGTTCATGATGTTCTTGAACCAATCATACGAGCCCTGCTCCCTCGTTACCCAGTAGAAGTAAGCTCTCCGCGTCTTGAAATTTTCGTTTTTGTCTTGTGGCTCCCTTTGCAATCCATTCTCCATTTGGTGGAGTTGAGCGTTTTCCATGGCATACATATTGTTGATAATGTCCTTAATAATACTGATCATCGGAGTGGCACCGATCCCAAGACCGACCAGCAAAACCACCTCGTACTTCTTGTAGTCTTGTGCTGGTGCACCGTACGGACCATCAATCATAATCTTGGGGTAACTGTGGAATAATGGTCGTGGAATTTCAAAATTAACAACATTAACTTCTGCTAGGTAGATTAGTTTTCAAAAATAAAAAAACAAACAAACAATCAACATGCGACGTATCTCTAACCGGAGGTGGTTTATCACCAATCAAATGGTACGTTTAAATATTAAAATAGTTAAGTCATTTACGTTTAGATGTATCTGTATAAAATTGTACTGTCAATCATTATTATCGGATCGTTGGAAAGTACTTACTCGGGATTATGTGCACCATGCGACGTATCTTTAACAGGAAGTGGTTTAGAGATCACCTGAGACACAACGCAACATAATTCTCAAACCATCTTTCCTCAGTTAAAGATCTACAAAATATATAATATTGAGTGGTATAGAAGTAAAAAAGACCTCAGAGAAAACTCCTTTAATAGCCTTTGTCCAATCTCCGTTTACTTTTATATGTAAGCTCAAATAGTCGTCTTGTGGTGCAGAAGTTATTGAAAATGGATGCCTGCAGTGATATATATCATCACATGAATCAATATTGAAATGATTATGAATCTTACTTCTTAAGAGTGCTTTCTTAGTACCACTCAAATGGTGAGACTTTTGGGCAGTTTATAAACATGTATTGACCACTTTTGTACTTGAAGTGTTTAGGCCTTGACATTTTCAAAGTCAATACGTTTCCAGGATAAACCGCAGCGTTCACGACTTTTACCGTCCTGATGCTGGATCTGAATGCTCGTTTCAGTCTCTCGCATGCATATAGAGCTATTGGCACTGCTAAATACATCCACGTCTACGAAAATACCCTTGAATTAATTAGTGACATTCTTCGTCGCTGAGATTACAACTGAATAATGTTGAAACCTCGAAATACTCACCGTTTTCTTGTACCATTCCTTACTGAGATACAAATAGTACCCATGAACGATAAGGAGAATGTAGACTACAATGAAGAAATGATGAGTGTACCAGAAGGCATTGAAGCTAGCAAGTTTCTTTAGTGGCCCGGGAAGCGTTTTCTCTAGCTTCCCTCGTCTAAACCAAGGCAGTGCTAGTGTAAAAGCAATAGCCATCAAGAAAACCATTACGAGTCCTGTTATACCTTCAGTTGATTTCACAAACTGTGAGTATCTCTTAGGTTGCTCTTCTCCAAAGTATTTTCCTAGAGGCTTGTATTCCTCTGGAGTTGCTGCGATCAGCCGTGGAAAATCGCAAGCCAAGTGGGCAATCGAGTGTATGCTTACTCCTATCGTAATTCCCACTGCTATAACCTGTAGGTTTAGGCGTCAAGTTACTATAAATGGGAGACTATAGAATTTAAAAGAATGATTTTATAACTAGGTAAGTATTAAACATGAGTTTAAACTAATGTAAAGAACTATTTTTCTGTCCATTTAAAACGTGTACTAGATTTTGACCCGCGCTTGAAAGCGCGGATTCTTTTGTTATAACAAATTTTGATATGAATTAGTATTGTGTGATTGTTTTACATTATTATGTTACAAAGTCGAATTATATAAAAGAAATAATTTTTAAAAATATTATATAATTCATGAATTACTTTATTTGGAATTCTGTATAAATTTTATATAATTCTCTCTTACGCATGGGTATTTTACATGGACCCCGAAAAACCAAACCAAAATCAACTCGAAAATTCTGGTTCGGTTCGCATCGGGTCCAGAGAAAAATACGTATTTTTTTTTAAAATGTGTGTCTCTGTTCGCGTCTGAGACCTACCTGAAACCCGTTTGGAAGCCAAAGTACCCAAAATGTTTGTGTAAATTATATATATTTGTGTATTTTGGATATTTTTTTGGTATATATATATTTTTAAGTTTTGGTTTGAATTTCCGGTTATAGTTTTGGATTTCGAGTAAAAAATCAAATTTTAAAAAATATATTTGGGTATTCAGATAAAATTTTGGGTATTTTTTGGTTCCTCAGGTCAGATTTCAAGTATAATTTTAGGTCTTTTGAGTATTTTCTGATTTTCAGGTATTTGTTTAGATTTTGGAAATTTTTTCGTGTTTCGAGTATATTTATGTTTATAGAGTTTTATTTGAGTCCTAAATATCTGAACGGATCCATACCCGTTACATAAAAAAAATAACATATATTTAATAGGTATTTAAATTATGGAGTCGAAACTATCCAGATCCGAAAGAAACCGATCCGAACCCAAATGGTCCAACAACCCTAGACCTTTCATATCAAATATATATATATGTTAAATGGCTAATTTATATTTCAAAAGTTGATAGTCATGATTTTATTAAAGTGGGTGAGATTTATTTAAATGTTAGAAGATATTATTTGGTTGCTATATAATAGGAGATAGTTAATAATATTTAGTTGTATACAATATGTTGGACTAAAAAATAAATAGGTGCAATAACTTTGTATAAGTAGATTTTTTATGACTTTTTCTCTTTTAATAGTATTGATATTAAACAACATCAAAGTGCAATGGGATAACATCTGATTATCATATCCTTAATTATAAGACTATTTCTCAACCACCCCACTACCATATAAAGGTTGTCAAACATATTTTATAACAAAAATGTTGGTTTTACCTTATGAAAGTTGATGTTGTCATCAAAAGGGACCAAAACACCAACTCTAGTCTTATTTCTAAGCCATGTGATGGTATTTCTGCATACAGGTAACAGAATCAAGGCCATATTCAGCTTCAACGTCTCGGCTGAACCTTTAGCAAAGCACACACAATGCCCCAACACTTCATAGACTGCTCTATTTTTGTATTGAATATATTTGTATGTGAAGAGGATGGTCATAATGCTGAGCCATAGCGCTATCACCCAAAATCTCTGCCAACTATCTAGAACAAAGAATCTGAGACCACGGTACCATCTGCGTAACGGGTTAGGGTCTGGCGTATGTTTAAGCTTCTCAATGAGTTGCTTTGGATCTTGACTACTTGTGATTTCAGCTAGTGTTTCTGTTTCTGCTTTCATAAGCAAATTTTTAAGACTTTCTACCTGTTTTAAATTCAGCAGAGTTATAGATATTTAGCAGCAAAATATTTTTGAAAATCAGTTTGGATCATCATCAAGAATGTTTACCATGATGTATCCTATATTATTTGGGTCAAGCTCTTCCATGATCATTGCTGCATATTCATCTGCCTTTTTCTGGATGGCCGACAGATTGTTGGTTGACGAACTAAGATTAATGACCTTCAAACATAAAAAGACAGAGCACAGTCAATAATTAAATATTTTCAAAGAAAATTATTAAATTTTAATTGTTCGTTTTTTTTCTTTTATGTTAATCATGTCTTCTTCTTTTTTTTTACATATCAAATGACCTTACAACATTTAGCATAAATTTGTTTTTAAATTTCACACACACACACAGACAGAAAATATAAGATCATGAAAATGTTATAAACTTTTCGCATGTGAATGCAGATAGATATTAACGTCTAAAACAATCAAGACCTCATTGATCTAATTCTAAACACATTTACCTGTTTAACTTCGTCTTCAGTTAGTCTACCATCACCGTCTTTATCCATCCTGCATTTCAGAAACCCTTTGTCTCAAACTTTAGATTCATTACCAGAAAAAAACTTGTGGAGACCGTCGATCCAGGGGAATATGTATTAACAAAAGATCAAACTAAGTAATGATAAAAAAAACTTTTTTTTTGATAAAGAAGTAATGATAAAAAAACTTACATGTCAAAGAATATCATAAGCCTTGAATCAAAATTCTGATCACTTATTTGTTCCCAGAATTCCTTTAATATCTCCTTATCAATCACATCCCCTGTCATATTCTTTCTTCTAGCTAATGCGTCAAACAATACCAAGGCAAAGTCCTTTGACTTCATCCCTGCAACATATCAATATTTCTAATTAATTTAGTTTCATATATCAATGTTTTTAAACAATACAACTCCTTGATTTCACATGCAGATTTTTACCTATACATTCACCGAACTTTGACCTAATCAGCAATCCCTCAGTAGTTTTCGTGATCGTTTCAAACCTCTCCTCCACGGCGGTCCAGCCATCCCCACCGTCAGATTTACTGATGAACATGAGCCCTTTCAAGGCCTGACCGGTCGTTGACTTCGACCGGTTCAACCGAGCTGGCTTCCCTGCAAACCGCTTGATCTGGTTCACCAGGCCGTTCCGTTTCTTCTCCCGTTTATCCCTTACGCTGGATCCGTCCGTGTCTCCAGCGTTTTCCATCACAGGATTGTGATCGGTCGACTGAAATGATCCGCTTAGGGGAACTATGTCGCTGCTGTTCTTTTCCTCTGTGTCAGAAGTCATAGTTCTTAACTTCAAAGCTCACTCTATGCAAAGAAAACTCACGTAAGTGACGATTTCAACTGGAAACAAAACAGGACCAAGAAAAAAGATGACTAAACAGACTAATATATTTCTTGCATCTCAAGTCAATGCTCTGAAGATCTTATTGTGAAACTCTTTGCGACGTCGTATGAGACAACTCGAGATGTTCGCATAATGCTTTATCTTATGGGCTTCTTGTCATATATAAAATGGCGTTGGTCAGTATTCAACGACGAGTATATTATAAAATGCACAAAATATATTCCAACAACACGTCGAAACCTAGGTTGAACGGGATACGCGGAATTCAGATAAGTAAAAAAATAAGAGAGACGTGGACCGGTTTGGGCCCACGTTTTGTTGTTATTTGCTATTTTCTCAGCCAACTCATCTTTGATCCGCATTAATTGAAGACAGGATACCAAATGCTTTGTTCTTGAGACTGAAAACTATTTTAAAAAAAGACCAAATAAAAACTCTTCTTTTTTTTTTCAAAGACCAAATACCCAAACTCATAATCACAAGTCACTGATTTCACTGTCGAGTATATCTTATATATTATAACACACAAAGTATATTTCAACGCGTTACAACTAGAGGCGGACCCACAAAACAAATCTATATAGTGGGCAAAAACCGATGATTTTATGTTACACAAATTACTATAATTTAGTCATATTCTAAAATATATAAATAAAACTAAAATTAAAGCATTTGTATAATTAGTAAGTATTATTTTAATGCTATTAACATACAATTGTATATTATATAAAATATTGTATTTTTATGAATTTATTTTAATTATATAAATTCAAAGAAAGGTAATTTTTTTAACTAAAATCGACGGAAACTGAATAAAAATAGAAAAATTAATCAATGTCAATTAAAATCTAAATTATTGATCTAGTGAAATACTAAAAATGGAAGAAAATATTAAAAAGTAAATACTAAGAAAAGACAAATATTGGTTGAGATGTTAAAAGAAAATAAAAAAGGTTTGTTTAGAAACCGAAAAAATGCAATAAATGTAATTACCAGATTTAAGCCCACATAAGTAGCACAGTAAAGCCTTCAAAATTAGTTTAATGAATAAATTAAAGCCTTGTTCTTTTGAAATTATCTACGACAAATAATCCATGTTCTTATAAAATTCAGAAGTCAATTATAACTAATTTTATGACATGCTTTTAACTTTTAAGGCTTTAATTATTCTCTTGTGGTATATTTAGAAAATCGGAATAATAAAATCTTTAAAAACATAACTGAAAATCCAAGATGAGATTTGGGGTGTAACGAAAATAAAAAGTTCAATATGAGTTGAAGTAAAAATTGATGATTTAAAAATCCTTGAGGATAATATTTCTATCAAGTTGATTCAAACTTCAAGAAATATCAGATGTTTTATTGATGGAACCTAGAAATAGAGCAAGATATTTTTCAAGTTAAGGATAATTTTGCAGCAAGAGGAACTCAAAAGATTATATTATGGGGCTATAAATATCCAAAGAAGTTTGTCATCAGTACATGTAAAATGTGATGTGTTGATATGAGATATGAAGTGCATGAAGATCCTATATATTTTGGAGATAGTGTTTACAACAGATAACTTTCATTAGTGAAAATGGTATCTATACAATAATTAACTAGACTTTCACTAAACCTATAAAGGAATTCTAACTATTAAGTAATTCAACATATATCAAAAGCAAAGAATACTATGACAGCCAAGTTTAGACACATGTTCGGAGTGTATCTTCAGCTATGATGCATGTTAATTTTGTACCATCAGATTTGGTTTTTCGAATCGGTTAATCTACTAATAATAGGAATCCTGATTAATTTCAAAGGTTGTGAATCCGACTTATGTTGAAAGGTTGTGTCTTTTGAAAAAGATGTGTAAAGGGTTGTGTCTTTTCTAAAAGTTATATGTTGTAAAGTTGTGTCTTCTCTAAAAATTGTCTAAAAGTTGTGACTATTCATAAGTATATTTTAAAAAGTGGAAAGTTGTGACTATTGGGATAATGCGACCATTCAGATTGAAGAGTTGTGACTATTCAAATAGATTTTAAAAATCCAAAGGTTCTGTGTGTTTCATAAAAAATTAAAATCACTTAGTTTAAAAGTTGTATCTTTTCATTATAAAAATTGTGTATTTTCATAAAAAATAAACCAATTTTAAGTGAAGACTCACGAAATGTTTTACGTCTTCTCGCAACCCTTTCCTTTGAAGAGTCTCTTTTTCAAACAACACACTTTTTCAAGATCTTATATATTGAAATTTTTACAGCATAAATTTTTACTTATTTTATTTTCTCTTTTTATATAGCTCTTATTCCTTCTCTGCGTCTATATGCTTCACCCATCTAATTTTCTATCTTTTGAAAATTGGAATCAATACGGTGAGTTTTATAACTCGTTTTTTTAAGGATTTTCGAGAATTAGAGAAATGAAGAAAATGTATTTGGCGGCTTCGGTTGCTTGTCACTTCTCCAAGTTTTCATCTCTCGAATGCACTACGTAACGTCCTTCTTCTTCTCTCTTCAGTCGAACTCAGAGCTTCATTATTGACCTGTAGATATATAATTGTAATCCATACGGTGTTTTTTTACTGGGGTTTTTAATGCTTTTGAGAAGTAGAGAAAGAAAGAAGAGAGTTATGGAGCATCTTACCCTGTGATGAACATAGTGCCTCCGGTTGCTCGTCGCTCCTCCAAGTCTCCATCTCTCGAATCCATTACGTAACTCCAATAAGACCAATAATGGTGGCTTTCGATGGCACGCCTTTCCTGTGGTAGTGGTGTCTGGTGACGACAATGGTGGCACTTCCTTTAACCCCATCAAAGCCGGAGATGAAGATAGGGAAGGAGAGAGTGATCATCAGAATGGGATAACAATGGCATCTTGGTACTTTTCACGATCGAATAATGGGGTCTGGCATTTAAGAGGAAATGTATATATGTTTAGTTGAATATTGTAGGCACAATTTCTAATTGTGTTATGAATTTTGAACACTGGATGGAGATCATGTACACGTTTACGCAGATAATCTCTCATATTAACCATTGCAGTGTTGAAAAGAGAAAATTTAGTAACTGACAATAAATACCCCAGACAAAAATAGAGATGGTAGTAGTTATGAGAAAAACAAAATTACCATAGGAAAAAAACTCTTACGTAGAACAGAAGAAAATAAGAAGAAGAGACGCCAATTAACATAGAGAAAAAATAAAAGATCGGAAGACAGAGGAATACATTTTTATATTTGTCTATGACTCGACAAATTATTTACATAAACATAACAATGCTTTTCTAAATGATTGAAAACCCCCAAAAAATTTTAAGAGTCTCAATTTCTTAAATTTTATCTCTACACAAGTCGTCTATATTTAATCTGTCAACATCCTTTTATAAAATTAAAATAGACTCTTTGTAAAAGATGCTTAAATTGTAAAAAGTGTGATAATAATTATTTTAATAATATGACTACTTATTTCGAACTAATATTTCTGTAAAAGATGTATTAACAATTTATCATAAATTACTAATATGAAAACATATCTATATATAATAGCAAGAAAAAAATGCTGAATTTTTTTTGACACGTATTTAGAATGATGAGACACATTTTAACTAATTAAAAGTTATTAAGTAGCATTGCATTTAGAAAAATGAAAAGACACAACTTACAGCCTAAGAAAACACATCCCTAAAATTTCAACTACTTTATGTCAATGAAGTACAGCCCCATCGGTTTTAGATTAGCACTAAGAAAGAGTTATGTTATATTTTCCTATTTTAATATACTTCCTCACTGTATTTTAAAAATTAATAAATTCCAAAAAATTTAAGTACTACGATTAAAAATCCAACAACTCTGGTGCAAGCAAGAGATGCCTTTGTATAAGATGTATCTTTTTATGTTAAAAATTATATTGAGTTTTAAGAGAAAGTTTATAAAGAATTCTCAAAATGTCTTAGGATATATATTTAATCCTAAAATTGGCATAAAGTGTTAATGAGTTATCTTTTAGTTCATTTTTATATCTATTTTATATGCATTTAAAAAATATTTAAATTGGCTAAAAATATTTAGATAATCTAATTTTGGATAATTTAGTTATTTTATAATATTATATATGTATAAATCATTCGAACTATTAGAGATAGTATTCTTTAGAGATTAATTATTACAACTATGATAAATCTTTGGAACTATTCATAGTGGTAAAATTTAGAATAATAAAGTATGATTTAATTGTTTTTATAAAATGAGTTCCCGTGCGGTATCGCACGGGTGCTTTACCTAGTAACAATAAGAAGGATTCAGATAAAAAAAAAATTAGTAATTCAGATAATTTAAGATTCTTTGGATTCAAGATAGAGTTGTTAAGGAACTACATTCTCGGTTGTGAATCCTTCTTATTGTTTATTAACTGATTTCAATATATATGCACAGGCAAAGCAGCAGCTAGGAGGAGAGAATCTACCAAGATTTGAAGTGGATGATTTATAGAGCCTAAGCGGGAAGTACAACACAGTCGTATGCCTAGACGTGCTGATACATTACCCTCAGAACAAAGCAGACGGGATGATTGCACACCTTGCTTCCTTAGCAGAGAAGAGAGTGATTCTGAGTTTTGCACCAAAGACTTTCTACTATGATATCTTAAAGAGGATCGGAGAGCTTTTCTCAGGTCCTTCAAAGGCTACAAGGGCTTATCTACACGCGGAGGCGGATGTAGAAAGAGCATTGCGTAAGGTTGGCTGTAGAATCAGCAAGAGTCCAAGAGAGGACTCATTACCACCTAGTTCTACTTTTCCAGGCTCATCGAAGCTGTTCCCATGTAGGTCATTCTTGTTCATATGCTGATGATTCTTTACTGATGAATAAGAACTATACCATCAATGCAATAGCGGCCGACAAGATTATCATAACTCTTCCTGCATTCCGAAGGTGGTTTCTTCAAGCATGCCCTTCTTCAGGGCCAGTTCATAGTTCTTTCGCTGTTTATTGTAATCAATGTAATATGTAACTTTACTGCAGGCTCAAAACTCTACAGAAGATTTGCTGCAATCATATTGAAGGTCTTAAACAAATGTTGGACTGTCTCATTTAGACTTACTAATGATACGCAAGTGAATTTTGCTTGCCATGACAGTAGAGAATTACAGAGAAAGATTACACGGAAGCGGGCAAAACATCTACCTACTCCTGCAAGATGAAGGATCCTTTAATTGGTTTATCAAGGGTAGATTGAGGAAATATATTCAAAGGAGAGAACACATTGTTGTTGGCGCTTGACGATGACATTGCCGGCTTAAACTCGTAAGGACCTTGCTTTGGTCCCACACCAGAAAGTCAGAAAGATGAGCTGCAAGAAGCCAGAACCGAAAACTAAAAATCAGATGAAAATTCTCCATACCAAGATACTCTGGACTTATGAGTTGTGAAACATTCATCACCTCTTACTAAATATTGAATTTCATTTTACCCAAAATGTTATTGAATTTCATATTTTGACAAAAAAAAAAGATGCAATAGTATTTTTGTGTAGTTTTTATTCTCTTTTTCAAATGACAAAAAGATTATTGGTTGTATTTGTCCAAGAAAAAGTACACAAACTAAATAGAGATGACTAGTTTAACATTTTAGTTTAAAATATTAGATATTTTAATTAGACAATAAAGCTCTTAAATACACATTTCGTTCTTCACCAAATCACACCACACACGTTTTATACTCAGAAAAGAAGAAAAAACAACCACACAAATTCAAATTTTAAACAACAAACGTAACACACTTGCTTTCCAGTCTCCACTAATAATATTACACTTTCTTTTTGCTCATCATGCTTAATCAGCATTGTGGGTATAACCTTCAGTGTCATTAATTACAAGTTCTCATTGTGGAAGGAGAATCTAATCTTCGTCTTGTGTGTAAATTTCAAAGCGAGACGCCTTAGCTCCTTTGCCAATAATGGTGTTCCACAATAGAAAACTCCTGCACGATTATATATACAATTCCATGTTTATATCATATTCGCTTCTTCATAATCATTACTTAAATCACATGATGATAAATGCTAGTGTCATATGAAGAATAGCTGTAGCTTAGTGCTTGATTTGATGTGTGCTTGAGAGAGAGATAACTTACCAACATTAGTACCAGCTGGATGATCCATGGCTACCTTTCTATAGACGTGTTCCAAGTTAGGTCTGGCGAAGTGAGACATGACCCTTGTCTCAGAGACAATGTCCTTACCACTCTTGGCATAAGCTATAGACTGAAGCATACGTATGAGCG
Source organism: Brassica rapa (assembly GCF_000309985.2). NCBI lineage: Eukaryota > Viridiplantae > Streptophyta > Magnoliopsida > Brassicales > Brassicaceae > Brassica > Brassica rapa. The sequence goes on from NC_024797.2 coordinate 27,001,507, forward strand.
CGGAGCGGGCGCCGTCATCTTCTTCGAATACATTAGTGCAATAGTTATGTAGTTCTATGATTTTGTTAACATCCCGTGCTGCGATTTCGTTCATGATGTCCATGAACCAATCATACGGGCCCTGCTCCCTCGTTACCCAGTAGAAGTAAGCTCTTTTCGTCTTGAAATTTTCTGTCTTATCTTGTGGCACGTGTTTCAATCCATTCTCCATTTGGCGAAGTTGAGCATTTTCCATGGCATACATATTGTTGACAATGTCCTTGATAATGCTGATCATTCGAGTGGCACCAATCCCAAGACCGATCAGTAGAATCACATCGTACTTCTTGTAGTCTTGTGCTGAGGTGCCATATGGACCATCAATCATGATTTTGGGGTAACTGTGGAATAGTAGTTGGTCGTCGTTATAACAAAGATAACAAGTGGGAACATACATGATTATCTAATCATAATCATGTTTTCTAGTCTTTTGAATAACAATATATAGTTAGCTAGGAATTATTATTCTACATATGATCAATATAATGAAACTCGATATGTGGTTTTTAAAACTGAAAGCTGCTTTCATAGTGGAAATTAATTATGATACCTACCAAGCTTCTAGAAATATAACGACTTTTCTTTTAGTCTTTGACTAGTATTTACAACTACTTTTTTTTTTATTTTTTATTACAACTACTTCTCTAATTCTCTTTGACTCTTTTATAATTCTTAGTTTTTATATATGGTATTCTTATTTTTTTATATATGATTTTCACTACAGACGTTTGAAACATAATAATAGTTCTCATTTACGTTTAGAAAAAAACAATTTGCATATTTTTCTTACATATGCTTTGAATCATTTTTATAGGATAGTTTGAAAGTACTTACTCGGGATTATTTGCACCATGCGACGTATCTCTAACCGGAGGTGGTTTAGACATCACCTGAGACATTTTCCCACACTTAAAGACCAAAAAGATATAAACTTTTTTTTTGAAATAAGAGCATAGAATATCTAATTTTGAGTGATTTGGAAGTAAGTAAGACCTCAGAGAAAACTTCTTTAATAGCATTTGTCCAATCTCCTACTGATTTTATATGCACGCTCAGATAGCCGTCATGTGGTGCAGAAGTTATTGAAAATGGATGCCTGCAGTGATATATATCATCACATGAATCAACATTAAAATGGGTTTATGGTTCTTGATTCTTAAGAGTGGGTTTTTAACGTACCACTCAAATGGTGAGACTTTTGGGCAGTTTACAAACATGTATTGACCGCTTTTGTATTTGAAGTGTTTAGGCCTTGACATTTTCAAAGTCAATACGTTTCCAGGATAAACCGCAGCGTTAACAACTTTTACCATCCTGATGCTGGATCTGAATGCTCGTATCAGTCTCTCGCATGCATATAGAGCTATTGGCACTGCTAAATACATCCACGTCTACAAAAATACCCTTGAATTAATTAGTGACATTCTTCGTCGCTGAGATTACAACTGAATAATGTTGAAACCTTGAAATACTCACCGTTTTCTTGTACCATTCTTTAGTGAGATACAGGTAGTATCCGTGGACAATAAGGAGAATGTAGACTACAATGAACAAGTGATGAGTGTACCAGAAGGCATTGAAGCTAGCGAGTTTTTTTAGTGGCTTTGGAAGCTTTTTCTCTAGCTTCCCTCGTCTAAACCAAGGCAGCGCTAGTGTAAAAGCAATTGCCATCAAGAGAACCATTAGGAGTCCTGTTATACCTTCTGTTGACTTCACAAAATGTGAGTATCTCTTGGGTTGCTCCTCTCCAAAGTACTTTCCTAAAGGCTTGTATTCCTCTGGAGTTGCTGCGATCAGCCGTGGAAAATCGCAAGCCAAGTGAGCGATCGAGTGTATGCCTACTCCTATCGTAATTCCCACTGCTATAACCTGTATAGGGTTAAGTGTAATGTAACTATAAATGTCAGATATTATAGCATCTAAACTGGTATGATTTTTATAACCTGGCAAGTATACAACATGTATATTAAACAACATCAAAGTGCAGTCGATGATCTCTGATTCATATCGTTAATTATAAAGTATTTCTCAACCACCCACTACCATATAAAGTTGGTTATACATATTCTATAAAAAGTTTGGTTTTACCTTATGAAAGTTGATGTTGTCATCAAAAGGGACTAAAACACCAAACCTAGTCTTATTTCTAAGCCATGTGATGGTATTTCTGCATACAGGTAACAGAACCAACGCCATATTCAGCTTCAACGTTTCTGCTGAACCTTTAGCAAAGCACACGCAGTGGCCCAACACTTCATAGACTGCTCTATTTTTGTATTGAATATATTTGTATGTGAAGAGGATGGCAGTAATAGTGAGCCATAGCGCTATCACCCAAATTCTCTGCCAGCTATCTAGAACAAAGAATCGCAGTCGACGGTACATTGTCCTCGACGGGCTAGGATAAGGCGTATCATTAAACTTCTTAGTTATCTTTTCAACCGGCTGCCTTCTTTCTTCACTATTTGTGATTTCAGGTAGTGTTTCTGCTTGCATAAGCAAAATTTTAAGGTTGTCTACCTGTTATAAATTCACTAGCGTTACCAACATATAGCAGCAAAATATAAAGGCAAAAGAAAAATAGGTTTGGAAAATCATCAAGAAAGTTTACCATGATATATCCTGTTTTATGTGGGTCAAGCTCTTCCATTATCATTGCTGCATATCCAGCTGACCTTTTCTGGATGGCTGACAGATTGTTGGTAGACGAACTAAGATTGATGATCTTCGAAACACAAAAAAAAAAGAGCAGAGTCAACAATTTAATCTCCCACCCATTAAACAATCTCAGATTTTCCAAAGAAAATTACTAAGATTTTGATTGTTTGTTTTAAAGTTAATTGTGTATTTTCTAAATGACCTTACAACTTTTAGAATAAATTTGTGTTTAAATTTCACATACACACACAGAAAAGATCAAATATGAAAATATATTAAAACTTTTCTCATGTGAATGCAGATATTAACATCTGAAACAATCAAGACCTCATTGGTCTAAACACATTTAATTACCTGTCTAACTTCGTCTTCGGTTAATCTACCATCGCCATCTTTATCCATCCTGCATTTCATTAAACCCTTTGGCTCAAACTTTATACTAATTACCAGAATAACTTGTGGAGCAGGGAAAATATATAGGTAATGATCAAAAAATTACATGTCAAAGAATATCATAAGCCTGGAATCAAAATTTTGATCACTTATTTGTTCCCAGAATTCCTTTAACATCTCCTTATCAATCACATCCCCTGTCATATGCTTTCTTCTAGCTAATGCGTCAAACAATACCAAGGCAAAGTCCTTTGACTTCATCCCTACAACATATCAGTATCTCTAATTAAATTAGCATATCATTTCCAGAGTTAGATTTCGGTACGACTCTTTGATTTTACATGCAGATTTTTACCTATGCATTCACCGAACTTGGACCTAATCAGCAATCCCTCAGTAGTTTTCGTGATCGTTTCAAACCTCTCCTCCACGGCGGTCCAGCCATCTGCACCATCAGCCTTACTGATGAACTTGAGCCCTCTCAAGGCCTGACCGGTCGTTGACTTCGATCGGTCCAACCGAGCTGGCTTCCCTGCAAAGCGCTTGATCTCGTTCATAAGGCCGTTCTGTCTCGTCTCCGGATTCTCCCTTACGCTGGACCCGACCGCACCTCCAACGTTTTCCATCACCGGATTGTGGGCGGTTATGTCGCTGCTGTTCTCTTCTTCTGTGTCAGAAGTCATAGTCATTTACTTCAAAGCTTACACTATGCACAGATTCCTCCCCTCCCTAAGTGAAGATTTTAACGGGAAACAAAAACGGACCAAGAAAAACGGATGATTAAACAGAATAATTTCTTTCTTGCATCTCAAGTCAATGCTCTTAAAGATCTTATTATGAAACTCTCTAGCATGTCATATGAGACAACACTAGATAGTCGCATAATGCGTTATGCTATGGGCTTCTTGTTATATACTAGTAGGAGTATAAAAAATGGCGTCCGTCACTATTCAACGACGAGTAGATTAGATAAAGCACAAAAAAAGATTAGATTAGGCAGAAAATATAGTCCACCAAAACTGATACGAAATCTAGAGGTTGCATGAAACTGGAAACTGATACGAAAAAATTCAAAGAAATAAAAGTATTAGAGACGTGGACCGGCCTGGGCCCGCGATTTGTTGTTATTTGCTATTTTCTTGGTCAACTCATCTTTGATCTGTATATTTAAAGACCGGCTACCAAATCTTTGTTTTTAAGACATACTAGATTTTGACCCGTGCAACCGCACGGGTGTTTGTTTTCACTTTTCTATACATAAATTATTGTTTTAGAACATAAGTGGTATATATTTTTAATGTTAATCATATATTTAAATATTTATATAACTATTTCAAATACAATAATTTTATAATTTACATGTTATAATTAATTAATTGTTTAAACCGTATGTATTTACCACTTCTTATTCTATATTTATCTTATTGTATTTGTATTTAGTTATTAAGCAAATTAATATATTAATGAGAAAATATATTTAAAAATTATTTTGTATTTATTTTATGCTAAATTTTGACCCGTCTTTCAAAACTGGATTTCTTTTTACCAATATTAGATAATTTATTATTTTATATATAAAAGTCTAAGATATGTTAATTTTTAGACATGTATTATATAGTTTGTTAATTTTAAGCTGTTCTATCATCATATTATATTTTAAATAAATAATTTATATTTATGAAAATAAAATTTATAAATTTATCAATTGAATATAATTTTATCATATTTATTTTAGTATAATAATTATATTTTAACATGATCATGACTATAAAGTAGATAAAATATGATATAATTTATTTATTTTTATTTTTAAACGATAAGTTAAAATACATTAAGTTATTGTTTAAATATTTTTACACAGATTTATTAGAATTTTTAGAATATAATATATAAATATATATTATATTTAAAATGAAAATATATTATGATTAAAGCAGTTACAAAGATTTTATATTATTAACTTTAAAGAAATACATGTTAATTTTTATACATGTATTATATATTTTTATAATGTTAACCTATCTTACCAACATATTAGATTTTATTTTTGAACATAAATATTTTATAATTACGAAAATAAAATAAATAAATATATAAATTTAATACAATTTTATTATATTTAGCTCAATATAATAATTTTATTTTAATATGATTGATTATGATTATATAATAAATAAAATATTATAGATTTTTTTTATTTTTAATTTTATATAACTGAATATATTAATGTTTAATAATATTTTAAACTAATTTCAAAATTAGCAAAAATATTTAAATATAATTTCGAAAATGAAGATCTTGTAAAAATCTTTTTTAAACAGATTTGTTAGAATTTTAAAATAAATATATTTATATTTAAATTGAAAAGATATCAAAAGATATTATGATTAAAATATTTTAAAAATTGTATTTATTATTAGTGTGAACTAAAATGTAATATGAAATTCTATGAATAATTCCATTAGGTCCATTTTTAAAAAAATCACACATGAATCAAGGTTGTGACTTCTGTTTTAATATATAAGATTAACTATTTTGCAAAGACCAAATACTAAACTTAAAAAAAAAGACCGAATACCAAATCTCATCATCACAACGCGCAAGTACATTCCAACGCATCAAAAACCAGAGACAAATAACCACATAAACATGGTCGAGTAATAAAACGGTTGCACCCCTTTAAAAAATTTGTTCAAAAAAAAATTTGTCCCGGAAAGTCCTCGTGTTGCACCCCTTTAAAAAATTTGTTCAAAAAAAAAAAAAGAAAAGTGTTAACATTGTAGGTTCGAAATTTTTCAAATTTATCCAGTTGCGTGGTTAGATAATATGAATATCAATTTTTCATTGTAAACAACTGGATCTGTCTGGTGCATGAATAGACCTTAGAGCACCGAGAGTGTTTAAGAAGCTGCTTAGGGGTGGGTTTCACCATAATATACTAAGAAACGTTGCCAAGAACTCCAAGACTTGCACTGTTTCGCAGGTTCCATTAACACGTGGCGGTCTACGATTGATTCGTTTTTAAATTTTTTTTTTAATAAGTCAAAAAAATAAACATCCTAGATAGGTCTATGGGTAAAAGATGCTCTTGGAGGATTAGTCGGTCAGAGATTCCCTAAAAGATGCTCGTGACCTAACCGGACGGTTTATTACTATAGTTTCCATCCTATCTAAAATTATCTAAATTAAAATGAGAAGGTAAAAATATGGGAAAAGCCCAAATAATATATCTACTAAAGGGCCCATTACAGGTGAGGCCCAATAGAGATATCTATTGACCGGAAAAGGTAGTCCCCGGCGGAACACGGCGTCTCGTTCTCTCTACCTCCCTAGGGTTCGAAATTTTCCCTCTCTTTCTCTTGGGGAAAAGGAAAATGGAGAATCATCCGCCGAACAGAGGAATGTGGAATCAAGAGCAAAGTCATACGACTCGGATCTCTCAGTGCTTCAGGATCGCGAAAAGGCCATCTGAGAATGCAGCTAACTCCCCCACTCCTTTTCCTAAAAGGTTCGATTTTTTCTTCTCTTTTCAACTGATTCGAGTTATTTCATTCCTTTGTCAAATCAGTGGAATTGGGTTCATCGGATTTTGTCTAAAATGTGATAAATTTATCTACTTGGCGTTGCAGAAGCAAGGAATCGATGGGTACTGAATCCATTTCTCACCGTTCTAGCTTCAAAAGGACCCCTCTTATGGAGTTATCAGCGAATACACCTCCTCACAAACGCTTTAAACCAGGGTTCGAGTCATCTCGTGTTGGTATGTGCATCCCTGCTCCTGATTTTAGTCTGGATAAGGAGGTTTCTGCGGATGACAGAGTTTCATCAGACCCATTTGTTACTCCTCTGAAAGACGAGTCAGTAAGAGTTTCACTAAGCTATGGTGGTGGTTGCTCTACTTCTTCGCTTCTTGATGATGAGATTGATGATTCCATTTTGGAAGAGATTGACGCTATCTGTGAGCAGTCAGTGAGAAAAGCAGCGTGTCAAACTCCAAACACCAGCATGACTGAGACTCCTTCCAGAGATTATCAGAGCAGTTCTTCACTTCTTGATGATGACATTGATGATTCCGTTTTAGAGGAGATTGACGCTATCTGTGAAGAGTCAGCGAGGAAAATAGCATGTCAAACTCCAAGTACCACCAGCATGACTCAGACACCGTCTAAAGATAATAAGAGCAGTGACCTCGAGGGTGGATTGGATTCTAGGGGTGTTAAAATGTTTAAGCCAGACTCCAATGTCAAGTTAGAGTTCAATAAAGAGACTAGTGTTGCTGCTGATCCTGCATTGATCACTAGCATGCCTGAGGAGTGTTCAAAATATATGCAGTCTTTGAATGATAGACAGCGTGATGCTGCCTGTAGTGATATTTCCACTCCTTTAATGGTTATTGCTGGTCCTGGAAGTGGAAAGGTCAGTATCTAATTACTCTACTTTTCCTATGAGGGAAGACTTTTTTTTGTCAGTGCTAATTATTCCTTTTTTCATGCTAGACGTCCACCATGGTTGGCCGTGTCTTAGTGTTGCTCAATGAGGTACGATCAGTTATCGCCTGTTAATGATTTGAAACATCTTCCGTACTTGAGATCTTATTTATGAAATTAGATTTGAAACTGTCTTTACACGTTTTGTGTTCTTTTTAACTTAAATAGGGTTTACAGCCATCAAATATCCTTGCAATGACTTTCACTACAGCGGCAACTGCTGAGATGAGAGAGCGCATAGGAAAATCTGCTGGAAAGAAAGCAGCCAAAGAAATAACAATCAGCACATTCCATTCATTTTCCTTGCAGCTTTGCCGGATGCATGCAGACAAGTGAGAATATGAGTTTTAAATTGCTTGGTAAATTTGTTAGATCTTCCTTTGGTGGTTAATCTTGAGTCAAAATGTAGGTAGAGGTCGTGAAACGTTTTATTTTCTTCTAACACTGAAAATTTCAACTTCGTATGTCATTAACTTGGTGACTTAACTTATAACGCCAGGAAACGGAAGTAATATTAGAAAACAAGTTTAGGTGATAAATCTCTACTTGTTAGTATAATTATCTGCTTTGCAGGTTTGGTGATTTCACTAATTCTGTATTACTGTTCGTTTGTAGTTGTTAGTTACATGACACTCATTGACACATTTAAGGTTATAGATTCATGGATTCATGTACCTTATACCTTTCCTACCGTCACAGGTTACAACGTACATCTGAATTTTCAGTGTATGGACATGGGCAACAAAGAAGAGCAATTATTGAAGCAGTGCGTTTATATGAGGAGGGGAAGAACGGAAGCAGTACATCCGCTGCATGTGAATCTGCGGAAGGTCATAGTGGAGCCGGTGCTGGAGCAGTGTGTCCGGAATATGCCAAGGATAGATCAAAGAAATGGCAAAAATATGTGACCCAGGTTTACAATCCTGAACTAAATAATCTACTTTATTGTCTGTTAGCGCGTGTATGCTGTCTTTCACATTTAGTTTCTCTTAACATTAGTTATTTTCAACTTTTTCTGCATTTTAGGCAAAGGCTTCCGGTAGAACTCCGGAGGAGTGCCGTAAGATGGGCAATGAGATAGGAGTAAGTCAGCTAGATTTTTCTTTCAAGCATCTATACTATGAATTAGACCATACGATATGAATAGTCTACCTGTGCTGATACAGGCAAAAATTCTTGGAAACTACAGTGATATCCTTAAAGCTTGTGATGCTCTGGACTATCATGATTTGATTAGTTGTTCGGTCACCCTGCTCTCCGACTTTCCTGAAGGTAAAGCCACATAAATAAAATTTTCTGGCTTTAAGATGTATGACCCTCGATATTTCCTTGTGCTTACGTGTATTTGCAATGAAAGTATTTAAGGAATGCCAAGATACCTGGAAAGCCATCATAGTTGATGAATTCCAGGACACTAGCACAATGCAGTACAAGCTTCTACGAATGTTAGGATCTCATAATCACATAACTATTGTTGGTGATGATGATCAGGTACCTTATTTGCAAACATAACTGACTGCTCTTTGTTTGGTTATTTAAAATTGGAAGCATGACGGTTCTTTTCTCGCAGTCCATCTTCGGTTTTAACGGGGCGGACAGTTCAGGATTCGATTCATTTCGCCGAGATTTCCCAAATTACAAAGAGGTTTGGCTTCTCCATCTGAATTAATTCTTAAAGACTATACCACATATGATGCACAAGCTTTAAAACAAAAGGCTTACGTCACTGAATTGCGGTATACAGAAAATTCATCTTACTGCTTTTGATTCAGGTCCGGCTGATAAAAAACTATCGCTCCTCTCGCCATATTGTGGAAGCTGCATCTTCTATTATAAAAAACAATACGAAGCGGTGCAAATCAAAAAGCATTTCGTCAGAAAACTCTCAGGGATCTAAGGCAAGTTGAACTTATCTCTATGGGTAATTGTGTTAATCGCTACGGCTAAATTTTTGATGTTTCAACCTAGTATAGATTACTGTCAAGGAATGCCATAACGAGGAAGCACAGTGTGCATTTGTTATTGACAAAATAATTGAAATCACGAATGATGCCTCAGCACCTTGTTGCTCCCATGGAGATATTGCCATCTTGTATAGGAGGCAGGTCAGTCCTTTTCTTTTCCTCAGTGACATGTTGTCATAATGTAAAAAGCTCTTTAACATATTTATGTGTTGGTAAGTGACGATGTGCTGATATTCAGGTGTCAGGTAAAGTCTTCCAAAATGCATTCCGGCAGAGGAAAATACCATTCAACGTTCATGGTGTCGCTTTCTACAGGAAAAAGGTAGATTGCCTCATAAGTAGCTCATCTTTTTAATTGTTGCATGATCTCCATGTATCTCAATGCTTGACATTGACAGCTCCTCCGCATGACTACCTTACCTTTGCATATTTCAGACAATAAGCTCCATCTAATATAGAGAATAAATATAATTTTTTTTCGACGTTAGGTTGTCCGGGTCATTTTGGCTATGCTGAGAACAACATTTTCCGAATGTGATGATACTTCGTATCGGCGAGTGTTTAAGGCATTACTTCCATTTGAGAAAGAGGAAAAGAAAAGGGTTTGTACCTCATTTACTCTTGTTTTGCTTTATTTGTATGATTATCTGTGATATACCTTTTCTTCCTCAGCTTTGGTTATCAGGATATAGGCTGTTAGTAAAATAATTTAATTACTACCGTTTGCAGGTTATAGATCATATTGACAAAATCTCCACTAGTAGGAAATGCAGCTTCATTATAGCCGCAAATGATATTTTCAGTGCCAAAATTTCTGGTACCTTCAAGAGGTATTGCTTGATGAATACATTAAAAAAGCTATTGAATACATTTTTTATTTTGAATGTAAAATACCAATTACTTCTAGGTTTACGTACTAGGACATATATACAAGTTTTCTCATATAAATGTGCATGCTTCTGTTTTTCATGATGCATACTAGTTTGATGGATATAGGCTGTTTTATCACCCAGTTTTAGGTGACACTGTGTGTATATTTGTTTATATATATATATTTTAATGTGTATATCCAGATTCTAAGAATGAGATGCTGTAAATTATATCCCCTCAGAGTCCTGTTACCTTGATTCATGTGTCCTGTAAAACTTATTATGTTCGTTTGATTAACCCAGGAACCAGCTTACCCAGGGACGTAAAGTGTTTCAAACTCTTGACATGGTAGCAAAGCTGGTTGATAGGGTAAATATTTGTTCCCGGTCCTTTAAATATAATGAACGCATCAATCATTACTCATTAGTTGAAGTGATCATGCATATTTCAACTTAGCACTATTTATACCTTACATCTTAATTATTTGCAGGAACAATCACTTTCAGCTGTAGTAACATGTGTGGCAAATATGATACCGCAGGTAAATTAGTTTTCTGTCTTGAGTGATGGCATGCTTATAGCTATTACCCTGGACCGTCATCTCTAGAGTTATAAAAACATGCAAGACATATAAATTCTCTTGATATGCGACGTTGGGATTGAGATAAATATGGACTCATGCTTGACTATCCAATTTCCTTCTGAAAGATATTAGATATCATAAAAATTATATGCTTAAGGTAAGACTCACTTGAAAATAGTTTATGAACATGCGACTTTGCTTTGAAGATTTTACCGTCTTTCCTTACAAACTTTCTGTATAATGTCATTCTGTTTCTTTTCTTGATCACGCTTACCTGCTCATGTTGTTTCAACTTCCAGAAATACCTTCTCGAGCAACGAGCAGTTGTGGATAACGATGGAGGGAAACTGCTTAATGAAGACAACGATCTTAGATCTGTTAGTGGCTTTTGCTCTTCAAAATTTTAAAACACTTTTTTTTTCCGTATGCATGTTTTAAAAATGTTTTGGGGTATGATTTCCTGTTTTGTAGGTACTCCAGTACTTAATGGATGATGTAGCTGAGTTTCTTTCCACTCATTGCACCACAACTGGAGAAGAAGTGGATGCAATAAAAAAAAAGAAAGGCTGCAATCAACTTAATTCATTTATCAACTACATCTCTGAGCGTGAAACTGAAAATTTTCGTTTAAGAAGACATGACAATCAAAATTCTGTCACATTAACCACCATTCATCAGGTTTTTGTCATCCACTCGAGCAGTTTACAGTTTAGAATCCGTTAGTTATAGAATTAGTTACTTCAGGTAGTAATGGAAATATTGGCTTATGTCTCTTGTTTGTCGTTATGCAGTCTAAAGGTTTGGAATGGGACGTAGTTTTCATAATCAAGGTATATAACATCTCTCTTTTTTTTTTGACCGAGCTGTTGACAGATATGGACGTAGCATGATATCAAATACAAATCTTTTTAGAATCAATGAAACAAAAAATTCCTTGGCCCAGTTTGAATCCTAGTTTTACTGAACAGGCTAATGATAACGAGATTCCCCTATTGCATGAGTCTAACGGTACTGCATCGGAGGGTGGAGCATCACTTGAGGTATCACTGCCTTTTCCTGAAGTTCTCATAACGATCTACCCACTTTCCACCTCTGAGAACTCTAAAAATCTTGAATTCGCGCATTGTTTGTTTAAATTGTAGGAAGAGCGTCGCCTTCTGTATGTTGCTATGACTCGTGCTCGAAAGAAATTATTTTTCTTGTACGTGACTGTGGATTCGAACTGGCAGGTTAGTAGCTACACATGATTTGAGAAATTTTCCTCTCGAACTTCGTTTCTGACTAATGATCTTCCATCTAGGTGCTCCAACCCTCACGGTTTCTTAAAGAGATACCGAGCCATCTTCTACAGGTTCAGATCAGAACTCAGTTTGTTAGCAAATTTATGCATGAAAATGTGAAAGCGCTAGTAAGAGTTTTTTTACTTCTTTTTTGTAGGGAGATCTGAGCATAAATGACTGCAGACAAGTTCATCAAAACCTTCCAAATAAGACTGAGCAGAGTGTGTCCGATTTTGGAACAGAATTAAAGCATGAAGATAATAAACCAACTGATAAAAATATGATGAACATTCCAGTAGATGATGCTACCGAGGAGTCATTAGAAGCCGCGTGTGCACTCAATGGGAACAATTTCCTTAAGAGGTTACCTGCTTTAATACCATCATAACTATATTATTTGGCAGTTTTTCTTCTGGTTCATCATTCAAAGGTGTGGAACCTTTTTTCCTCAACAGGTTTGATGTGGAGGCTAGATCAGTTGTCTCCCACTTATTTCACAACTGGGCTAAGAAACAAGCATTCCAGGACCCGAAGAGGCTGATTGACAAAGTCAGTATTCCATACTCAATTTGTCTGCAACAGTTCTCTACCATTTGACGTAAGCGCCAAGCAATGTTCTTAGCTTACATTTCATGTCAATATTTTTGTACGTGCAGGTAAGGTTTGTGATTGGTGAACGTTTGGCCATCAAGAAGGAGAAACACAAGGTTGTATATCTCTCTCATTTCGTTTGGTCTCATCTAGATATCTTTTCATAAACAAACCAATACAGTCGTTTTCTTGTGAGCTTAGTTATGAAACTTACTGCTTAAAGCCTACTAAGCCATATAGAGTGTGGAATATGCTTTGGTGACTAACGAGATGCTGCACTATATTGTTAGGATGTCTTGCGAGCACTTAAATCATCATTGACTTCCGATGAAGCGTTTCAATACGCAGAACATGTAAGCATGTTATCCAGACAAGACTGTCACACTATTATTTGATGATACAATTAACTGAGGTTGTGGTGCCCTGTTCTTGTGTATTTTGGGGATGTCAGGTACTTAGGTGGGAACAACTTCCTGCAGACACACGGGCTCATATAATGCGAGAGAAACAGGTAGTTTGTCTTTGTTTGGAGAAAGCAAGAAACTAGAAATCAACTCACTCCTTACACTTGGGAAAATTTGGTTTTTCAGGAGCATTTCCAGAAACTCAGAATTGAAAATTCAATGGGCACATCGGAAGCAACGAGTAAACAGGTAAAGAAGAAGTGCTATACATCCAACGCACTGCACAAAACTTTAGTATAGCTTGCACTTTGGCCAACCTACAATTGTTGTTAATGCTTTTGGGATTTGCAGATCGCATTTCTACATAGTCTAGGATGCACAGTAGTCCCAACATCACGTCTCCATGCCTCCCGTTTGATCGAGCAGTACAAATCTCTGTGAGATTCTTGGTGCATAGCTTCAACACGTGCATATTATAAAATTATGGTGACTGGAAATGATCTCGATTTCCTGATGGGAGGAAGGTATATAGTGATTTTCATTCTCCCATTGGTTGGAAGTCAGAAACAAACAGTTACTGATGTAACTCTAGCTAATATCTTTGAGTATGTTGTATGCATCTCTTCTAAATGCCACATTTGAACGTGTTTGTGAGAGAGGACTCCTTTTTTTGGATAAGATGTGAATGTTACTCGAAAATCGTAGAAGATTTTATTTATATACTAGATCTGGACACCATTACATTTTGATGAAGAGAAAATGCTTAGATACACCACTTTGGTTGTAACTAATACAGTATCACACATTTATAGCAGTATGTGATGTATAATCACAATTGATAGTATCATAGTACAATATTTACCAAGACAAGACACGAAATAACTCTTTTTTTTCTTATGTGCTTGAACGACTGACTAGTCTCTTTAACCATAACATCGGATTGGATCGGTGCAACCTTTCTCAGGTGATTGTCTGCGACCCATGCTACCGCCTTTAGCCAGGTATTGCTGATGGTATTCCTCTGCTCTGTAGAATTTCTTGGCGGGAAGTATCTCAGTCACAACCTTCTTGTTCAAGATCTTCTCCTGCTTCTCCAAAGATTCACGAGCTAACTTCTCTTGCTCGTCTGTGTAGTAGTATATGCCTGATCGATACTGCGTCCCCACATCATTCCCCTACTCGATCAAGAAAAAAAAAACAACTCAGCACGCAAAAGTCAGTATGATGTACAAAGAAAATGTTCTGTTTCAACATATTGGCAATGTCACTTCCACATAAACCCAACATGCAAAAAGAACATGTTCTGTTTCAGCTAACAACATGATGTAATGTAATGCATGCAATAAAATCAAGCTTTTTTTAGTCAAAAAATAAAAAAAAGTCTCGATCTTTATTCAAGACAAAGCTAATGACCTGACGATTCAAGGTGGTGGGATCATGGCGGTTCCAGAAAACATCAAGCAAGTGCTCAAAGCTGCACTCTTTAGGATCGTACTGAACTCTAACAACCTCGTTATGTCCCGTCATGCCCGTACATACGTCCTCGTATATCGGATCGTGCACAAACCCATGGCTATACCCAACCTCTGTTCTCGTCACGCCAGGGACTCTCTGGTAAGCCAACTCCAGTCCCCAAAAGCAACCCGCGCCGAACTGCGCGAACTGCTGACCTGGCGAAGGAACATCATCGTCGGGTCCTTCGGCTATTGCGGCGGAAGACGGGTCTTGTTGGGAACGAGACCCGTATCCGAGCCTGTTGAAGAGGTTGTTCATAGGGGGTTTGTAGATGGAGATGGAACGAGTGGTTTTGGGGAAAGGGCAAACGGGTTTGAATAGAGGTAGTGCTGCGGCTTTAGAGAGAGAATGTAGATGTTTAGAGAGAGAAGCGGCGGAGATAACCGGTGAAGAGGCGACGAGAGCTGGCATTATCGAAGGGAAGGGAGAGTGGAGTGACGTGGATATATGGGAACTTCAGAGTTGTACGGCTTGAATGTTTCTATCCAAGTTTGTACTAGACTGTTCCTTCACTTTCTAGAATTCCACTCATAATATTTCATATATTCAAATTTAAGATGTAAGGAAATATAAAAGATTAAATAAAATATATATAAAAAACTATTATTAGTTCAGAAAATATTTATATTTTTAACATGTTGCTGGTAGGCTATGTTACATGAAATATGTGGTAGCTGAAAGCCTAGCAGCGAATTCTTTTTTTTTAAATTAGAAAATGGACACGTATTAAAAGCTTATATCCAAATATATATATATATATATAAATAATATGAATGTTTTTATAAAACTTATAACTAAAAATATATGATTCAAAATAAAAATTACTTATTCATCTTTAATAATTTTATTCCATTTAGTTAAACTAGTGAATAGTCACAACTTTTAGACTATTTTTAGAAGGACACAACCTTACAACATATAACTTTTAGAAAAGACACAACCCTCTACACATATTTTTCAAAAGACACAACCTTTCAACATAATTGAAGTTCACAACCTTAGGAATTAATTGGAAAAGACACATCCTTACTACATAGAACTTTTAGAAAAGACACAACCCTTTATACTACTTTTTCAAAAGACACAACCTTTAAACATAAGTGGATTCACAACCTTAGAAATTAATTGGAAAAAACACAACCTTCCAACATAGAACTTTTAGAAAAGACACAACCCTTTACACTTCTTTTTCAAAAGACACAACCTTTCAACATAAGTGGACTCACAACCTTTAGAATTAATTGGGATTGCTATTATTAGTAGATACATATTTTAATTATAAAAATACTAACATGTTAAGCTTATAAAAAATATTATCAAATTAATTATTTTTAATAATTAAAATTTTATGTCACAGTATATCTGAATATATATGGAAAATCTCTTATAAAAATTATTATGCACAAAGATGATTTATTGTATAGGTTTTGATACTATTAATTTTGAATTTTATATAGACTAAAAACATAATTTTTTTATCTATTTATGATACTGAGTTTTAAAAATAGAAACATAATTTCTAAACAGAAGTATAAGATTTCAACGTATTTTTAAATGTGTATTTTTGGTAGTATTTTGGAATCGAGATTTCAAAAACTTTCAAAACTTCAAATTCTAATTCCGGTTCTGAATGGGGAAGTGCATGTTAGATTTGTCTTTATTATGGGCTTCCAACTCAAAACCAATTGGCAATTATTGGATTGGTCCTAACCCTTTATATATTACTTAATGTCTCATTGATTTTCCAATATGTGATACATATCCCTTAATACTCCTCCTCGAGATGATGGCTCTTATCGGCCAGAAATCTCGGAAACTTTGTAAGACAGTTATACTCGGTCGAGCGAGTCAATTACGACCTATATACCCGGTCGGGTAGGATTAATATTAATTAGGGGTTTAACTTATTAAGATCTGGGCTCTGATACCATGTTAGATTTGGGTTTATTATGGGCTTCCAACTCAAAACCAATTGGCAATTAGTGGATTGGCCCTAACCCTTTATATATTACTTAATGTCCCATTGATTTTCCAATGTGAGATACATATCCCCCTTAATAGTGCACGTCCCACAAAGCTTCTGTGCTACCTAGGTAGGCCGTTTAGAAGGACTTCATAGAAGGCCCGAACACAAATTAAACGAGCCCAATGATCAGTTCTGAGTTTAACATTCGGTTCAATGACGACGCCAAATTCATAGGATTCGAGACAACAAACCAACGTGTCTACAAGTAAACCTCTCTCGTTTACACATCAATGGCTGCATGGTGTCGCCATTAACACGTGGTGTACGATGCATGATGAAACCATCGACGCGTTACTCTCTTCCCTTCCCTTCCCTTCTTCATATATCTAATCAATTCAACACTCTATCTATTATACACATATTCAACGTCTTCTTTTCCTAATCAACAAGAGCAAAATGACGGATACAGCTAGAACCCATCACGATATCACCACTCGGGACCCGTATCCTATGATGGGCCGAGACCGAGACCAGTATGCGATAATTGGCCGGGACCAATACCAAGGGTACGGCCAAGATTACTCCAAGTCTAGGCAGATTGCTAAAGCTGCCACTGCAGTCACCGCTGGTGGATCTCTCCTTGTTCTCTCCAGTCTCACCCTTGTGGGAACGGTCATTGCATTGATTGTTGCCACTCCACTGCTTGTTATCTTTAGCCCAATCCTTGTCCCTGCTCTTATCACCGTCGCACTGCTCATCACCGGTTTTCTCTCCTCTGGTGGGTTTGGTATTGCAGCTATAACTGTCTTCTCTTGGATCTACAAGTAAGTAGTCATTTATTATGTTTTTACATCTGTAGTATGTGTGTTTATTTGCATGACCGATACAAAAATGTGTTTTCCCAATGGCTAATGTATTAATGAAATGATAACATCTTAACCATAATGCCTTGAGAGGTAAGACAATACAAATAAACATTTAGTATATATATAAAACGTTGTATCCTTATGTGTGCAGTGCAGTATACATTTGGATCAAAAACTTTGTGTGGGATATAAGATATTACATCAAATACCCGTCTTACAAAATCATTTTTGGCCACCGCTTTACTTGACTAGCTTGTTATGATATTATATGATTAACTAGCTTGTCAGTGCCGTCCCAATATATTTTGTGGTCTAAAGCATAATTATAAATAGTGGCTTATGATATTTAATGATATTTTTATCAACATACTATATATAATATAACAATATTTTATTTTTAAGAGAAACATATTTTTGTTTAGTCCTGCATAAAAAATTTAGATGAATAGTAGACTATTAATTGATATTGTACTTATATTTTTTAGAGTTTTTAACAAATAATAAATCACATTTAGTAGTTTCTTGAACCATTATTATTTTTTGTTAAAAGGTTTTAGAGAAAAATATTTTTGAACCATTATATTCTAACATTAGTTTCTTTCTCACATACACTTTCAATCACATTACATTTTTCTGTACTTTCTATAATTTCATATGCAATGATGGAGATTAGAAAACCCCCAATGATAACAAATGGTTATAAATAGCAAAGATAATAGAAACAAAAGAAATAACAAATCAGTTGTCCAAAACAAAAGATAAATACAATGTGAACATAAAATAAAAACAGAGACATTTAAAAGTATAAGAAAAATCACAATACAGAAAAGAAAATACTTAAACTAAAAAGTCAAAACCAATATTTTTAACCATTCAACTATATTTATATTTTGAAAATGTGGCCTCAAAAATTATAATTTTGTTTTGTGGCCTGAAGCTCTTGCTTCATCAGCCTTATGGAAGGCACGGGCCTGTAGCTTGTTATGATATTATATGATTATTTAAATGTAAAAATCTGTCCGTTGTATGATGCATATGCATATGCGTGTTTGTGTTTTTTCTTTTCTTTTTATGTGTGTGTTTGTGTTTATAACAGGTATGCAACGGGAGAGCACCCAAAGGGGTCAGATAAGTTGGACAGTGCAAGGATGAAGCTGGGAAGCAAGGCTCAGGATATGAAGGACAGAGCTCACTACTATGGACAACAGCATACAGGTGGGGAACACGTCAACACCGACTACCGCAACACCGACCGTGACCGCACCCGTGGAAACACTACTTAAAGCACGCCATGACTATATCATTATAGTCCAGCAACTCTGATGTGGGAGTCCAGTTTATGAGAAATAAGGTGTTTAGAATTTGTTCAGGGTGGATAATAAAAGGGGGAAGCCTATCTCACATTCCCATTAGTTTTTTTTTCCTTTGTCATAAATAATGTGCAAGTGTGTTGTGCTCTTGTCACATGGTACCATGTTTTTTTGTGTTCTCACCTTATGTTGTACGTTCATTTTTTTGTACGTTCTTTCCCTTGTTTGTATCATTTTATGTAGTAACGTCTATATAGAAAATGTCTTGTTTCGTGAGACTATACGTTCGATCTTGCTTTTTTTTCTCTCTCTCTATTTGGATAGAGGACTTTAATCTGCACTGCATGTTCATCTTTTGTTATGTTCACTAGTGAGTCTTTTCATGCCATTCAACGAACAACTCTATGACTTGAAGTAGAGGTAGCTATGTGCTTTGTATCTTTATATAGTTCTGCTGGAATGAACTCTTTAACATGGATAGTACTGATGCAGTCATTGATACATATATATAGCAAAGCAATTACACGGCAGCCAAACTTGAAAAACAGTAGGTCACCTTGCCTCGGATTTCTTCCACTTCAAGGGATACAATACATTGCATTCGCGCGGGAAGAGTATACTTTTCCCTCAAGTCTTTTTGTTTTTGTATCAAAGAGAAAAAGGTACGGTTTCTTTTTGTGTAATCAAGAAAGAGACGATAGACAATGATCGAGCTACGTATAGTAATGGCCATAGATAAATATAATTAACAAAAATATATAAGGCCAGCGGTTTCTGTTTTTAATGTAAGATCCGTGCCACATCGTTTTCAGACAATATGGAAACGTATCAGTACAGTTTCCTTACATCCGACACATCAAGATATGGATATGCAGAAGGAAATGTCTGAGAACATTAAAAAAAACGCTACACAGTTATTGCTTTTACTTCAGTCTACACCTCCACTCCATGATGGCTGTATAAAGAGTATAGTTGGGCAAAAGGTCCTTGTTATTTAAGGGTGAATCAGTCATCGGCGACGTGTTGTGCCCCTCAAACCACTTTTCTATCGCATGACGGTCATATGTGTATCCATCAGCTGCAACGCAAGGCTCATTCATCACGTCCTGCATTGTATAGAACAAGCTCTCACATGTTCATCACAAGTTCACAACCACTTCCAGCTTAGGCAATAAAAAAACACTACTAGTTACTTGACTTGCAAGTAACCAATAACAAAGAACAAAGATTATGTAGGGTTACCTTAAGTAAGGGGCAAAGGAAATGAGTTGGAGGCTGTGTTGGGACCTCGGAGATTGAATGTCTTGCCTTCTCAGCTACTCTTTTCATGCTCTCGAGCGCCGGAAGAACCTGATCTCTTAAATCAGGCCTATCTTTCGCTCGTAGCTCTGTGCAACACAAAGCCAATGCTGTCAACTCACGGGTCTCTTCAACTGGCCAGTTACCCGCTTTTCGATCTAAGATCTTGAGAAACCCATCGTTAGTATCCATCGCACTCTCAACAAAATGTGTCAAAGCCATAGGCGGCTTTGCTGTGAGAAGCTGAAGGAGTATTATTCCAAACGAATAAACATCTGACTTAGATGATATCATTCCTGTACGTTGATACTCAGGATCCATATAACTTATCGTCCCTACAGGGCTTGTTTGTTTGTATATAGTGTACTTAGTTGATAAATGGTCGACTTGAACCATCGTTGAGAGTCCAACGTCCCCAACTTTGCTGACAAAGTTGTGATCAAGTAAGATGTTTGCGGGTTTTAGATCGCGGTGAATGATGGGTTTAGGCTTTGATTTGTGGAGGAAGACAAGAGCCGATGCGACTTCCCAAGCGATCCTAACCCGCTCAAACCAGGGGAGTGGTGGAGTGTTGTTGACCTGGAATAGCCTGTCCTCCAAGTTACCGTTTTCCATGTACTCATAAACTAAAGCTCCTTGCTCTGGGCATGCTCCTAGAAGGAGAACCAAGTGCGGGTGCCGAATCTTACTCAAGATTTCGAGCTGCAAAGCATAGAGACCAGAGAGATACATGTAGGTACTTAGAAAAGAGAAGACTTCTATGTTAAAACCAGACATCTTCCCTTAAGTATGGGCACCAATAGGCATGTGTATATAAACCAAGAAACAAAAACTGAACAAGAAAAACTTAACTTGAAACCGAACCAGTGTTCAGAAATATCCAAATAGAGTTTATACACCTAAATATAGAAATTATATTTAGTTTTAAAATTACCAAATATTTTTAATCCAAATATTTTGAAATTACTCGAATTATCCGAAAGAATCGAATTATCTCAATAATTTTTAATCCAAAATGCTTAAATTTATCAGAATTATCCAATATTTCATTCCAAATATCCAAATTATTGGAAATTATCCAAAAACCCAAAACCGAATTGAATCCAAAATTTTGTCACATATTAGTTGATTCCAAACTTGTTATTCTGAATGAAACCGAGAACCAAAATAATCAAACCGGAATTAAATCAAATTTCATAAATAACTGAATGACTCTTATAGTTTTAAAACCTAAAAACCGAATTCATAGGCCTAGGCACCAAGACAGAACCGGTACTTAAGCCTAGTTCCATAATCCATACCTCTTGTTGGAATTCTTTGGACAGACGACTTTCAGGGGAATGCAGAACTTTGACAGCTGCGGTTGTATGATGCATGTTACACTTGTAAACAGCTCCACAAGCTCCCATTCCGATCTTCATCTCGTCTGAGAAAGATGAAGTAGCCGCCACAATTTCCTCCCAAGTGAAGTGTTGATATTGCAGCTGGGGAGTCCCAAGTGTGCCTTCAAGCTTCTCTTTCTCTTGAGCATCACGAGTGGCTTTCCTCTCAGCTTCTCTTCTCTGTGCAATTTCTTTCTCCACTTTTTCTCTCATGCTCTCTACATCTCGCTTCGCCTTTTCAAAGTTCTGCTTCTCCTTTTCTGCTAACTCTTGAGCTTCGTACTCCTTTAGCTTTATCTCTTCAAGCTTTCTGGCTTCTTCTAACCGGCGTTGGTTAAGCTCACCAAGCTGAAACAAAATTTAAAAATGAGCACAAGTTAATAGGTTTCATCAAATGAAAAGCTATGTGAGCCTTACCGTTCGAGAAGCATCAAAGATTTCGGTTTGAGCAACGGTATACATTTCTTGAATGTGTCTAAGCTCAGCTTTCAACTTATCAACCTCAAAGCTTAGGTTTACCTGAAAAAAAAACATGTTATTATTATTCCATTTCACAAGGCGGTGATCAAAATTAGAACTCCATTTTAATACCTGGTTACTTGTATAAGATTGTTCACTTATATTATCACACATGCTGGAAGCTTGTTGAGAAGAACGAGAGTGAGTGGCGTTCCCATATTCAAGGTTGCTAGAAGAAGAACTCATTGGCTTTTTTCTTTCCTCATTATCTCTCAACCCTGGAGTCGAAGGTGATTTAGTATCCATGCTGCTTTTATTGGTACGTGAAACATCCATAGACATGCACATGGTTACTTCCGAGCCAACAGAATTCGTTTCCATTTGAGCTGAAGCTTGTCTTGCAGCAGTCGTTAAATGTTGCAATCTCCTTACCGGAAGGGATATAGAACTAGAGGAAGAGTCACGTGCACTTGAAGTTCCATCTGTTGATTCTAGAAGAGAAATGAGGGTAGAACAATTAGACCTACACACCATTTTTTGGTAGAGCATTATCACACAAGTACATTGATGGTGAGTCAATGACCTGAGATGGGACGGGAAGAACTGCTAGAGGTATCATCTCTTATACTTGCATTTGCGTCTAAGTATCCTGGCCGGACGCTTGACAATTTTCCTTTTGAAACAACATAGACTGTACAAAAGTTTGGCATCAATGCTGATATTGCTGAGCACAGATCAACTCTCCTGGAATTTTCAAAGCAGATTCATTAGTAGAAAAAATAATAGGTTCAAAGATAGCAGCTCACTGATCTGTCGTGTTTACCTTGAGAAAAATCTTCGGGATGAGCTTCCAATGACAAGTCTTTCTGTTGAATTCCGAATAACTTCTTCAGCTATAGCGGCTGCCACATTATTTGACTCGATCACAAGAACTTCTACTGCAACCTTTAGTTTAAGGTAATTCATGAAAAATTTAGGTTTTGATCTTTAGTATACAAAGCAAAACATAAGATATCTTGTAACGGTATCAGAATTTAAGTTCAGGCTTATCATTAGCTTCCAACTTAGAACTAATTGGCGCTAAATAGATTGGTCTTCATTCATTAATTCTCTAACTACCAATGTGGACTTCATTCATTAACATATACCAAAGACAATACCTTTCTCTTCTCGAACATTTTCTTGAAAGGTGTAAGCACTAGTTCAGACTGGCACAGTATTTCCTGTCTGTACGCAGTTACGACATCCTCTCGTACCTCGGAAATAGGGATTGTATTTCCCACTTAAGAAATTGACATCAGTCACAATAAAGTCTACACAAGAAGTCTGAATTAAGTGCAAGAAAGAAACACAAGTAGGAGTCTAAGTTGGAGCTTTACTAGGTGTAGGTACACAAGTAATCCTTGGATGGATATGAAGTAGCTTGAAGCCAACATTTCCTTCTGGACCAAATTTTTCGAGCGCCCATGTAACCACATATTTGCTTTTCCTGCTCCCACTAAGAGCCACGAAGACCGTAGGAAACGAAGAAGGAGGAGGAGGAAGAAGAGGAAGGGCGAGATATTCCATTGAGCTACTCAATGTTTATCTTGTTGTTGCTTTTTACCCTGCACACTCTAAGCATTTCAGAAATTGCGACACACAATGACGTAAAAAAAGTATACTGTTCATAAAACACGAACAAATAGACAAGATCTTGGGTTTAATAGTCAAATTGTCTCAGCGTCTAAATTGGAACGGATCAGAAAGCAACACCAAACAACCATAGAAGCTAAATATCTCAAACTTTCCAAGAAAAATGTAAACTCTTAGAACATTGCAACTGCAGAGACTATGAAACATAAAGCAAGTCAGTCTTAACCCAAATACTGAACCTACCTGGTGAATAAAGGATATGAGACTTTACTCAAAACCCAAGAGAGAAATCGATAGAAGAGAAAAGTTATGCTTGTTAATGAGGCACTGAACAAGAAAAGAGCAGCTGAAGAAGGAGAATAAGAAGAACCAAGTTCGTGCTGGCAATCTCGGATACAATCAATGGCTTCTTATAATCACAGAATCTTTCTTATGTCAAAAACAATGGATGGAAATAATAAGTCAAATGCCATGGATCACTCCTGGTATATACTCTTTTGTTCTCGCCAGAAATTTTCTTATCATAGTGACAGAGGGGAGAGTGTAGGTTAAAAGAATGGTTTCACAAAAAAAAAGTTAAAAGAATGAAGTTTATGTAGCATTATTTTAATCATGTTTTCTCTCTTAATTGCTATTTATTTTATATTAACTAATAAAATTAGTTCCTCATCTCCATTATAAAACATTAAATTATTGTTATTTTATTTGTTTGCTCATAGTTGCACCCATGAACCTGTACCTTCCTCACGTCTTTTTTTGCCTCCCTTTTATGCATAAATTTATGTAGAAAGATAAGAAACTATGTTTGGTGTTGCACTTTATGTGCTGCGGTCACAGTGGTACCATAATAAATAAATAAAAAAAATTATATATAAGTATGTTATCATTTGCCAACGTTTTTCTAAATGTCAAGTTTATATTAATTGGTCGTTTGTTTATTGCAACAAATGTTTGTAATCTTCACATATGTGTGATGAAACAACTGTCTTTATCGAAGTTATTATTTCCATTAGATGATGATCAACAAAGTCCATCTTCTTGGTTTGGACTTTGGAGACGAGCAAATCTACTCGTGCAACAAAACAAAATTTAAAGAGTAAGAGGCTACCGAATGGTTTAAAAAAAAAAAGTTACCGAATACAATAAGAGCAACTGCAACGGTGATTTTAGATGAGTCCTTACCATTAATCCTTAGCATTATTTCAATATAATATTATTATTTTGGTTTAATTAGCTAGGGATCAATCCTTCAAGAAGGATTGGAAGGACTCAATCCTTAACACACGTGTCTCTCTCTATCTCTCCTCCCACGCTCTCTCTCTCGATCTCTCCTTGCTCCATCATCTCCCACCATGATCCTATCTCTCTCTCTCTCTCTTTACTTCATTTCTCTCACTCGGACACTGCAAATTGCCAGTCGAGATTTGTCACCGCCTGTTTTATAATTCCTCTTCTCCCTTTTCGTTTTTTCCCCGTATCAATGGATCCTACAATTCCTCTTCAATCATATTTGTGAGTTTGTTTTGGTGTTACTGCAATCATGACGTGGGTTGTGTAGCTACTTAAATTGGTGCTGGAAGAGTTCTCTTTCCCTTTCTCTGCACTAGATACTGCATTGAAGTTAGGATTTTTAGCTATGCTATTGGGGATATCGTGTTTTGTGTGTGTTGAATTGGCAGGAGGGTACTCTGACTTTGGTTGAAATTTTCATACGTAGTCTTGCTTTGTTTTCTCTTCATAAAGTTTTGTCCTTTCTATGGTGAACGTGAAGCTCTTTTTCTGTTTTATCTGGATTCTGTTATCAGTCAAAAATCTCATGAAATGAAATTGCATAAATCTTATTAGGTGTTTGAAAAAGCTTGAATCTTTTATGTGTTGTTCCTTGAAGTTAGGTTGTTAAAGAAATTAGAATTTTTGCTAAGGTTTTTTTTTTTTAAATGACTTGTTTGTGTCTGGCAGGGGAAGTGAAATGGCTCTTATCAATTTGGAAGCTCATGTGTTGCTGCTCAGTGGGGGATTCGTCGTCCTCATGTTGCAGTCAAAGCTTCTTTTTATCCAACCAGATTGGAATCTCACCATGACAAGTAAGAGTCTTTAACTTTACCATGCCTTAATTTGTTGAGATTGCTTCTTCCCATTGCATATAATTGCTGTAAAGTGTTTAGTCTTACTGCTTTGTAAAGTTTCATGTATCTGAGAGGCTAATGAAGTTGTCTTTATTTTGATATAACCTTCAGCAGTTGCATCAGCCAAATAAATTGTTTGGGAGCTTCACAGTCGAGTATGTTTTCACATGGCTCCTTGCCCTTCTTGTCACTTGTAATGGGACAGTCCCGTAATTCACATTCTCGTAGAGGAGCTCGCTTCACCGTTAGGCCTTAGGTTGAGTAAACAAAATATACTTTTGAGTTTATGTCGTGGATCCCAATAACGTCGGAACGTTACGGATGCAGTGGAAGTGAATGGAGGGATTATTGTGTCGGTGGTGAAGGAGGAAGATTGGTTTAAGAAGCAGAGGAGCCGAGTGAAAGTGATTGACTATGGCGAATCTGTCATCATGCCTGGTCTTGTTGATGTGTAAGTTTGATCTTAAACCACATCACCAAGGACTCGGTTCTGTGTAGTTTATGCTTCCTTCTGGAACAATGGCTGCTGCTGCTGGTAATCAAGTCATGTTTCAATTACTTTGAGTTTCGGTACTTAAACATTGGCTCTTTCTTTGAAAGTTAGTTTCCTAGTAAAGTTGGCTCTTTCCTTGACCAATGAAACATAAACTCTTTCTTTTTTTTTGAACTTCATGAATACAAAACGCTAAGGACTCTAATTCAAGTAACACCATTGGACTTGATTCTTTTGATTAAGTCCTTAACTATTCAAAAAAAAAAAACCAAAATTTTTTAATGTTTTAATAATGCTAAGGACTCTAATTAGAGTAACACCATTGCATATGCTCTAAGCCCCTTCCTAGGAGACATATTAATTACGGAAGCTTATATAGTATGCACCTTCTCCATTATACAAGAGAGAGTTTTTCTTGCCGACCTTTCCTAACAAAACTAATAATATATATATCGACATTCTTTTTTTTTGAATTTTTTTTTTTTTTTTTTTTTTTTTTTTTTTTTTGATTAACCTGGGGGTATCCCAGGCCCATGGAGAGGCCCAGACTAATCCCCAAGGGGAGGTGCAGCCCACGGATAGACCCTCTCTCCGGGTATTCAAATGGGCCCTAAAGTATGGGCCCATATTCGTGTTGGGTGACCAGGATAATTGTGACTTAGTTTCGCGCAGCAGGTGGATCGAACCTGAAACATGTTGGTGTCTCAGCCCCGTCTCCTTACCACTCGACCACAATCACCCGGTCATATATCGACATTCTTTTTCTTTTATTTTTGAGCAAATCGACATTCGTTACTATTTGTTTTCAATAAATAAAAGTCTTGGTTAGTTTTATAATGGATATATAATGCATAGTGCTAGGTCCACGGTGTAATAGAATCAAACCAAGCTTATTCTTTTTTTCTTTTTTTTGTAACACAACCAAGCTTATTCATGCTCAAAGAGCTTGATAAAAAGGATAGAAAACAGCAATAGCTCATAGAAATTTACTTAGAACTTAGAAGCAATTATAAAAGAGAAAGAAGATGCTTGTGATTTGTCAACAAAAATTAAAAATTCGATTAACCTCATAATGAGGATTAGAACAAAAAATTATCTTAGTGGCAACCAATGTTACAAGACTAAGTCACATAACAAGGAAACCACATTTCTTTGGATTTCTAAATATTGCATTGTGATTCTCCTACCCCCATTACATTGGGTTCTAATACACGGCATGCTGTTTTAACCTTTAACCAAGTCTTTGGTTCTCAATACTTCTCATAAATATTTCTTTTTTATTCAATACTAACACAATAAATCAATAGTAAATCTTCTTAGTAAAAGTTAATATAGTATGTTGTCTGTTGTATATTAACTGGTCGTTTCTTTACACGACATACCAACTTTTTTGTTTCTTGTTTTGCACGATGATCTTTTGCTACATTTTTTTGGATGTAAATGTTAAATTTTATACCGAATTTTCTTTGTGACAGAAGTTACATAGAACACAAGTAGCGGAATGAAAAATTATAAATCTAAAACAACACCAGAGAAAAAGAAGAAGCAAACCCAACTGAAACATCGGTCACTACCATATTTAACAAAAGGTTCATTAGCTTGGACAGAGTCTAAACTTGACACGAAGCATTGCCGCATGGGAAGAAAGCCTTTGATAACCTATGAGACAGCCTTGGTAGAATTTGGCTTGCCCGCAGCGCTGCTCCAAATTATTGGTTTTTATCCACACGCAGCTTTGCCATCCTAGTCGCTGCAGCTCGAGCCTCGAGCAACCACCGGTAGCGGAGAGCATGAGCTCCTAGAGCTTCAATCATCTGACAGCCCCAACAAATCTTTTGTTACTTTGTCTTTAGTTACATCTTTCTTTGTAATATAAAATGATAGCTTCAACAAACAAGACCGGCTATTTCTAGAAGAACCCTCACTTATCTGTTTGCATGTCTGAGGCAGAGTTTTAAAGACACAATTTCCACTCTGAAACCTACATACACATGCCCTTCTTCTCCAACGACCAAACATCTTCTAGATCTTTAGATCAAACATCGTCTAGATCTTTATAAAAAGTGGTATTTCTATTAAATTACCTCATTTTATAGACTAGAGTCACCAGTTTGCACAATGTATAATGTAATTAACATTTTGAGTCACTAGAGAAACGCTATTATCAATGTTGCAAAGATTTTCTCTCTTCTTCAATCTTCTGGAGAACATGGACCTTTAAGCTACTTTCCTTCGCCTGTTGAAACCAAAAATTCACCACTTAAGCTTTTAGAGCTTTCAAAACCAAACAACTTCTGACCGATGACTATTCCAGTCACTCAAGTAATGGATTAAACCGGGCTGGTCAACCATAATATATGATTTACCGCAAAGACAGGAATAAGGAAAAGGCTCTTCTCCAACTCTTCAAAATATGACAGTTCTTGTTTGAACATGCTAAGCAATTCTGTCATCTCATATAGGATTATTTCAACCTGCTGATATTTAATCACATAAAAATTGTTAAACTAATTCCTTATTCAATATAAAAAATTAATAGAAAAATATCTCAATAAATAAATTGGAATTACTCGTGGGAGAAACTTGATGACAATGTCTTCTATCTCATCCATGACTTCTATAGCTGTGACCATTTCTTCATGTATGGCCACCACATCTACCTGTAACTTCCACACTATTATTTCTGTTTTCTTAACAAAACTTACATGTTTTGACCGTTATTATTTACACAAAATGGTTATCTTATACAATTGTTTTACTCAAAGAAAGAAAATTATCTTACCGTTGCACCATGTAGGAGGGGTAAACGAACAGACAAAGCATGCAGTTTTCGAGTTAGCTTGCTCAACGCTTCGAAGTTTTTTGCATCCAGCTTGGACCACTCATTAAGTAAAGGCATTTGAAGGCTCAGAACTTGACGTAGTTTGATTTCCTGACGTAGCCTTTGAACTTCAATTAAATTTTCAACGACGTAGTTCCTCATTTTGTTTATCCTAAGCCAAACCCAAAACAATTGATCCTGAAATAATTCATACAAAACAATCTAATTTATCAATTCTATGCATATTATACATTTTGATACATTTACAAATGAAATTAACAATTTAAATTGTACCTCAACATTGACCTTAAGGTTAGCCATAGTAGCTTCTGTTCTTGCATTAATAAACCTTAACTGAATTAATCTATTGTGGAGAAGCCTAAACCGGTGATACTCCTCCTCTTGAACCGGCGATACTTTCTTCTGAGCCTTAAAGTATTTCAAAACTCCTGCCACGGCTCCACGGCCACTGGTTCTCATCTTGGCCGCGCTTACCGGTGACTCAGGCGGCGTGTGGCACATTGAAGTCGCCGGAGATGAACTGGACGAAGAAGTTTTCATCGTCGAAACTCTCCCTGGGGACAGTGCCCACGCCGATGGTGAGTTAGCTCCCGGTTTTACACCTTTCCCTGAAGCGTTATTACGAGGACTACCACGCTCACGTTGCTCCAAGTAGCGAGCAAACGCCTCTCTGGTTCTACCGTTGTTCACCTCGTGAGTTCTTGACTCGCTGTTTCTCGCCGGGATCATCTCTCTTGATTCCGGGTTGGGTCTGGAAGATCTTGTTGTGGATTGTGATCTGCTTATCATCACACGTTTGCTTGTATTGGAAGGAGAGGAGGAAGTAGAGGATGAACCAGAAGACGAGACTGACGCATTTAAAGACACCGGAAGAGAGATCGACGAGGTTGTACTCCTGCTCCGGTAAACATTCGGCGACGGAGGCCGAACTCTGCGACTAGTGGTGGTGGTGGTTGCCATTTTCTTTGGTAAAGTTCTTTGGTATTTTTTTCAGTTGATTGATCATGCAAGACTTGTATTAAAGTCGGACTATATGCATTGGATTGTACAACTTTATGTTATATAACATATTATTAGGGTTTGTAGTAACGCTTGGGGGTTCGTAGGACGGTAGGAGTTGACAGCACGTTAGAGGCAGGTAAGAACACTTCTGCATATAAGTGGGTCTACATACTCAAATATATTATAAACTCGAGTGTTATTTGTTATTTTTGGAGAAAAAACTATAATATATGTATACGAAGGTCAGCTTAGCTAGAGGCACGTCTTCATCTGATTATTTTTCTCTGTCTTATTTGTTTTGCAGTCAAATTATACAAAGGGGGGACGTTGAAATTTATCAAGATTATCTTTTGTAATATATTCTATTGTTGTATTTTGAGCAATTAAACAACATGGTGGTTAAATAAAATAAACATAAACGTCAAACTGAAAATGCCCCCAAGGTATCTAGTCTAAAAT
Organism: Brassica rapa; assembly: GCF_000309985.2. Taxonomy (NCBI): domain Eukaryota; kingdom Viridiplantae; phylum Streptophyta; class Magnoliopsida; order Brassicales; family Brassicaceae; genus Brassica; species Brassica rapa. The sequence continues at coordinate 27,032,130 of NC_024797.2, forward strand.
GAATATATCAAACCTTTAGTAGCGTCAGACTCTTTGCAAGAAAAAAATTAAAAATAACTTCAAACTCTTAACCTCCATGAATACTAATCTGCCGGCACCAATATCCAAATAATTTTTGCTTTTATTTTAAAATTGTAATACGAACAAATTCTCTTTCTCAATAGAACCCCCCACGTCCGGTGGTTGGTAGCTGCCTGCTGCTCGCCACTGTCCCGCCAACGCTCGTTGTTATTAATGTAATGTGGATATATATCATTAGAGATTTTTAAAATAATCGTAAAATTCATCATTAGTTATTCAGAACTATGATTGTGTAAAGATGACACACTCCAAGTCAGGTGAAGTCAGTCACGGCCACTGAAGAATTAAAATTTCAGCAAAGCCAAAGACACGAAACGATATATGGGTCGAAAACGTTGGTTGCTAACACGTGGCTAATCTGGACCTATTTTGGTGATGGCCATGATATCTTGTATAATTCCTTTAAAAAATATATATATATTTTTGTAAGGTTAAAAAAATGAAAATCTAATAGTAAATCTTGTATATAGACCAAGACAAACCTTATGTGGATTATTAGGAAAAACCACGGTGTTTCTTCCATAGGACCCGTTACAGGATTCGTTAAACTCAAATAATCTCAGGACCGAAAGTGCATAATCAACTTACGGTTGGTCACATGGGCCTTGGCGAAGGTCCAACAAATGTAGCTTTTGTAACCAAATCCTAACGATACCTAAACTCTTAACAAACCTAAAAGCATACCAAATCGACGGCGACAGGGTAAAGAACTTTAAGAAGAGTAGTAGTCTTTCAGACCGCAGATCTCTCTCTCTCTCTCTCTCTCTCTCTCTCTTCTACTTTTGCTCGATGGCACCGAAGGACAAGATCGCGAACCCTCCCGTTGCATCTTCCAGCGAAGAGGAAGAAGAAGAAGAAGAAGAGTCTGGTTCATCTGTAGAAGAATCCAACTCTTCCGATGACGAAGCCGGCGATGTCCAGTCCAAACTCACTCAGAAACCTGTTGCCCCTCCTCCTGCTGCCAAGAAGCCTGAATCCGACTCCGAAGAAGAATCAGAATCCGACTCAGACTCCGAGCCCGCGACCAAAACTAAGCCTCTCAACGCTGTCGTGACCAAACCGATCCCACCTGAGAGCTCTACGGCGAAGCGCTCTCTGAAGCAAGCGGATAACGAGCCTAAGAAGAAGGCGAAGACATCAACCACCACCGAGCAAGCCAAGAAGAAGCCTTCAGGAGCTGATGAAGAGGTCAAGAAGATATCAGGAGAAGAAGCCAAGAAGATGTTTCAGAGGCTGTTCAGCGAGACTGACGAAATCGCGATGCTTCAAGGCTTTCTTGACTTCACTTCCACTAAAGGAGACCCTTCCGAGAACATGGACGCCTTCTGCGATTACGTCAAGACGTTGATCGACTTCAACGCCTCCAAAGCTCAGATCGTTACGAAGCTCCAGAGGTGTAAGAAGAAGTTTGTGAATATAGTGAAGAACTCGCTCAAGAGAGGGAAGACTGAAGATCAGATCACGTATGCTAAAGATCTTGAGCAGAGAACCTTCGAGTTGTCGAGAAAGATTTGGGGGAGTGATGGTGTGCTTCCTGCTAAACCGAGGAAGAAGTCGAAAGAGGTTGAGGTAGTTTCAACGCCCAAGAAAAAAGCAGAGGTGGAAACGCAGAAGAAGGTGAGCGTTGTGGAGAATCATCATCTCTCGGAGAGTAGAGAGATGGCTTTGTTCTTCAAGGCGGAGAATGGGAGTGTTTTGGGTTTGGATGAGTCTAGTGTAAGTGGGGTTTGGGATATGGTTGAGGATGGGCCGAAGAAGAGGGAGATGGAGGAGAAGCTGAAGAAGCTAAAGGCTAAGCAGATGGAGCTGTGTTTGCAGAGAACTGCACTCGTGGACTACACTGCAAAGATGATATTCAAAAACAATGCATCCTCCTCCTCTTCATGTTGAGCTATTTTGATGGTTTGTTTTTTTTTACTTTTTTTTTTTAGCTTGTTGAGCTAATAATCCCTATCGCAAGTCTTTTATGTCTCTATGTTGGATGCTTTGGTTTTGGTTTTGGGTATAAGACCCTTTATAAATGAATTATTGTTTCTATTGTTATATGCTAAACCAACAAAACATGTGATCAAATGCTTTGTTTCTTCTATCAGTCAAGAAAGTTACTCCTGAGGCTATCATCCAACGATAACTGCTACGAGATATCTCTGCAAAATAATAATGTATGAACTCTGAAGATGTTCATGATCTAAGGGTTTGTATGACACAACAAAGTAACGCATAGAACTACCTTCGTTCTATGCTACTCAACCATGGTTGCAAAATCTTCAAAACCAAATAACATAATAGCAACTATTAAACAGATCAAATCAGGTGAAAACTGCAGCAATCTGAGAAAATAATTTTTAATTTGTTCTTCTATGTGATTGTCGAATATAATTTGAATTTTATAAATCAATAATCCCACACACAAAACCTTGGCAAAAGAAAGGAAAAATAAAAATTAAACAAAGAACAAGAGATATCTCTCGCGGGAGAAGCAAAAGTGGAATCAGTCAAGCGTCGTCTCTGGTCTTGGGCTTGCGATAAATCTCCTCAATTTCCTTGGCCTTTGAGACGGCGCAACGACCAAGGGTTTTGATGTTAGGAACGTTGTAGTTCTGAGCGATGTAGATCCCGCACACTGTTCCCGTCAGGAATGTGAAGCTGCTCCTTATTATTCCCATCTTCTTCTTCTTTTTCTCCTCCTCTGAGCGTGTAACCTACCTAGATCGGGAAAGGGTTTTTGAATTGGCGACGAGATTGATCGGAGATTGGCGTGGCGAAGAAGGTCTTGAGAATTTTCTGGAACATAATGAATAGTTATCGAGGATCAATAAATGGGCCTGTAGAGTTGTTGGCCCAAACATAGTTTAAACTTACATGGGCTCGTGTTGGCTATTTATTCGTAAACTGTAAAAAAATCAGATTAATTGGGTCAAACTCAAATCTGTTCAGGTGTCAAATCAGATTTATATGATTTCTTTAGAAAATAAAATAAATTTATCTTCGCTTAGCAGTTAACATACGTTAACATATAGTTACACAATAATAATGTTGAGATTGAGAAAACAATATAAGTAGAGCTTTTGGTTTCACCAAAACCGTATATAGATATGATTAAATTCTTTTCTTATTTAATGTTCTAATAATGTTGAAAAGTGAAAATTAACCCAAAAAGGTCAGTGTTGACCGTATCGCTTTTTCTTTTTTTTTTCTGTTTCGTACACTTTTGTAATAATAATACTTTTCTTTCTGTAAGAAGAGAGATTGATTTTGTTCTTGTAAGAAGAAGAAGAAGAAGAGAGATGCAGAGAGGCCTGTGCTAAAAGTGAATATCCAATCGACAGCTTCTCGGATTCAGGTTTTTGTGCTGATTCGATTGATTTTGTTGAACTATGTATGATCTCTTGCTTTGCTTGCTTTCTCCATTGAATCTCCCGTTTTGTCCTTTCCTGTCTCTGTTTCCTTCAATTTTTATTTCAGCTTTCTTCGATTTTTATAATTTTTAATTGATGTTTCTTAATGGGTTTCAATCTGGGATCATGTCCTTTTCCCCTCTGTTGAATTATGAGAGCTGTACTCAATTCTGAAAGAATCCTTTTTTATTTGGTTTTCAGCTCAATTTTCTGTCTTTCTGATGCAAAATGGTCAATTTAGTTTTAAAAAAATCGTATACCAAGTTGAGCTTTTGTGATCATGGTGTTCATTGTTTTGCTCTCACTTGGCTTGTCTTTGTTTGTCTTGTCCACGTCTTTAGATACTGATGTGAGATCATGTTGTTACTTGCTGCAGATGGCATCATGCTAGTATGATTAAGTTGTTGAGAATCTGGTGGGGACTAAGTTTAAAAAGTGGCGAGGCTGTTATAGTTCCTAATGGGGATAAGGTACTTGCACGTCTCGGTCGCATCAACTGCTCTGAGCTTTGTGGGGCTTCAAGTCTGGACAGAGTTGTCTCTGGATAGACTTAGAGCGGATGCCAAGAACATTTCTTTAGGAGACTCCGAGCATGCGCTTGACCTGCTTTTGGGTTCTTACTTTACAATCGCGCTGCTGACAAATTTTGTGCTTAATGTGTATATTCTTCTCCTACTTGCTCTCAAGGTAAGAGTAACATTTATACCACGGTTTTTCCAATATAAAGCAATGCGTTTTCGTAAACTTTATATGTAATAGTAGGCTCCCTTCAAACAGATGAAATTTTACTTTCAAACTTTCTTATAGTTTTCAGACTGAGCATTTTTTTTGTTTTTGCGTCACTTCTACTTAGGTGTCTCATTATTTGTTACTCTTACTCTTAACGGTTTTCCTTGCTGCTTTGGGTGCTATTCTAATGTATCGACCTCTCACCACTGATTTTTCTCTTATGTTGGAAAGAGTTCAAAATACAGTTCTTAGTATGGTTACAAGTGAAAATGTTCAATTAGTTTACACCTGCGGCTAAAATTATCAGCAGCAGAGGAAGGATGTGTTGTTAATCTTTAATGGTTTCTGGTCATGCCTTTTTGTTATTTTTATCTGGTTATAATGTCTTTTAAGCGTCTTTTGCAGAATCTATTTTTTGGAGATCTATATGGCGTTGAAACTAAAAAGTTGGTGGAACGACTTGCCAATTACATCATTTACAAGGTAGCTGTTCTTCCTTTGACTGCGACATACCATAACCTACTACGTTCTGTGTTTTGTATGAGATTCTTGGTGTCTTTCATGACTTCAAAATCTTAGCAGCTGCAAGGTTCTTTTATTAAAAAAATAATACTTAGAGAGATCCTTTTCCTTCATTTACTCGTGCGCTTTGCATCTTTGTTTAGTGCTTTTGAGTTGTATCCATAAAATGTAGGGATTAATAGATTGAATCCAATCCCCTTTTAATCCTCCTTTCCTCCCAGGGAATATTTCTGCCGCTGGTGATTCCCGCAACAATATTTCAGGGTGTACTGTGGACAGTTTGGCTTACTGTTCTATGCACTTTAAAGGTATGGTAGGCTGTTCTTGATTGACGACGGTAACCAAAATTCTGAATTATATTATTTTTAGACACCCTCCTCCTAATGAGAATATTGTAATGTCATTTAATAGATGTTTCAAGCTTTGGCCAGAGACCGGCTTGAACGATTGAATGCATCTCCTTCTTCTACACCGTGGACATACTTTCGTGTGTATTCAGTGCTGTTCTTGGTTCTCTCTGTTGATATTTTGTGGTATATTGTCTCATATTTATTAACCTACATGGCCAACACTCTTGAGTAATGTTGTTACCCTTCATGTCTGAATGATATTTCCAAGTAATATTTTGTTCCTCCTATTTTTGCAGGATAAAGCTTTCCCTTATGACATACAATACAACTGGCTCTTCTGTGTATCTGTTGTTACTTTTTGAGCCATGCAGTATAGCTTTTGAGACCTTACAGGTACTTACTTAAGCAATAGCAGTTGTCTTCTTTTTCCTACTTGTTGTCTTTCCTTTGTAGCCATGGTCAACAAAATAGAGAGCTGATCGGATTGATTTGCAGGCGCTGTTAATTCATGGGTTTCAACTGCTTGATATGTGGATCAACCACTTAGCAGCGAGCAACTCGGACTGCCAAAGATCTAAGTTTCTCGATTCCATGACAGCAGGTCTTTTCTTTTCTGTTTTGGATATTTTGGATCGATTCGAACTCCACATCTTAATCTTCACTGTTTTGGATAGGCTCACTGTTGGAGTGGAAGGGCCTCCTCAACCGAAACCTTGGTTTCTTTCTGGACATGGCTACTTTGGTAATGGCACTAGGTCATTATTTGCACATCTGGTGGCTGCATGGCCTTTCCTTTCATCTAGCGGATGCAGTTTTGTTTCTCAACATACGTGTAAGTAACAGTGTCGCCCTCACTGTTAGGCACAACATTCAAATTGTTGCATCTTTATACCTGTTTTTTTTTTTTTTTTTTTATGGTTTGGCAGGCATTGCTCAGTGCAATTTTGAAACGAATGAAAGGATACATCAAACTGAGAATAGCTCTGGGCTCTCTCCATGCGGCCCTTCCTGATGCAACTTCTGAAGAGTTACGGGCATATGATGATGAATGTGCTATATGCCGGGTATGCTTCTGCTGTAGAGTCATTCTCCATACCGTTTCAATACCTCAAACTTTTGGATAAATTGTGAATGGCAGGAACCTATGGCTAAAGCTAAAAGGCTTCACTGCAACCACCTTTTCCACCTTGGATGCCTGCGATCCTGGTGCGCTTAGCTAGATACCGACAGCCTCAAGTATTTTATGACTGAAACTGCTGATCCTGATGATGATGCTTTGATGCTGGCAGGTTGGATCAAGGTCTAAATGAGGTTTACTCTTGTCCTACATGTCGTAAACCTCTGTTTGTCGGTAGAACTGAAACTGAGGTGAACACTCGAACAGTGGAAGTCTCAAGTGATGAGCAGCTAGCCCGTCAGCTTGAAAGAGAAAACATTCCTGAGCATCCATTAGCCACTGGATTGTTTCCTCATGAGATGCCAAACTCCATTGAAAGTGATCCTTCAAGGTTCAGTTCATTCTCCTTTTATCATTTACTTATTAACTACTTCATTTGCTTATAACTTAATTTAAAACAATATTCAAACTAAATCTTCGATTTGTTTGATTGTACAAATTCTCACCCTTTTGTTTCACAAAATAGGAACTTAGGATTGGATCCAAGCTGGCTACAGACATGGTCAAGTCAGGGTGTTGATGTTGCTGGTCCCTCTACCGCGTCTAGGTCCGTTGGACTGGGGAGGGTTCAGATGATGATGAGGCATCTTGCATCTGTTGGGGAAAGTTATGCTCAAACTGCACTTGAGGATGCTGCTTGGAGTGTATGGCCAATGAACCCTTCACAAGCATCCACTTCTTCTACAACCTTGCGTCCTGGAAGGACAGGTGGTCTGCATTTAAGAACTGTATCAAGTGGGACGAATGAAAGCTTGGCAAATATACTAGCTATGGCCGAGACAGTGAGGGAAGTCATGCCACATTTGCCAGATGAAATTATTTTCCAGGTAACCTTTAAGTGCATATTGGGTGCTCTCTGTGATTGATCCTTAAGTGATGGGTGTTGTACCAAATTGTCAAAGTTCTAAGATTCTAGTGACTTGATACTAGAACATGTTGCGTTTCACTTTTTTTGCAGGACTTGCAGAGAACAAACTCTGTTGCTATTACAGTGAACAATCTTCTCCAGATGTGATGATAGTTTGACCACTTGCTGCACTTCTATTTCAACCTTAAGTATAGATTACTTTACGTTTACGTTTATACACCGCTCAACATTCCAAGCTTCACCCGCTGTAAATAGGAGGCGTTGTGCATATAGAGAAGAAGAGTCTCTAGTGTATAGCTTCTGTTCATTGCTCTCTTGCAGAAAATAAAGTTTGGATATGTACACAAGGTGTTATGTTGCTATGGCTCATGTATAAGAATATGTAATTTACGATAAAATGAAGTTAATTAAAGAGTACTGTTGTTATTGATCCAATACCCTGTTATGTAGTATATCATCATGTTTTGACTTTTGAGGTTACTTGGATGTTGGTTCCGGAAATTTTTGCTAGCTGTACTGACATATGTTCCTCTAGTTGCGTGTTAAGAAACCCCAGCTTTGAGCAACCAAAGACGACATCCATGTCGACCCCTACATCATCTTTGAGGCTAGCATGAGTACGCCTGGGAATATAAACCGGAAAACCAAACCCGAAATCAACAAATGTTCACAGATAACATAGTTTTATATCTTTGGAATCGAAGAAGCCAAAACCGAACCGAGAACTGAATAGATATCAAAATATCTAAAATATAGTTTATATATATAACAATATTAATTATATTTAGTTTTACAATTACCAAATCTTTTAAAAATACTCTTTATCAACCAATTAGAGAGGAAAATTATTCAAATATTTAAATTATCTGGATTACTTAAATAATTTGAACAATTTTAAATATTTAAATTTATCCAAATGACCCTATATTCTCCAAAATTATTAGAAAATTTGAAACCAAAATTTAATCGGATATTATCCAGTTTTAATAGTGTTACTAGATTTTGACCCGCGCTTTAAAAGCGCGGGTTTATTTTCTGATTTTTTAATTTAAAATTTACAAATATTTAGTAAATTTAATATTTTCTTACATTTGTGTTTAATGTTATAGAAAACTTAAACATTTTATTTTTATTTATCGTGTATGATTTTAAATGACTATTTATGTTTATAAAATAAAATTTGATATTTTAATGAATTAAATTGGCAAGACAATAAGAAAATAAATGTATTATATGGTTAATTTTGTTCTCTCATGAATTTTTTTTTGTAATGACATTAAGTTCAATTTTGCAATTAGTTATATATTTTATATAAATTTTTAAATAAAGATTTATAATAGTAGTAGGTTAATCGATGGTTGTAAATGTCTGGTAAAAAAATATTGCTGGTATATTCTTAGTTCTCTATAGGAAAACGTTAAGAGTATTGATCAAGAAAAAATATTTAGAGCTCGATTTTGTTTGTGGTTGTTTACATATCTTAACAATATTTACAATTCTGTTAGTTTAGATATCTTTTTAACATAAAGAAATTAAATGAAACAAATATTTGGGTTAATCGATGGTTATAAATGTCTGGTAAAAAAATATCTCTGGTATATTCTTAGTGGTCTATAGGAAACCGTTTAGAGTATTGATCAAGAAAAAATATTTAGATATCGATTTTTTGTGTGATTGTTTACATATCTTAACAATATTAATAATTCTGTTAGTTTAGATATCTTTTTAACATAAAGGAATTAAATGAAACAAATATTTGGGTAGTTATTACGTATGCTTCATGGGCAAGCTAGTATATTCTGATTCATTAAATAAAAAATCGTTAGAGAATTGTATACTGTTAAGATATGTTTGATAGTTACCGAATTTGATTTCTATATGCTTGCCTTGGGCCATTTTAGAAAATCGGTTAGGAGTAATTCGTTTGGGCTTGTTTTCCACGTAGGGCCACTTTAAAAAATTTGAAAAAACGTGTTTTTGTATTGTTTACGGAAATATCTTTTTTTAATCTTTGAAATGTAAGAAAACACCAAAAAAGAAAGGGCAGGCTAAGGTAAAAATGCAAATAGGATCCTGCTTTAATAGTATAGATCTGAACTGAACCGAAAACCAAAATAACCGAACTGGATTTCATAAATAACTGAACAGTTCATATATTTTTAGAATAAAAAAAAATCGGGAAAATCGAACCGTTACAGAAACGAACGCCCAGGTCTAGACAGGACAATGAAGATAAGTAAATAAATGCATTTGAAAATGTTAAGGTATCATTGATCATGATAGGAACTTAAACTTTCTCTCAATGGAAGGAAATGATATCGCAATGATCAAACCTTAATTGGTCAGTACGTAGTAGTGCAGTTAGAGAAAAAACTTCTACTCTTCAAAAAAAAAAGAAAATCATATATTCGATAGGCTTTGTAAATTAAGTTATATCCTTTCTAAACCTTAATTGATTATTTAAATTGCTTTAAGTTGTTTAATTTATATATTAAATGATAAAAGAATAAATAAACTAGTGCTTTTTGCAAAATTGACCTACAACTTAAAGTCAAACACAAAACTAACCTCCCTTTTTTTTGAAAATTGGTTTTGCCCTATTCACCCCAGAAGTTCATATAATTTACGAAAATGCCATCAATTTTTTTTTTTTTTTTCGAAAATGACATTTTTACTCTCTCATCCTCATCATCTTCAAGTAATTACAAGATTGTCATTGTCATCAATACCACAACCACCATGAACAACCAATTTGAAGCTCTTAATGCTCCCAAAATCGATTTACCCTTCTTCTTTTTCCATTCTTGTGAACTAAACACAACATATCTCTCACTTTCTCTCCACAATGAGCTAAAAAAACCCAAGATTTTGATTCTAAAATTTTTATGGTTCATAACGTCATAGAAGCTAACGATTATGGGTGGGTGACTTTCGTTTGTGATTCTGTGTGCTTGGAGAAGCCTTATGTATGCTAAGGAACTTATCTCACCAATTTAAGGTATGACATCGAGTTTTTTTCCAGATTTGTTCGTCAGACGACTTACTTGGGAAGTCGTCTCGCTGTAGACGACTTACCTTTCAGTCGTCTGGCTGTAGACGACTTACCTGGAAGTCGTCTGGTCAACGCAGAGGTTATTTTTGCAATTGACTTTGAAATCTGTAACCTGAGACGACTGAAAGTTAAGTCGTCTACTATTGTTTGGTTTCAAAAAAAATTCCAAAAAACCTAGACTACTTACATTTCAGTCGTCATAGGTTAGTTTTGCATTTGACTGGATAATTTCAGAAGTTTGACTTCCCCAGACGACTTACATTTCAGTCGTCTGGCGAAAATTAAAATAATAATATTTTTTTTAAAGTAAACGACTTACAATTAAGTAGTCATAGGTTAGTTTTGCAATTGAAAAAAAAAACTTCAAGATTTAATTATACACAGACGACTTATAATTCAGTCGTCCACCAGACGACTTAATTGTAAGTCGTCCAGGACTTTTTTCCGAGATTCTGGTCAAACCTCGTAAATCCTGGACGACTTACATTTCAGTCGTCTCGTGGACGACTGAATTATAAGTCGTCTGTATATAATTAAATCTTGAAGTTTTTTTTTTCAATTGCAAAACTAACCTATGACGACTTAACTGTAAGTCGTCTACTTTTAAAAAAATATTATTATTTTAATTTTCACTAGACGACTGAAATGTAAGTCGTCCAAAAAGTCAAACTTTGAAATAATCCAGTCAAATGCAAAACTAACCTCTGACGACTGAAATGTAAGTCGTCTAGCTTTTTTGGAGTTTTTTTTTTAACCAAACAATAGTAGACGACTTAACTTTCAGTCGTCCGAAATAACAGATTTCAAAGTCAATTGCAAAAATAACCTCTGCGTTGACCAGACGACATATAGTTTAGTCGTCTAGACAACTTAGATTGAAGTCGTCCGCGTCAGTCTTTAATAAACTTTCGTTTTCTTTGTTCTAAGTTTGCTAATGTGTTATATTTTGACTTTTTCAGATGATGCGTCAGTTACATGCAGTGTATGGAGAATGGTTGTTGAAAGATGGATGTTGGAATTTTGTGGTTGATCATTTCAAAGGAGCGAGAATGTTATTTTTGAATGAAAGTTCGACACATGCTGATCTTGTTGCAATGGCTCAAGAAGATTATAACCTGGACATGAACACAGAGTCTGTGGAGTTAACCTACTCATTACAACAGATGGCTCCAGACCTTCCTCCTATTCATGTTACAAGTGATAGACAAGTTCGGAACTTGCTCGAGATAACTAAAACGCATGAAGTACGTCTTTGTGTATCAAGCTTTAGCAAGATGAGATCGGTTTCAGAGGAAAGGGATGAAGATCATGTGGGGGATGAAGCTGAGGAGGGGGATGAAGCTGATGTGAGCGATGAAGATGAAGAGGGGGATGAAGCTGAGGAGGGGGATGAAGCTGAGGAGGGGCATGAAGCTGAAGAGGGGGATGAAGCTGAGGATCATGATGGGGAGGAGGATGCTGACATCCCTGTTGTTGCTGATGCTGAGGATTATAGTGAGTATGGAAAGGTTAAAGATGAGGATGAGGAAGAAGATGATGAAATCTGTTTTGATGATTACAAAGGGGCATATGGTTGTGAAGGAAAAGGATCATCTGCAGACAGAATCTATGTCAACCAGAGTTTTGCTAGTAAGGATGCACTGCTTTCAGAGTTGCGGTTGACAGCGGTGAGGCGTAGGTTCTCCTTCAGAATATTCAAGTCAACGAAAACTCTGTTTGTGGCAACATGTCGTGTTAGTGGTTGTCAATGGAAGGTCCGAGCAAGTGTGAAACATGGGACTAAAACGTTTTGGGTAACCAAGTATTTGGCAACTCATACATGTTCCATCCCAAACAGAATCGCTCAGCGGAAACGTTGTACTCCGAAGTACATTGGTCGACTTTTCATAGATCGAGTTGGAATCATTGATGGGTTGAATCCGCAGCATATCAAAGATGCAATGAAGAACATGTTTGGCATGACACTTGATTACACCACTTCATACAGAGCATTGTTATATGCGCAAGAAATGGTGAGAGGATCAGCGGAAGACGGGTATGAGCGACTGCCTTCATATTTGGAGCAAATCAAGGCAGCAAATCCGGGTTCTATCACAGCTATAGAACTCGATTCTCTGAATAGATTTAAGTATCTATTTCTTGCTTTTGGAGCTTTGATCAGAGGATTTAAGTATCAGAGAAGGGTCATTGTGGTAGATGGGACTCACCTAAGTGGGAAGTATGGGGGTACTATGTTGGTTGCAGCCGCACAAGACGGTAATTTTCAGATATATCCATTGGCTTTTGGGATCGTAGATGGTGAGAATGATGAATCTTGGGAATGGTTTTTCACAAAATTGGCGAGCTGTGTATCTGATGAGTATCCTCTGGTGATAGTCTCCGACAGGCACGCCTCCATTATAAATGCGTGTGAAAAGGTGTTTCCTTGGGCAACCCGAGGAATATGTTATTATCACCTTCAAGAGAATATTGTCAAAAAGTATAAAGGGAAGCATCTCTTGTACTTGGTGAAAGGTGCTGCTTATGCTCATACACTTTACGATTTTGATCGGTACATGGATGAGATACGGAGTGCAAATCCGGATCTTGCTGAGTATCTAGAGGAAGCCGATGTGACCCTATGGTCTAGGGTTCATTGTCAGGGAGACAGGTACAACTTAAAAACGAGCAATATCGCTGAATCAATTAACTCCGCACTGAAGCGAGCAAGAGGATTTCCTATTCAGTTCCTGCTGGAGTTCATAAGGGAGAAGCTAGGAAGGTGGTACTGGAAAAGGAGAGGAGATGCTTTGAGTCTTACAACACAACATAGTCGGGGTGTTGAACACTTGCTTGCTGTCCGAGAGGAGAACGCGTATACTCTGAGAGTCCAACAAATTGATGGATGGAAGTTCTTTGTGAAAGGTGGAAATAGGGACTGTAATGTTGATCTGGAACTTCAAAAGTGTGATTGTGGTGTCTATCAAGTCGAGAAAATACCTTGCTCTCATGCTATAGCAGCTGGAACAGCAGCTGGTGTGCATATCTCCACACTTGTGTGGCCGGTCTACTCAAAGGATACTTTGTTTGCAGGATACTCAGAGAATATATATCCTTGTGTTGGACAACTTGTTGAGGCACGCACATGCTTTCCTCCGGAAGTAAAGCGTGGTCCGGGGAGACAGAAGAAATCAAGATGGCAATCTTGGTTGGAGCTATCCAGGATGAGAGGACGCAAACCCCGGAAGCAGCACAGGGTTTATAGGTGCTCAGTCTGCAAAGAAACTGGCCATAAGCGTTCACAATGTAAGAACTGACGTGGAAGACCTTTAAGTAAGTCGTCCAGAAGACCTTTAAGTAAGTCGTCCAACGTCTTAACTTGAATTTTCTTCTGGTTAGTCGTCCAGAAGACCTTTAAGTAAGTCGTCCATAAGAACTTCTGGTTAGTCGTCCAGAAGACCTTTAAGTAAGTCGTCCAGAAGACCTTCTGGTTAGTCGTCCAACGTCTTAACTAGAATTTTCTTCTGGTTAGTCGTCCAGAAGACCTTTAAGTAAGTCGTCCACAATGATTTTCTATGTTTTATGAACTTCTTTGTAGTCGTCCACAATGATTTTCTATGTTTTATGAACTTCTATGTAGACTCTATGTTATGAATTTATATGTTTTATGAACTTTTCTTTGCAAACCTTCTATGTTAAATCGTCCAAACTAATTCCAACAGTGCATTTAAAAAAGACAAGTTAAACATTACATATTCCGAAAGGTTACTGCACTACCAAACTAATTTCCTACGGAATTCTAGTTTGGTACGAGGATAGGTTACAAAAAACATCATCCTATCCTGACCCTGTTAACATCCCCTAATCTACCTAACAACAGTACACAAAAGCATCAAGTTCAAATACAATCGCAACAGCACACAATCTAATCATACGTTGCCAGGTTCTCATCATTGTCTTGGTTTTCCCATTCATGGCACATAGGAAGCTCTCGAAATATATCCAGAGCCATCTTCTCCATGATGGTCTTCCCGTGTTTTTTGTCAAACGCGGTGGGAAATTCTATCCCAAGAGCATGACATTCGATGTACTTCAGAGTGAAGGTGCCACAATCTCCAGCTCGGCACTGAGGTACTCCAACGGTTTGTCTCGCATATGTGTATGGCTCCAATGTGTATTGAACCTTTTGTTCGTCAGAGAGCGCGCACTCAACAAGCAGATAAGGGACCATTGTGACAAAAGGCTCCATTACCTCATCGAGTTCTTTAGGGCTAATATGAGAGACAATGTTGTCCCAGACGACGATGTGCCTCTTAGGGATCGATATCCATATAGCAATCCAATGCTGGTTCTTGAAGTTCACAGGTGCATAGATATCATCCACATCCACCCCCCAAACCTTCTTAGATTGACAAAAAGAAGGTATCAAGCCTGCATGATAATTCCACGCCCCACCAGGGAGTCTTCTTCCTAAACCGTTGGCATCAGGAGCGTCGCTCTTAAAATCAGGGTAGGAGGCCCTCCACTGCCGAGAAAATACATGATCAAGAAAGCACATTCTGTCGCTCCTGAAATGTTCTGGATGGTTTTGGTACCGTTGCCTCAGTAGATTAATAAAAGCATCCATTTGCTGCATATAAAACAATACAAGTCAAAAAACTACCAGACGACTTACAGACGACTTACAGACGACTTAGAGACAACTTAGAGACGACTTAGAGAAGACTTAGAGACGACTTACAGACGACTTACGTAAGATAACTACCAGACGACTTACAGACGACTTAGAGACGACTTAGAGACGACTTAGAGAAGACTTAGAGACGACTTACAGACGACTTACGTAAGATAACTACCAGACGACTTACAGACGACTTAGAGACGACTTAGAGAAGATTTAGAGACGAGCTACAGACGACTTACGTAAGATAACTACCAGACGACTTAGACGACTCCTAGACGACTCACAGACGACTCACAGACGACTTATATAAGAGTAAGAAAATAGCAGAAGACTTACATGGTCTGTCAGCCATTCTAAGGGGGTTCGGAGGACCTGATAAAATCGACTTGGACATCTACGTGGTTTTTTTTTCAGAGGCAGTTTATGAGAACTGCAACCACAAAATGTAAATAATCAAATGGAAGCTTTTTTTAATCAAATATAAATAAGCATATTTGTAACAGCAACTTACAGATCTTTTTGCACCCATGCAGTGAGCTCCTTCGACTTCATCTTGTCATAGGGTGCAAAAGGATCATAGCCTCTGCCAACCTATTTGTTTGGAATGATCTGTTTGGCAGTGCTGTTTCCCTTAAAAGGAGTTTGCTGTGTGGGAGCAAGCTTCCTTTCTCGCACACTTTTTTTACGGAGATTCACCAAAGCAGTCTCCTTCTTTGTCTGCCTTCTAGCTTCTTCAACGAGTAAATCTGAAGCGGTGGAAACTTGTTTGTCCAATATAAGAAGGCTAGGATCATCACTCGGTAAGTCGTCTGCAGGACTCACAAGACAGAGCTCTCTCGAGGAACTCGGTTCTGTAGTAAGACTCGGTTCTTTGGCTTCCTTCTGTCCTGCTTTCGCCCCATTCACACTTTCACTCTGCAATTTCGAGTTCACAGTGTGTTTAAAAACTATTAACAAAAGCCCTTACAGCAAAGATCAAATTCACACTAGAAACAAAGCACACATGTTCAGAATCAAGGCATACAGTGGTTCATCAAAGCACACTAGAAACAAAGCACACATGTTCATCAAAGCACACAAGAAACAAATCACATCAGTCCTGACTCTTCCTAACACATTGCCTAGTGACTCTCTTCTCTGCAATTTTGGGAGAGGTTTTGGTACTAACTCCGGGTTCGTCAACAGGTTTTGGTGGATTTGAAGTGGTTGTAAGTTGACGATCATCAGATGAACCCCCTCTGTTGGTGATTCCCACCTTCTTCTCCACAGCTTCCATCCTATCCGCCAGTAACTTGAGCTCCTTAAGACACGTCCCAAAGCCAAGATTAATGGCATCAGATATGTCCTTCAAGAACTTTTCAATCTGCTGATGCGTCATCCCTTCACTACCCGCCGCAGGTGTCTCAGCAGAAACAGAAGACCCTTTACGAGCTTTCTTCCGAGGTCTGCTACTTTCTTCATTCACAACACTCTCTGACTTCACGGGACTGATCACTTCATTCTTCACTGGAATCACTTCCATCTTCACAACCTTGCCAGTACCGGTGACTGGCCAGCATTCCATGGTCCACTCCCATCCAGGATCATTAAACATGACTTTAATTATGTTATCCGCGGCAGGGTCATCTACGTCTCCGTCCCATTTTGGAAACATTTCATCAAAATCCTTCTGAACGAAGTTCTTCACGATAGTCTGCAATAAATAAAAGATATAAACTTAGTTAAGTCGTCTGAGAAGTATTTTGTTCTCAGACTACTTAAAGTTAAGTCGTCTGAGAAGTATTTTGTTCTCAGACAACTTAAAGTTAAGTCGTCTGGAAGTCGTCTGAGTAGTCTTCTCACTTCCTGGAAGTCGTCTGAGTAATCTTTCAGCAAAAGACTACAACAATCTCAAAATCTTTTAAACAAAAGACGAATGACTTACAGTTGGAGAATATATTGTCCGAGAAGATATGGTCGGAGAAGATGTGGCCCCAAGCCGTTACAGATCTGCAAATCGAAGGGAAAAGAAGAATCAATACTAAAATATTTAGGGTTTTTCCGGCGGCTAAACGCCTTAATACATGAGAAATAACATACCGGCGGCGGAGTTTGGCAAACGAGATTTCAGATCTGAAAAAAAGAAGCGGACGGTCAGTTTAAACTACGAAAATACTCTACGGCATGAAGGAGAAACGAGATTCGTCGTAATCGGAGAGATTATCGGCGAAGATAACGGCGGAACACGACCACGGTAGGGTTTTCGTCTTATCGCCTTCGAAATCGCTGTTGGAGAGAAACGGCGCTAGGGTTTCGTAAAATTGTGAAATAGTGAAAAAAATAGCTTTTATATGTCCGGTAAATGATCCGGTTAGGTTAAAACGTACATTGGTAAAATTAAAGGTTCGGTACGATGTGGACGACTGAAATATACGTCGTCCGTGTAAATTATTCAACAGACGACTGAAATATAAGTCGTCCACACCCTAAACATAACCCCTAAACTTATTTATCTAATTAAACACTTCATAAAATCAAATCAAACTTGAAAAGTGTTTACTATACACAGAAATAAACACATATTGGTGAAAGCTAATTTTTGAAAAAAACATTTTAGTTTTCCAAGATCTAACCCTAACAATACATACAATACTACAACATATGTTTGCCAAACTCCTAAACCAAAGAATATAATAATACACTACTTCCACTCATCTATCTTCAAAACAAATCAATTTTATCATATCTTAATTTATATCACTTAAAACTGTTTATAATTACTTGATTTTTATTTTTCACGCATCAAAATATTTTTTACAAGATTTATAAATTATTTTTAAAATAAGCTGGTACCAGACGACTGAAACTTCAGTCGTCTAGACGACTTCCAACAATTCAGACGACTCAGACGATTTATTGAGGCTATATTCGTAAAAATGGCTTCTGTTTTTTTGTTTGGTCAAAAGGGGCTGAGCTGTAATTTCACTAGACTTTTAGGTTAGTTTTGCATTTGATTCAAGTTTGGGTATAGGTTTGGGATTAAAATCAAGTTGTGGGTTAGTTTTGGCAAAAACTCCAATAAACTATGTGCAAATCCCAGCAAATATACACCTACGTATAAATCATGCATCGAAGATCAATTCGAATATCATTTCCCGTACAAAAATGATACGTTGATCTGTCTGGCTTAATAATTATACAGAAGATCTGGTTCACGTCCATATTACATGCCCATCATATGCTTCATATCACATCACGTGCCACCTTGCTTAAACACCGGAATAAAGTTTGTATTCATCTTTCTAATTTTATTTTGACACCAAAAGAAAAACTTCCTGATTGTTGATTTAGTATTAGTTAATTAGAGACTCCAGGGTTTGCAAATTATTATATGATGGTCATGTGATCTTGAAACAGCCATGTTTTGCAAGGTATGATAGCTTTTTATTATTAAGTTATAATTATCTAAAAAACCGTTTTTTCAAAACAAAAAAAAAGTTATAATTGTCTACACTACAACCTAACTACAACATAATATTGACGAGAAGTTCTAAAAGAAACTAGAGAGAAATGAGATACATACGTGGTTATAAGGTCATTCGCATTAAGAACATTTTAAAGAAACAATTTCACCAAAAATAATAATAATAATAAATCTGGCTCTGATACCATAATAGATTTTTGGGCTTTCAACTTAAAATCAATTGGCAATTAATAGATTGGACCAAGTTCCTTATATATTATTCAAATCCCTTTCATATATCCGATGTAGGATCTTCTCTCCAATAGATTCATGTGAAAGATTTTCATTTTAGAGATTATGACATGACTTTCAAAATTTTGGAAATTCGTATTAAAATATTGTTATATTTGGTAAGAGATTTTTTTTTGATAGACTTCTAATTAATACAGATGCCCTAAATGATGGAGAAACCGAACAAACAGAATCAAGAATCAGATGTCACATGAGTCGAATAATCAACTAAAACAAGAACTAAGCTTATTAAATTAAAAAAAAAAAAGAAAGAACTACGCTCACCGTTCAAATCAAAACTAATAGCTATGCCGTTTTTCAAAATAAAAAGATTTATTATTTATGATTGGTCAAATATATTTGTTATATTATAGTGCGATTATTTCCTCAATAATTTAACTGCAATCATAATCCAATGATTCCAATCTGTGTTGTGTATATAATATACAGCATACTGCATAGTTTCACAACTCGCCAAAAAGTTAGCATCTGTATTCTCTCAAACCCGAAAGAATAACAAAACACTTAACTACAAACATGTTGCGTTTCGTGATACTCTCTCTAACTCTTGTTGCTCTCATCAACTCATCAAACATCCCTAAAACAGCAGCAACTCCACCCTCCAGATACCAAAACTACAAAACGTTCGTAAAAACCGCATGCAACTCAACAACATATCCTACAATGTGCTACAACTCATTGTCCTCCTACTCCTCCACCATCAAAGCTGACCCAATCAAACTCTGCACAACGTCCCTCAACGTCAACCTCAAATACGCCAAAAACGCCACGTTAGTCGTCTCAAACCTTCTCAAAAAGGCTAAGTCCACCTCCAGCCCTGAGGTCCCGGTCCTCAAGGACTGCGTGGAGGAGATGAAGGACACTGTCGACGAGCTCAAGCAAGCAATGGCCGAGTTGAAGAATCTCAACGGCGGAGGAATCTCAAAGGAGGAGCATCTAAAGAACGTGAAGACGTGGGTGAGCGCGGCGTTGACCGACGATACTACGTGTACGGGCGAGTTCGAGGAAGAGGAAGTGAATGAGGAGACGAAGAAGAAGGTGGAGAAGGCTGTTTCTGAACTTTCAAAGACTACAAGCAATACTTTGGCCCTTATAACCAATTATCTACGTTTCTAAATTAAACGTTATATTCAACTTCATCTCTTTGCATGTGCATGTGTACGCTTTCGTTTCCTTTCTATGTCATATATATTGATGTGAGCATGTGTACGCTTTCGTTTCCTTTCTATGTCATATATATTGGACATCAATTTAGCAAATATATATATATATATATATATTGGACATCAAATAAATTCTAAATTTTCGCATTGCATGTATAACTTTTCAGAATTACTTGACATGTATTTTTCTTTCCACAATGTGCATTTGAAGTACCAAAACTTTTCAAGAAGATTATTGTTTTGCTTTAAAAAAAGGATTAAAATTTTATGTGTTATATGGCAGTGTCAAAATATATATTTAAAGTTTTGTGTAACATCCCATTTCTTGTATATAGTGGTGCATTTGTTACTTTATTCGTGTGTTAACATGGCATTGTGTGTTCACATGGCAGGTCTCAGACGTGCTTCATTCCTACTGGCTACTGTTAAATTCGTTATGACAGTCATAAAATAATAACAAACGGTGGACTTTTTATGCAATGTCTTCTGAGTGAAAAAAAAGACAAGAAAGAGGCATCTATAAGACTATAAATACTGGACTAGAAAAGACGATTGATATTTAGAAATTTCATATAATATATAGTACCGAGGCTTGACTATATACTTAGTTTATGGATCAACATGTTAGAAGGATTCCTGTTCCATATCCCATGATGGACGGTTCCAATTGGGCCATTCGCCGTTGACCTTAGGACTTTTGCTATTAATTACGAGAAAGGATCTCGTAGATACTCCTAATTATCAGCAAGCATGAGTCTATAATCTAAACTAATCGCTCGATAGGAATCTGACATGTTGATCAACTTGGAGCTACCGGACTCAAACTCCCGACAAAGGATGCGTTCTTCATTGCCCCATAATACTTCTTTCTATAGAAAATCTTTGTCCAAAAACTTTTATAAAGCTATTTTGTTAACTTATGATTCGAGATGATTTATTTAGGTTTGTTTCGTTTACTTCTTTTTAGGTGAGATCTAGGCCTGCGATTTTGGTTTTCCGAAACCGAACCGAACCGTCGGTTTTTGGTTAACCGAAATTGTGAAGACTAATTCCGAAATTAACTGAATTAAATGTCGTCGGTTATTTTGGAATTTTACTTTTATTTCCGAAAAATTAACCGATATTTTATTTTATGTTAATTTCTAAAAACATTAAGATATTTCAGTTAAACTTGGTTATTTTGGTTAAATTCGGTTATTTTCAGTTTTTTCGGTTTGTTTTTTTGGTTATTTTCAATTATTTTCGATTTTTTTAAAATATTTTTTTTTAAACGAAAAAACAAACTGAACCGAACCGAAAACCGAATTATTTTTAAAAATTTTACCGAACTCAAATCTGTAACTAAACCGAAAACCAAAAATTTTGGTTCAGTTCGGCTGGTTCGGTTCGGACAAAATCCCTGGTGAGATCGTTATTCCAAAATTTCTTATCTCTTTCTGAAGACATTGTTGGGCCATACGCATATGTCCTTCAGGCCTATATATATATATATATATATATTTATATTTATATTTATATTTATATTATATATTTATTTGAATATTAGAAGGTTCGGGTCAAACCCATAATCCTTTTAGGTCCGAGACCACATTATGTAATATTAGTTTAATATCACTAACTCAGATGAATGAATATCAAAACCTGTGGGTTTGAAAGAGGATATTTCAAAATACTCTTCATGGCTTACAAAACTATATCACTAATCAAACATCAAAATGAAAAGCTTCAAACTATATAGACCGTAGATGATATAACAATGTGGCAAGAGAAACTGATATGACTCAGAACCAAACCAAAACACATTTCTTGAAAACACAATACAAACCAAATCCAAAAGTATAAAAAGCTCAAGTCCTCATGACCAAACCGTTGCAATATATTCAATGCTTGGAAGCATAGACATTGATCAAAGCCAAGGCATTACTCGTATCTTGCGCCACACGCACAATGTGTGCTTTGACTAAGCTTTTCAGCTCCCCATCCATGCCTTTCCCTCCAAACCCATCAAGACACGTGGTCTCATCCGTCAGCGCCGCGCTTGTCCACGTCCGGACATTGCTCAAACAGAACCAGAAGTCTTCTTTGCTCTCTCCTTCCTCCAGATTCTTCAACTCCTTCAGCGACTTGCTCAACCTATCAACAGTATCTCCCATCTCTTCAACACAGTCCAACACGGCCTCGTGCTGCCTCTTTGTGATTCCTTTGTAGTCAGTCATGTCCGAGATATATGTTTTGGCTGACTTCGCTCGGGCCATGCTAACAGCAAGCGCTGTCTCGGCGAGCTGAAGGGGCCGCTTCTTGATCTCGCTTGCGTAAGAAGACAGAGACTGAAAACATAGTTCCGGGTACGTTGCTGTCTCACAAGAGGATTTGATGAACTCTGTATCATCACTAGATTCCTCTCCAAGGTTTCTTGCCATGGCTATTGCTGCAGTGGACACACACAGAACAAAGAGAACCAGAGAAAGATCTAAAACTTTCGCCATTTTAGGTTCCTTTAACAGCTATGAGTGAGAGTAGCAGCAAAAGGGTTCAGGGATTTATAGAGAGGGAGGATTAAAGAATGTTCCAGATACATAAAAAAAAAAATCTAGAGCAAAAGCTGGAGTTAGTTGAAAAGTTAATAAATGTGAAGCAATGAGGGATATCAATAAGAGAGGATAAGCTGGAAAAGTTTGTCTTCACCTACAGTGTTTTTATTGCATCACATTATCTTTTGGAACCTAGCTTTCTACATAGGCAGTGGTGGGGTCCTAAACCACGTGAGGTATGACTAAACCCATGTTACTAAGCCATATGAAACATTGGTCACGAGATATATATATATCTGGCTTTTCAATTGAATAATGCAGCTTAAAAGTTTAATCTGACACTGGTTTTGAAGTCAAATCTTACTAAAAGACATCCCACGAGGATCTATAGACATTGAAAGGCACTTCTAATTACAGCTAACCAATTCGACGCGTTCGCACTCATGTGGTTCTTTCTTTTTCTCTGTGAACAAACAAGTTACCTTTCTGTATTGGGCCACGAGGGCCCCTCAAAGAGAGTTATTGGAGGACTCCCGACGCTGATGCTCAACGGTTCTCTCCTACAGTTAGGCGCATGCTAAAATTGAAACCTGTGATTGCAAATCTGATGTGTTGCTCAGTCGGTGATGGTATGTACCTCTACCTCCCTCTGGCATGATTCGTGGACTCGCTTTGGTCCGTCAATCTCACTCATTGGGCCACGAGGCCTCTAGCCTAGAACACTAGATATAGCAACCTTATCAGACCAACCCCATTAGGTGTGGGCATATTAACCGAAACCCGAATCCGACCGCAAAATCCGAACCGAAGTTAAAAAAAACCTGAACAGGTTTAGGATTCAACCAGTCCGGATTCCCGTACCTAATTGGTTATATCCGATATCCGAACCAATTACCCGAAGTACCCGAATATATATATGTAAGTTTAGGGTTAGTAATATATACTCAAACTTATTTTATGACCGATTACATGATTCATATACTTTACGATTTTGATTTATCTTTTATTACAAGTAGGATTTGCGACTTGTTTTCTCTTTGCTTTTCATGCCTAGAACTCAAACAGGAATATTCCGATTTGATTTCTGTTTGATTTTAATGTCTTTTTGATTTTGATTTATGAATAGATGAATTCTTTACCATTTTCTATTCAAGATAATACAAATAAAAATTGTACGAAGAAAAAGAATACATGCTCGTGTTCTTCAACGAAATAACAAATCAGAAAGATCATAAATCTTATATTAAGTTGTTCGATCTTTTAACTTCAACAGTATTGTTTCTGGTCTCACAGAATCAAATCAAGGATACATAGAATTATTTTTTATTTGTTACATAGTTCAGTTATACCCGATATAACCCGAACCTTAAAAACCCGAACCCGATCCGAAGTATAAAATAACCCAAACGGGTTTTGTATCTCTAACATCCGAAAACCCAAAAATCCGAACCACCCCTACCCGAACCCGAACGCCCCGGCCTAAACTCCATATTGAACCATCAGACAAAAAAAATGTTCATTGCCTCATGTAACAAGCCAGGAAACGTAGTCTTTGTGAGGAATCATGTCAAAAACATTCATTCCAACAACAATGTCGCCGCACTTGGCATACGATATCAACAAGAGCATTGAGCACATAGAAAAAAATTAAGTTAATCACATCGACGAAACAGTTTTCTTTCTAAAGGCCCTGGACGATCTCTTATCGGTACCACAAAGACATTGCTTTCTTCTGCTGACTACATATCCTTTGATTTGATTAATTATTATTGTGGTAAATCTGCTGGGATGAGGCTTTTAAGTGCTTGTTGTTGTTCATCATTATCGACCTTGGCTATCCATTCGCAGATAATATGGTTCACCTCCTCTGGGATCTCGTCGTGGGGACAATGACCTGCATTGACTTTTTTAATCTCCATACCTGGACAAAACTCCTTCAGTAAGGCCACTTTCTTCCGCGGATCCGATATGGGATCTTTCATTCCCTAGACACATCAATGAGACCAATGAATATTTTGATCATGTAATCCCTGATAGAAGCTAGAATGAGGATTCAATACATGTTAGACATCTTGATACCTGTATTACTAGAGTTCTCTCCTCAAACCCTTTGAGGAGATAATTCAAAGGAAGTGAAAGATCAAAGCCGAATATACTTTCCAGGACCATAACCACACCTGGATCTTGGGACTATTGTGCTTGTTAAGGTAAAATGTCACAGTCATCAATATTTTAACCTGTAGAACAAGAAGAAACTAATGCAAATAAAATGCTAAAAAAAAAAGGATACTGCTCTTAGCATTTCAGTGATCAAAAACTCATCAGCTCTCTCAGGTTTCTGCATCACCAACAAGCAATTGGGTTACCCCCAAACAACTTTGAGCAACTATAAACAAGATCTTCATATTACTTACAACTGGATAGCAATCCTTTAATAGCTTTTTGACATTGAATCGTAGGAAGAGGATAAGAAGTCTAGCACCCAGCTGTGCACCAAATGGAACTCGCCTTTCCTGAAAATAAAAAACATTAGGGTGTGTGAGAGACAGAGATAATTACTTAATGACATTCCTGAGCCAAAACTCTTCAGTAATGAGTGAGATATATACCTTAGAGACTGAGAGAGGAGAGTATCCAGGTATCACATTGCCAGCACTGTTAACAAGGATAACGGACTTAACCAACTCTGGCCAAAGAAAGGCCATTAATGAAACGAAATAACCTGACAAAGGCAAAACATAAGGACACAACTAGATGAGTGGCACAAAACATTTTTTGCCCCTTTATAGTACAGCTTAGTAACTAAGGGTGCATTGCATACCACCGATTGAGTTCCCTACGCAATGCGCTGGTTCATCAACCACTTCAATCATAAAATCCCGCAGTAGTTCTGACCATAATAGCTCGGTGTAAATGATATTAGGCTTCTCTGATTTTCCAAAACCCAAGACTGTGATGGTCCATACTCGGTTTTTGCTGTTTACAATACTGTCTACATTGTCACGGTAATGCTCTAGAAAAGCACCAAACCCATGCACGAGGAGAACAGCAGGGCCTTCATTGCCAGCCACTGTGTACTGAAACAAGGAAGTGCGATTACAAAATAATGACCAATGAAAGGCCATTGGAGTTGTGTGAGTAAATGATCACAAAACCTGAATAAGATAGCCTTTCCATCTCCAAATCCTTACAGAGCGTCTTTTATCATCAGTCGTCTCTTTATTTAGAGCCACAAGTGAATACCACTGCCCCAAAAAAAAATAAGATCAAATATTTTGAAAAAAGAGCATAAAAGCGTAACTCATGTGACTCTTTGTACCTCCATAGAGCACACAGCATCGGTTGCAGCAGTCACTGTAGAAGCTGAGTATCCAAATGGAGAAATAAATCCAGCGTTTCTTTCTTTCTCGTACTCTATTGCTTCATAGTGAACTCTTCTTCTGGATACAATACCAAGACAGAGCGCAGGTCCAAAAAGTTTGAAAAATGAAGCTCCGGGCCTAGTCTCCGCATCACGTAGCCTTGCATGAACCCTGGTCAGTATCAAAACCAAGATTAACCAAAATTCATTATATAAGCAAGCTTTCTTATTAATGGACATCACATACTCTTGCCAGTCGTCTCGACTTGTACCCTCCAAGTACCTCAAGTATCCTGCTAAGGCGTTCAGCACAGCCTCAGTTCCACCTCCAACAGTATCTCTATTTCTGGTGATAAAAGCAGAGTTGTTCACCTTCTTCCCTACAGTTTCATCAACATTTGGCTCCAAGTTCCTTTCCATTAGTATTCTTTCCGCGGATACACGTGCCATTTCCCTCCAGCTGTTTTCTTTCTCGCATAAGCTTTCCTTCATGTAGTCCTTCAGGTCATCGAGTGTTGGCACAGAACCTTGAACATGTTTCGTTTACCATTAGCACACAAATCAGATGTTTCAAGAAACTACTCAAGCAAGAAAAAAGCTTATATACCCCACTGCAGTTCACTTTCTGGAGATGATAATCTTACTGCAGGAACTGGCATAGTGACAGGCAGCGTTAGTTTCTTAAACTCTTCCCAAGAGTGTGGCAGATCCGACAAACTCTAGAGAACCAAAAACATATCACATAAGTAACTCAAGTTCAGAAACTAACATTCCAAAGGGAAGCAAATACATTTACTTGAGTCTCATAAAAAGAAGTCCTCCACACAACAACCCTCGGTGTTTCTCCAGGAAACGAAACTCCGTCCATTTTCTTCTTTACAGCTTCCACAACCTCACAGAGATGGTGTTCTACCTCTTCTTCCACAAAGACAAAGGGAGCTCGAACCTGTTACAGTCCAGTAAGTGCTGTAACAAATACTTATCTTGTCTGAAAACTGTTACCTCTTTGACAAGATCTTCAATGACATTCTCTGCATTCCCGTATCTGAGCATAAGATCTGATCCTTGCTTCTTCAAGGAGCTTCTCAACTCTTCCAACGCTATGATAGCTAGCTCTAGAGTCTCCGTTGTGTATCCTACAAATAAGCTATTGGATTAAACAACCAATAGAGCGAACACTTGGAAACTGAGTGATACTAGCTAAACACTTCTTGAACTTACGCGAGAGAATGCGACGATCGAGGACGTAGAGAGGTATGACGGCTCCGTGTTTGGACGCGGCGATGAGGCCAGGGTGATCATCAACACGAAGGTCTTGCTTGAACCACACAACCGCCGTGGAAGATTCATTCGTTGTGGAAGATAAACAACATCTGCATCGGTTCCTCCGGTGATCGGCGGGGAGATGATTCCGCCGGAGACGGTGAGGCAGTAAATGCGAGAGAGTGAGCGTTGCCATGAGGACGGCGGAAGAACAGAACCACACGATCAGTAGTTTCCATGAAACTGGAAGCAAACAGAGAGAGACAAGAGTTGTGGTGGAGAAGACTCGTTACAAGTGTGTGGTGTGTCAGAGCTACTGCAACGGAGGTCCAAGTGTGATCCTTAGGCGTAATCCTTAGGTTAGTGACAATATAATAATATTAATTATCCGACTTAAGCTAAGGATTGACCCGTCGCGAAGGGTTTTAAGGATTTGATCCTTGTGTACGTGTCATGCGTTGAGTGGGCCGGTTTCGTTCGTGTTGCGTTGGGTCAAAAATGGTTAACTCATTTTCGACCGACTGCGTAGAAAAAAAAGGGGCTCTCGAGAGAAGGCGACAGGAAGGGCGATTCCTCTCCGTGTGCTTTACGAAGGTAGATCTCTCCGTTTTCTTCTTGATTCCTCTGATTTTTCGATTCACAACACGTTATCTTCTTGCTTTGTCTCAATCTGGTTGGGTTACGGGGTTTGAATCGTTTTCGTTTAACGATTAGGGTTATGGGGTTAAAATTAGGGTTTCAAAACGATTTGGGTATAAAATGATTTGGGGTTTTGAGCTGGTTCAATGTTCTCTGTTTCGTTTCTAGTTGATTCCCTTTGATTAGGTCGTTGATTCCGGATAGAGTAGTTCGTTGATTCCGTTACAGTAGCTCGTTAATATTTAGTTTTTGCTGATGATTATATGGTTTCTACTGGGGTTTTTGGTTGAATTCAAACCTCTACCTAATTTGTTTGTAAGGTCGTTCACTCTTCTTGTAACTTTATCTTATTAGTTCTCGTTGAAATCGTTTTTTGATGATGATTATTGATGTCTAGCTATGTTCGTACTTAATTTCTTTCAGGTTATCCAAAATGGGACAAGATTACAGCTATAGTCAGCCCTCTTCATCATCAGAGTCTCTAGACATAACCTCTCTACTTGAAGCCGAATGTCCGATGTACAAGGATGAAGCTGACAGTGGCTACTGCAATTCATTGCCGCTTCAGTACACACATCAACCAGAGGCTGATGATGGAATTCCGACGACATGTTACTGTGGAGCTCAGCCTGTTCTGGGATGCTCTTACACGTCTCAAAACCCATACAGAAGATACTTTACGTGCGACAATGCGGATGATGGAGACTGCCACATTTGGAAATGGTGGGAAGTGGCAGTAATGGAGGAGATGATGGAGTTTCAGAGACAACTTAGGGATCTTAAGGTCCAACGTTATGAGAGTGAGCAGAAGGTCCTTCACCTTGAGAAGACGGTACAAGAGCTTTCCAACAACAAATCAGGAGTTAAGCTAACGGTCTGGCTGTTAGTTTTAATAGGTTTCCTGTTATTGATTGTGCGAGGCAAGTTCTCTCCTCTGTTTCTTTGTATTTTCTTAAATTTTGTTGAAAACTTTTAATGTTGTATCTCATGTTTTTTTCCAGGAATCATTGGAAAGGTTTCAAAGGAGAGTGTCGGTCCTCGGGATTTTCTGTAAAGGTATGATATTTTTTTAAAAGTCAATACTCTTGTTGTGTTTGAAATAGACTTTAGTTTGCTTGTAACTTGCAATCTGCTCTGATTTGAATTGCTTTAATTACATAGTTAGGAATTAATTCCGCCTTGCTTTGGTGTTAAATGATAGTTATTTGCTTTCCATCTACCCAACTGCTCTGATTTGATAGGCTTTAATTAGTAGGAAGTTAGCTTACTTAAGGGTCTTTGTCGGTAGAATAATGTCTCACACCAACTTGTAAACATGGCTAACATTTCCGGGTATGTAAACCTACTAACTAGTCAAATCCCCATTGACCTTGAATCACCCGGTAGCCAAGTTCCCGATGAGCCTGGTGAGAAGGTTAGGAGGAAATGGACTATCACAGATGATAAAATCCTTATTGGTGCGTGGCTTAACACCAGTAAGGACCCTGTGGTGAGCACTGAACAGAAAGCTGATGCTTTCTGGAACCGTATCGTTGACTACTACAACGCAAGCCCTCTCCTGGTGGGAAAACCGACAATTGTCTTAGAGGCTGTGGCTTCACAAGATCTTTGGATTTGGCACGCTTTCTTCGGTCCACCAGGTACTTTAAACGATATTAATGTCTTGGATAGGTCTCCTGTCTTTGATGACATTTTTGAAGGCCGAGCTCCCACGGTAGAGTATGTGGTCAACGGACACAACTATAACTTGGCTTACTATCTCACTGACGGTATCTATCCCAAATGGGCAACCTTTATCCAATCTATCACAAGTCCTCAAGGCCCTAAGGCAGAATTATTTGCTAAAAAACAAGAAGCAACCCGGAAAGATGTGGAAAGGGCTTTCGGAGTATTGCAATCTCGATTTGCGATTGTGAAGAACCCGGCTCTTTCATTGGACAAACAGAAGATTGGGAAGATTATGAGAGCATGTATTATACTACACAATATGATAGTCGAAAATGAACGAGATGGTTACATTCGGTACGATGATTATGAATTTGAAGAAGAAGACGGCCCAAGAAGTTCACGGGTCGGTAACGACATGCCTACAAATATCCATAATATTATCGGCATGCGGAACGATGTTCGCGATACCCAGGCACATCATCGATTGAAATATGATTTAATAGAAAATATTTGGAACAAATTTGGTGATTCATAATCATGTTGTATTTTTAAATTTAATAATCTTAATTATTTATAAGACCTCATGTTGTATTTTTATATTTAATCATCTTTTTATTTAGACATGTTTTATTAAAAATTTTCTATCTAAACTTTTTTTTTTAATAATATATTTATATATCTAAGGACTCCGGAATGAGACTCACCATTGGACTCACCATTTCGATTCGGATCCTTCACTATTCACACAAAAACAAAAAAAAAAAAAAATTAATATTTAACTACCTAAGGACTCCGCAATGGGACTCACCATTGCGGATGCTCTCAGTACTCACAAAGACAAAACAGCGAACACTCCAAACGACGTCGTACTACTTAACTTTTATTATTTTTTTCTTGTTTTGGTTAACGACATCATAATTTGGACAATATATCAACTTTTTTATCTATCGTTTTGTCAGTGCTTCCCACACTCGCTAACAAAAAGTCAATAAGAACGATCAAGAAGAAGCGTCCATGGAAGAAGCCAAGGGAGAAAACCAGTACAACTCCATAATAGTTCCTTCTGTACAAGAGATGGTCAAGGAGAAGATGATCAAGACCGTTCCTCAGAGGTATATACGGTCCGATCTAGACAAAGCCGAGATCACAGATGACTCTGGTCCAAGAACCGAGATCCCAATCATCGACCTGAATCTTTTGTGTTCTTCAACCTCCATGACCTCTGAGATTGACAAGCTTGACTTGGCTTGCAAAGAGTGGGGGTTTTTCCAAGCAAGTCTCAAACTTGACACTATTTCAAACCCATATAGATCTCAATTTTGATCATTGTGGCTTTTATCTGTAGCTTGTAAACCACGGAATAGACTCAAAGTTCTTGGACAAAGTCAAGTCGGACATTCAAGATCACTTCAACCTTCCCATGGAAGAGAAGAAGAAGCTATGGCAACAACCCGGCGAGATCGAAGGGTTTGGACAATCTTTTGTTGTTTCAGAAGAGCAGAAACTAGACTGGAGTGACATGTTCTACCTCACAATGCAACCTGTTCTATCAAGGAAGCCTCACTTGTTCCCCAAGTTACCTCTTCCCTTCAGGTTTCCCTTCAAAAAAATGTACTTGCCAAACATCCAAAACTCTTCTCTCTATTTTTAAATCATGGTTATGTTTTTTTCTTCAGAGATACACTAGAGAGGTATTCAACTGAAGTGAAAAGCGTAGCTAAGATCTTGTTAGCGAACATGGCGAGAGCCTTGAAGATCAAACCTGAGGAAATATTGGAAGAGTTGTTTGACGATGAGTTAGGACAGAAAATGAAGATGAATTACTACCCACCTTGTCCAGAGCCTGATCAGGTTATTGGTGTAACTCCACATTCAGATGCTACGGGACTCTCCATCCTCTTGCAGGTTAATGAAGTGGAAGGTCTCCAGATCAAGAAAGATGGCAAGTGGGTTACAGTCAAACCTCTCCCAAATGCTTTTGTTGTTAATATTGGAGACATGTTAGAGGTAAAGATCATATGGACTACAGAGAGAGGGTAACGTATTTGTAAATGGTTTTTACTATGGTTTTGTCATTGTAGATCATAACGAATGGGACATACAAAAGTATAGAGCATCGTGGGGTTGTGAACTCAGAGAAAGAGAGGCTTTCTGTGGCGGCGTTTCACAATATGGGAATGGGTAAAGTGGTTGGTCCGCTGAGAAGTCTTGTGGAAAGACAAAAGGGTGCGTTGTTCAGAAGCGTGACCATTGAAGAGTTTTTGAAGGTTTTCTTCTCCCGAGAGCTTGATGGAAAAGCTTTCCTTGATGTTTGGAGAATCTAAGGGGGCCCAATGAACTTTGTCTTCTCAGACTATTCCTGTTGTATTATATGTTGTACTATGTCTCTCTCTCTCTGCTTCAAAACTTAAGACAATCACCAGGAAATAACGAATTAGCATATTCCTGAAGTGTGTTGCGCAAAGCTCATTCTGATTAAGCAACATTCGGAGTCTCAAAAGACATACTTTCAAAGGAAAGACACTAAAACACTTACAGAAACATACTCGGCCTAGTGGTACCACTCTGATCAAATATAAAAGTTGTTAAACTTGGTAAAATATAAGTTTCGTTTTGAAAGAAAACATTGATACATGTTTAATATTTCCAACTTTATTAATTGAATAGGATTTTCATTTCTGTAGTTACCAAATACATTCAAATGATCTCTCAACATCCCTCCATATTTCCAAGGGTGCGCTTCTTTGGAAGATTGAGGCAATAGCTTTATAATGTTTCATGGTAACTGATGACAAAAAACTTTTCTTATCCGGCAGCAGAACAATCTGCAGATCTCTAGCAAAAAAATTGAGTTACTTGAAGTGAAAATGTCCATCAAGAATCCAGTAGAGAGTGTGAAACTCCACTTCTAGTAATTTGGATCATCCAAATGCCCAAACGTCTCGTTCCAGTGACTAGAAGCTTCTACCTGTGTCCTCATAGTCCAGATATGCTTTGCTGCATCTGCTTTCTCTTGCTCTTCCATAATTTTCTGCAATTGTCAAAACCATCAATATCTTGGTACATAACATACACTTTCAGATACACAATGGAAACTGCACCAATGTTAATGTTTTGTGTAATATTCGACATGGTGCAAAAGAACGATGTTACGCTTAACTTTGACGTAACTGAGTTTACACTTTACACCATAACTGAAAAGAAGTATGATTCACATAACTGAGGTTATCTAGTCTATTTGAGGTTATCTAGCCTATTTGATTTCCAATACATGATGCTAATGTTTAATAACCCTTGAGTAAACAAAAGTAATGAAGAATGAACCAGCCTTAAGATAGAAAACTACAAACCTCGGCTTCAGAAGAGCTTTTTGTCTTTAATGAAAGACAATCAAAGAGATCAGAGAACTTCTTAGTACAATCATCAAGTTTTCCAACCCGGTAGTACTGCTGCATTTGGTAAAATGGTGCTGCAAAGAGAGAGTCTTGAGTTAATCCTTAGGTTAATAGAGCATTAGAGCTAAGACAACGTTACAAGTAAAGTGAAGTCAACATAAACACCTGAAACATAATGCAAAAAGAGAACCACTCGAAACATATCGAGAGTAAACAGAGACGCAAGTATATAACTACAGATAAATCCAAAAATCATAAACTACCCTCTCCTTAAAGATCAAACAGTTGTCGGATTACAAAGCTGTTAAGCATTTTAAGACTAATCCTTTATTTTTTTTAAAGCCAACCTTGTGCTGACCCATTGACATTGCTGGTTATGTTGGACCATCTAGACATCCCTTCAACAGAACATACATTGCGGAAAATGGTTTCAGACATCTTTTAATTACCAACATTCCCATCGGTGGCGTAAAGCTAAACCGTTACTAGACTTTGAGGAAGGTTGTTTTTTTTTGTGTGTACAACAGGCAAAACCAAGCACGAAAACTACAAATCAGTTTGTTGACAAAGAACACAGTTCCGAAATGCAAAGAGAAGACTTTTTCTAACGGATGGATCAAAATCTCAATCAAGTTCCAATTTTTATTGCCTACGGAAGAAACCCACATGAATAAAAATTCAGATTGCAACTACTAGAGAGGGTATGTGATTATGTAGCAGAGCAGATCGGAGATGTAGAATCAGAGAATGCGAGCAGACAAGGGGGGGAAACAAGACGTACAGTAGCAGAACCAGAGAGCGTCGAAGCATTTCGTGCAGGACACGCGCCGCCGCACAGCTGAAGAGTCGTCCTTCTCCGTGCTCATCGTGTTTGCTCGGTGCGGGAAGAAGAAATGGATCTGGAAACGGGTCAGGTCGTTGGTTTGGTTTTCGGGTTTAGGGTTTTTCAGTCACCAAACTTATTATTATTTCTTTTCTTTTTTTGAAACAGGCACAAAGAAGACAAATAATTTAAAGAACATCGATTTTGCTACATTTTAAGGGGTTATTGAGAATTGAATTTGTATAGAATTTGTAAATTTTAAGAGTTGATAGATCTAAAAAAGTTATATGAATTGTGAAAATTATACACAATAACCCCTTTATTAAACTGTATCACAACTAAACGAGTTAAAAAAAATACTGTCTATGTGTGTATATATTGAGGCACAAAGAAGACAAATAATTTATTTGCTACATTTTAGCTTTCTAAAGTAAATCGATTATTATTATTATTATTATTATTATTTCGAAACAAGCACAAAGAAGACAAATAATGTTTTTGCTACATTTTAGTTTTCTAAAGTAAATCGATTTTGCTACATTTTAGTGAGTTTTCTTGGTTTATCATGCGGTTAGAGATAAGAATATTTGCACGCCATAACTATAGAAAGAAGTTTAATTAGGTATATGGAAAAGCACTGTACTTTTTTCATAAAACCCAAACTTAGCCCTTCAGGTAAACTTGGGTCTACACAAGCCATGTATCTTTTTTTTTTTTTCTATTTCTCTTACTTTGATCCCTCTTCTTCTTCGTTTGATTGTGGAATTCTCTGCCTCTTCCATTAATAAATAACCATTTTTATTTCTTTTTCTCTTGTCTCTCTTGTTCCTCATTGGTCGTGCATGTTCTCTGAATAAATGACTGTTTTTTTTCAGAGACCTCATTCAATCCACCCTAACTTTTTCAATGGGCTAATTGGCCAAATAACCATTTTCTGGGGATAGATTAAGGAAGTAGCGATGATTTTGACATATTTCATTGTCAGACTTTTGTGCTTCCTCCCATCCGGTTATGCCCTTTAAAGTAACAGGTTCCCAGTTCTATATTACAAAGTAAACTACGTGGTGGGTTTGTGTCTTACCGTGACAATCACAAAAACTTACGGAGCGCGTAACTGAGATGTATTCAACACATTATGGAAGGAGATGTAGATATAGGAGTAGATAAGAATCATAAGTTTACCAGAAACAAACGGCGAATTGACAACGATGAAACAAGTGTATTATATAGCAGTTACAGAAGGTCTATACTACATAGTATAAAGGGAATAGTATCCCTATAAATGTAGTTACAATTGAAAGAGCATGTAAATACTTTGGGTACAGTTGAAATGTGTATGATACAAGGAAAGTACGTAGTACTTTACCCAAATAAAGCCAAATACTCATGTTGTCAACTTCAGATAGGCAAAATCAGCTGTTACTATTTATTGTACAGACGAACTATTCCATATGGTATAAAACAATATCATAGCTAGAGTTGCGTGGGAGTTAGAAAGTACGGTACATGGGGTTGGATGAGGAGGCGGGTACATATAGCGTGGGGTATTTCTAATATAATAACGTCGACGTCAGGCTTGGGCATGGTCAACCAAAACCCTTGGAATGCAACAGCATGAAACAAACCATCAAATTTATATGAGTGTGCGTTCCATGCCACATGAACAATATATAATATAAACTTAGAATGTAATTTACCAATATAATCACTAACAAAGACAATGACTTCTATGGTTGGGGAGATACAGTGACATAATTAATGGAATAAATATCCAATAATGGCTTACAGCTACTCCATATTAAGGAGTAGGAGGAAGCCACATAAATAGGTAGAGTTAGTAAAGATATTTTTACTGTATAAAGTTAAACAAGTGGTGTAAATTAGTAGTTGTATCAATAAATGTTGTACTCCATCTATTTATCAATGTAAGTCCATCTGAAGAAACTCATAAAATTTAAAATTAAGGAAGATGGCAAGAGAACACCTGAAAGTCAACACTAAACCCAAGCTAGGGAAATATAAACCCCAATCACAGTACTAGATATGTGTTATAGTGTTACGTACACATTTACACCGTCCATTACGAGGACAGTTAATTTCCTATAGACACATTCCTTTTTAAAATGCTATGCTAGGTATATTTCATCCACAACTGGGCAACATGCAATACAAAGCTAAGAGGAATGAGTAGACATCATTTGGAAGTAAACACTAAACCCAAGTTAGAGAAATATAAACCCCAATCCATTGGCAAAGCAACCCCAAATCCGTTGGTAATAGGAAACGTAGGGAGAAGCTCACGTACAATTTTTTTTCCATATAATATAAACTATGTTATTTTCTATTTTTCATATTCCATATAAGAGTATTTTACATACAATATAAATGTAATGGGGATGGTAAGAGAACACTTGAAATTAAACACTGAACCCCGCAAGAAAACATAAAACACAATCCATTACTAGATATGTGGTGTATTGTTATGTACATATTTGCCTTATTCATCATAATTTCAAGGCTACTTTTGCCATAGTTCAGCAAGGATGGAGCAATATGAAATACAAATGTAATGGGAATGGTAAGATAACATGTGAAAGAAAAAACTAAACCCAAAGTAGGGAAATATAAACCCTAATCAATTGGCAATCCAACTATTGGGGAACTTAAACCCACCTACCATTGGGTTTGCAGCCTTTTCTTGCCAGTGGGTTCGCAGCGTGTCTCAAACAATCTACTTGGAAGCTCTAATTCGTCCATACAAAACCTGAAGAACAAAAAGCAATAGAGTCAAAGAGTGAAGATGGTTCACAATGTAATATGCAATATAGAAATGAATAATGAGGTAAAGTGAGTAAGAACCGACAACTGACTGGAACAGTATATCATGTGAATGTACCATTCCATGTGGAATGAAATATGATGAACCGAATACTATTCCACTTAATATGAGACGCATCAGGCGAAATATACAGATACGGTAATAGACTTAACATATATGTGTTGCAGATTGCATTCCACAAAATATTCGATATTTCTACACCATGAACTATGGACAACAAAGACAAAAAGCCCAAATGAAGCATAAAGTAGATTAACGACATCAGTCTGAAGCACCCCCAAACACAAAGCGAAACAAATCAAACATTATCACAACCGATACTATCCTACATGGAATGGTTGATTTGGATACGAATACTATTACATTCAAAATAGAAATATATCTAAAATTTCATATTATGTGTACTGACAAGCCAAATCTCAACAATGATATTCTATACATCTTCGTATAGATTACTATACCAGATAGATTGCATCATCTACATGAAACAATTCAAATTTAAGAAACCTTCACGCAACCCGGAAAAACTCGAACCCTATATTGATTTGAAAAAGTCTGATATGCTACGCCGGAATTTCGTAACCGGAAGAATTGTTGGTTTACAACAGAAATGATGATACAGATTTAACAATTAAAACCCCTAATTTTGCCAAGATCTAAAATAAAATCAGAAAAACAAAGACAAAGGAGAAAGAGAAAGAACTTACATCGTTGTCAAAGATCTGAGAAACCTGATACTCTGTCAAGTTGGAGATGCCGGCGGTGTTACTCCCCTCCGCCGAGACCATCGCGCAAAACCGAACCACCGACGCCCGTAAAAACTAAGCCGATTAGAAGGGAAGACGACGGAGATGAAAACTTGAGTGCAGTGAGAGGCAAGCCGTAGGAGGAGATAAACAGCAGGGTGTTTTAGAATTCCAGAAACACCCGATGAAGAAAGTGAGAAGGAGAAGTTGTGTGGAAGGGAAGAAGACACGAGTAACTTAGAACAATAAATTTTTTTTTATGAGATAGAAGGTTAGCCGGTTAATTGAGAAGGGTAGCATAGTATTATTATGTATATATGACGCCGTCTATATATCTGTTAGGTAAAACCACCAGTGTGTGAATTATCATTTTTTTCATGTCTATAGCCCCCAATTTCCCTTTTTCAATTGGCATTCAAAGTACATTTATAAAAATTGATATATATATCTAGATATTATTGTTGAAGTATTGGTTGAAAGACTCCAGGAGAACCAGAAGGTTTCGGCATGAAACCGGGTCTGATGATTAGACAGTCAATTTCGGTTTAGAAGTCGGTTTATGTTTAATGTAAAACGTCGTCGTTCGAGTCTTCGTTCTTCTTCTTTAAAAGTCTGTAAAGGTTGTTACAAATTAGTCCACGCAGAGAGGCCGTTAGAGGTTGTTATCTTCGACGTGTGACAAGTTGTAATCGAGTCGAGTGTGAGAGCGGTGAGCTTGGGAAACACGGTGAGAGAGAAAAGAGATAGACGAGAGAAAACTAGAGAGATTAGAGAGGAATCTACGGGGGTGAGAGTTCTCTGTTTTCTTGGGGTTTTCCGGTGAGTGTTACGGCGGCGTTTGTTCACTGAGCTTAGTGAATTCCGAGGAGATCCTCGGCCAGACGTAGGATCGCGGTTTGCGTCCGAACTGGATAACATCTCGTCGTGTTCATTAGCTAGATTCTCTTTTACTTCTCTTCCACGCAAGATCGAATCAACACTTCTCGATCGAACCAAATACCTAACGAATCGCAAGAAGTGGTATCAGAGCCAGGTTCTCTGGTAACTGGTTCAGATCGAAGAAGGAGTGGTGGAAGATCTGGTACTATTCGAACTCAGATCTCGCGATGACGTCCGCGAAGATCAAGATGGAGAAGTTCGATGGAGTGGTTGATTACAACATGTGGAGAGAGAGATTACTGGCAAATCTCGATCTTCTAGGTCTGACAGATGCTCTTCAAAGTCAGGAAGAAGAGCTGAGGAAAACTGAATCCAAGCTGAAAGATCCATCAGTCAAAGA
Source organism: Brassica rapa (assembly GCF_000309985.2). Lineage (NCBI taxonomy): Eukaryota > Viridiplantae > Streptophyta > Magnoliopsida > Brassicales > Brassicaceae > Brassica > Brassica rapa. The sequence continues at coordinate 27,070,431 of NC_024797.2, forward strand.
CGGGGATACTGATTCGGAATCACCCAAGAAACCTGATCCGCTGATTGCAGAGAAGCAACGGAAGGTACGAAGCACGATCATCATGAATGTTACTGATACTATCTTGAGAAAGATCCTGAAGGAGAAGACTGCTGCTGGAATGCTCAAGGTTCTGGATGCTCAGTACATGTCATTATCGCTGCCTAACCGTATGTACCTAAAGCAGAAACTATATGGTTTCAAAATGAATGAGTCTATATCCATAGAGAGCAACATTGATGAGTTCCTAAGAATCATAACTGATTTGGGAAACGTCATGGTGGAAGTCTCGGATGAAGATCAAGCTATACTGCTGCTGATGTCGCTGCCAAAGCAGTTTGATCAACTGAGAGATACTTTGAGATATGGGAAAGAGATGGTAACTATGGATGAGGTGATGAACTCGATTCATTCAAAACAGCTTGAATTCAGTGTGAATGGAAAAGGAAATAAGAATCAAGGAGAAGTGTTATACTCTAGCTCAAGCTTTAGAGGGAGAAGTACCAAGCGTACTCAAGGTCAGAACAAGTTCAAAGATAAGTCCAGATCAAAGTCAAAAGGTAAAGGGAATAATCCAACTTGTTGGGTGTGTGGCGAAGAGGGACATTTCAAGAGAGACTGTCCTAAGAGAAGTAGTCATAAGGGAAAAGAAAAAACCTCTGAGTCTGGAGAATCTTCGTCTGTTACCGGGGTTGACTACATTGAGTCGTTAGTTGTTACAGAAGCAAACTTGGCAACAACAGTAGACTTCAATGAGATTTGGATTTTGGATACTGGGTGCACATTTCACATGACACCTAGAAAGGACCTGTTTACTGAGTTAGATGAAGGTGCTGGAGGTTCCGTAAGGATGGCTAATAACAGCTTATCATCAGTACAAGGTATTGGTACTGTAACCTTGAAGACGGCAGAGGGTCAATACATCTCAGTGAAAAATGTCAGATATGTGCCTCAGTTTTCAAGAAACCTGATATCACTTGGAGCTCTTGAGAGTAATGGATGCACATTTGTCTCTGAAAATGGAGTCCTCAGAGTAAAGAAGGGATGCAGAACAGTTCTTAAAGCTACTAGAGAAGGCAATCTGTACTACTTACAGGGAAATAGTCACAGAGGAGAAGTGAATGCAGTGAGTGTACAAGATGAGACGCATCTCTGGCATAGCAGACTGGGACACATAGGTCAGAAGGGAATGGATGTACTGATAAAGAAAGGATACTTAGACAAATCAAATGTATCAAGCATCAAGTTCTGCGAAAGTTGTATTCTTGGGAAAGCTCATCGTGTAAGTTTTGCGACTGGTAAACACACGAGTGATGTTTGCCTTGGTTATATACATGCAGACTTTTGGGGATCACCGTCTGTTCTTGCGTCTCTTGGAAAATGTCATTACTTCTTGAGTCTGATAGATGATTACTCAAGAAAGGTGTGGGTATTTTTCTTAAAGACAAAAGATCAAGCTTTTGAGAAGTTTGTGGAATGGAAGTTGCTAGTCGAGAATCAAACAGGTTTAAAAGTGAAGAAGCTAAGGACTGACAACGGTTTGGAGTTCTGCAACAAAGAGTTTGATGAGTTCTGCTCAGAGAATGGAATTGGTAGACATAAAACCATTCCATACACTCCACAACAGAACGGTGTTGTGGAGAGAATGAACAGAACAATTCTTGAAAGAGTGAGAAGCATTTTGAATGAGAGTGGCTTACCTAAGGTGTTTTGGGCTGAAACGGTTAACACAGCAGTGTATGTGATAAACAGATCTCCTGCCTCGGGGATTGGTGACAAAGTACCTGAAGAGGTTTGGTCTAAATCAGTCCCAAAGTTAGATCATCTGAGAAGATTTGGCTGCGTATGTTACTATCATTCAGATAGTGGAAAGCTACAACCTAGAGCCAAGAAGGGAATCTTCATTGGCTATCCTGGGGGAGTTAAAGGCTACAAAGTGTGGTCTTTGGAGGATAAGAGAGCGGTTGTGAGCAGAAATGTAACATTCAATGAGGAAGAGTGTTACAAAGATCTTGAAAAGGTTTCAGTAGAGAAGAAGGAGAAGAACACTATGTTCTTGGATTTAGTTCTCTCTGAAAGTGAACTGGATGATGACTCGGGTGGAGATGTACTATCAGAATCCCAAACTGAGAGTGTCGATGACACAGGAGAAGCGTCAGAAAGTCATGACCCACACTCTTACCAACTTGCCAGAGATAGAATCCGTAGAGAAGTAAAGCATCCGAAGAAACTTGATGACTACGTATATCTGGCAATGTATGTGTCTGAAGATGGTGATTGTGTGGAGCCGATTGACTACAAGTCAGCTATGAAAGATCCACAAAAGAAGAAGTGGATTATGGCTTCTGATGATGAAATGGATTCTTTGAACAAGAACCATACGTGGGATTTAGTGAAGAAACCTAAAGGAAGAGCAGTGATAGGATGTAAATGGATTTACAAACGCAAGCCTGGGATTCATGGAGTTGAGGAAACCGAGATACAAGTCTCGTCTGGTAGCAAAAGGTTATGCTCAAAAGGAAGGTGTAGACTACAATGAAATTTTCTCACCAGTTGTTAAGCATGTGTCTATAAGATACTTGATGTCGATTGTGGTAAATGAAGATCTTGAGCTTGAACAATTAGATGTGAAAACTGCATTTCTACACGGAGACCTTGAAGAAGAAATATATATGAGCCAACCTGAAGGTTATGAAGTTGAGGGAAAGGAACACTGGGTGTGTTTGTTGAGAAAGTCTCTTTATGGATTGAAGCAGAGTCCTAGACAGTGGAATCAAAAGTTTGATCAGTTCATGAAAGAGATTGGTTTTCAGAGGAGTTGTCATGATCAGTGTGTATACATAAAGTATACTACGGATGGGAAAATCTATCTGCTCTTGTACGTCGATGATATGTTAGTGGCGTGCAAAGACAAGAAGCAGATACAGGCTCTGAAGGATCAGCTGAACTCTCGGTTTGAAATGAAGGATTTAGGAGAAGCGAGGAAGATATTGGGTATTGATATCATCCGAGATAGAGCTCATGGAACCCTGAAACTGTCTCAAGCTGACTATATGAAGAAGGTTCTAAGGACTTACAACATGGAGAGTGCTAAGTCTGTGAACACTCCAATAGGAAGTCATTTCAAACTAAAAGCGGCAACTGAAGAAGATCTTAAAGCCGGTGAAGCATGTGACGATTCAATCCCATACTGTAATGCTGTTGGAAGTTTGATGTATGGTATGATCGGTACAAGACCTGATCTTGCCTATGCTGTTGGTCTCGTGAGCAGATTCATGAGTAATCCATTAAAGGAACACTGGGAAGCAGTAAAATAAATTTTGAGGTATGTTAAAGGAAGCACTGATGTATGCTTGAAGTTCAAGAAAGGATCAGAGTTCCGGCTATATGGCTTTTGCGACTCTGATTATGCTGGTGATTTAGACAAGAGAAGGTCTATATCAGGTTACACGTTTGTTTCAAGTGGTGGAGCTATCAGTTGGAAGTCAAACCTTCAAGCTGTAGTGGCCTTATCGACCACAGAAGCTGAGTTCTTATCCATGACTGAAGCGGGAAAAGAAGCTATATGGTTGAAGGGTCTGAGTTCAGAGTTTGGCTACAAACAAGAACTTATGGAGCTGTTTTGTGATTCGCAAAGTGCTCTAGCTTTAGCGAAGAACAATGTTCACCATGAAAGGACGAAGCACATGGCTACAAAGCTAGGCTTCTTAAGAGAGAATGTTGAAGATGGTAAGCTGCAGGTTTTGAAGGTTCATACTAGTGAAAATCCTGCAGACGTGTTCACCAAGACTCCTCCAGTAGGTAGGTTTAAAAACCTGTTAAGCCTACTCGGAGTCTCTGCCTGAGGAGCAGAGGAAAAACACGAGGATCGGAGTTCATCTAAGCTCAGTTTGGTCGTCTTACAACCAAGGTGGAGTTTGTTGAAGTATTGGTTGAAAGACTCCAGGAGAACCAGAAGGTTTCGGTATGAAACCGGGTCTGATGATTAGACATTCGATTTCGGTTTAGAAGTCGGTTTATGTTTAATGTAAAACGTCGTCGTTCGAGTCTTCGTTCTTCTTCTTTAAAAGTCTGTAAAGGTTGTTACAGATTAGTCCACGCGGAGAGGCCGTTAGAGGTTGTTATCTTCGACGTGTGACAAGTTGTAATCGAGTCGAGTGTGAGAGCGGTGAGCTTGGGAAACACGGTGAGAGAGAAAAGAGATAGACGAGAGAAAACTAGGGAGATTAGAGAGGAATCTACGGGGGTGAGAGTTCTCTGTTTTCTTGGGGTTTTCCGGTGAGTGTTACGGCGGCGTTTGTTCACTGAGCTTAGTGAATTCCGAGGAGATCCTCGGCCAGACGTAGGATCGCGGTTTGCGTCCGAACTGGATAACATCTCGTCGTGTTCATTAGCTAGATTCTCTTTTACTTCTCTTCCACGCAAGATCGAATCAACACTTCTCGATCGAACCAAATACCTAACGAATCGCAAGAATTATTATCACAAGCCAGATTAGCTATGTATCGAGACCCAACTTGTGACAGTTTATTTTTGGTTTATTTTACTTTTCTGCTGATAAAGGGTATTTTTCTAAATTGTTTTCATCTTCCAATTGTGAAAATCAGGAAAATCTGAACAATAAACAAAGTTGCAGTTCGTATACATCATCTTCCTCATCGTATCTTCACCTTCTTTTGATTATTACTCTCTACGTTGTTGTGGAGTCGTAATTTCACATACTCTCATTGCATGATTCTGTAAATACTTTTGAAAAACAACCATCTACCTAATTACCACTTTATCTATGTATATACACCCAAATGATTATAGAGATAATTGTGCTCTTGTCAAAATAAAAATAAATGGATAAGCATCGCATTTTTATTCAGTAATTCAGTTAATAACTAGGGTAGTCCCGCCCTACGGGCGGGTAAACGAATAAACAAATAATATAAATTACTTAAAATGTTTAACTTATTTTTTAACTGAAATTAAAATTTTCATTTTTTTATTAAAAAAAGTTGTCTATTTATTTTAAAAATCATAAACATAATAATATTAAAAAATTTATAGGAGATTAGTATTTTGCTTTATTTAAATGTTTGTTTTAGTTTAACTATAGTAATATTTAGAATTAGTTTTGAAAAAATTGCTCGATGAGTTTAGTGAAGTTATAACTTGTAATAAGTAGTGCAAAATTTGATCCATTCAAGTCAGGTAGACTTCATACAAGTTCTTTGAGCAATGAATGCTGCTCTTCTACTTTCCTCCTTGTCTAGTTACACTTTGAGCGAACTCGAACTTGAGGCCTTCGATAGATGAGAGATTAAATTTAAGAACTTGTTGAGGGAAGTTCATATTTTTTTGATTAAATTTTCTCAGTTATTAAACTCCTAATGTGTTGTTATAGAAACGGGTAACTACATCCTTATGAGAAATTCATCTTTACAAAATGTATCAATTTCGTAAAACCTTAAAAATATATTAGTATAAATTAACCATGAGTCAATCTCAATGCATTTTCTTCCCTAATTGTATTAAATTACACAATAGAAATAAATGTCTGATATCGAGTATAAAAAACTTTGATTCTCGAAACCCTTTTTACTTTGATTGTCTGGGAAATTGGATGCATTCTTTATTGAAGTTTTGAAGAAAAGCTATGATCGTTGACTATAGAAAAAGTACACAAAAAAACAACATATATGGATCAAAAGATTGGAGAACATTCATTAAAAAGAAGAGAGTATTCATATGGCACAAAACAACAACACACAAACGTATAACCTGGAGATTATTCCATCAGGGAGAATAGGAACGGTGCGTAAATATCCTCAGCTATCACAATCAAAAGGAGACAAAATAAACCAACCTAAATAGCGTTTATCCAATTTCCAGGAACAACCTAGTTTTTTCACATTATAGAACATAGCATGCCTCTAATCTCAGACCACAAAACCTTCTTTAGAACACAAATTTCTGAGTTGTCTAAACTTGAAAAGAAATGATACATCAAAAGGGTTTCTCTCCCGGGGATAATAAAGAGAACACCATTCCACTTCATTCTTATCTATTAAAGATTCCCTTAGATTCAGTAAAAGCACTTTCTTTCATACAGTTTCTCCAATTTGTTGTGGATATGTCTCTGCCGTGAGGATTCAATAGACATATTGGCCGCAGTCTCTGCAAGAATTCTCAACGCTGTTTCCTCTACTTTCTTTCCGCCAACTTATGGAATACTGGAGCTCTCTTACTCAGCGACTTAAAGTCCTCCTGAGACAGTGTGATGCTCTGAACATAATGAAAGCTGTAGAAACAATAATTTGATAATCAATACATGAACATAACATAATAATTTGATAATAAATACATGAACATAAAAAAATCATCAAACGCATGAAAAACATCTTCGGAATGTGTTAAGAAATATTGTTGAATCAAAAGACTGTTTATTCCGACTTTAACACAACCTTTGTTTTTAAGCACATGATGTTTATAAGTTTTCCACCGAAATTACCTCGGCGTCGAGGAGGATCATGTCCACACCCATAAGCTTTCGACCGCGTTTGACGTTCATGGCTTCCCAAAACCTCATAAGTCGAACCTCGACGGAGGAAGAACACCGATCACCTGGCACCGCACAGCCTTCGAATCACCAAGGAAGAGAGATCCATTCACCATTACACTGCAATAAGAAGTTTCAATTGTTATTAGGTTTTGTGAGGATTATGTTTACGGTATGGAGTCGTACCTTTATAGCTCTAGATGCACCGCCTAGAAGAGAGGGGAGATGCATTGAATGAGAGATCGTGGTCGATGTGGGTCGAATGAGTTAAGAACCTTGTTAATGGCAGTGAATCAATTCAGACTCTAACGTCCCAATGGAGAAGAAGAGGAGACGAAACAACACTTAATCATCCCGATCAATCCAATTGACACCAGCATCTCAAGCTTTCGAACGGAGGAGAAGAAAAAACATAATGAACCCTACATTCTGAGCACACGCGGGTTGAGAAGCTTAGTCACTTGCTATCAGGATGGGTTTCATGACAAAACATAAAGCCCACACACATAACACGGCCCACTTCTGCTGCTTCCGTTAATGAAACTGTGCGTTTTCAATTAAATGGACACGTGTCGAATATTACTTCATCTATTTGTTGCGCTGGCAGCCTAAAAAGAGAGTTGCCTTCTTCTTTATGTAATAAGATATATACATTTAATTTTTTTACAGATTTCTGTGAGCTCATAATAAAAAAACTGATAGAAATTAATTAATTAATTATAACTGAAAAATTTGATCGTTAGAGAATTTTTCACTAATACTAAAAACGATACAAATTTTCTAAAGGTTAAAAATGATGGGAATAACTATTATTAAAAATTAACATCTTCCCCGAATGGATAAAGCTTTAGCGGAAAAAAAAACATTATTATTAAAAAATGAAAAAAAATTACCTATACAAAAAAAAATGGATCAAACGATTTTGATATCGTTTTGTGATTGTTAATTAACAATGGTGATATTAGCAATCAAACACAGTATTATACAGAGCAAACTATTGATTAATTTTTTTATCAACAATATTGGACAAGTTAAACTATATTTTAAAACTTTTTACATCTCATATATAGATTAAAGCTGAGAATAATTATTTGGCAAATACATTGAAGACTTGATCAACAGATTAAATCTAAGAAATACTTACTTGGCAAATACAATGATGACAATGTATTTTTTTGGTCAACTCATAATGTAATCTGTTCATTAGTTCATATGAGCGCCTCCTTAGCAAAACATTCGAGGATAGGCCCTCTTTTTGCATACCGTCGTCATCTATGTGACATAACAATTCTCAAAACTAGGTCAAACGTGCGATGATGTACTATTAGACATGTGAAAATGGATTCTGACAAAGCCCAGACCGTGGATTTCAGAAAAAGCACCGGAGAGGCCCACACAGAGTTGTGGTAGTTAGGGAGGAATATTAGTCAAAGTTTTGTATGTTCTCAGTCAACCAGATTAGACCAAAAGAGATGTATATCTGTAATGTTACTGTAGAGTGTAGACTAGAAAAATAAAAAAGGCAATTTGGCATGGCTCAAACGTTACGTTTCCTGTTTTGCTTTACAGCCTTTTCCATATTTTCAATATTATCCCAAATAAAAAAATATAAACCCATTAGGTGCGTGAACAAAAATGTCAAATACAAACTATTCACTTAACCAGGTAATTAATTTCCGAATAAAGTCGTGATTTTTACCTATTTTCTAATTCATCACAAATTTAAAATATTTCAATTTAAGTAAGTTCAAAACCATTAGTTGACTGAAGGGAAATGAAAAAATACCAAACCATTCACTTAACCATGTAATTAGTTTTCGAATCAAGTCGTGATTTTTAATATATATACCCATTTATATTATTAAAATCTGCAGTTTTCAATCTCTTTTCTTTTTCTTGATTATAAAATTATAATATCCATATGGTTTATTCCATTTTTTATTTATTATTTATTCCCAAAACCCTAATTTCACCTTCACCATAAGAAATTTCTCCCCAAACTTAAACCACCCTCTAGAAAATAAAAATCAGATCTTACTTTTTTGATTATAGTTATCGATGTTTTAGATCAAACTTTCTGAAATTAAGATTGAATCCTCACATGGAAGCTCAGCTCTGTTTGTATCTCTTTCGTAGCTTCTACTGATCTCTTCCCTGCTCAGTCCCTCAAAAGACTTCACCTTTCATTTTCACTCTTATCTCTAAATCTTAAAACTTTATCGAGCTTGTACAAAAAAAAACAAGCTTGAATCTTTCGTGATCACCAAGATTCAGAGGGGATCTGAGGGATTCTTTTGTTCTGTCTGGGCCATACTCTTTTGTCGGAATCTCTCCCAAATCTTTATGTCCGAATGGAGGAGAGAGAAGGAACCAACAACGTCACCAGCTTCGGTCTGAACCAACAACAACAACATGAAGCTGCTGCTTCTTCTTACCCGATGGACCCACCACGACCCGATAACCCGAACCCCTTTTCCGCCCCACCCATCACTTCTTCTTCCTCCGCCGCCGCGGCTGTGGAGAATGCGGCTCCTCAGTTCAGCTTAACAATGCCGGCGGCGGAGACCGGCTCCTCCGAGCAGAAAAAGAAGAGGGGAAGGCCGAGAAAGTATAACCCCGACGGGACTCTCGCGGTGACTCTCTCTCCGATGCCAATCTCCTCCTCTGTTCCTTTGTCGTCGGAGTTTCCTCCTAGGAAGCGAGGAAGAGGACGTGGCAGGTCTAGTCGGTGGCTCAAGAAGTCCCAGATGTTCCAGTTCGACAGGAGTCCTGGTAATAATAATGTCTAAACTCTTTGGAACCTTCGATGGTTGTCTGTTCAGAGTTAGAAATGTAGCAGCTTAGTTAGTTATGTGACTCATATGGATCTATGCTTGTTTTGACTTGTATGAATAAGAAGTGAACTTTTGAGTCAGAGGTCATAAGGTAGTGAAAAAAAGTATTGGATCAATAACATCTCATTTTATATTGTCTATGTGTGTGTATATATTGTCTCAAGTTTGATTTTGACTTGTTTTGTTTCAGTTGTTACCAATTTGACAGGTGCAGGAGTTGCTGCCGCTGCAGATTTTGCGGGAGCAAACTTTACACCGTATGTGCTCACAGTAAACGCTGGAGAGGTATGTGTTTTTGTTTTCAATAGTCACATAGTCTTTAGGCACTGGAGCTCACACGCATGGATGTGTGCAGGATGTGACGATGAAGATAATGACATTCTCTCAGCAAGGTTCTCGTGCTATATGCATCCTCTCAGCTAACGGTCCCATCTCCAATGTTACGCTGCGTCAATCTACTACATCCGGTGGTACCCTAACTTACGAGGTCTACTTCTTCCGTCTTCTCATACACACTTAAAAAAAAAGTTTTGCTTCAACTGTGTTTGTATTGTGTGATCAGGGTCGTTTTGAGATTCTCTCTTTGACGGGTTCGTTTATGCAAAACGACTCCGGAGGAACTCGAAGTAGAGCTGGTGGTATGAGTGTATGTCTCGCAGGACCAGACGGTCGTGTCTTTGGTGGAGGACTCGCTGGTCTCTTTCTTGCTGCTGGTCCTGTCCAGGTAAATGGTTCATGTTTCCACATCTTGTTGTGGTATCATTCTTGTGTTTTTGACATCGACTTTTATTACTCAGGTGATGGTCGGGACATTTATAGCGGGTCAGGAGCAGTCACAGCTGCAGCTAGCAAAAGAAAGACGGCAAAGATTCGGGTCTCAACCATCTTCCATCTCCTTTAACTTCACTGCTGAAGAACGGAAGGCGAGATTCGAGAGGCTCAACAACTCTGTCGCCATAGCTGCACCAACTCCTTCGTATCAGCATGAGAACACAGCGAACGCGGTTCACAGTTACTACACAAACTCGGTTAACCACGTCAAGGAGCCTTTCTCTTCCATGCCAGGAGATGGAGGACATGAGGAGGGAGAAGGTGAAGAGGATGACAATGAGTTAGAAGGTGATGAGGACGGAGAGTTTGGAGGTGATAGCCAATCAGACAACGAGATTCCGAGCTGATGATGATGAATCTTTGCTGTTTCTTTTTCAGAGATTTGTTAGGGGTGATGGATGGGTTTTCAAGTTGATGTTGATTTTTTTTTTTTTGTTAACAGAGAATGTTTAGAAGCTGGCTATCATTAGGCTCTCTATCCTCTTGTGCTTGTTGTAGTATCCATGTTAGAAAACAAACTTACGATTTCAAAAACTCTCTTCCTTCAAAACAGTTCTTACTTTGTTTTTCCAGTTAATGTTTCAAGTAGATGTATGTGTTTCTGTCGTATTATCTACTCCATTTTTCTGAAGATGCTAATTCTTTAAAAAAAAAAATTTATTTCACAAAAATAATATTTTTTTTGTTTTGAATGTAATTTTATAGTTTTAAATCTATTTTATATGACAAGCATAAAATAATTTTTTTAAAAATATTATTTATTAAAATATAATTATTTTCGGAATTATAACTTAAATTATAAGGTGTGTGAAAACTCTAAAACTACAATCTTCATAGAACGAAAATAATATCAAAATTCCACACTGAAGTTATTAGATTATACATCTGTTTAAGTTAAAACATTCGTTGAATATAATGGAAGTCATCGTGGTAACTAACTTCCCACTAACTCGATCAATATTTATTTTGTCATCTCATTAACTTCCATGTTATTCTCTTATTTTTTTTCTATAAGTGATTGATTTTTTTGTTTGTGATGTTTTTTTCTAAACTCCAAGCTCGGTCTTGCGATGGACTCTGGACAAATTACATCACTAGAACGATATCAGGTATGAACTTTTGTGTAAGATTGTCGTATACATTAGTTATCCGAGAAATTGAGTTTGGTTATGGTATATTTGTGTCACTGGTAAATAATACAACATCAGTTCAAATCTAGGATGTTTTAAAAAAAAATTGATGTGTTCATTCTTTCTGCAACTTTTGAGTGATTGTAAAGGCGATTGATACAAACCTTCGGCTTTTGGTGTATTGTCCGACCGTAGTCTTTTTCGTTTATTTGATCTAGGTTTTAGGGTTGACTAATTATGAGTTCAATTTCTCTTTCTACATGCACTGGTCTATGCATATCTGGACTTGTTTTTGTCTTTATCAAGAAGACGTGTGTCGTTACAATATCACTGGAATACAACTATGAAAAATGAGACTCCAAAAAAAAAAAAAAAAAAAATGAGACTCCATTTATAAAAAAAAATGAGTAGTTGAAATTTCTCTACTCCAGAGCTTCTCTCTCTCTTCTATCTATCTATATCTTTCAGAGATAGTTCCGCCGTGTACTAACCAGCGTCGTCAACCCGTGATTGGGCTCCTTTTCTGGCATCAGTGGCTTTCTCAACATCGCTTGGCTGACTTTTAGCTCCGGTGACTTACCTTTCCTTCCGGTAGAGTTACCGACACTTGGCTCCGCCATCTCCACCTTTCTCTTCGGTGAAGATAGTGGCTTTATCTCCGGTTCATCCAGATCTCTTCTCATCCGCTTCAGATTTCTTTCGGTTTCAATTCCTAAGATTCTGATGTTTTTCTCCTTCCTTTGGATTGGGTTTTTACATCTTCCCTCTTCTCTTTATCTTTAAAGATGTCTGAGTTCATTATTAAGAGAATTGGTTTCTGTGTCGGTGTTTGGACTGAAACCTTGTTATAAGCAGAGGATATGGCTTCAGCTTGGCGTCTTTGTGTGGCTCCGATTGATGGATTTACTCTCGGCTTCTGTCGATTGATGTTTTCCAGTTGTTGGTGCTTCGATGTCTTGGTTGTGACGTTTGGCTCATCTCCTTTCTAGAAGTCGTCCCGACGGTTTTTCTCTTAAGTGTAATGTTTCCGGTGTATCCGGTGGATGTCGTAGAGATGCTCCGGCGATGATTTTTCGACCATGAAGACGTGTGGTGTCTCGGCGACGCGTGTCCCTTCCTAGCTTCGACGTATAACACGTGTTTTCCCGATGAAGCAAACACCGCTTTCTTCTGGATTTTTTTTTTTGGTTTGGGCCATTTTAGACTTCTTTGGTTTTTTTCTATCGTGCTATTTGGCTGAGCCTTTGGACTTCTTCTTGTATCTTTTGGTTTGTTGCGATTTTAGCCATTAATTTTTTAGTGAAAAAAAAGAAATTTCTTTACTCTAAACGAACATTAAGTTAATATAGATACTAATATATAACATTTGGATTTTCACACAAAAGCTAAATATCACGGATTGCATAAAAACCAACATTATTAAAACAGAAATATATACACATTAAAAAAGTAAAACAAACACACATTTTTTTTTTTTTTTAACAAACACACATTATTAAAACAGAAAGAAACAAATGCGTATTATTAAAACATAAAAAACAAACACACATTAAACAGAAAACACACACATGAACAAACATTTTAGTTTTCAACATAGGAAATAGATTATCATTAGATAATTGGTCTAATGTTAGACAATCTCTAAATAATCTTTATAAAAAAGTAATGGCCTCTAGATTTATATTCGATTCACCAGCAATTTCAAATAATCAAGAAGACATGAGCAAACATCTCATCTATCTTAAGTACATCCTTTTGAAAAAAAAGGAAAAGAAAAAATCTCTAGAGGTATTTGTAAGCACAAAATCTAGCTTTTCTTTTGCTAGATAGAAGTGACATGTCCAACGTCCACGAATAAGATCCTCAGGTGGGGATCTCCTAAACCTATACTAGAACCAACTCGACTCTATAATTAATGAGGAACAAAGGTCCAACGTTAGACGTTATCCCTTTGCATCTAACATGTGCTGTGAATCTTATTTTTGGTGCTGCCTTTTCTACATTTCTTCAGTTTTTTTTTTAACTGAAAGGTCTTAAGCGGTACATCATTAAAATTTTAAAATCCATAATCACACACCTCATTTATTCGATAATGTTGTTAGAACATTTTATTGGGAGTATCTAATCAAATGTTATATTAAAAGATATAAAAATATATAAAAATATTATAAATTAATAGGTGAACATCTTAATTTTTTTTTGGGAATCTAATCAATAATATCTCATTTGATATATTATTGATTGAGTTTCTAAATTTTTTAAAATACTCTTAATTAAATAATAATTGTTATAGTATATACATACTTAATTGAAAGTTGATAATTCCATTGGTAAAGAAAACTCCCATTTGAATTGCTCTCTAAGCTGCTAAACTTGGAAGCTGAGGCATTTACGGATTCTTCTAATCATTTATTTGACCATTTTTTCTATACAAACAATAAACACGTCATAAATAACTTAACAAAATACACAAACGGACATTTTCTATTTTAAAGATACTTAATATTTTTTTGTAGTTGAGTTTTGTAATTTTTGAGGCGTTTATCTCTTACAAAATCACTAGGGTTTTAAACATCTAAAGTGAAAACAGGAACAAAAACGTAACTTTAAACATTTTATCTACCGAAGAATGGTTTGAAAAAGAAATTGACAATTTTTTATTACAGAACTACTTTTGGGTCTTTAAAAGTAGCAGCAGCTGCATTGACATCGTCTCTCATCTCTCAACATCCCACCACCACCAGTCACCAAGAGTAACAACAATGTCTGACGAGAGTGGAAGTCCGACGTTCATCATCGCCGATTTCTCCGACGACGACGCGGCTAACGAAAACTGGCCGGAGATTGAGTTCCGGTCACCGGAGGACGAGGCATGGTACGGTGTGGACGTGTGGGAATTGTGCGACTCTCTGGTGGTCACCTTCAACGGCTTCTCCTTCGAGTACGACGAGGTGTACTCGCCGGACGATTTCAAGAACTCCGACGAGTTAAAAAAGTTCGAAGAGAGGTTCCGTGCTTGCTCCGTTCAGATGCAAGACACCGAGTGCGCGACGCTCGCGCAAGGCACGAAGGTCTGCGCCACGTGTCCTTCCGTCGCCGGGGAAGTCAAGTTCTACGACGCCATCGTCGTTAACGTGAGAAACCCCAAACCTTGAAAACGCCTTTTAGTTTTGAGACTTGAGATTATTCTATGTTTTTGTTTTTTTGGTGTAGGTGTCGAGGGAGAAGCATGGTGTGGACGAGGAAGGGAACGAAGTGTGTGGATGTGATTACAAACTATACTGGAACCAAGGTCCTTTCGTTAACAATGTTACGTCTGCAAAAGTTGGTGACATTTGTCTTGTTCAGGAAGATAAACGAATGAAGCCGAAAGTTGTCACTTTCTTGAAAGAAGCTAGGAGGCAGCTTCTTGGAGAAGCTCCCCAAGGTAATTATAAAATTCATCACATTGTTTTTTGTTTGTCTTAAAAAAATTTTATGTTAACTATTAGTGAAAATTTAAACAGGAAAAGAAACAGAGTGGCAAAAGATACTTAAGAAGGTCACTTCTGCTATTCGAGACCACAACTTAGATCCATCTGTTCCAGAGAATCAAGGTTAAACGGATAACTAGCTTTTGTGGCTTAGCAAACATTTGAAAACTATGTGTGGTTTCGTTATCTCTTAAAATGGTTCGGTAGATAACTATGTAAACCCTTTAAGGGTATCACTTGTTTTAGTCCTTGTTTTGAAACTCTTACTATCTATGCTGAAAAGCTCTTGTAGAACATCCTGATTCTTGCACCCGTTGGCTCTAAAAAGCTTGAATCGTTGATGAACATTAGATTAACCTTGTCATAAAAAGCTTATAGTTTTTTTTTTTTTTTTTTTTTTTTTTTGTTCAAAAAAAAAAAAAAACTTATAGTTTCATTCGCAAACTACACACACTAACTTAGACAATACCGAAAGAGAGAAATGACAAGTTCAAAACAACCATTTATATTGAATATTAGCAAATGCAGATCCAAAGATCACTTGAAATTGTGAACAAGCCGGCGAAGGAAAACCTAAGTTTCAAAAGTTTAAACTGTGGTTTTTAGAAATCAGAGGTCTGACCAGAAAGCAAATGCGAGTACTGTTCTTGCGACAGAGAACGATTGTGACGTATACGTATCATCAATTTTACTTGTAAAATATAGTAGTTATTAATTTGAAAGAAAAAAACAGTCAAAAGATGCTATTAATACTGTCAGAAGGACTTGTAGCACAAGAAACTAGTCTGGTCAAAGTCATTTCTGATAGCACCATAGTCAATTGATGTCTATTGATCAAAAATAGACTATGGTGTTTGCACATGGTGTCATGATCGTACAGACTAAGTATATAGCTATAAAGTGCAGGAAAATGCAGCAAATGATAAATCAGATATACTTGTACGTTTGTACACAACTAATGTTGGGTAAGTTCGTTTCTTATTAAAGATCATGTTTAGCACGGAATCAATTTGGTTTTTCAAGCAAGGAAAAAAAAAAGCAAAGGATGGAGCAACTAATTGACATCAATTCTGAGTAGAATAACAATACTAAGACAACTTAAAACAAACGTTATAGCCTTGTCAAAAAAAAAACACAAATCATTTTGAGAAAATTCAATTTTTGGATTCCAACCCCACTTTAAAGGTATCTACGAACTCAGGGAGGTTTTACTTAACATCCAACAGTTCGACGTCAAACGTCAACCAAGCATTAGGAGGAATATCGCCACCAGCACCCTTAGCACCGTACCTGTGAACCACATCCCATCAAAAAGGTTTTAGACACAATCAAGAAAACAAGCTCAGTAGGAACAAGATTTATTTACCCCATTGATGGTGGAATTGTAAGCTTTCTTTTGTCACCAATCCTCATTCCTGTGGAATTCAAAACAAAAACTTAAAGATCAAAAACCACATGATGCACCATTTTGAACAAAGTGAAAAAAACCAGTTAGATATTAAGGTTACCGTTAACACCAACATCCCATCCCTTAATGACCTGTCCAACACCTACATGTTTACAACAAACGAATAAGTATCACAAGACTGTAATTCTCGACTAATTTCTTTTGCATCTTAATTAAAATACCAACCTAGACGGAACTTAAAACCATTTTTATTGGAATCGAAGACCTCCCCATTCTTCTGAAGTTTTCCTGTGTAGCAGACACTAACCTGCACTCAGAGACGCTAGAATGAGGTCTAAAAAATCTAGGAAAGCAGTAATCACATAATATCATACAATCATGATTATAGGTATACCTGCTTTCCAGGAGTAGCTTTCTTGCCGTTGGGTTTGCCCATGCGTATCTCCTCAACAACGAGTCCATTTGGGTATGTCCTACTAGAAATAGCTTTGCTCTCTTCTTTAGCTTCCTCATTTGACTTCTTTTTCTTTTTCTTTTTCTTCTCAGCAGATTCAACTGGAGTCTTGGAGTTTTCACTCCTGCAATTCCACAAGTATAGAAATTTGTTAGATGAGAAAGGTCTGAAAGAACCGTTGTATACATGACACAAAGCCTTCTTTACTTTGTGACAAAATGATTATATGAATAATAACTCAAATTTCTAATATATTAAGACAAACGACATGTATGCGTTATATTCTCAACTAAAGATATAAGAATTCTCACATGGCATTGTTAGCAGCTCCATTTTGAGCTTTTGGGTTTGAAGAACTTTGGCTCGTCTCCTCCTTTTTCAGCACATCTTCCGTCTCAGCTTTTTCATCAGCTTCCCCTTTCGAGGCACTTTCCTCATTCTTCTTCTCTTTCTGATTTTTCTTCTTTTTGTTCTTGTTTACACTAAAATAAATTATAGAAACAACTTAATATTCCTACAATACTTGCTAACATATGATATGTATTATGTACAATATGCCTAAGCGTCAGAGATCAAAGAGAAGGGTACCTTTCTTGCTCAGGAGCCTTGGCCTTGCGTTTTTTGTTGCTACCTTGTTCGACATCATCTACGTCCATCTTCGCAGCAGACTTCTTCTCTGTTTCAGGTGTTTTCTCTTTAAGAATAGGTAAACCATCTTCATCTTCGCTTTCCAGAACTGGAGCATGGGCGCTCTCCTTGACAACGATTTGCTTATTTGCGCTCTCATCTTTGCTAGCTTTACTCTTCTTCTTGGACCGCTTTGTCTTATCATCTGTGGCGGGCTTCTCCTCATCTTCTATCTCCTCAATTACAACTAGCAAAAATACAATTCAATTAGTTTCACCATTACAAGAAAAAAAAAAACAAAAATCAAGCAACACGTTTTAAGCTGTAAAGCTACATCACTTTTATCAATATCGTTTTGAAATCATGCAGGTATAAGACAAGAACAACACTTTAAACATACTTCAATAGAAAAAGTACCTCCACTGTTTGGGACAGAAGATTGCCGATACATATCAAGATTGTGATCAATGAAATCCTCAAATTCATCCATATGATCCTCATCCTCTTCACTATCAAACTCAGACTCTCCAGACTCAGTGTCACCAATATCAATACCATCTCTAACAAACGTCGCAACGAAAACTTTAAAAGACTATTAAGCAGATGAATTACACAAACCAAAAAAAAAACAAGAAAGGATACGAATCATCTTCATAATCATCCACCCCACACTCCTCCTCCTCCTCATCATAAGCCTGCAAGAATCCAGAAAGGTGGATGCTTCTGTCACCAGTCACGGAGAACTCAACCGCCTCGTCGTTATCGTCAAACTCAAGATTCAGAGGGCAACATTCGGATTTGTTAGGCAACAACGAACACAAGTAAACAGGTGCGTTTCCTCCTATGGAGCATTGGATCACACTCTTCTCTTTGCCTAAACCAGCACCTAGAGTTGCCTGTATCGTAGCAATTACAGTTATAAACTAGTCTCAACGAGCTATACACACAATGCTATATACCTGGGTGAGGTGTAGCGTCCCTTGCTCGTTTTCGGGATTGTAAGCTTGAGGCTTCCCAGGCTTCACTTCGATTCCTGCGAAAAGTTGAGATTGAACACACAATCAGAACCAATCAAAGAAACGGCGAGGAGATTAGATATTATAGGGGCATAGACTAACCCCAGAACACCATTTTGAGCTCAAAGTCGTTGGAATTGAGACGGCTGACTTGTTTGAGAGGAAGAAGAGACTAAAACCCTAGAGAAGGAGGGGAGAGGGTTTTTGCAGACTCTTCTTTATTTATGAGAGGATGAGATCTCGGTTAGTCGAGAAAATTCGTAACCGTTCTCGGTTATTGGGTTGGGCCTTCGTGGGCTTCAGTAGAGGCCCAAATGAGGTGTCAAACTAAAATTTATTGGTTTCGTACTCCAACCAGCCGATGCGATCGCAGAAGAAGAAACACACAGATTATTATTATATAATCATTTCATTAAATTAAATTTCGAAAATTTGTTATCCATCATCACTCACTCTTCTGAGAATCTCTCAATCTCTGAGCTCGCTTGACGACAAGCATACTAAGGCAAAAAGAAAGTCCTCCTTGAGTTTTCAAGGTTTAATAGATGATTCTCTTTGTTTCGTGAATTAGTTAGTCTTTGTTTTGATTCCCTGATGGTGAATACGTAATGCAATATACTGAATCTGAGCTGGTTCCACAGGTTTCCAGATCCTGAAGAAGGCGAAATCATTTCGAAGAATGTTGTTGATAGTGGCTTATCACTTATAAGCTCTGTTTCTTCCATGGCTTTGGGTTCTCATGAAGTTTCCATTTTGGTTGCTGGATTTCCTCGGAAGGTGTCTACAGTTGCGATTGCTGTAGGGGGATTGGTATCCTTCTTTGTTTTCGGATTGGTGCTTGATCCAATCAGTTCCTCAGTTAGTGGGGTGTTTTATGGCAATGCGAATCCTCAACAAGTTGAGATCCCTTCGTCTTTGAGCAACAATACCGTACAAGGCCTTTACACGAGTAACGACGACATCTATAAGTCAGATAAGAACCTGACTTCTCAGTCTAGCTCAGGCTCTCCCGATCTTGTTAGTTCAGATATATCACCGCCAGATTTGGAGAAACCTTTGATGCAGCAAGAGAAAGGGGATACAGTGTCTTCTTTGGATACGAGTACGACTGGTGTTGGATCAGGTGAAGGTGAAACCAATGTTTCCAAGGCTGGAGACACTCCAATTGTATCATCTCCTTCACATGATGCCTCTGAAACTACTTCAGCAGAAACAGGTGATAACATTTGAGAATAAGAGAGATTTGTGTTTTAGAAGAACTTATTGAGACACAAACTAAAGAGAGAAAGACATAGCTCAAAGAGCTTTATTGTGCAAAGAAATAAAGAAAGGGAGAAGCTTTGTGTTTGTCTTCAAGAACTAAAACAAATGTTTGATTTCATAAAGTCTTTAATGGAGGCTGCTTCT
Source organism: Brassica rapa (assembly GCF_000309985.2). Taxonomy (NCBI): domain Eukaryota; kingdom Viridiplantae; phylum Streptophyta; class Magnoliopsida; order Brassicales; family Brassicaceae; genus Brassica; species Brassica rapa. The sequence goes on from NC_024797.2 coordinate 27,090,176, forward strand.
ATGAGCAGCAAGGTTGCTTACAAGACTTTCATAACAACAATATATATAGTCACTGCTAGCTTAGAACCCTAAAACACTTGGGCTTATGGACTTTCATAATATAGATTTGGGCTTTTGGAATGTAGTCTAATATCCCCCCGCAAACTTGGTGTCGGGTGAAGCTAAGAAACCAAGTTTGAACCGCAAATGAGGATGGCAGGAGCATGAGCAGTCAAGGAACCATATGCAGTAGGCTGAGATTACTCTAAAGTTTGGACTAGACATTAGTGTGAGAACATCTTCAGGTTCTTTTGACCTATTTGTCTCACAATGAGTTGGGGTTTTCTTTTCCTCCTAACTCAACTAAGCTATCTCTTGGCTTAGAGAACTTGCTTCCCACAAATTATAAACCTTCACTCACTCTCTCCCATCAAAAACCAAACCACGGCACTTTGACAATCAATTGTTCTCTTTGGCATTTTAGCAAACATCTTGTGTGCATTCAGCTAGACCAGAATCTATAAGCCACAAACCCAGCATAATCAAACCAAAGTATATCCTAATTCATTTTGCTTCATGATTCTATACCCCACTAAAACCCCTTCTTTTTTTTTTTTTTTTTTTTTTTTTTTTTTCTCAAGCCATGCCAACAACTCAACAAACTACTTCAGTTTCTGTCTTAGAAGAGAAACCAGATGCGTTACCTTCCACAATCTCTGATTTTCTTTGAATGGACGTTGCTCTCACCACCACATAGCTGATTTGCAGACATGGGTTTTCACTGAGAGACAACTTCTGGAACATCTTCTACAGAAACCTTCTTCACCTCTTCATATGTTGTTGCTGTTGTCGGATTCTCTTCATATTCAGTCGTTGATGTCTTCAACTTTTTTTCTGAACGAAGCTTGTAGTTGACGAGCCCTGTCTTGTTTGACTGCTTGAAACGAGAAAACTTGGAAAGTTTGAAGCTTTAGTGTAGAAACTGTCGTATGTTGAAAGCTTGTGAAAGAAAGAACCCATAGATCCAAAGATCTACTCCCTGGTGCTCTGATACCATGATAACATTTGAGAATAAGAGAGATTTGTGTTTTAGAAGAACTTATTGAGACACAAACTAAAGAGAGAAAGACATAGCTCAAAGAGCTTTATTGTGCAAAGAAATAAAGAAAGGGAGAAGCTTTGTGTTTGTCTTCAAGAACTAAAACAAATGTTTGATTTCATAAAGTCTTTAATGGAGGCTGCTTCTATGAGCAGCAAGGTTGCTTACAAGACTTTCATAACAACAATATATATAGTCACTGCTAGCTTAGAACCCTAAAACACTTGGGCTTATGGACTTTCATAATATAGATTTGGGCTTTTGGAATGTAGTCTAATAACAGGTACTGTTTCCATTTACCTAAAGTGCTTGTTTTCAAGAAACAAAGAATAATGGCATTCGTTGAGTTATGGAAAATTGCTTAAGTGTCTGATAAGCTTATTAAAGAGGTGGTTAGCTATAAGTCTACTGTATATAGCCTTAGGATTGACTGTAGATGATTAGAGTTGTTTTGAGTGGAGTTGGTGAGAGAGCAATTAGCTTGAAAGGATGTATTCGCATATATATTGTTTTAGAAGGTGGATGCTCTAGGCTTTGCTTGGGCATTTTGTTGAGAATTCTCTCTCTGGTTTGGTGAATAGGAATGAAAAAAAGCATTTTCATAGCTTTTGTTCATGTCAGTTTCACTTGATAGTTACACTTCAGTTCCCTGCTTCTCAGTATTTTAGCTGTTCCATGTTTTCTTATTCTGTTGTTAATTTGTTGATCACTCCTACTTTGGATTGCTTGTAGAGTGTGATTTGTATCAAGGTAGCTGGTTTTATGATCCGGGAGGACCTCTGTACACGAACAACTCTTGCCCCGTCCTGACGCAGATGCAGAACTGCCAGGGCAACGGAAGACCTGATAAGGGATATGAGAACTGGAGATGGAAACCGTCACAGTGTGACCTTCCTCGGTTTGATGCCAAGAAATTTCTCGAGCTAATGAGAGGCAAGACATTGGCCTATATAGGTGATTCAGTAGCTCGAAATCAGATGGAGTCCATGTTGTGTCTTCTTTGGCAGGCAAGATTCAAACCTTTGTTTCCTTCATGAAACTGTTTGTACTATATTAACGTAGATTGATGTTTTCAGGTCGAAACACCGGAGAATCGTGGGAATAAAAAGATGCAGAGATGGTTTTTCAACTCAACATCGGTGACGATTGTCCGTATCTGGTCATCTTGGCTTGTCCATCAGTTCAACGAAAAATTCGACTATGCTCCTGAAGGTGTCATTAAACTTAACCTGGACGTTCCTGATGAGCGCATCATAGAAGCTCTTCCGAGTTTCGACGTGGTAGTCCTGTCATCAGGTCACTGGTTTGCAAAGCAGTCTGTCTACATATCAAAGGGCGAGATCGTTGGAGGGCAGTTGTGGTGGCCAGACAAATCAAAGCCCATGAAAGTCAATAACGTGGAAGCATTCGGAATCTCAGTAGAAACAATCCTAAAGTCCATAGCTACGCACCAGAACTTCACAGGGTTGACCATCGTGAGAACATGGTCGCCTGATCACTACGAGGGTGGTGCTTGGAACACAGGAGGCTCATGCACGGGGAAAGAAGAACCTATTCTACCCGGGAAGCTAGTGAAAAACGGGTTCACGGAGATAATGCACGAGAAGCAAGCGACAGGGTTTAACCGAGCAGTGGATGGAGTTGAGGATAGCTCAAAGGTGAAGTTAAAGCTGATGGATATTACAGAGGCTTTCGGGTATCGCCATGATGGTCATCCGGGGCCGTACAGGAGTCTCGACCCAAACAAGATCACTAAAAGGGGACCTGATGGACGACCTCCGCCTCAGGATTGCTTGCACTGGTGCATGCCGGGACCGGTCGATATATGGAACGAGATGGTTTTGGAGCTCATAAGGAGAGACTTTGAGGGCAAGAAAATGAGAGACTCATCATCTTGATTTGGTTTTGAACTCAAGGGAGAGAATATTACAGGATCTTACACGTACTAATCTGATTCTTGATTAGTGATATAAACCAGCTATGAAGTCTCACTTGTAGATTTGTACCACATGTCCACCACCACGGTGAAGGTTAGTATTAGGACCCTACTCGTTCCACTATGTACTTTTTTTGGGTTAGCTTGTGTCTTTTTATTTCATTACATAAATTTGAATATTAATAAAAGTCTGTGATTCTATTTGAAAGGCAGGCCTTAGATTTTGGTTCCTCCGATGATCTCATCTCTAGACCGAGTCAGTCTCGGGAGAGATTCTGGTCCGAAGCTTTTGGTAACTGAGACTGAATCTATCTTAATCCATTACAGCTCAACATGATTATTGCTATGAACGCCACATGCACAAATATATGTATAATGTATTCTCCCTAATATATATTTATTATTTAGTCGTATTTTGAAAGACAGAAAGAGAGTTGTATAAGAAGAGAGATCAAGAACATTAAAATGTGTGTTATGATTTTTCAGTCAAAAAGCTTAGATGCCAACTCGATCATTCGGTTCCTCTTTCCCAGGTGAGTTGATTTTGGATAGAATGTAGCCGTCTTTAAACAAGTAGCATTCTCAAGTACATAAGCTGCCATCTCTTTATCTCCATGTCTTCCTCTGTACCCGAACCACTCAAAAGCCTCAAGACTGTGCAGTAAACACTCTGGAACAGAACTGGGCAGCTTCCAACCAGTTGGGATTTTTCTGCCAGAGTTACTGAATATGTCGCCGCAATCAAGATTTTAAGACCATGGACATATATAACAAATCAACAACATTATTCATCCGACAAAGACACAATATTGGAAAAACTTAAACCGGACAAAAAATGTATTTAAAGAGAACACATACATTAATGAGTTTGAGAAATCGTAGTTTTGGGAGATCCTTGGAGCATACAAATAAGTAGATCCCACCACCCTTCCCTAAATAAACACAAGTCTAGATGGACAAGCTGGTTGAAGATCATACCAGAAGGATTCATAACCTGTTTCATATGCAGCTACATAAGTAATACTCTATAAATAAATATACTGACAGGACGATTTAGATGTTTTTTCTATAGTTTGATATATTTACCTGTGGAGGGGTTATCCATAGCTTAAGACGACGGACAGAAGTGAGAGCTTTCAGAAACTTGTGGGTACCACAGAAGATAAAATGTGCCGTTACCAGCTCAGGCATGTTTTTAATTTGAAGGAGGTTACTACTTGCCATCCCACTACATTTAAGGTACTTCAAAGAAGGGACGTTTAGCACATACGTCCCATGTGTTTTGTTGTTGGACATATGTAGCCTTTGTAAGGAAGGCAGGACGACAGTGACATCCATTGGTGAGTCTTCGGAACGATGTTCCACAGACAATGCTTCAAGATTTGGACAACCGTATAAAAGTCTTTGTAGAGACGTGTTTGCGGAGTAGGTGACAAACTTAAGGCTCAGAGTTTTGAGAGACGGGGGAGACGAACGTGGACAGGAACATCCAGAGAAACGCACTTGATGAGTGTCAAACTGTGAAGTGTTTCAGAGGTATATAGACTACTCGGCAAAGTAAGAGACCCTTTTTTGGAGGAACGTATATGAATATGCAGCTCACGCACATGGCGACTAAGTGCAAGCTTGATCCATAGTCCAATATCTACAAAGGGACAGGCATGGCCAAGATTCAGATGCAAATGTTCTAGAACTGGTACCTTGTTTGATAGGAAAGACCTGTCAACAAACTGCATGAAGCGCTCGTAATCAGCATCGCGATTGGTGTCGTCGACGTATTTAAGTCCTGGAACTAAACTCCAAAGAGAACGCCATCTTTTGGACAAAAGACTTGTGGCCATAACAAGTTTTGTCTTGTTGAGTGACAATATTCGCAAGAGCAAGTCATCCGGAAGATGACTGATGTTGTCGTCCATGTAGAAACTAGTCTACGGTAAGTCTGCATATTGGAGAAACCTAAGGGGTTCATAAACCGTACTGGAGAAAGGAAAAATAAAACAACAGTTATGGTGAACACAACAAAACTCACAGTTGTTTGTTTGGAGCTAGCCCTTGTTGTCCCTTACGGAAACTTCTAAGATGAGAAGATTTGACCAGAACAGCAAGGAGATGGGATGATTCACGAGCAGGATGGTCAGAAGAGTTTTGATCCTAATCAAATAAAATTAAAGTTAATAAGTTTCTCAGCAGAGGATCCAAGAAACCCTAGATTATATATAACATATGATATGGGTTTAAATTAAAATAGGCCAGGCTTTCACAAGTTAAGTTAAGTTAAGGTGTTATATCACCAGTAATAGAATCTTGTATCCATTCAAATATATAGTAATTTTTAACATAACATTTTTTATTTCAAAATAAAATTTTGATTTATATTTCAACATTATTAATTTATATTTTAACTTCAATAGTTATAAAAAATCATAAACGTATTTTTGTAATCTTATTTCTTTTGATTTGGTATAACGTATTTAAATTTGATTTTATTTAAATTTTAATAAAGATAAAATTAGATTTTATAAAAATAGTTTTAATTATATTATTGTGTTTAATGATTATTTATTTTCAATATATATATATATATATTTACATATAAATATAAATTCTAATAAATTTGAGACTTTGTTTGTTTTAGTTAAACTGAAAAATCTTTTTGTTAATTTAAATGATGAAGATGAATAGATAAATTTAAATAATGTTTAAATATTTAGCTATCAAATTTTTTTTTGATTTAGTGTTACTTTATTTAGTTTATTTTTATTAATGTGAGATACATATATACATATCTATTATTATTTTAATTGTGATATATGAATTATTAATATATTTAATAGTTTACCATAAATAAATATTTATATGGAAAATTGACATTAATGATGATATATGAGTTATTTTTATTATCATATTTAAAATCCTTGCAAAAAACTTTAAACTTTTATAAGAAAATTTTACATCTCACAATTAATATGATATCATGTCACTCTTTTCTAAATTCATGTCTTCTATTTTAAGTGTCATGTCATCTTTTTTTTTCATCGATAATGATTGTAGTGAGAACATGTGTATAAATCACTTCACAAATATAGTCTAAGGAATAGAATTTTATATCCATCAATAAGTAGTAAAGTACATAGCAATGAGGAAAATTACATGTCCTTTCTCAACTACTTTGCAACAAAACCATTGTTGCTCAAGAACACAACCAAGAGACTTCTAACTCTATGGAACCCATTTGTCCAAATGATACATATATCTACCAGAGGATATTACAGGATTTTGTACCTGTTCAACTGATTCTTGATTAGTGAAGTATGAAGTCTCACTTGTAGATTTGTACCACCACGGTGAGGGTTAGTATTAGGACCCTAATTGTTCCACTATACGTTTTTAGGTTCGCTTGTGTGTCTTTAAATTCATTGATGACGGGGTAAAATTGAATTTTAGTAAAAGTATGTGCTTCTATTTTAATTGTGTAAAACTTGGACTAAAAATAAAAATTATTGTATGGATTTGGGGGTTGATGTGCAAAGAAGACACAAGTAGCTGCTGAGTAAAGAAAGATCATCGCTAAGCTCTCACCCAAAAGGCTTTTGTCTTCTTGTCGGAGTGAAAATGGCTTCGTCGTACACGCTTTCCTTTATCCCTATGACGGTCGTCGTTTCGCGGCGGAGTGCATCTCCCTCGCCTTCTTCTTCCCTGATTCCTCCTCCGTCTCTGCTAGGTAAGAAGCTTCTGGTGACACAACCGTCGCGCCGCCACTTCGTCTCCAAGAAGCACCGGTGCTTGACGTCGGCCAGCACGGTCTTTAGCGTCCCAACTGCGTGAGTTTTTGATTTGACAGGCAATTATAGTTTCTGTGGTGTTGTTTTGTTCACACAATGAAAGTGGAAGCTTAAGGTTGTTTGTTATGTTGGATTTTCTTGCAGGCAGCCGGAGAATGGTTCTTCGGACAAGATCCCAAAGTGAGTCTCTTTGAGAGCTTCCTCTATGTTTTTTTTTTCTGAATTGTTGAGTGGTTTATCCGTTTTGATGTTAGATGGTCGGCGAGAGCGATAAAATCACTGGCGATGGGGGAATTGGAGGCTAGGAAGCTCAAGTATCCAACTACCGGAAGCGAAGCCATTCTCATGGGAATTTTGGTCGAAGGTTTGTGTGTTTCCAGCCAGACCCATGTTTGCTTCAGCTTGTTCTATTTGCTGTGTCTTCTACTTTTTAGTTTGTGGCTTCTTGGTGAAGCTTACGTTTTTTCTTTGGATGAATCGTAAGTAACAATGCTAGTGAAGATTTCTCGTCCTCATTGTGTGCTTTTTTTTCTTAATCCAAGCATATGTATAAGCAAGGCTTCTTATCGTTGGTTGTTTGATATATATTTGCTTCTGTCATTGTGTTTCTTGATCATAATAGCTTGAGCTGTGGAATGCCTTATGTTGGTTGACTGAAAAAAAGTCTTTAATTTAGTTTTGAAAGATCCGTATCAGAAAGAGTTGTATGCCACTCGCTTTTTGCTTGAGTTCAGCCGACTAACTGAGTCGGAGCGTAGGCTTGTTTGGTCTTGGTCCTATATACATGTGGGAAGAGAGGTTTTGCTTCTATCCTTTTTGTTTCTTAACCATAGAAAAACGGAAACTCTTACAAATTCAGTTGTGGATGCTGTTTGATCGTGCTTAAAAAACAAGGGAGGGTAGAATCATTTTATTTTTTTTGTTTCTGTTGGTCAAAAGATAGTGATGGTAAATCGTTTTGGATTGGATTCTGTGTTTAACTGATGTTTGCTATCCTTGTTGTTGTCTGTTTTTCATTTCAGGTACTAGTACAGCTGCTAAGTTCCTGAGGGCGAATGGAATCACACTTTTTAAGGTGAGAGATGAGATTATAAAGCTGCTAGGGAAATCAGATATGTACTTCTTCAGCCCTGAGCATCCTCCTCTAACCGAACCCGCTCGCAAGGCCGTTGACTGGGCTATTGATGAGAAGAAGAAATCTGGTGTGCATTAACAACACCATCTTAATCATTTTCTAAATACCTTTCTGTTTGTTTCCCATCCATTATTAGCCAACTGAAAAAAACTGATTTGTCACAGGTGTGGATGGGGAACTAACCACTGCCTACTTGCTTCTTGGGGTTTGGTCTCAAAAGGACTCAGCAGGCCGCCAGATTTTGGAGGCGCTCGGGTTTAACGAAGATAAAGCCAAACAAGTTGCTGAAGCGGTAAGTTTTGAATACCTGAATAAGGAGGGCTTATGCTAAGTGGCATGTGTTGAAGTGTTTTGGTTTGGTTTCAGATGAATGAAGATGTAGATTTGAGCTTCAAGAAACAAAGTCAATAGTGATGGAGGTTTTATTACAATCAGCAAAGCTTATGCAACTGTATGGAGTAGCAAAAACCAACTCCTGATTCAAGACAAACCAGTCTCACTCTTTATTAGCATTTCAGTATTTGGTTGTTTAAGTTTTATTTATTTTTGCATTATACAGCTATTGTGCATCTTATCACAAGTTCTTCACAACTCCAAAATATAATTCAGTTGCTTTTGCTTCCCGGTCTGGTTTATGTTATTTCTATTAAATACAAATTTTTAGTTTATTTTCCCGTTGGCTACTTTATGACATTTTTTTGCTACTTGAACAAAAAAGGACAACTTCGATTCAGCTTTTCTAGTTGGATCTCGGAATCTTGGAAATAAAAAAGTGTATACTGATCATTTAAAGATTTAAAAATAACAACAAATTTTGTTTTCAATATCTAAGACAAACTATGACTAAAACCTATGCAACTTCTCAGCTCTAGTCAAAGGCAACTGCTTGGCCAATGCGAGGCGTCCAGATTGTTTGTAATCAAAAGGACAAGAATGCTCCTCGGGATACCGATGTGACCCACAAAACATGTGTCCGCATCTGCAGCTGAATCCTGTCATCCCTATTTTCCTATGACACGTTTCGCATCTATGTTTTCTAACCGGTTCTTGTACGGCAACTGTTGGACTTCTCGTGGGAACTGTTGATGGCTCGGGCTTGGACTCAAGTTTGAGAGTGGCCAACTGTTCAAGAACACTCTTTTTGTAGCAAAGGGAGCAGAGATTATTGTTCGTTCGTGTCCCGAAGAGTCCACAACCTCCAGCGCACGGTAATGCTTCTGTTTCGTTGGCATGCATCATCTTCTCAAAAATAATTCTTCTCTTCTTGTTCTTCTAGTTGGCAATTCAATTGTGTGTTCTGTGAGTGATTCTACTAGTCCTATATATATAGAGGATTTCAGTTGTGCATTCAAATGTTAAGTTTCCGTTTTTGGTATGTAATCTGATAAGTAAATTATTAGTGCTTGCCTTTCTTGTGGACATTCTCTTTTATAAAAAAAAAGGGGGAAAGATCCGTTAAGAGAGTTGACGCAAAAAAGGAAAATTCATAAGAAGGCGTGTTTTATCTTCGAACAGCATAAAGTTGACTTTAAAATAGTGTTGACTTTAAGTTTTTTTTTTTAAGGAGAAAGTAAATACACACGTAATACAATTATCCAATTAGATTTTAGCAATAAACAAAGTTTTTAAATCTAATGAAGACGAAAGCTGGAAAAAATAACAGCAGGTTCCGTGTGGTTTCTGAGAAGTCGGTCTGTTTTCTCAAATACAATAAACGTTGCGTGCCGTTTTGAATATGTTAGTAATTAATTAAATTAAGTAACCTAATTAGACAAATTCCACATGGTGATCTTTGATTACCCCACGGCCTCCCCACGTGAATGCCACCACCACCTCTTTAATCTCCCATTTAACGTTACTAATTAAATGATCTCTCTTATGTCAGTCAAAAGCGACGTAACATTAGAGCATTAAACATGGCGTGATGCCTAACAGCTAACCCGGTCCGGTTTTCAATCCGGGTATGTTGGTTCATGAAGAAGTAAAGAAACCAAATTAAACTTAAATCAATTGGTTTTGGCTTTGCTTTATCTTCAAATTATACTTTAAATTCTAACATAATCTTGAACCATTATTTTGGTTTCTCGATCTGATATGGAAAGATTTGGTTGGACCAATAAGTGAAACCAAGATGTAATTAATGATTTTAATTAATTTACAATTAAAAAACAGGAAAATCGACAAATAACAAAACATTTCCATTTTTCGAAACAGCTGTTACCTTTCTTCTCTCTTTCCATTTTAATCTGAAAAGCAAAAAACAGACATAACTCCGTCGGAGAAACATGAAGTTTCAATTTTTATTCTCTTGTTTATGTTTCAGCCTCGGTTAACTAATCCTCTATGCCGTCACGAGCAATCTCGGCACCGTCTCCGGTAGCCCCACCGCCGCTGAGCCACCACCACGACAAGACAACTCGAACCTTTCCGCTGTTAACGGTGGCTGGAGCCGGCGCCTGTTTCTCTCTCTTCATCACACTCTCCGTCTGCTTTTGCAAGTCCAGCCGGAAACGCCAACCACCTCCGCCCGGAGACCCCTCCTCCTCCTCCTCCTCCTCCCACACGCCGCGCGAGTTCTCTTACTCGACTCTCCGCCGCGCCACCGCCTCTTTCTCCCCGGCGAACCGGCTAGGCCAAGGCGGCTTCGGCGCCGTTTTCCGGGGAACGTTCTCCTCCGGCGAGAATGTGGCCGTCAAGGTGATGGATTCAGGATCTCTCCAGGGAGAAGCCGAGTTCCAGAACGAGCTGTTCTTCGCCGCCAGGCTTGACTCGCCTCACGTGGTCCCCGTCATTGGCTTCTCGCACGATAGAAAACGACGACGTTTGCTTCTCGTTTACCGGCTTATGGATAATGGAAACTTACAAGACGCGCTGCTTCATAGGAGATGCCCTGAGCTTATGGATTGGGGTAAGAGATTCTCGGTGGCGGTTAACGTCGCCGAAGGTATCGAGCACCTTCACGGCCTCGAACGGCCTGTGATTCACGGAGACATAAAGCCTAGCAATGTCCTGTTGGATAAACTCTTCTCCGCGAAAATCGCTGACTTCGGTTTAGCTAGAGTTAAGCCTGAGCACGTGGAGATTATCACTGTAGCACCGGAAAGTAACGGTGGCGGCGGAGGAGGAGGGGTGGAGGAAGAGTTAGAGAGTGTGATCACTACTGCGACTGGTTACGAAGATTTCAACTTCGGGCTGGTGAAACAGTCGCCGCCAGTTAATGGTTCTTCGCCGGAGATGGGAGTAGCGCCTTTGGAGTCGCCGGAGACGGTTGTGTCCGGTTCTCCGGAGATGGGGGAGGATGCGGTGTTAAAGAAGGGGAAAGATTGGTGGTGGAAGCAAGAGAGTAATGCGGAGAGAGGGAAAGTGAAGGAGTATGTGATGCAGTGGATTGGTTCAGAGGTGAAGAAGGAGAGACCGAGCAGTGTTGATTGGATCGAGTCCGTGGCGAGGACAGCTTCTTCTTCTTCGTCGAGTAAGAAGCTTGAGAAGAAGACTAGCAAGAGACTAGAGTGGTGGCTTTCCCTGGAGGAAGAGAGTGAGAATAAGAAGAAGAAGAAGAAGAAGCGGAGGATGGTTAGAGAGTGGTGGAAAGATGAGTACCGAAGAGAACTCGCTAAGAAAAAAAAGAAGAAAACGTTAGAGTCCGAGTTCTGTAGTGATGATGGGAGTAGTAGCGTGAGGCGCCGTAGTAACAGTAAAGGCAGCAGCATAGATTGGTGGTTAGATGGGTTGAGAGCACGGGGTAATAGCCATGACTCGGTGAGTGGGGAGATAGCGAAGAGCTGTGGGATCAGTAGCACGCCGAGCATGAGAGGAACCGTGTGCTATGCAGCGCCTGAGTACTGTAACTTAGACAACATTGTGTCCGAGAAATGTGATGTATATAGCTACGGTGTACTGTTGTTAGTTTTGGTTTCCGGGAGACGTCCGTTGGAGATGACGGGGTCTGCGAGTGAGATCCAACGGGCGAATCTCATGTCCTGGGCGAGGAAGCTGGCGAGAAGAGGGAAGCTTGTTGATCTTGTGGACCAAAAGTTGCAAAATTTGGACCAGGAACAAGCAGTGTTGTGCATAAAAGTGGCGTTGCAGTGTCTGCAAAGATTACCGGTTTCACGGCCGTCGATGAAACAGGTTTTGGGGATGCTTAAAGGAGAAGTGAGTCTTCCGTAAGTGCCTACTGATTTCTCACCATTGCGGCCGGTGATAATGTGGATGATGAAGCAGAGCCGTTGACAAACTTAGGAACCAATCTGTTTGCTAATTGTTAGTGTTACAACTACACTTTGATTTTGTTTCAGAATACTGCTCCAACATGTCAGGCTAGTCTGTTTTTGTTTCTTTACACGCATTGACAGAGACAGACTATTGGTTCATAACTATCACACCTTATGCAAGTTTGATTGTTTTGTTGATTGCACTAGGCAGGCGCGTTTGGGTTCGGATTTTTCGGGTTTTCGAATTTTTGGATTTACGCTTCTAGGTCCTATACTAAAATTTTATTTGTAACATTTTGGGTTTGAATATATTTAGTATTGTATCCTAAAATCCGTAAAATAATCATATATCATTCGGTTTTGGGTTTTTTCGGTTCGGTTCGGGTTATACCAATGTAAAAAACATAATTGAAAATCTAAACATAGGAAACATAATGCTTAAACTGAATAAAAAAGCATCCAACACACATCATATCCGAAAATAACAACATTTAATAGTTATAACTTATAACACTGGAAATTTGAAACAAAAGAACAACAACAAAGTTTTCTAGTGACAAACACAATAGCATATGACGTGAAACACAAAGAAGTTAGATAGGCAATTAATTATATAAATAATTAGGCAATAGCATATTAAGTGATACACAAAGAATATCGAGAGGAAGAGACTCACTCTGTCTCTTTCACGCATGAGACGAGATATGTACATAGGCCGAGAAGAGGTATAAAGTCACGCATTAAATTTTACATCGAGAAAAGGAAAAAAGACAAATTATGCATTATGTATATATATTTGTTCGGTTCAATTTGGGTTACTCTTCCGTTATCGGTTAAGGCCGAACCGAACTCGATACTCTTACTTCGGTCGGGTCCGGGTTTGGGTCCGGTTTCGGGATTTATGCCCAAGCCTAATTGCACATAGTTCAGACGTGTAAATAATATTTTCGTTTCCGAACACATGAGATTACAAATCCTATGGGCCTAAAACCTCAAAAAAAAAAAAAAAAAAGATGGACATCTCAATATCTTACTTTTCTCTTCTTAAAACCACAGAGTTCTTGGGTTTTCTCTTTTCTTGTTTCTACTTATTAGGCCGTTTTATATCTTTAAGATAATTGGGTCAACATATGGGCCCATTAACAAAGTATACTCACTTGTTTTGACATGCATCATATAGAATACGATTAATAACTAATTAACATTAATTAGAATCTCTATAAATTAATAATGTTGAGATTTTAAAATTTTATTAATTTATAGAGATATTAATTTACAAAAGTTTTCTTATTTAGATTTCTTATTTTAAGATATATTTATTTTAAAATAAAAAAATATATTTGATTTTAGTGTATAAACATTAATTTTTATTTTTAAAATTTGACATTTCTATTAATTTTATTATATTAGTTGGTGTATTTAATATATATTACATAAAAATTAAATGTGGTTTTAGATATAATAATATTAAATCTCATCAACAATATATTAAATGTTAAAAAATATAAAAATAATTCAATTGTGAATATAAAACAAACAAAATAATAATAGGTTCTTACTTATATAAAATATGTATAAATATAAATTATTAATTTATAATTTTAATGAGACTGTACATTTACATAAAATTTTTAAAAAATTATTATCTTATTATTTCATCCATTTGTATCAAATTTTGAACCGACCCAAAATGAGATCCTGATAAATTTATTAGTTTATAGAAATTATTAATTTATAAAGGTTCTAATGTATGTAAATTTTAATATAAACATTTTTCAAACAAAAAAAATCTACTGCACTTGTGTGTTTTAAGAAAAAAAACTATTTGGTTATATCTCAACACTATTCAACCTAACTAAGATGTAAAAAATGTTCAATGACTCGAAAATTCGAGATATATTCATACTACTCTATTCGAGTGATAATTTGAAAATAATTACACCTGGGAATAATAAAAAAACATGCAGTATTTAATTCTTATGAAATACTAGTACATTACGTTCTATATAAAAGAAATATTTTAAAGGATTTTTAACATAAAACCCCTTCAATTAAGTTTATTTTGGTATAAACCTCTAAATTAAAGATTCAATGAAAAAAACCACAACCTAAGTAATGGTAATAAATTGGCCCTTCCGTTGCTCGTCACGTTAAAACCAAATGCAGCGTTTTGGGAATGTCTTAAAACAATAGGATTTGTCAATAAAACAGCACGATGTTTAAATACAATGTCATGTTGTTTACCATTTAATTTTAAACTAGATTTTGACCCGCACACCCGTACGGGTATTCGTTTAAACTCTTAAAAACATACAATAGATATTTACATAAAATTGTTATATTAGCGTTTTATACCAGCTCAAATAACATAAGCTTTTAGCGCGTATATAATTATTAGTAATACTATAAGTAATTAATTATTTGAGGTTTATTTATTTTATGTTATTCATGTACATTAATATTTAAAATTTTAAAAATAGTTATTATATATAATATAAATGGACTACTTAGTTTTGGAAAGGAAAAAATTGATATTTTTTAATATTTATGGAATGGTAAAAACTATTTTATATTGATTTTATATCATATCATTTGTATTAATTTATATATGTACGGCTCACAACAGGTAAAATTAATTAATTGTTAACTTTAAGAAAGATTTTGTTAAGATATATTATCATTTGAAACAATAATTAATATTTCCATATATAAAAGTAATTGATGGTATATTTTTAAGGAAGATTTTGTTAAGATTAACTAATGACTAGAGATTGACCCGCACGCCCGTGCGGGTGTTAATTTTTACGGTTTTATAAATTATTTGTTATTTTATCATTAGTGTTATATATTTAAGATGTGTCGTCGTATAACTAATTGTATTCAAAATATTTGGATTGAATCGGGTAATAAGATTATTTTTGGTACAAATATACACTCTTTTCAGATACATTGGTTAATTAAATATTTTTATATTTCTACACATCAAAATCAAAATCATTCAGACCCGAGAGGATCCAACTCAAGCATCATACATAAATTTATAATATCCAAGTGGCGCCTAATTTAAAAATCCAAAAAAATTAATCCCGAAAGAAACAACTTGTACCTCAATGAGTATCCGAATGTCCATACTTAACTGATTTTGCAAATAGATTAAAAAGAAAACTCTTTCTATATATTTGGCAAAAATAAGAAAAATAGAAAGAATTTTTTATTTAATAAAATAGTTATATGAAGTGAAACATTAAGTGATAATAAATGTAATACTTTTTAATTATTTTGATTTAAATTATTATCTTGTTCATATAAACTATGTCTTTGAATTATGTGTTTTGCTATGTAATTTTTCACCAATTGGAACTAAGACAAAAGAAAGTTTTAGTAAAACATATTAAACCAAACTATTAACCATATGCAAAACTCGGTTATCTTACATTTTTATTTTTTTATAATTGCACAAAGTTAATATTGATTAACTAATAAATAAAAATCTACATTATTACTTTTACGGTAAATATAATTAATGATGTGATATATTGTTAAAGTAATATAATTAATGAAATTACTAAAATAAAACTATACTTATATTTTTATACATTAATATTTGTTTTTCATAATTAGTGTTTTATATTTTAGATATGTCGTAATATAACTAATTGTATTCAAAAGATCCGGATCGAATCAGATAATATGGTTATTTTTGGTACAAATATCCAAACCCGTTTCAAATACATTGGTTATTTAGATATTTTAGGGTCATATACATCAGAACCAAACTCATCCAGACTCAAAAGGATTCAACTCAAAACCTACACATAAATTTATAATATTCAAAGAGTGAGTAATTTTAAAACAAAATAAAACGATACCCGAAAGGAACGACTCGTACCTAAGTGGATATTTAGTGTTCATGCCTAACTGATTTTATAAATTAATATAAATGATATTTTTTATGTGTTTTGCTAAATTAAGTGAAACTGAAAGAGTTTTTTTTATTTAGTAAGCAATTATATTGAGTGAAAAATTAAGTGACAATGAATGTAATTCATTTTTATTATTTTGATTTAAGTTATGATTTTATTCACTAAACATGTTTTTGAATTATGTTTTTGGCTACGTAATTTTCCACTGATTGAAAAAAAAAACGTTATAGTAAAACAAATTAAAACAAACGCTTAACCTTATGCAAAACTCAGTTATTTTACTTTTTTGATTTTATAATTGACACAAAACTAATATTGATTAACTAATAAATAAAATCTATACTATTATTATTATGGTAATATAATTAATGATGTGAAATATTGTTAAGACAATATAATTAATATGAGTGAAATATGGAAATACAATTAATGTAGTACTGCTATCTTCGTTTTCAAACAATTTTCAGTTATAGTACTATTCATGTTTCCAAACATTACTAAAGTGTACTTCAGTTTTAATAATATAGATGAAATTAGGATTAGTTAGTTTGTAGTGGTACTATAGTGCTCTTTTGCGAAATAGACACTTTTTTATATTGCAGAGTTAATAAATAATTTGGATGAAATCAGTAGTATTTACAAAATGGGCGTGGAGAATATTTGCAATGATCTTTATGAATACTTGGTTGAGAAGATTTAGGGATTCTAAAAGGAATATGCTGAATTTATGTAAATTAATTATAATCTACACATTAGTACATATGAAAACTATATGTTAGGAAAGCGTGTTAATGTATATGGTTTGTTTTGGTATTGTTTGATCTTCAGCATATAGGGTGAAGAATGAAAGACGGATTGACCCGTGGGAAGAAACAACTGTAACATTCATGTGTTGTTGTACCATGGTTGATTTTCTGGTTTGATCTTCAGCATATTTATAAGTATGGTTTGAAATAGCATATTACACTTAAAATACCATAAAATTTTAAAATACTATATAGTTTATTTTTGGAAGTCTTTTATATATAAGCTTGGTAGCTATATTCCTTTTTGGTTTAGTCAATCACAATGTTTGAAACCAAACGTTTGGTTTAGTAAAAAACATGTATAATCATTAACTAGAGATTGACCCGCACGCCCGTGCGGGTGTTAATTTTTACGGTTTTATAAATTATTTGTTATTTTATCATTAGTGTTATATATTTAAGATGTGTCGTCGTATAACTAATTGTATTCAAAATATTTGGATTGAATCGGGTAATAAGATTATTTTTGGTACAAATATACACTCTTTTCAGATACATTGGTTAATTAAATATTTTTATATTTCTACACATCAAAATCAAAATCATTCAGACCCGAGAGGATCCAACTCAAGCATCATACATAAATTTATAATATCCAAGTGGCGCCTAATTTAAAAATCCAAAAAAATTAATCCCGAAAGAAACAACTTGTACCTCAATGAGTATCCGAATGTCCATACTTAACTGATTTTGCAAATAGATTAAAAAGGAAACTCTTTCTATATATTTGGCAAAAATAAGAAAAATAGAAAGAATTTTTTATTTAATAAAATAGTTATATGAAGTGAAACATTAAGTGATAATAAATGTAATACTTTTTAATTATTTTGATTTAAATTATTATCTTGTTCATATAAACTATGCCTTTGAATTATGTGTTTTGCTATGTAATTTTTCACCAATTGGAACTAAGACAAAAGAAAGTTTTAGTAAAACATATTAAACCAAACTATTAACCATATGCAAAACTCGGTTATCTTACATTTTTATTTTTTTTATAATTGCACAAAGTTAATATTGATTAACTAATAAATAAAAATCTACATTATTACTTTTACGGTAAATATAATTAATGATGTGATATATTGTTAAAGTAATATAATTAATGAAATTACTAAAATAAAACTATACTTATATTTTTATACATTAATATTTGTTTTTCATAATTAGTGTTTTATATTTTAGATATGTCGTAATATAACTAATTGTATTCAAAAGATCCGGATCGAATCAGATAATATGGTTATTTTTGGTACAAATATCCAAACCCGTTTCAAATACATTGGTTATTTAGATATTTTAGGGTCATATACATCAGAACCAAACTCATCCAGACTCAAAAGGATTCAACTCAAAACCTACACATAAATTTATAATATTCAAGGAGTGAGTAATTTTAAAACAAAATAAAACGATACCCGAAAGGAACGACTCGTACCTAAGTGGATATTTAGTGTTCATGCCTAACTGATTTTTATAAACTAATATAAATGATATTTTTATGTGTTTTGCTAAATTAAGTGAAACTGAAAGAGTTTTTTTTTATTTAGTAAGCAATTATATTGAGTGAAAAATTAAGTGACAATGAATGTAATTCATTTTTATTATTTTGATTTAAGTTATGATTTTATTCACTAAACATGTTTTTGAATTATGTTTTTGGCTACGTAATTCTCCACTGATTGAAAAAAAAATGTTATAGTAAAACAAATTAAAAAAAACGCTTAACCTTATGCAAAACTCAGTTATTTTACTTTTTTGATTTTATAATTGACACAAAACTAATATTGATTAACTACTAAATAAAATCTACACTATTATTATTATGGTAATATAATTAATGATGTGAAATATTGTTAAGACAATATAATTAATATGAGTGAAATATGGAAATACAATTAATGTAGTACTGCTATCTTCGTTTCCAAACAATTTTCAGTTATAGTACTATTCATGTTTCCAAACATTACTAAAGTGTACTTCAGTTTTAATAATATAGATGTGTTGGGGACATAAATTATGTTTTACAGGAGTTATTTATTATATCCGAATATGAATATTGAAAATAAGGTAAATAGTGTATGATAATTGATAATAATTTAAAATATATAGTTATTATTAGGACAATGGCATGAAACGGTAATTATTGAGGAAAACTTAGGGCTAAGTACAAAATGTGCTTCTCTTTTAATAGATTAGATTCTTAAGATTCTTAAAAGTTCCACGAGAGATTAGGATGATAAACCCTAATTTTTAAAAGAGAAGGGTTTTGAGTTTCATTTGGTGATTGTGAGAGTTTGAGAGACGCTAAGTTCGGGAGAGGGTGAGTTAGAGTCTGGTGACAGAGTTGAAGTTATATATATGGTTCAAATGAACTTAATCCTAGTTACACTTTTGATCGCCACTGAACTCGCATCACCTTAGCACACTTGAAGTCTGCTCATCTAAGAACTTGCTGTTTTTTTTTTTTTTGGAACTCAGCTTTAGAATCCATGTTGGTGTTTCAGATTAACTATATTTAAGTTCATTAGAACCATGTTTTACCATGTTTTGGTGTTTTGTTAGAGCTTAGGTTATGGTCGTTAGAACCAGTAAAATGAAGTGAACTATGTTTGCTTGTTGCTATGTGTCTTGAAGGATCATGTTATTTGTTTACTTCCAACGACAAGTGCGAGACATATTGTCTTAAAGGGTTACATTATTAATCAACTCGTCAAACACAACAACAGTAGAAAAAAAGTTAAAACCAACACATGAAACACTACCAAATGTCATACATGCCAGTTAAAAACGTCAATTAAACCACAATGATGATAGTCCTTGAACAAGCTACTGCTGAACTTTTTCTCTTGGCTTGACCTCTCACTCTTCTCACGGCCAGCCTCTCGTTCTTCTCTTGTCATACTTGGTGAGCTTCTCTCACCCTCACTCTGTTTTACTTCATTCACACTCTCTGTTTTTATTTACTCTTGTGTTTCATCTTAACACAAGCTTGCTCTTTCTCTTTACTCTCTCACGTTTCTTTTGTGTTTATGTAGAGAGAGAAGAGAGTTTAGTTGGCTTTTGCTTCTTCTTATTTCCTTGGGTGGTAAGCAATCTCTTGCTTCCACTTCTTCATTCTTCTTCTACATGACTCCTTGGTCACTTCTTCTTCTTCTTCTTCTTGTTTATTTTCTTGTGTGGCAAGCTTCCTTGCTTCCACTTCTTCTCTTGAAGGATTTAATCAAGGTTCAATCTCGAGAGCTACAACCACAATGACAGTCCTTGAACCACAATGATATTGAAAGACATAAGCTACAACACACTTACACACAATATTACTTTTAAAACTTGGCTCTAAAACTCTCGAGCAACATAAACTTTTCGGGAACAAAATCAGTTGAAACCAACACAGTACGTTTAATTACGAAAACTAAAACTTTACTGAGGAAGAGGAAACCGAAAGCTTTTAACTTGAGGAACATATATAATCTCAAAATTTTGAAGAACCCTAAGAAGAAGAAAGTCGGGTCGTTTTTCTTTTGACACTAAACGCTGTGTTTCAACTAACGGATGTTTTTCAAAAATTTAACGTGACGAGTAGCGGAGGGACCAATTCATTAAGATTATTTAGGTTGGGGGTTTTTCTGTTGAATTTTTAATTTAGGGGCTTCTACCCGAACTAAACTTAATTTGGGGGGGGGGGGGGTTTACATTAAAAACCCTATTTTAAACTAAAGAAATTACATAACTTTAAAGTTTAAAGTGATATTCAAATAATTTTGAGAATAGGGTCCAGCATATGGCCTCGGTGGCCCCTCAGAGGTGAGGCAGTGCATCCTATAATAAATGGTGCGTCGGGTGAATACATGTATATAATAAGAAAATAATTTATCGTACGAATGACATACTTAAATGATAAAGAATAAATGAAACTTAGGACATGATTAACTCTACTCTCTTAGCCGAGGTTATTAATTCATGATTTGATATTTTTTTATTTTTTTTAACATTGTTTTGGCTAAGAAACGGCTCTTATATCTCTTAACCGAAGCTAAAAACTCCAGTTAAGAGACTGGGATTAATCATAGTTTTAAGAACATGTTTATTGTAAGTCTCTTAAATTAGATCTTTCATCATAATATAAGATACGATCTCTTATATTTTAACTAAAAAAACTAAAAATATTTCTTATATTTCTTATTTAAAAGACGTCTCTTAGTTTTTTTTAGTTAAAAGCTAAAAGACCTATTATAAATATGCTATGATAAATAAACATATCCCCTATATATTAAACGAGAAGCATTTTTAAAACTTACCTTAAAATTTATCGGTAAGGATTGTGACGTGGTGACGTGGCTGCACGAGAAGCTTTTATTTAGTAAAATACTTATGTGTCACGCAGAGAACGTTTCTCACCAAAACAATGAATTTAATGCGTTCACACTAACATTCCTTTAAAAGAACTTCATACCATCTACAATTTTCTCGACGAACACTTTTACATAATAAACCTTCAGCTTCAAATTCGATTAGTTGATTTATCAATCCTTTCAATATAATCATAGCATCAATAAAGTTTCCTTATTCCTCTATACGTTTCTGTTAAAAACGGTAACCCATCTGATCTATCGTCATTAAGTCGACAGATTCGTAGAGACGACAAAGCAATGAAACTTTAGTACGATGCCATGTATCAATTAAAAAACCATTTTCTCCATACCTGCCTTCATGCATTTAGCAGATCACTCACGTTCTTGAGAACCGCCCCTCATTTCCAAAAGAGGACGTTGAGAATCTATTTCTAGATAAATGTGTCGTATTGTGTTTTGTTACTACTCGATGGGATGATCTCTGTTTCGATGAGATTGAATAACTATAAATCGTCTCGGTTTAGTGTATTAGTCTTCTTGATCAAGCAATATAAGCATGTGAATGCCACCACCTTTGCCACTATGAGAGCTATGCATTAGACGACCTTGAAGATGGGAAGAAACTTCTAGAAACGAACCACCAGCAAGTCTCACGTGCTGGTCACATCTGGAACAACCTTTACAATTTTGATGGTCGAATAACCTTCAATTTCTTTTATTACGCAACTATGTTTTCTGAATTTAAAGAAACTATACTTTTTTTTTATTTTACACAATTATTGTTTTGCTTATAATATGTTATTGATCCACCTTTTTTTCAATTTTATTTGTTAAATCTCTAACTCCGTAACTACTACAACGTGATAGGCGAAATATAAAAAAATTATTTTTCAAAGCTTCTTTTCAAACTTGCAAACACCATATATCAAATTTTAATATTAGTGCACCCATTATAAAAAGTCTCTCTTTTTATTCATGATAACAATCATAGCTTTAGTTCTATCGCTTAAAATATACTTAATGTTATACATAATTATAATATATAATTTTAATATTAATATAGACATCTTATTCCGTATAAATGAGGGGTTACTATCTAGTTGGCATTATTTAAATTTTAAAGAGAGAAGAAGTAGAAAGACGTCACTGCTTACCCTAACGAGCCTCTCTTTCCATTTTTTCCCAATACGTCGTCCTGCCAGTAACGTAACCTTTTTTCCTTAATTTATAAACAAAACCACTTTCTTTATTTTATTGTCTTTGTTACGATTCCGATTTTTTTTTTCAACTTTACAACAAATCACTGACTGAAACTCAGACCAAATCCCAGCGAGCGCAAAATCAGACAGGATCAGATCCTGCTGACTCATCACCATCTACATAATAATTAATCAGCATCATCATCACCATTATCATTATCATTATCATTATCATTATCACTATTAGAAGGGTATTTGTATAAAATAACTAAATGTAAAGAAAACTACAGGTTTTACATGGCTGATTTTCCAGAGAAGGGAAGAAAGCGTCGCAAAGAGGTAAGAGTTGGTAATGAAGAAAACATGGAGAAGATAATGCACAGAGAAGTTGAGAAACATAGGAGACAAGAGATGGCTTCTCTTTACGCGTCTCTTCGCTCTCTTCTCCCTCTTGAGTTCATCCAGGTCTGCCTTTTGAAAGCCCTAATTAACTTCTTTTTTTTTTTTTCACTTCTACAGATCTACAAGTTTGAATCTGTAAAAAATTTGCTTTATCTCTTAGTTTGAGCTGTTGTTTTGTTAGATTAGATTCACTAGAACTGTAACACTCTCACATCACAAGATCCTGAACAATATAAAGCTACTATTGACCTTTTTCTCTTCTTTTTTTCTTGATGAAGTTTTGGTTTTGTACTTGTTATGATTTGTAGGGAAGACGTTCTACGTCAGATCAGTTAAATGAGGCTGTAAATTACATAAATCATCTTCAGGGGAACATCAAGGATATGAGTTCCAAGAGAGATGACCTCATGTTATTGTCTGGACAAAGCTTTGAGAGTAGAAATGAACTTAGGAGTGATAATTCGAATCATGTCGTGATTCGTCCATGTTTTGTCGGCGTAGAAATCGTTTTCAGCGTTCTGCAAACGCCGTTGTCAAGCGTGCTGCATGTGCTTTCTGAACATGGTCTCTGTGTTCTTAACTGCATCTCCTCCAATGTGAATGGAAGACTCATTCACACTTTACAGGCTGAGGTACGTACGAGTTGTACATCTTGTGCATAATTTATAGCAATATGAATATTCAACAAGTAAATGCAAAAAGGTCCCCGTGTATAAATCGACATTCGATTTCAGTCTATTCATAAGATATTGTTAGGAATCCACATGTACTATAAGTTGATTAGACGTAATCTTCATAAAGGACATCCTTATGTACTCATCAATTTTGCTAGAAGGTTAAATTAAAAAGGAAAAATATTTGACAACCTTAAATAATAATCATTGCTATATTAATTTGAATTTAATGGTTTTTAAGCATATATTAATCATTCTTTTCTGCCACGGATAGTCTAATACAGAAAACCACAACGCTACAGCTACAACTTGAAACCCTGGCATTTGGATGTATAGCCACAAAATCTTTAGGCATATATATAGTCGCCAGAGAAGTGGCTATGTACCAAATTTCTTGTAGTCTAGCTAGATGCAGCTTAATACTTTTGGTGCATGGTTCTTAATTAACATGTTTGTAAATATAGTGTAGATATAAAAATTTATGCGACTACAGATTTAAAATATTATAGTAACTATGCTGAAACTATTTAGGATAGATACATATACTATTAATATTTAGTGTATGGCAGTTTAAAACGTAATAAAACATTATTTTTAATAATGATATGACACAGTTATATCATTTATGTTTCAAAGTTAATTTGTTAGTGTTACTTTTTGTTTGCCTCCTTACAGCGTGCAGACCAAATTAAGGCTTTTGTTTCGAAATTTTGATCCTATATCTGCCATGTCCTCTTCTTTGACGTTGTTTATCAGGTCAATGTGATGAATACGTTTGAGTTAATAATATGTGAAGTTGATTTGCTTTATTGTTGCAGGTCAACGATCTGGCTTTGGTGGACTTTGCAGAGCTTAAGATATACTTACTACGCTTACCCTAATGAAGTAAACTTTCCTTAGCGAATTGTTTTAACTCTTGTCAAACCCAAAACGCTGTATATAGCTAGTTTCTTTGTACTTGTACTGTGTATTTGTATGTATCTGTGTGTTTGCAGATTTTGAAATAGGGAAATAAATGTATTTACCTATTTAAAAAGATCTACGAACACAAAGATATCTTGTTGAAAACTAAGAAATATCGGGAGAACACCATATGTCAACCTTGTTCTTGTACTTTTGACGGGGAAATGATTTATCTGGCAGTGGCAAAGAAATACATTTTTTCCTATTGACAAATTCTTCAGGAAAGAGAATCAGAGACGATCAGAATGCAATCCAGACTCGAAAGATTTTAAATGTGGAAGTTCAAGACCTCCAAGGTGTTACTAAAGAACTCCCAATTAATGTTAATATTATAAAACTTTTACAAGATCAATCATAAGACATTATCCTCAAGTAGTATTTCTATTTCCCTCTTTATGAATATTCGAGACCTATTCGGAAACTTCATTAGAGAACATTTTTACAGAGTAGTCTCCTTTTTATAAACTCAACTTGATCTATTTAAACAACCCGTTCCACTTAGCGTGGAATAACAAGATAAGTCTTCAGTAACTACCAAATATATTACCTGCACCTGCAGTATGCCAGACGAGTTAAATGGAACGGGTTATTCAGTGTTGAAATTTCTAAACATATATACTAAATTTTGAAAATCATTTTGCTGGCCATCAGCTTCAGATACATGGCCAAACATAGCATGTGCAGAAAGATCATTCTCTATCCATTAGTTAACCACTGTTGTCGACCACTTTCTTCGCCATTAGCTTCAATTATATGATCCAACTAATACAAAAAGTCATCATCTATCCATTATTTTATCTTTATTATCACTCGTTCTTGATATAATTATACTCAACTCTTGCAATCTTTTTGTTGACATGTGACAGTATTTACCAACTCATCGTGTATTAAATATTACACAACAATTTTCTGTCGCACAATCTGTTGTAATTAAAGTTCAAACCCACTCCATCTCGACGTGTGGAGCCTCTCTTCCACATATATATAGTTCTTTATATTACCTTTCTAAAAAATTAAACCCTCTGTAATTTTCGTAAGTGTGTATGTTTTCAAACTATTTTATCAATTTCTACTCTCGCCATGGTTCAGAGATTTCCAAAACCAGTCGAGATAAAAGTGTATTTGTCCACTGTCTTTTGTCATCCGTTTCTATCAACACATTTTGGTGTTAGCGTCCTATTTTGGTGACAATTTGGTGACAAAATCATGTACGTTGTGTCTTTGTTAGCTTGGCGACATATTTCAGCACAAATAGTTTATGCAAAACTTTTATTATTAATTTATTGAGTGTTTTAAGTATATTGATCGTCGTATTACTAAACCAACGAGTACAAAATGAATATAGGATTTACTTGTTATTGTTATTGTTATTATTTATTTAATACAAATAGGGGATGATTCGAACTTTCAATTTCCGAGTCAATTCGTAGAGTAACTATGTAGTCTAGTTCATTCATCGAGTTTTATCGTTGTAATTTGCTATATTGTCAATTGTGACGGAATCAGAAATGGTATATGTACCTGGGTTGAAAACTAAAAATAGGCGTCATAAATTAAAATAATGAGCTCAAAGTTAATAAATACATAAGAAATAAAGGAGGGAAGAAAATTTATGAAGTGTCATTTAAACCTTGTTTATTTCATCTAGGTCCACCCTAGTTAATTTTCAAGTCCTCAGTTTCAATTTTCAAAGATATAGATTTAAGTTTTTTAACATATATTACAAATATATATATATACTCCTTCTGTTCCTAATTGATCTATGTTTTAGAATTTTCACACTTATTAAGAAAACACTTAAAATTTTGATAATAAATGTATTATTTTCTGTGTTTAGCTATTTCCTATGACTTTTAACCAATCAAAATTCAGTAAACACAATTAATGTTTTTGAAGTTTACAATTTGCCATTATTACATACATTGAAAATGTAAAATATAGATCTTTTAAAAATAAAATATTTTTCTAAAACATGGATCATTTAGGAATAGAGAATAACTTTTAGTTACAAGTACACCATTTTCTATATTGTCTTTCCACAATCTTAGTTAGATTAATAAAGTTTTAATAAAATTATTAGTTTCTTTAAAATTAAAATTTTATCATTATTAACTAGTAATTTTTTTTTAAAAACATTTATTTTTCTAAAACGGATAGAGTATTATTCCTACAATAGAACCAGGCAAAAAAACTGTATATAGATTAGGGTCAAAAAATACTGAGTTGAATGTAGACGCTTTCTGAGTGTTTTTTGAATGAGCTTCACCAAACAAAAATAAACAATAACACTAATTAAGTCAAATAAGAAAGCAACCAAGCGCATAAAGGTAAGAATACACTCAGAAAGCATCTATAATGGTTGACTTTAAAGACTTGGTAAACAATATCAGCTAGATGAATACTCCCTCCGTTCCTAAATGATTCATGTTTTAGAAAAATATTTTGTTTCTAAAAGATCCATATTTTACATTTTCAATGTATGTAATAATGGAAAATTGTAAATTTCAAAAACATTAATTGTGTTTACTGAATTTTGATTGGCTGAAAATCATAGAAAATAGCTAAACATAGAAAATCATACATTTATTATCAAAATTTTAAGTGTTTTCTTAATAAGTGTGAAAATTCTAAAACATAAATTATTTAGGAACAGAGGGAGTATTACTCTGTTCTTTTTTAACACCTTAAGTCCTTAACCTTGGAGTCCGGAGTGGATTAGACAAGTACGATATTTGATTTGTACCACATGGGAAATTGATTTTTGGTGTTTCTATATTATATTGAAAACTAGTTTAACTGAGGACTAACTAACAAGATTGTGATTCGATATTTTACCTTATCATCAAAAGTTTATTATTTTGTCATGTTTCAAAATAAAATTAAGACATATTAGGTTAGGAATTTTTTTTAGGCTACAACTTCTTTTTCTTTTTTGGATCAAACATTGTATTGTAGTAATGTAGTTTTTGGCTGTCGCATATTATAATTAATTTGTTTGAACGAACTTTTTCTTAAAGCAAGCATTGGGAATAATTTAGTAGCTACTGTAGAAATTGCGGCTCTTGCTTGCCACCGTCCGATTGAAAGAAAAGTCCAAAGAGCTCTCTTCTGTTTATTTTAGTTTTACGTACGCTCCTACAAGGCGTTGTGTTATCAGGAACTTTGCATAATCCTTTTATTTCCTGACATCCATGGATTTGATGCGAGACATTTGAGTGATTTGTCATACATAAAAACGTGCGTCTAATTTCTAATTTTATAAGACAGGAAGGAGCTGGTGCATCAGATACTCCCAGATCACACGACCAATATCGACCACCTTTTGGTACTTTAAACGTTAAAATGGTATTTTGAAAATATAAGTAATTATTACGTATTTTACTTTAGCAGTAATAACAATAGGGCAAGCGACAGGGGTCTTAGAAAGGATGATCGATCGACTAAGTCTTTTGTGAATGTAATGACAATAAAATGTGATCTGACTCCCTCTTAATAGCAACAAGCCAACTGTTTAAATATAACTTGATCTATCTCTTTCTCTTAATCGCAACAAAATATCTGTTTGAAGCGAACATCTATTAAGTTGTTTTAACAACAATGATATAATCTCTCTTCAAACTTTTAGGATATCTCTCTTTAGTTGAGTCGTAAATATCTAGACTGTGCAACCAAACCATACTAGGCCGACCAATCCTAGCTAGTTTGATTAGGTTGTAAATCCAGCATAACGAAATAACGCATTGACACTGGACCCCCAAATTTTTTTGAAGACCCCCAAATTTTAAAAGTTAATTTATGTATAAATTATCAAAATTAAAAAAAATCAAAATTCTTACTAATTATCTTTAGCTTTCGGGGCTGGCCATGTGCCAACCCAAACAGCTGGACTGGCACGAACTAGCTTGGCGAGTAGTTCAAACCACTGCAACGATGCATGAAACTACACATCTCAATTATTTGACATCGAAACGATAGCATATTCCAGGTAAGGGTTTGGCAAAAAGTTTTCCACTTTCTAAAAAGAGCAATTCTCTCAAATAGTTTTTTTGTAAAAATATTTTTTGTTAAAAATAATTTTCAAAGAGGAAAATGATAAAAATAGTTTTTTTTTTGAAAATTTAAATATTTATTTTTATTTTTTAAAATTTGAAATTATATCTTTAAAACTCCACTCCTTAACTCTAAACCATAATTCTAAATTAATTAACCATATGATATAAATGTATTTTTACCTTTTAATAAAATTTATTTTAGTCATTTTTTCCTTTGATAACTATTTTTATGATAAAAACTTAAAAATAATTATTCTATGAAATTTTTATTCTAAAAACCCATCTTAAAATTCCGCGCACCAAAAGTTAAGATGAGAAAAAAACTCCATTCAAACTTTCTAGCCTAGTTCTCATTTATTTCTTTTGATTCTCGTATAATATATGATTGATCAACAAACCAAAAAGAAAAACATAGGCATGCGCCACCTTCAACTTGTACGAAGAATGCTAATCATATTTTCATATCATCTGCAATAAAACTAATGCTCTCCGAATGGTAACTACGGTTTGAGCGATGCGGGACAAGCGGTTTAACTGCGGTGCAATTTTAACACTTATAAAAACGTATAGATATATAATATATATAAAGATTTTTGTTACTATTAATTGCGGTGCGGAACATAGCGCGGTTCGTAACATTCGAAGCCTAAATCAACCGGGGAAACACAACAATAAATTAAGTGATCCAATATTCTGACGACAATCTTTAAAGACCTAACTAAACATCCACAATAAATAAATCGGGCACGCATATCTAAAATAAATAAATTGGTCAAATCAAAAATTATCAAAAACCTCCAAGATCCAAATACCTAAAAATATAAATATGAATATAGTGGACTACATGTAAAAGGTGACAGGGGATTCGTTACAGAGGAGGATTTGTTTTCTCCCTTGAAAGGATAACCTTTACCAAAAAGCTTCCCTTTAAATAAAGAAGCAAAACATGGGAACTATTGGAAGGATATCATCGTATTTTTATCCAAAGCCGAATACATAGTATCTTCTTAAGCAGAATAAATATACATTATATACCTGATACGCAATGGATCTGGACCGTTTTATTAGTATATAAGATGTGAATAAGAAGAGTAGTTGCATTATGAGCAGGTGCACATCAAAAGCAGAGAGCCCACATGCGACCATCACAATATCAACGGCTGAGACTTGATCACATATATTTCATGTATCCGAATCTTAGGACAAGGTTGAGTTCCACGTGCACAGATGTCAAATAGATGAATCCTGTAAACCTAGTACTTCATTTTTTGTTTCAAAATGAAGCAATAATATGACTTCAAATTTGAATAAATAATGTTCATTGTTTCATTTTTTAAACTGAACTTTCTAAATTATAAATTGGTCTTTAATTTTTGTTTGTTTCTATCTTTTACCAAAATAAATTATATATGTCAATATTATCTAATCAAGTTTAAAATTTTGACAATTCTATTCATCTAATTAGATATTTATTTTGAAAAACATGAAAATATTCATTTTAAGAACTTTAATTCATTTAAAAATAAAGGAAGATAAATAATCACATTTTACTTCTAAACAATTTTATTAATCATTTAAGGAAAAAATATATATAAGATGTCTTTTTTACAAAATATGGTGTTCTGTGTTTGTTTATTTATGTTATGTAGTAATATTTTAATATGATAATGTTTGATTTATATTAAATAATAATTACATTAGATTATTATTAAAACAAAACACTTGGGTAAAATTACTAAATATGAAAAAATATAAAACGTTATTAATAATTAATGATAAAGTGAACATGAAATATACTTGGAATATTCTTTTTACAAGAAAGAAATAAAACAAACCATCGAAAACGATGTGCTTAATTTTGAATAAAGTGCACTTTTAAAACTGAAAATGAAACCAACTATTAGAGATGCTCTTACTTCTTCCCGGTTTCTTTTTTGATATCTGAGTCTTAGGCCCATCATTTTTCATAGGTCAAAAATCAATCTTCAAAAATTATAATTTTAAAAATAACTCATCATACCAAGAATGGTTTTAATCCCGAACACAATGAAACCAACCCGGCCCTTATATTATCATTACACCAGCAACATCCTGGTTCCTCACAGTTATTGTGTGAGTGAGCCCATATATTCCAAGGGTAAATGTGGTAGTAGAACACACATTCTATGTATATTTTTGTCGGTTTGACATTGACATTTGAAGTCTTTTTTTTTTGTTTTTTTTTTTTTGGTCAACTGATATTTGATGTCAAAAAGGATGAATTTGCGTAAAATATTTCTTCTTCTTTTTTTTTTTCAAAAATATTTCTTCTTTTCTTAGACTATAATTTGAGTAAGTTTCTCTCTATAAACGACATACGAAATAATAATATGATTGACCAAAAATAAGAAATTTAAGACTCTTTTTTATCATCCGATTATCATTTAAGACTATTTTATCATATAAATTTTACTAATATTTTTTTGTTTTATGTCAGTAATCGACTCATTTATATCCTGTCTCAATTTTACAGCTGCTTTTTCTTTTGTGTTACAGCATTGATATAACAGTTTATATTGTAATATAATTTCATTAATATATATTTTCATTTATAAAAGGTTAGTTTCTTTTTGTTGCGAAATTAGTTAATTTTTAGTTAACCCAAATATGTAGCTTAGTAATATCCAGTGTGTCACTACCAAGTTCAATTTTGTATAGTACAACAATCAGTAAAGTTAGTTCTTTTAGGATGATAAATGAGTTCCCATCAATGGTGTGTTTGTAAGGGCACCTCTAACCCTATTCCATTTTCAACTCCATACATCATTATGGAGTAAAATTTCTCTAATCCCACTCTATTTTCAACTCCAAAATGGAGTAATGGCTAGGGTTACTCCATTTATGGAGTAATCTTACCCATTACTCCATTTTGGAGTTGAACTTTTTTTATTTATAAAATGGTCCTTTGAATCTTTAATGTTTTTATTTTTTACTTAAATAATATTTAAAATGATACAATAACATGAAAATAGTATATTCTACAAAGGATTATTCAATAATTTTAAATAAATGCATAAAATAACAGAAGACATAAATAATTAAAATAAAAATAAAAATAACATAAAATAAGTAATTTAGTAATCTGAAAAATCCATTTCGGATCCGCTAAGGTCGGTGAAATATTGCCCAAACGGAGAAGTCTGAGAAAGAGCTTGTTGATCTTGTGATTCAACATTTCGCTTTGATATTATTTGTATTTGTTGAGTTTGAATATACGCACGAACATTTGGATCTTGTATGGATGAGCGTGAACTCGATGCACCAATTGAAGAGAAGCTCCACCTCCGGGTATCGAAATTGCAGAAGATGAAAATGTCCTATTTCAAAATTTTTTTGCTCGATTTAGGAATATCAAAGATAAAGAAGCTCATTTTTCATTACAAAATGCATTAGTTGATCATTTGTAGAAAAAATATTTTAATGCTCATTGTTAAACCCACATATATGTTGTCTTTTTTAATGATTTCTTGTACTTTTTAATAATAAATATTTAATTCAAATAATTTATATTTTAATTATTTATCGTAAATATAACTTAGTTGGGGTTCATTGGTAAATTTTTATAAGTATAAAATTTTATTTGCAATTATTAATAAAATATAAATGAAAACATTTAAGAAATATTATTTTTGGAGTAGAAAATAGAATAATACATTGGAATAAAACCTTATTTCATTTTGGTGTTGCACCATTTTAAAGTAAAAAAATGGGGTAATACATCGAAGATGCTCTAAGGCAAGGCAGCAAGACAGCAGAACTACGCTTTACCAAAAAGCTTCCCTTTAAAAATAAAGAAGCAAATTTGGTTTCTTTTTACACACCATTGAAGCCTAGTTTGTAAGGCGGCAGAATACTTTACCAATTTAATCAATAAAAAATGTTTTACAGGAGAAAAGACTTAATGCCGACGCATCCGAATATTTTTTTTTTTTAACTAAAAACCAAATTTCGTAGGAAAAAAAAGATTTATGTTGAAAAGGTAATGCCGGAAGCTGCATTATTTGGTCTTCCTAATGAGTATTTTATATATTAAATGAATGGGAATGGTCTTCCATCTTACCTATTAGATCATCTCCAATGTATTTTTCTATTTTTACCTCTAAAATAAATGAACTCTATAATAGAAGTGGATTTTACTCCAATGTATTTCTCTAAAATAGAGATCTCTACATATAGAGCAAAATATAGAGGAATGCTATTTCTTCCTCTATAAATAGAGGAGAAAATAGCAATCTCTATTTTAGAGGTAAAAATAGAGATGGGTTAGAGTGGTTTTGCCTTTAAATGTTATTATAGAGGTAGAAATAGAGGTGGATTGGAGATGTTCTTGGAGACAACAGGGAACCATTTGTTTCTTTAAAGCACCATCCTTCAATAAAGTAACGAGTAAACAATACAATAAATCACTATAGGACATATCCACAAATCCTAGGGAGATTTGGCATTGCTAAAACTATGGATCCTTACCAGAATCCTAATCCCAGAGGGTACCA
The DNA here is from genome assembly GCF_000309985.2 of Brassica rapa. Lineage (NCBI taxonomy): Eukaryota > Viridiplantae > Streptophyta > Magnoliopsida > Brassicales > Brassicaceae > Brassica > Brassica rapa. The sequence goes on from NC_024797.2 coordinate 27,123,224, forward strand.
GGGACATATGCCATTTGGCTCAGCCGGCCACGGTGGCAGTGGTGGCTCCGATATCCCCCAAGGAACAGTTGACAATAAGCAGAAGAAGAAGCTTCTCCACCGCGACATCGAACGCCAGAGAAGACAAGAAATGGCTACACTTTTTGCTTCTCTTCGTGATCACCTACCTCTTCAATACATCAAGGTTCATATTCTAACGCACTTTTCCTCAAATTTTCTTATTTTCATTCTACCAATTGTTCAAACAAGAAACCAAGATTTGGTGGGATTTGGCTTCAAGGGTTACGAATATGTCTTTTAAAAAACCTTATCCCTTGAACTTTTAGGGGAAGAGAGCTGTTTCGGAACATGTAGGCGGAGCGGTGAATTTTATTAAGGACACGGAAACAAGGATTAAAGAACTCAGTGCAAGAAGAGACGAGCTAATTAGAGAAACATGTTATACATCGAATCCGGATCTAGCAAGAACTGCATCCGAGTTAGGCAATTCGGTTCCGGCGAGTGTGATGGTGCAACCATGCGTGAGCGGTTTCGAAGTGGCGGTGAGCAGCGACTCGTCAGGTCCACAAGCTTTGCCACTCTCAAGAGTGCTTGAGGCACTTCAGGAGCTAGGGCTTGAAGTCATCAGCTCTCTCACTACAAGAGTTAATGAGAGGCTCATACACACTATTAGAGTCGAGGTATGGTTTAATGGTTACAGCATGCCATTTCAATTGCAATTAATCTAGGGTTTTCACTATATATAGCTATACTTATTACAGGTTAATAGTTTTGGATGCTTGGACTTTGCTTGGTTGCAGCAGAAGCTAGTTGAGGAGTTGATACCTTCGACGGGGTACTAATAATTAAGAAAGATAACACTCTTAGTCCGAAAGACTTATTTTTCGTATGATCTCTTTTCCAAGTGCTCTTTTTGCTCGTAGATTTGGTATTAAAGCTTGTTAATGGATACAAAAAGGCGTTTTCGTTGATACCACATGTTCGTTGCTCCAAATAGATTATTCTCTTGCTCATGAACTTAATATGAAATCTATATATATAGAAACAAGATTTTCACATGCTTTCAAGTGCATCAGTGGAACACAAATGTATGGTACATATATATACGTTGGATATGACGTATACCCTTTTCATACATTTTACAACAAAACTACGTTCTAACTATTTTCATGATAAATATGCTAATGCAGAAATATCTAATGCTTTCATGAAACTTCATCTTTGGAGCGGGTCTGGAAAGTCATTCTTGGAAGGAGGCGTAGCTTAGGTTTAAACAAAAGTAGGTACGTACTGTTATGTTTTCGAAAGGATTTTATGAGTAGGTCATAAAGTTCATCATCATTCACCGCCCACACCGTAAAGATTTTTGTTGCGTGTGTCCCTTTCGTTTTGCTTATTACCTCCAACTTTTAGTTATCATGTGTCCCTTTTTTTGTCAGCCATGTTTCCCTTTCATTATAACTTTTTTGTATTATTCCATTGTCATGTTTTCATGCGTTTTTGTGTATGGATATAAGGTTTTATAAAATATATTATCCCATGAATCGTTAAGTCCTACTGGAAACAAGGCCAATGCGACAACATAATATAGCACCTAATTTTATCCAGAAAAGTATGAAATTTACAGACCATAACATGCACTGGTCTGTTAAGTAGTATCTGCATAATGTAATAGATATATAGTGCGAAGCCAGGGTAGGTGGGAACTATCTTTTGGGCTCTATAGGTCAAAATCTGCAATGTTCACGTGTTTCCCTTGTCTCTCTACATCTATAATCACACACCTCTCAGCAAACATCGGCCATAACCCATAAATATGCTCATATCCTCAAATTCCTTCAGTAACTGCAATATAAGGTTGAAAACAAATTCCATATTGCATGCAAGCAAAATTGGGAGAACCCACTATGATATTGCTTACTTACTTATACAAATAATATATAACCATCGACAAAAGCAAATGTACGGACACTTCCGTACAGTTCCTCTCTAAAACTGAGATCCTCATCTTTTCACCTTCTCCGTCGCCGTCTCCGGCGTCGGTCCCCACCGGCCTCCATGGCCAAGAAAAAGCCACCCAAAGGAAAGAAACCCACCCGTTCCATTCCCCCACCCAAATCGACCACCTCCACCTCCCCTACCAAAACCCCGTCCTCTGTTAATATGAAACAGAACCATGCTCTCGATTCATCTACTGAAAGGGTCAATTACGATTCTTCCTCACAAATTGATGCCCAGGCGACTTCTACTGTTGCAGATCTGGCCATGGAGATTGGAAGCCCCAATCTTGAAACCCTAGCTACAGTAACAAAAACTGTACCTAGCTCTAAAGTTCCCGAATCCTGTGTTCAGGATATGGCGACTGCTACCCTATCCTCCAAGGATACTCATGGAGCTCAAGGTGATTCTACTACCTCGAGCAACCCTACCCAGTCGGGTCAAAAAGCTGCAGAGTTTTGGAAGGGATTCGTGAAGGAGACTTCCATCAAACTTCATCCTAAGGAAAAACCGTTCCTACTAGACTCTGGTGAATTGTGCGTAACCATTCCCAACGTTGTTGTGGAAAAGAACAAGAGGGCTTGGGAATGCTTCATCATCGGCCAGTTCTATGAAGAACCTCCTCCTAGAGGAGCTGTTCATGCCATAGTTAACGGAATCTGGAGCAGACAACGTCGGGACATCACGGTCTCGAAGATGGATGGTCACGCGTTCCTCTTCCGTGTTCCCTGTCCAAACGCTCGACGCCGTATACTGGCACAAAGCTTATGGCAGATTGATGGCCAGACTATGTTTGTTGCTAAGTGGTCTCCAGGGCTTCAACAAGTTAAACCAGAGCTTGAGATGGTTCCTGTTTGGCTTGAGTTCACCGGAGTTCCGTTGCAGTTTTTCAATCCGGATGCCTTAAAGGAAATTGCTGGCATAGTAGGTCACCCTATTTGCCTTCATCCCTCAACTGAACAGCTCACAAACATCGAAGTGGCAAAAGTCTACACTTTTATTGATCCAAGGAAGCCTTTGCCGGAGTTTGTTAATGCAAGGTTTGAAAGCGGGGACACTCGACGTATCTCTGTTTCCAGCCCATTCCTTCCTTCGCTATGTTCCTATTGTAAGAAAGTAGGTCATACCATCTCGCGATGTAAGGCAGCACCAAAGACATGTACTCTCTGTAACTCAGTACGACATGTTACGGTTGACTGCCCAAGGTACAATCGTGAGAAAGCTAAAGGCAAGGCCCCTGTTAAGAGTTTACTGCCAATCGTTGGAACTAAAAGCAAGATGGAATACAGACCAATTCAGGATAAAAGGAAAGGTGCAGTAAAACAGGCAGTTGGTCCATCACCCGCTGCTGAGATTCCAATAACCTCGGGATCAGTTCAACCACCTTTGGTTGATGCTACCCCGGCTGGTGATTCTATGCTTGATCCTCCTAAGATGATTACTGGGAAGGAAACCTCATCACCTGCTCATTCAGAGGGTGGTACCAGGAGATCACCTACCTCTCAGCGACCTTTGGTTATCGCTCAGAAAACATCACCTCCTGCTCGGAATCAGTTCACACCTCACTCTAAATCCTCTACTGCTGAGTATAATGATCTTGCTGAAGGTGGTCTGTGTGTGGACTTCACCCCCTATTCTGTGTCTCAAAATGCAAATGGATCCTTCTCTTCTGGTTCCTTATCAGACAGGAGTTCTTACTCAGGGGATGAGGACAACCCAGACGAAGAGAATGACAAGTTTATTGAGGTCATTTCTCGAAGGCAGAAGAAACTGTTGAAAGGAATGTTCAGGGCTAGAGGCTCTTTAATCCTCTAAATTTTACCTTCTTATATGGATCTTTTTTGTTGGAATATAAGAGGTATAAATGATTCTGTAAAGCGGCGGGGTTTTAGGAAGTGGATTAAGAAATATAAACCCATTTTTGGAGGTCTCGTGGAGACCCATGTACAGGCTATTAAGTCGGATTCTATTTGTAGTTCTATATTACCGGGTTGGTCTTTTCACGGCAACTACGACCATTCGGACCTTGGGAGGATATGGCTAGTCTGGCACCCTACTGTGTCAGTTCGGATAATTTCATGTTCTCGTCAGATAACTACTGCTATTGTCAAGCTTCCAAATGTGAGCTGTGAGGTTGGAGTATCTTGTGTTTATGGCTCTAACTGCAGAGTGGAGCGTAGGCTGCTTTGGAGTGAATTGGAGACATGTTCTGTCTCTCATCAGCTAGCAGGCATTCCTTGGATTGTATTTGGTGACTTTAACGAGATCATTAACCCGGAAGAGCACTCTCTTGCTGATCAGTTCTCTTCCCAACGTGGTATGAGAGATTTTAAAGAGTGCCTTGATCGGTGTTCGCTATTTGATCTACCTTATTCTGGAAGCTCATTCACTTGGTCCAATGGCCATGTGTCTAAAAAGCTGGATAGAATTCTTACTAACGCAGCATGGCTTCAACAATTTCCAGAATCTATAGGCATATTTGGTGTGCCAGGAATCTCTGATCACAGCCCGTGCTGTACATTTCTGGATCAGCACAAGCCTAAGCAAAAACGACCTTTTAAGTTCTTCGCGCATCTCAATCAGCATGAGGATTTTGCGTCTCTTTTGGGAAACTGTTGGAACTCCTTCAACTTCAGCGGTACAAATCAGCTTCGAGTTTCCAAAAAGCTAAAAGAGCTTAAAGGAATAATCAAAACCTTCAGAAGGGAACATTACTCTCAACTGGAGAAAAGAGTGGAGGAGGCGTTTTCCGAGCTTTGCGTTGCTCAAGATATGGCTCTCTCTAACCCCTCCCCTACTGCTGCTGAAACAGAAAGAAAGGCCCACCTTCATTGGCATGCCTTGGCAAAAGCGGAGGATTCCTACTTGAAGCAACGATCCCGAGTACAGTGGTCTGCGGCCGGTGACTCCAATACTGCTCACTATCATCGTTTGATTAGATCAAGGCAAGCTCAAAATCAAATTGTAATGCTGCTGGACAGGGATGGAGGTGTCATTGATCAACTGGAGGACATTAAGACTCATGCAGTGGACTACTACTCCGCGCTACTTGGCGGCCTATCAAACCTAACATCGCCTTCTCCAGCCACTATAGCCACTTACCTACCTCTACGCTGTTCTCCTGAGGCTGTTATGCAGTTGGCAGCAGAGTTTACAGATTTGGATATCCAGTCAGCTTTCCTTTCTCTTCCAGATTCTAAGGCCCCTGGCCCGGATGGTTATCCTGCTGAATTCTTCAAAGGTAATTGGAGCATTGTAGGGAAAGAAATGATCGCTGCAGTGAAGGAATTCCTGACAACGGGTCGCCTATTGCAACAATGGAATGCTACAATCATAGCTCTTATTCCAAAAAGCCGAATGCTAATAGAATGACAGAGTTTAGGCCTATTTCTTGTTGCAATACTGTGTATAAAGTGGCTTCTAAGCTCCTTGCTAATCGGATCAAATCTGCTCTCCCTCAACTTATCTCCGCTGCGCAGTCAGCTTTTGTTCCGGGCCGCCTCTTGGTGGAAAATGTGCTCCTTGCGACAGAGTTGGTGGCTGGGTATAAATGGAAGGACATATCAAAACGGTGCATGCTGAAAGTAGACCTACAGAAAGCGTTTGATTCTATAAACTGGGACTTCGTTCTTAACACGCTTGAAGCTCTAGGCTTTCCATCTCACTTCCGGAGGCTTATAGCTCAATGTATCACTACAACCAGGTTCTCTATCTCTATAAATGGAGAACTATGTGGGTATTTCAAAGGGACAAAAGGTCTCCGCCAAGGTGATCCTTTGTCACCTTACCTTTTTGTCATCGCCTTGGAAGTGTTCTCCCAAATGCTTAATGCAAGATATCGAGCTGGGGACATTGGTTTTCATCCAAAGACGGCTGATCCTGAGGTAACTCATCTAGCCTTCGCTGATGATATCATGATATTCTTTGATGGTGAGAAACAGTCTTTGCTGAATATTGTTGAGACTATGGATGTGTTTGAAACTTGGTCTGGTCTGCGCATGAATAAGGAAAAGACAGAATTATTTGTAGGAGGCCTGAACCAAGATGAAACTAATGACCTCAAAGGTCTCGGTTTCAGTCTCGGTTCGATGCCAGTCCGTTACTTGGGCCTTCCTCTTATGCATCGGAAACTGAGACTTGCAGAGTATAGACCGCTGATCCAGAAGATCTCTGCAAACTTCACTGCGTGGTCCTCAAAAAAGTTGTCTTATGCAGGGAGAGCTCAGTTGATCTCTTCAGTCATATATGGAACAATTAATTTCTGGACATCAGCTTTCATCCTGCCTAAAGGTTGCATTAAACAGATCCAAAGCCTATGCTCTGGCTTCTTATGGACCGGTAACATTACTACCAAGGGAGTTGCAAAAATTGCTTGGGATACAGTTTCTCTCCCCAAACAAGAAGGAGGATTGGGATTGAGGGATCTCACCGCCTGGAACAAGACACTCTGTTTGAAACTCATTTGGATGCTCTATGCTCCAAATCCTTCTCTTTGGGCTTCTTGGATCAGAAAGTACAAAATTGGCAGTGAGAACCTGTGGAGTCTGGATGCTAAGAAGGCAGGATCGGGGACGTGGAGATCACTTCTCAACCTACGACCTCTTGCTTCAGACTTTCTAAAAGCAGATTTGGGAAATGGACAGAACATCAGCTTCTGGTGGGATGATTGGTCTCCCCTTGGCCGGCTTATTAATCTGTTCGGAACTGGTGGCCCTCGACAGCTCTCTATACCTCTATTTGCTTCTGTGGCAGACGCGTGCAATGAGACAGGCTGGAATCTCAGAGGAGCAAGGTCACCGGAGGCCGAGAGTCTGCACTATCATCTAACGGGTATTCCTCTCCCATCTCAGTCTCAAGCATGTGATGAATTTGTTTGGATGATTGAAGAAGACCCACTCTCCAAATTCTCGGCCTCTCGAACTTGGGAAGTGATCAGAAACAGAGCACCGACAGTAACTTGGGCTGACAGTGTTTGGTTCAAATCATGTACTCCACGTCATGCTTTCCTCATGTGGATTGCTCAACATGACAGAATGCCCACTCGTGCTCGCCTATTCAGCTGGGGACTTGGTACCTCCTCGAATTGCTGTCTGTGCGACTCTGCTCCAGAGTCTAGAGATCACCTCCTGCTTCGCTGCGAGGTAAGTAAACAGATATGGGAACTGATTCTAAGAAGGCTCGGTTATTCTCATTCTTGTTTTATGTCTTGGACCGCCTTCATGGAATGGTTATCCATCGCCAATTCTCATGTTCCTCGAGTACTCAAGAGACTTGTTGCCCATGCAACTATCTACCATATCTGGGCTGAAAGGAACAAGAGATTACACGACGGAATCTCGTCTACCCCTACAACGATTTGCAAGCTTATCGACCGAAATGTCAGGGACACAATATTGGGGAAACAGCACAGAAAGAATTTCAAGACTCTCATGCTATCATGGCTGAGGCATGACTAGGAATCCTTTTGTAAAATGAGCTTCACCTTGTTTTTATTCTTTTTGCCGAGGTGAACCTCTTCTAGTTTTTAATTTTTGTAAAGTTTACAAAACAATTTCATATTTATATGATATTCAAATATTTGGCAAAAAAAAAAAAAAAAAAAAAAAAAACTTATACAAATAATAGGTTTAACATAAATAAATTGTTCAAAACGGTATATTAAAAACAAATTGTTAAACGCTTATGATAATCACGATGATTGTTTTGAAAAAGGAGCATATATATATTGCCATAAAGAAAAGCTTAAATTCAATGCATAGAGCCACCTTTATATTTTTTAATCATCATATTAGTTTGTTATTCAACCATTCAACAAAATCTTCATTTCTTTTGTAATTTACGATACGATACGACACTATTATACATATCCCCAAAATCTTGGTTTCTTTGGCCTCCTGGTTTCCTACGTATACCCATAAGCATATAAAGAGAATCACATAAGTATAATTTAAATTAATAGTAACTCATTATTTAATATCTAATGATATCCTCTTTATATAAGTCTCACGAACTTAAGCGAAGTGGACAGCAGTTCAAATGTTTTACGCACTTACGTAAGAGATACGCATGATGAGTAGTTGAGATCTCCCTGATATTCGTTCTTTAGCTATATCATTATTGGTAATTAAATTAATTAAGTATCAACTTTGAGCTGCCGTCAAACAAATTCATAATCATCAAATCAGATTGTGTCTCAATAAAGATTGTCTCCGACATTTAATTTAACCATCTTTTAGTGATATCTATATATATATATATATATACTATAATAAAAGGAAAATATCCTCCACTCTAAAGTTATCCACATCAGTTAATATATTCATCCAATCAGATAGCATTAGTCTGCTATGTATACCAGGTTTTAAGTCGACTAATATAAAACCGGGCCAAGCGTCTGGGCCATTAATAATATCCAGTGCCAATATGAAGTCCATCTCACCAATACCAAATCTCCGATGAAAGTCATTAGGCCATCAGCATCGCTGTATCTTCTCACGTATCTTGTTAATATTGGGCTCAAAATTAAATCAAATAAACCCAATTAAAAGAGGGACGTTAACAAAATTAGAAGTTTTGTTAACGCGTCCCTGGGCATACGTGGCGAGAGGGGATAGGAAGACCGAAGAGGGTAGAGGAAAGTTCCAGATCGGTCTCGACTTCATTCTTCTCGTCTCCCTTTTCTCTCTCGTTATCGACGGCGACTAGGTGAGCAGCGGTGTGTCTCTGCTCTCACATCGAAAACTTCACCTCCGCTCTCAATCGAAAGCTTCTCCTCCGATTCAAAGTGTTCTCCTCCGATTGGAAGCCTTCTCCTCCGATTCAACGCCTTCTCCTCTGATTGAAAGACTTCTCGTCGGATTCAAAGGCTTCTCATCCGATTCAACGGCTTCTCCTCCGACACAAAGCTTCTCCTCCGATTCATAGGTTCTCCTCTGATTCATAGCTTCTCCTCCGATTCACATCAAAACCAGGTACGTCTTCTTTATTTGTTCTCCTTTCGCGGTGTAATTGTATGATTGGTGCTTCCTTGTCATTTGAATTCGGTGTAATGAGGTGACTGTAATGTGAATTCGGTTTAGTAAATGTATTTCAAAGTTTAGGGATTACAGACGAGACCTTGAGTTGGTTTATGTGTTGAGTTGGTGATTTGAATTCGGTTATGTGTTCATCATAAGTCATTTGTATAGTTGTTTTTGTCGTATTTCGGATTGTCTTAAGCTATAGTCGAACATTATAATAGAAACATGTATCTTCACGGTGAAACGAAATTTTATGAGGATTTTATGAGGAATTCAGTTTACTTTAGATCATCGGTAGGTAAGGTTTTAATGATGATTTCACCAACAGGTTGGTCTTGTATGTGAGATGGTTAAATGTTTCGTTACTATGGTTTGGTGTTTTAGTTTGTTTGGTTGTAGTGTAGACAAGTATAGACAAGTATAATCTAGTTAACTTGTTTTGTTGTAACCGCAATGTGTGTATCTAGTTAACTTTACTTCGTTTCTTTTTTGGTTGCTATGACTGTAATAACTCATGATTAGACAGTGGTAGTTGATGGTTACGTAATTACTCACCGTCATTATAACTTATGTACTTTCTCAACTATTTAACAACCAGCTTCATTCACTCTTGTATTCGAAATCAAACCAGTCTATATCTATACTTTCTCAACTATTTTACAACCAGTCTATATCTATACTTTCTCATTCTATAATCTCTTCTCTTGTAATCGTTATGGATTCAAGGAATCTATTGAATCCATATGGTCAGTCCCCTAGTTTAGTTGGCCTCCTGAATAGTCAGAACTTTCCTTATGAAAGTTATCAATCGGGTGTCCACTTTGGAGAGTCACAACAGTCTGATATCCCTCCTTTTAGTTCACAAGAAACCGCGACACCATTGGCCTCTAAGGACAGAAAGAAGTGGACACCAGCTGATGACGAGGTTATCATCAGCGCTTGGATAAACACGTCTAAGGATTCGGTGGTAGGAAATTCACAGAAGTTAGGGACCTTCTGGTCCCGAGTAGGTGAATATTATGCTGCATCTCCACATGCAAAACAGAGTGGTGACCGAAGAGAGCATCTGAATATAAAACAGAGGTGGCACAAAATAAACGATTTCACCAACAAGTTCTGTGCTGCATATGCAGCAGCAGAGAGACAGATCAGCTCTGGTCAGAGTGATCACGATGTTCTCAAGATGGCGCACGAGATCTACTTCGCTGATCACAAGAAGAAATTTACTCTTGAGCATGCGTGGTGTATTCTGCGGTTTGAACAGAAGTGGCTAAGTCTGAACACTCCTAAACCGACTGGTTCTTCAAAGCGAAAAGAATGTGACACCCCGAGCCAAAGTACAAACACCACTGCTGCTGATGATGAGGTCCGGCCTGAAGGTGTAAAGGCGGCTAAGGCTAAAAGGAACACTGAAAAAGGAAAGTCAGTGGCTGATTATGCGACCATCATGGAGATGAAGAGGGAAGATTGGGAGATGAAGAAGGATGATTTGGACAGGAAGGAGAGACTGTCTAAGCTAGCTATTCTAGACACTCTTTTAGCCAAAAAAGAACCACTGAAAGAGGCTGAAGAAGTTGTAAAGAATAACTTACTAAAGCTGTTGTACTGAGATTAGATCGCCTCTTGTTTTAAAAAATGTCTCTTGTTATAATGAATTAATCTATGTCTTTTGCTTCGTTGCTACAATGTTTGAATCAATATATTTGTTTTGCTCCATTGTTTGTATTAATCTTTGTCATTTGCTTCTCTTGTTTTAAAAATCATAACTGCTATTGATGATTAATACTTCGTATTGTTTTTTGCAGGTATTAAAACATGGGAAGGTATAGCTACACCCAACCTTCAAGCTCAGATCCGTATGACAGGCCTGACAGCAGTGAAAACGAGACGGAAGACTTAATCCGTCGTGACCAAGCTGAAATAAGCTTGAAATATGCTGAACTGGTTCAGTACCCTCCACAACCTGAGGTGGAGTTCGGTTTCCCTCAGACTTGTTACTGTGGCTCAGAACCTAGAATTGCAGCGTCAAGATCATCAGCGTTTCCAGGGAGACTGTACTACACCTGCGGCCACGTTGACGACGGCGAATGTCATGTCTGGAAGTGGTGGGACGTCGCCTTGATGGAGGAGATGAAGGCCAGGGCCAACCACCTATTGGTATTAGAGGCAAAGGTAGAAAATCTTAACTTAATGTCTGACCTTGAAACTGAGGAGAAGGTACGTAGACTAGAGAAGCAAGTTCAAGAGAAGGATGTTAGAGTTGAGAAGTTAGTTGAGGAGATATTAGCTAAGAATAAATCAAGTGTTATCGGTGGATTAGAAGTACTTGTTGGTGTAATGGTCATAGTATTAGTTTTAATAGGTGTGGTGATCGCGTATAAGTGAGGGAAGACTTTGTAATATTGTAATGTTGTTATCAACTTTGTTGTTGTGTGAGACTTGACATGCTTGTAATATTTGTTATGTTCAGACTTTGTTGATTTCCCATGAATGCTATATGTTCAGACTCACTTTCCCGTGACCACAAAAGATACAAAACAACAGACTCATACTCACTTTCCCGTGACCACAAAGATACAAAACATCAGTCACTATTGTTTCACAAGATGTATATGTCGACAATAAACACAACCCGGGATGATATATCATTCTCTATAAATATGAGAATGGTTCGAACATTATACATATTCATCAAAAATCTCTTATACTCAACAATCTCTTCTACTCAATCTCAATACCAGTTTTTTTGTTAATAAAAATATGGCATCTTCATCTCATTACCATTACCATCAAAAAGATGATGATGATGATGATGAATATTCACATGTCTTTCAAGAATTTGATGACTTCCCTGCTAATATTCCGGAACCGAAAGAGCGAAAAAAACGTATATTTATCGAGAGAAACCGGGAAGAAGGCGACCGGCAGCTATGGAATGATTATTTCTCGGAAACTCCTACATACCCTCCCAATATATTCCGGCGGCGCTTTCGAATGAGTAAACCCTTATTCTTGCGTATTGTCGACCGTCTCTCTACAGAAGTTGAGTATTTTGCTCCAACAGAAGATGCAGTCGGAAGGCAAAGTCTATCACCACTCCAAAAATGCCCGGCTGCAATTCGTCTATTGGCTTATGGTGGTGGGGCCGATACAGTCGACGAATATGTCCGACTTGGTGAAACAACAGCTCGGAATTGCTTGCATCGATTTTCCGCCGCAATTATCAACTTGTTTGGCCATGAATATCTAAGACGTCCAACATCGAAGGATCTTGAAAGACTACTACATAAGGGAGAATAACGTGGATTTCCCGGAATGATTGGAAGCATCGACTGTATGCACTGGGAGTGGAAGAATTGCCCTACCGCTTGGCAAGGTATGTACTCACGAGGAACCGATAAACCAACGATTGTCCTCGAGGCCGTAGCTTCTTATGACCTCTGGATATGGCATGCATTTTTCGGAGCTCCAGGTACGATGAACGATCTTAATATTCTAGATCGATCACCTGTTTTTGATGACATTATTAACGGAGTTGCTCCGGAAGTCAACTTCCATGTGAACGGAAGGGAGTACGATTTGGCCTACTATCTCACTGATGGTATTTATCCGGAATGGGCGACTTTTATAAAATCTATCCGACTACCACAAGGTCCAAAGCATTCACTATTTGCTGAAACCCAAGAAGCTGTCCGAAAAGACGTTGAGCGTGCCTTTGGAGTCCTCCAAGCTAGATTCGCCATTATTAAAAATCCAGCAAAAATATGGAAAAAATCCATGATATCTAATGTTATGAGAGCATGTATCATACTCCATAATATGATTGTAGAAGATGAACGACGTACAGACGATCAAGATGAGACGTTTCAAGATGCAGATATTTCTTTTCTCGTTAAGGAACCTACTGAGCTTTTCAGTTCACTTGATCGTCGAGCAAGAGTTGGGGGTAGACCAGTCCATCAACAATTGAAACATGATTTGATCGAACATATATGGGATAAGTTTGGGTAAAATCTCATTTTTAAGTTTCTATCTATTAAATAAAAATTATGCTTTTATTTTATGTTTTTGTAATTTTTTTAACTTTTGTAATTTATTTTTTACTTTTCTAATTTTTTTTAAACCTTTGTAATGTTCTTATGTTTAATGTTATAAGTTTTAGTATAAAATCCTATTAATCCATTCTCATTAAAAAAAAAAAAAACTTTGGGGTAAGAACCTCTACAAACTTCTACCAATAATCCCTACTTTTAAGCATGTATCTTGCCAAAACTTCTTAATCTAATTATATTATTAAATATATCCTAAGATATGCAAGCATGTATCTTGCAATGCTGATGGCCTTATCGTAGCGACTCTTCTTCTTCATCACCATTGTTTGGAATCACAATAATTTGCCCTTATCACTAACGCTAACTTAGTAACTTTAGTTTGGGATTCAAGGAGTTTTGATCTCGAGCTTTAAATAACTTTACAATGCCTTTGTACTAAAGTTCAACTTCTCTTTCATCCTTCATCTCACCTTATCTTCAATTGGATTAATATAAGGCGACCTTTTGCATCCTCAAATCTCTTGCAATATGATATCACGAATATGTGGATCGCGACTCAGCATGCGTGGTTCTGACGATCCCTGGTGTAGATCCAAGCTCCCTTGATGAATCTGAGTCGTCGGATGTTAAACTTAAGAAGGTGCGAGCAGCAGTCAGTACTTATCGAGAAGCTAACGAGAGTTGTTGCAGACAGCTAAAGATTGAAGGAGATGCATTGGAGTGTTTCAGTGGAACAGAGAAAGAGATTGTCAAGATGATAAAGACAGTTATGATGATGAACGTACAAGGCAAGCCACGCCTAGCCAATTTCTAGGTGATTTTTCGCCTTTTATTTGTTTCATTTTAATTTCTTAGTTCGACTGCAACCGCTTTTCAACTTATGAATTGTGGTTTGAGCTAGAGAAGCAACACAAGCTCATACACGGCGTGTTTTCAGGTTTGAATATTTCAAGATTCCAGTCTAAAATCACCTCAGCATCTTGATCCCTACTCTAGATTTTATATTCTAAAATATTTCAATTGTGTTATTATATGGATTGTTACAGCCTGTGATTTTACAGTATTGTGCAGTTTATCTGAAAACATCTGGAAACTGAGTCATTTAGTTGTCCGGCATGAGACACATTTAAGAAAGTCACAGAGTCATCGGGCCTTGGAATTCACAGCTAGCAAGTAGCAAGGAAAAGTAAAGGAAACGTTTTGTACTGAGGCTTTTACTCATACCAAATATTTCATACTGTTTATCTTATATTTATTTGTAAGAGTTCAGACTATAAGACAAGGGTATGTTTAAATATTCGTCAAACTTTAGAGGTGGATGGATAATATGGTTTTTAATCCTTGCAAGCTGTTGTATGTTAAATTGGAGAACATGTTTTCAAGCGAGTTTCAGCCTAAAAGGGATCTATTTAGTAAGATGAATATCCTAATTTTAATATAAGTGCAACATGTTTGTGTTTAATATTCCCCAACAGTTCTGACCTCTCCTCCCCGTTTTGTATTAGGTGCATTAATGTCTTAGATTTATTGGGCACATGAAGCTCATCGATGGGCATCATCTCCAGCAACGTCCAGTCCTTGACATGATCATGGGGAATGAGATTGTTGGTACACGTACAACCTAAAGAGTAAGCAAATTGTATTCCATATTACCACCCAACTTCTTAATGCTTCCTTATTAATTTACTCACTCACCATTGAATGACCAAATGCAAGGGCTCAACAGTAATATCATGTTATCCCGGCTTTCTGTAATTGCTTTTAGTTGTTAGCCACTCATTACAACTTCACTGCTTCTGTCATTTTTCATGTCCTAACTTTGGATTGTTCCTATGTCGTCCCAATGTCCAAACTCACAGGGAAGGTCTGGTTCAGCTCAATGTCTTCCTCCAGATTCCAGAGTATTCATTGAGAACGAGGTCAGCCGACCCATCCAGTATCTATCTTGGTACGTGCTTCTGCTTTAAAAACTTTCCAATGTTTTCCTTCCACCTGAACAATATATCGTGTTGTATGCTAGCTGTGCATCCTAACGCATCTGAACTGGTGAACACATCGAAGATAACGAATTTTGAAACCTCACAATTGGTGCGATAGTCACCTTCGTCAACAATGAATCCGTTCAGGTACAATATTAACACAACTGTACTGCTATTTTTTTGTAACTGAACTACTACCTTTTTTTAACAAGAAAATTTACTCCAATCTAAAAGAGACTTTGATTCGGACAGTCAAACCGTACTGCTATTTGTATAACACAACTCATTTTCTTCCTCTATGGATGCAGATAATAAAGACGAGGAATAAATCTACAAGTACAAAAAGGTAGTCGAGGCATAGGTTGGTCATCTCATACGAGGAAATTTAAAGTAAGTTCTCTTTCCTGATGCCTGAAAACATGTTCTCACTTCATTGAAACCATAATCTCAGAAATTTATCATTTATGTCTATAATAAGGTGTTCCGTATGTACCTATCTACAACAAGCGGCCATACCTTTATGTGTATTCACTTATATTTTTTGAAACAAAAACAATGTCTTCGATTTGTTGAGCTTGGTCTGAAGCTCAATGTTTTTTACTTTTGTTAACGCTATTTCGTCTCATATAGAACGGTCCTTACGCATGCTTTCTTATTGACTTCTATTTCAATGTTTCTACGTAAAAAATAGAAAATATTGGGTGAAGAATATTCACAAGAAGCCGAAAGCAAGTCATCAACAAATAAAAAAGAACTGCAAGATTTCTCACCGCCATCATTTCTATGTCAAACTTTTAGTTATTTTGGCTTTTTCTTATAATAATAGTATCATATATTTGCACAAAAATTTAAACATAAAATATTTGACCATACAAAGTAATTTTATTTTACATTTTACTTGATATCCGAAGTACCATAATAAATAAACTAATATCCAAAGTACATTTACTTATATCTAAACATTGAATCGTTAATTTTGCATTTTTATAATAAAAAAACTTATTTACAAAATAATAAATACCAAAAAACAATATTGAAAATAAATTATAGTTTAAAAATTTTAAAACAATTATTGAATCACTTTTTGGCATATATTTACATATTTAAATATTAAAAGTGATTACACATTTTATGATTTTTTTATGAACATATATATACATAGATATGAAATTATTTAATTAAATCGATCAGATGATGTATAAACAAATTAATATATGATACATAAAATAAGAGAAAGTTTTTTTAAAAAATATTAGTATAGAATATTTTGAACTTTTAATAAAGAGTTAGACATGATTACTAAAAGATTAATAGAAACTTCAATTTTTTACATCTAAAATATATACTAAATATAAATAATGATGTTAGAACAAAACGAAAAATTCAAAATATTTCATCCTAATTTTTAAAATATTATATAAAAAAATAAAGGATATAATATAGCAAAAAGTAAAATTAATTATTTATATATATTATATTTAACATTAAAAATTTATAGATAAATAATATTATATTTAATATTATATTTAACATTTTCAGTGTATTTAACACATACAAAATTTTTTAAAGTTGTCTTATTTAAAGCAATGAGTATTTAAATTAGCTTTACTTTAAAATTGTAAAAAAATAGATTATAATCATAAAAATATATATAATAAAATATTAAATATGATATAAATATCATATAAATATGAAATAAATAATACATATAACAAAGAAATATGTGATGTGAAGATTAATGATATATTTACTTAATAACCTAAATATGTAAGAAAAGATACTTTAGATAATAACTATGGTTTAACAAATTTTGTATTAATTTTGCATTTGTTTACCATCCCATACATATTTTAGATAGTAAAAAAATAAATTGTAAGTTTGACTCATTTCTAATTCAATTTCTATTTATATTTTTTATATCATAGAAATAATATATTGTAAT
This sequence comes from Brassica rapa, assembly GCF_000309985.2. Classification (NCBI taxonomy): domain Eukaryota; kingdom Viridiplantae; phylum Streptophyta; class Magnoliopsida; order Brassicales; family Brassicaceae; genus Brassica; species Brassica rapa. The sequence goes on from NC_024797.2 coordinate 27,140,214, forward strand.
ATAAATATTAAATATAAGATTATTTGAATAAATAAATCCGGGCGTAGCCCAGACAAAATCTCTAGTATTAATTAAAAGTTTAAAGCCCTTCTTTATAACCCGCACAGCCAGACAAACTAATAACAACAATAAAAAGATACGAACATCAATGATTCAATTCCATCTTATATCACTTCAAAATACAAGCTAGAGTCGAAGAGTTTTGATGGCATTTATACATTATTAGGTGCTGAGACCCCGCGCAAGCGCGGGGCTGGTTATTTTGGATATCTGTGGGATGGTATGATTTACAGGATGTTGGTGTTGTTTAAGATTTGTGTAAATTAAAGAATAAAATTTATCGGAAGTAAGACAACAAAATTGATCTTAGCTTTTGACGATTAACTCAAGTTAGAGACATCTCCCAAAACGGAAGGAAAATTCAAAAAGTATAATTAAGGTAAAATATAGAGAATGTAAAAAATGCCTAAACATGAAACAGAGAGCGTGGAACAACGGAAAGGGAAAGAGAAGAAAATGAAGAAGCTTACGTCAGGTATATGAAATTAAAAAGACAGATATTGTGACAGCGCAGCACCAACTTATTTGGGGATCCATATCAAGTTATCAACTCTGTATATATCCGTTGTTTGAATAAATACTCAAAGTTTCAAACTACTTGCATTACAAAATTATTTTATTTTTTCAAAATACACATTGTTTGCTAGTACTTGTTAGGGAGCTCAAGGACCGTTGCTAGTACTTGTTAGGGAGCTCAAGGACCGTAGTACCATATATTAAAGCTACACTAATCTTCATCGCTAAGATCACACATTGTCTACATCCTCAACGTTAGGATATTCCAAGTAACACTTCTCCTCGTCTTCCTCGTCACGGGTTCCATCTTCATCTTGTAAACTCCAAGTAACCATCTTCCAAAATGCAGCACTCCACTTCTCTTCCCTCTTCAGGCTTAGCGGTGGTCTGTGACAAAATCCAGCCGTTGGATTGAAACAGAGCTCTTATATTGGCTTTGTGGTTCATAAGAGTTTAAAGAATGGTGAAACTGGAAGCATCGTGGCGAGTGGCACCCCTTCTAAGGAGATCTGCCCCCTGTGTGAAATAGTTTAACAAAACATAAAGATTAAAATAGTTTAACAAAACATAAACGAAGGTTGACGTTTTTATATTATGAAAAAGTAATTGTGGGTTTAAAATGTTTAGGCTCAAATTATGTTGGGCTCTATGTCTAAAACATGATTTGAACTTAAAAACTGAAAATTAAAAAAACGTTAGGTTATCTTTCTTTTTTTTCTCCGTCGTCGGGACAGCATCACCTGTGGGATCCCTGGCATGATTAGAGCTTAAGTTTGTGAGATTGGGGAGCGATAATAGTGTGATGCGTTATTGAAGAGGAGTTTACTTACATCAGTTAGGCTTCGTCCGCATCATTCCATTGTCGTTGGTCCTCGGGTGCTTCGTCGTCGGTCCTCGGGTGCTTCGTCGTCGTCGGAATCTGCAAAAGAAAAGGTTTTAATTTGTTAAGTAAGATGTCTTTTATTTCTTTTAGATTCGGTTGCTAAAAACATAATTCATTCAGTTTTCCTATTTAGTTTGGAGATTGCAGGGATGAAACAGTAGATCACAGAATCCTGTAAGAAAAACAGAGAAAAATCATTAGTTGTTCATAAAAAAACCCATAGACAAAACCAAAACAAAAAGATGAAGACACGTTTCATATATGAACAAAGAATAAGCAAAGCAAAGTTAAAGTGATAAAAAATAAGTTAGAAACAATCATCACCAGTTCATCAAGGAGGAGAATGGTGATGCCCATAAGCTCTCCATTCTTGTTAATGTTCCTGGAATCCTAGAATCGGATGAGCCGACCAACAATGGACTGAGTGGACCTTCCAAGGCGGAGAGAGTTGAAGGTGGAGTAGGGAACGGCGGCTGAAGCGGCTGGAGCAGCTGGATAAGTCATTTTCGTGACAAATGTGAGAAAGTAAAGCGATCGGAAAAATGAGAAAGAAAAGTTTGAGACAAGATGGAGCTTTTACCTCGAGGGATTCTATATATATGAGAGCTCTGAAGGCGTTAGAGGAGAAACTAAGCGTTTGGTAGGCGCAAAACATGCATAGAGCCTTAAAGATCGACCATAATAGCTGATTGCCGGAAGGGGAATCGCAAGCGACGAAGGAGATGGTGAAGATGGTGGCTTTCCTAATCTTCTTAGCTTTGTCTGTATCACCACTTTGGACAGATACAAAGCTTAATAAACAGAAAATCAATAAGTCCAAAGCCCACTTTTTGTCGAAGTCCATTCGTTACCCATCAATTAAAAAAAAAGAGGTGGGGTCTACAATGTTATATTAGTTTCCGACCTTTATAATATATATTAGTTTCGACCATCAATATACAAAGTATCATTTAGTGCAATGGTATAGTTATGGGTGCTTATATCTCAGTAACCCGGATTCGAGCTACTTATTTGATATTTTTTCACACTTTTAAAAAGTGGAATCCACAGACCGTTAACGTGTCTCCTCAAGAGGAAAAAAACTCTCCTATTATATAATAGATTTAAAAATGTAAATTATAATATTGCATTCAACATTTCATAAGAAAATTAACAATAATAATAATAATAATAATAATAAGCAATTAAAATTGATAATTTTTATATATATTTCCAATTGACTATTTTGATAGAGGATTAAGTTTGTACAAGGACCTATTGGTGAACCACAACAATTAAGATCAAATCTGAGAAAGCCTAGCTAATACGTGTAACATAATTTTTTTAGCTTTAGAACTGAGAAGTGTTGACCAAAAATTATTTTATTTGTGTAAGTTTGTGTCAGTGCTGGATATGAGATTTGGAAGGGTGGTTTGAAGCATTTCTTAAGAATTTTAGTTAAAAAAAATATTTTTTCATAATTTGGAAACCTGTATTTATGTAAGAACCTCTAAAACCAAGACCAATGTTTTATTGGACCGTGTCTAGATCCGGTCCCGGTCATTGTGGGGGTTAAATTTAACCTCTTCATTTATACGAAACTGATTTGTAGCCAAACACATCTTCACGTAAGATCATGCATGTACTTCTCAATGTGTTGGTGCATGTCCCATAGATTCAGATATGAAATGATCTGATCTTTTTGTGGTTCAGTAGTCAATAGATTATCAATAAAGGACGATCGCTTACCAATCAAATCATTGATGTTTGAGTGAACAGTCATCATATATATGATTCTAGAAGGTTCTATAAATTAAGTACTAATGTGAAAGCAGACACACGCATAAACCTTAATTCCTAAATAGTTTTATAACTTAACTAGGTTGCTATTAACCAATCGGTAGTAGTCTGTAGTAATATTTTGGGACTCGGTCCAGAATTCTCGATTACTTGTGAAAATTTGGGTTTGGATTTGAGTTTCGGAACAATGGTTAACATGGTGAATCATAATAGACGACCGGTCTATTTTTAACAGTTAACATTAGTAGAAAAATATTCAAAATTCAGATCATACAGTGTAGTAATCAGTCTACTTTTTAGCACTAAATTTGTTTTTTCCGAAACCATTTCCGAAACCGATTAGATCATCAGATATAATATATATATAATTTTCTATTCCATTTATTATTTTGTGTTAGTTTTATATAAATTTCTATGTTAATCTAAAAATTAAATACTATAAGATTTTTCCAGCTATAGTTTCAAAACAGTTGCATGTAATCGTATTACGTTGGCACACGTCGGAGAGAATGTATCCCAATTAGCAGCTACATAAACGGATAGGTTCAGATTTAAAACGGACGGTTGGGCCACCAGCCTTATAAAATATAAGTGGATTCTCACATTACTAAAAGCCCATGCATTAGCGGTACGTCCACCCACCCAAAAAGGCGGGTAATTCCTTTGTGCGAAGCCACTTAAAAGTCGTGTATCATTTTCTGTGCGTATGGGTCCTATACACTTTACAATGTTTATAGAGATTCGGACACATAGTTATGAATTTATCCCATTTTAGGTATTTCAATTGTCAATAGATTATCATCTAGAAACGATCTTACACCTTCCCAATCCATCATTCTTGAAGATTAATCGTCACATATATGGCGGATTCTAAAAGGTTCTATGATCAAATGCAAATGTGAAAACATATCTTTGTGTTCGTTCATGTGAATTACATGTATAGTTTTCTTCACAAATTCTTCTGTAAATACATTTTTCTAATTATACTTTACTGTTTACAGTAGCTTACACTTTAGCTCTTATATACAACAGTTTCTTTCGCCAAATAACAAACAAACATTATATAAAATTCTGAGACATTGAAATTTATAAGAATCCAATCAAAATCATGCGTCCATTTCAATCAAACATTATATATATATACAAGATTTTCTTTTATTTCTCTTAAAAGAATGGGGGTGAGTTGGAGAAGAAGACAAAGCATAGGAAAGCTAGTCCATTAAGTGAATGGATTTGAATAGAACATGGATCCTCTCTACTTTGAATAATTGAAATAGCATTGTTTTTTTTTTATCAATTGAAATACAATTGTCTTTTTGCCTTTCTCCATTTTTAATTTTATTTTTATTTTATCTGCTTTTTGCCTATAGTTTTGTTCTTCTCAGTTTCTGTTATGGAGAAACTTCTCTTGAGCAGCGTCACGTTCTCTTTAATTTATAGAGTTTATGCAGATTAAGCTGATATGATATTTTAAAATGTACAAAAACATGTATTATGTTTTTAAAGTTACCCGTATGATGAACCTGATTTGAATTGATGTGAAAGTTACTTTTCTTAGATATCCGCTCATTGTTTTAAAAGATCAGATGGTCAAAAGATTGAAATTAAAATACTGGATTTATCCAAGATTGTTAATTTGCTAACGATAAGCACATGTAAAAGCTGGTCCCATTTGTTCTGTTTAGCAAAGAGCCTAAATAAACATCATGTTACATGTGACATCGGTGTATAGTGTTTATTTCTTAGAAATTAATCCAACCACAAAACCAAACTTGCATATGTTTATATATATTGAAATTTTCTCACTGTAAGCAATTACAAACTAGAGTTGTATCATTTTTTGCATGGAATATTTAATTAATAGATGAAAGCAAATTCATGTGATTACTTTGAGCTACAGAACAAATCCAACTATCCACTACAAGAAAATATTTATATTGTGACAAATGTTTTAGTCACAATAAACATAGTTCCGTAACAATATAACTATTGTGACAGAATTGTTACCATTTATGAATAGTCGCAATAATGTCGTCACAAATTTATGCGGTAACAAAAGACGTCTTAGTTTGTAACAAATAATTCTAGTAACTAGTTTGTCAGTAAAAGTGACAAAAATAAAAGTAATAAAACCGTCACAATTATTGACTAAAATCTGGTCTTAAAAACGTTGGCTTTGGTGACGACTAAAATGTCTCCATTTTGTAATTAATTGCAACAGAACTTAGTTACTAATTTTCCTAAATAGTGACTACAGCATTGTCATCAGTTCGTTACATTTACATACTAAAAAAAGTCTTGAATCCGTCATTCAGATTATCAGTATTATTACAATTTCTCAATTCGGTCATTTTGGTTTCCCTATTACTAAAACTTTGTCACATTTAAATAGCTACTAATTTGAGGTATATGAACTATTAATATTTTGTATTAAATATGTTAGCTCCGTATTAGTATTATTTATACAATTTTCATTAGAACTACACAATTAGGAAATTATTATTAAAAGAAAAACATACACAAAAACTTACATAGATGTCAAGATTATTATAATATACTACATTATACATAGAACAAGAGTCTGTTAAAAAATATCAGAAAGAATAAACTAAACGAAGAAGAAAATCCCAGAAGCAGAGGAAAGCAAATGAATAGATTCATCAAATCTTGTAGTGTTATTTCCGCACCGGCCTTATTAACAGAATCTCGATCTTATAAACTGGCCATCTTGGGAGGTTTGTGATCTTGTCGAGTGATCTTATATGGGTTGACTCTCGTTTCTCTTCTTGATAAAGTCCAAGAGAAAAAGGTCTTCCAAAATCGATAGGCTGGGAATTTGATCCTCTCTCATAAAGGCGCACACCCATGATTAGAAGATGTATCAACAAGTGCCAAAAAAAATTGAGATTCAATACAACAAGCAATTTAAAGAACTGATTCAAAATGTACACCTCCTACAGAAGATTAACCATACGTAATGCAAACTGAAATTAGTGATTGTGAAAATTTAGAAACCAAAAAAGAGACAGCTTCAATTTTGTACAAGACCAGTTCTTAGGTTTTTAGGTAAACTTGTGATGAGGAAGAGAGTAAGTTGTTAACTTGTTTATTTATATATTGTATTCGACTAAATCTTTAGATACTAATGAGTAATAACGTTTGGTGCCTATTATGGTAACAACCCGGATTTTAATGCTTATTTACCGGGATTTATCGCACCACTTTGATTCTCTAATTAATTTCTTATACTCCTTTGTAAAATTAAATCTTTGGGTACTAATGAGTAATGACTGATAATCTTTGGATACCAATGACTGAAGAGTAATGACGGTTGGTGTTTATTTCGTCCGTCTTTCTTCAACTACCAAATTTTATACTCTCCTAAAATTGAAAACTGTTTCTCTAGTTAAAAATTCCGGTAAGAATTTTTTTCTGAGAAAGGGCTAAAAATTCCAGTAAGAATTATTATTTTTTAATTCCCATACAAACATAATCCTTATTTAACTTGGCATCACAGAATTTATATCTCTCCATTGCCATTTTATTTATTTCGTTTCCATAACATAGGTTTGCTAACACTTCCATTTAATTTTATATAACTATATTACATAAACGACAATGAATATTACTAAAAGATCTATGTCACGATTGTTATGAAATCTATTTTTGTCATAGTTATGTTACTAATTGTGACGAAAATTAACCACGGCTTAGATCGTCACAAAATTATGACTAAACAGTTACTATTTTATGACTACAACTTCTTAGTCACATTAATGTCTCTAGAATGTCACAGTTTGTGACGAAAATTAACTACGGCTTAGATTGTCACAATATTGCCACTAAACAGTTACTATCATATGACTGAAAAATTTAGTCACATTAATGTCTCTAGAATGTCACAGATTTGTGACAAAAAAAAATTGTCTCAAAATTCTGTCACAATAGCCCTCTTTTTTTGTAGTGATCACTTCGGAGTTGGGGGTCTTATCACTACAAGAAAACAGCGGTATTCTAACGGACGTTCCGACGGAAAATGAATTCCTCAGAATATACCGAGGAGTTTCCGAGGAAATTCCGAGGAAACACAAAATTTGGTTTCCTCGGAATTTCCTCGGAATATACCGACAGAATTCCGAGGAAAATTCATTCCGTCGGAATATTTCGACGGAATACCGAGGAAAATTGTATTCCTCGGAAAAAACCGATGAATTCCGAGGAAATATTATAGACGTTAGAGAGCCGTTGGAGAGCCGTTGGGGGATTTTAAAAATTCCGAGGAAATTCCGACGAACTAGCCGTTTGCATCGGAATTCCGTCGGAATTTCCTCGGTCTGTCGGCAGGATTTCAACTATAAATACAAGCACCCCTCTTCCTCTTTATTCACTTCATATCTTCATCCTCCCTCTCACTCTCTTTACACACGAATTTGATTCATAAAAAACATGTCTTCTTTAAATTATTTTCGTTCTTGGATCGATCGACCTCATTTGGATCCGAACACGAGATTGCTTACGGAAGAATACCAACAAGGTATAACCGAATTCATGGGGTTAGTTCACCGACAACCGGAAGCAAAAACAGGTATGTTAAGATGTCCTTGCTCTAATTGTAAAAATAAAAAAGTTATTAAACAGTGGGATGTTTGGACTCATCTATATTTGAGTGGGTTTACACGAAGTTACAAAATTTGGTATCATCATGGGGAAACTGATTATGAACATGGTAGTACTAGCGAACCTCAGCCAGCGGTTAGATTAGAAGATCCAATTAGAACGGATGTAGATTACGGTGTAGGTACTGAGCAGATGGTAAATGATCATTTTAGAGGGGAAGATTTACCCAATGCCGAAGCTAGGAGATTTTATGATATGTTGGATGCTGGAAAGCAACCATTGTACGAAGGTTGCAGAGATGGTCATTCAGCTTTATCATCTGCTACAAGATTGATGGGCATTAAGACGGATTATAATTTGGCTGAAGACTGTGTGGATGCGATTGCTGATTATGTAAAAGGTATTCTACCCGAAGATAATGTAGCTCCTGGCTCATACTACGAGGTTCAGAAACTCGTAGCTGGTCTTGGTTTATCGTATCAGGTAATAGATGTATGCAGAGACAACTGCATGATTTATTGGAGGGCGGATGAACAGCGGGTTTCATGCAAATTTTGTGGGAAGCCTCGTTATAAAGATACGAGTGGAAGAGTTCCAGTACCATATAAAAGGATGTGGTATTTGCCTTTGACGGAAAGGTTGCAGAGGCTGTATCTGTCTGAACGCACAGCGCAACCAATGAGATGGCATGCGGAGCACTCAACAGATGGTGAGATCAGACATCCTTCAGATGCAAAAGCGTGGAAGCATTTCCAATCAAAGTATCCCGACTTTGCGTATGAGAGAAGAAATGTCTACCTTGGATTATGTACTGATGGTTTCAGCCCGTTTGGCAAGAGTGGAAGACAGTATTCTCTATGGCCAGTCATTCTTACACCATACAACCTACCCCCAAACTTGTGCTTGCGACGAGAGTTTTTGTTTCTCTCGATTCTCGTTCCCGGACCAGAGCATCCTAAGAGATCACTTGATGTGTTTCTTCAGCCACTAATATATGAGTTGCAACAACTATGGGCTCAAGGTGCTGAAACATACGATGTTTCGTATAAAGAAAACTTTCAAATGCGGGCAGTACTAATGTGGACAATAAGTGATTTTCCAGCATATGGTATGTTATCTGGATGGACAACGCATGGAAGGCTATCATGTCCATATTGTCAAGATAACACTGATGCTTTCTAACTAAAACACGGAAGGAAAACGTGTTGGTTTGACTGTCACAGGAGATTTCTACCACCAGATCATCCATATCGTAGAAGTAGGAATTTGTTTACGAAGAACAAGAGGGTGTTTGACAGTCCACCTCCGGAAATTCGTGGGAAAGATTTGAAGACACAACTTAGAGATTTTGGTGCAGAAAGGACGCCAGACGTCGGTGGACATGAGCATTTTCCGGTAGATGGTGTTGGAAACCTACATAACTGGCACAAAAAAAGTATTTTTTGGGATCTACCATACTGGGAGGATCATCTACTAAGGCATAATTTAGATGTCATGCATATTGAGAAGAACTTTTTTGACAATCTCATGAACACGATCCTTAATGTTCAAGGTAAAAAAAAGGATAATTTGAAGTCAAGACTGGATTTAGTCGATATATGTGCTCGTTCAGAACTTCATGTTGATGAGAGTGGTAGGGCTCCTTTTCCCATATACCGACTTGATGCAGCGGGAAAGGATGCGTTCTTTGATTGGATTTCAAACGATGTGGAATTTCAAGACGGTTACGCATCTAATTTGCGTAACTGTATCGACAGAAAAGAAGGAAAGTTTACTGGCTTGAAAAGCCATGATTGCCATGTAATGATGCAGCGCCTCCTTCCGTTTGCCTTCAAGGAACTATTATCACGAAATGTTCATGAAGCAATTGCAGGGATAAGTGGTTTCTTCCGCGATTTATGCACAAGATCAGTGACTCTTGAAGGTATTGAAAATTTGAAGACTAACATAGCTGTGATTCAGTGCAACCTTGAGAAGATATTTCCTCCCTCATTTTTTGATGTTATGGAGCATCTTGTTATTCACCTGGTAAGAGAATTGGAACTTGGTGGTCCTGTGCAGTATAGATGGATGTATCTGTATGAGCGGTATATGTTCCATTTGAAGAAGATGGTGAAAAATTTAAGTAGGGTGGAAGGGTCTATAGTCGCACAGATGATCAATGAAGAAACTTCAAACTTTGCCGAGTACTACTTTCCAGCAGAAGTTCAGACCAAAAACAGAAGACCTGCTCGGCATGATGATAGAGGCGAACGGGCAACATATCATTGGAAGGTTCCAGACATTTTCACAGACGTTGGACGCCTTAGCGGAAAACCAAAGGACCGTCGACTTACTGATCAGGAGCGCAGTCATTTGCAAACATATTTACTCACCAACTGCGAAGATGTTCTTCAATATGAAAGGATTTTCATGGCAGAAAAGCGGTTCGAATATAGATACGCCACAGAGGACGAACTAGAAGAAATGAAGCAGAGAGAATTTGGTGGATGGATGTTTACTTATGTGAGTGATGGTTTGGCCAGAGGTAAAATATTTGACGATTGGATACGCGAGATGGTCGTTGGACCAAACTTTGTTGTGAAGTCATATCCGAGATTTTGTACTCGATGATATGCATTCACAACTCAGAAGAGGAGACGTTCGAGTACGACTTATGATGCTGGTGTTTGTTCTGCATCAGGAGATGATGTATACTACGGACACATAAATGAGATTTTGGAAATCAAGTATTTGGGCATGGTTGGATTACGCTGTACTGTTTTCTATTGTGATTGGCACGACAACACTCCAGATCGAGGTGTGAGAACAGATGCATTTGGTGTTACATCAGTAAATTCAAGACGGAAGCTGCAATATTATGATCCTTTCATTCTTGCTTCTCAGGCCGATCAGGTTTGTTATATCAAGTACCCCCGGGTAAGGAACAGAGATGATCCATGGGTTACTGTTACAAGACTCAACCCGAGAGGCCGAGTTCAGGGAAGTTCTGAGCTGGAAGACCCACTACAACCAAGCACATCCGGCAACTTAAGTGCAGCAGAAGATTTAGGTGGAGTTGGCCTTGTAGTCGATTTAACCGACTTCGGAGAGGAAGCCGCCGTTCACGTAGAGGATGAACCAGTGATTGGAGAGTTTCACCAAGATCCAGATTCAGATTCATCTGGTGATGACGACTCGGAAACAGACTAGCGTCGACATTTTTTTTTTTTTTTAAATATAAATACCGAGGAAATTCCGAGGACAGATAGGTTTTCCTCGGAATTTCCTCGGAATATATCTTCTCGATTTAGGGATTTGATTATAGATTCCTTTTCCTCGGAATTTTCCGAGAAAATTCCGACGAAGATAAGGATTTCCTCGGAATTCCCTCGGAAAATTCCGAGGAAATTCCGAGGAACTTGGGGTTTTAAACCGAAAACAACGTTTTACGGATTGAATAACACGTATATAACCTTTATTAAGTGTCTTAACCAGATTATGATGTTTGGAACTAGGAACTTTGGTGTTTTATCCAATAACAAACACTTTTACGATTGCATGAACGAAAACCACACAACATAAGGGAAACACTTATACACTTTAATAAACGGTAAAGGGAATACTTACAATTATTTTTGAAATTGTGTTATTTCATGGTTTATGATCATCTATACAAAGAATCCTCAATGGTATGCATTATAATTGTATAAGAAATGAAATACGGCGAAAATAATCGATGTTTTAAAACCCCAAACCCTGGTTCCTCATAATTTCCTCGGTAATTACCGAGGGTATTCCGAGGAATCCTGGTTCCTCGGAATAATTTCATTTAACCGGGTAAACCAAGCCGCCAAATATTTCGCGAAAATTGAATCAAAGAATTCCGAGGAAAATTGAATCAAAGAATCCCTCTCGCGATTTCCGGCGACTCCACCATTCTCTCTCGCGAATTACGGCGAATCTCCCCTAATCCTCCCCCATAATCATGTAAGAACCCTATCCCACTCTCTTAGGGTAGATTTGTATGGTTTTTAAGTAGATTTGATGATTTTGGAATGAGATTTATAGATTTTTGTTAGGTTGATTATGTATTTCACTTGATTTGGATTTTTTTTTTGGTTTTTATTGATTTTGTGTGTATAAAAATCGAATTTGTAATTATATATATATATATTCAAAACGTTTTTTGTATATAAAATCTATTTTTGCATTTTAAAATCATTTATATATTTATTAATGATTTTTAAAATCTATAAAACTTTTTTGTGATTAAAAATCATATATATAATATTTAAAATCATTTTTTGTGGTAATAAAACGTTTTATGTATTTTATATATAAAATATAAATTCTATATTTATTAAACATTTTTAATATTATTAAAACTATTTTTTGTAATTATTAAACATTTTTAATATTTTTAAAACTTTTTTTGTAATTATTAAACTGTTTTTGGGGTTTATTAAAACTATTTTTTTTAATTTTTAAACTATTTTTTATTTATTAAAACTTTTTTTGTTAATTATTAAACTATTTATATTTTTGTGATTAAAAACTATTTTTAATTAAAACTATTTTTTTTTAATTTACAGGTCTAATGATGATCAGATCCGGCCTCGCCAGCGTCGTAGCCGGGGTGGTATGGGGAGCCAGTCTCGGGGTTCGTCCAGCCATGTTCAGGATTCCGTTTCGCCCCACAGCTCTTACCATACATCTCCCTCTCCATTACCCGCTCCTACTGCTCCCGCTCCCGCTGCTACACCCGCTCCTGCTCCTACGGGTCCTCCGGGAGTGATGAGTGTTGCGGAGTTGGTTCGACAGCCCGGTCGTGACCATCTTCCCTATCTCACTGAGTATCCACATGGACATGGTCAAACATGGTAATTAAACTTTTATTTTTTTTCCTTAAAATTTAATTGATTATTAATAATTTGTTCTTTTTATTAGGTTCAACCGATCCGGGAACGGGATCAGCGCATGGATCAACCGTATGATGTACTCTGCCCTCGACAAGGGACATCCGACTTTTACTCACTTCCCTCTCGAGAAGCAGCATCTGTGGTTTCGTCAGTTTGCGGTAAGTATTCAAATTTTTTACTTATATTTTTTATTTATTAAAACTATTTTTTTGTGATTATTAAACTATTTTCTATATTTATTAAACATTTTAAATATTTTTAAAACTATTTTTTTAATTATTAAACTATTTTTTATTTATTAAAACTTTTTTTTGTAATTATTAAACTTTTTTCTATATTTATTAAACTATTTTTTATTTATTAAAACTTTTTTTGTAATTATTAAACTATTTATATTTTTGTGCTTAAAAACTATTTTTAAACTATTTCAGCAAGAATTCAACTAGAATTCCGATGATACGCTCTCTATCTATAACCATTTTGTCCATAAAGTTATGGACAACTATGGGAAGCAAATGTACGAGTGGAAGAAGAAGTGGGAAGTAAACAAGGTAGTTTTTAATTTATTAACAATTTTTAATTTATTAAACTATTTTTTAAATTATTAAACTTTTTTTTAAAAAAATTAAAAGGTCCCAAAGTCGATGAACGACACGGTCTGGAAGGAGTTGTGTGAGCATTGGGATAAGGAAGAGACGAAAGAAACTTCTTCCACCAACTCCAACAACCGCAGGAGCGACTGTAAAGGGAAGGGCATCTACAAGCATAACTTGGGTGCCCAATCTATTGCCACTCTCGCGGATCGCATGGTAAGTTCAACCGCTTTTTCTTCAATTATTTAAGTTTCAGAATTTTATATTTTATGTATTTTTTCAAATTTCTAATGTCTGTTTAATTTATTTTTTTTTCAAGGCGGAAGAAAATGAGGGCGACCCGGTTGATGATCTCGCCCTAATGAAAAGGGCGTATACCAACAAGAAGACCGGTCAGATTGATGATGGTCTTGTGAGGGACGTGGTCGACCTGGTCCAAACTCAGGTGTACGACGAAGTGTCTCAGCTTCAAACCGATGATGACGATTCGACGGCTTCGACCAACTTGTCCCGGGTTCGAATCAACGAAATCGTTGAATCGGTAAGTTTTTTTTTTTTAAAGTTCAATTTATTTATTTCTTGATTTTTATTTTATCATCAATTTATATTATCTAAATTTGGTTATTTATATTTCAGTCGGTTCCAAAGAAGAAGGGACGTTTGGTCGGTTTGGGTCGTCGCTCCCGGTCGGCTGCTCCTTCTTCTGCACCACCGCCATATGTTGATCCAGAAGTTCTTACGGCTCAGCTGAAGAACAAGGATGATCGGATATCTGCGTTGGAGACCCAGATGGCAGCTCAACAGGCGGGCTATGAGACCCAGAAGAGGCTGAACGAGCAGATGATGGAGATGATGAAGAGGATGTACCCGAACGAGGTGTTCCCGAACATTCAAGACCCGTAGTTTTTTTTTTTTTTACCAAAAACTCGGAATGTTTTATTTAACTTTGAATATTATCTACTATGTTTTATTTTATGTTTTATTCAATTTTAATTTTAAATTTTTGAATTTAAATTTAAAAAATTTTAATTTTTTTTTAAAAAATAATTTTTTTTAAAAAATAAATTTTTTCGAAATTCCGAGGGAATGGAGTTCCTCGGAAAATTCCGAGGAACTTTCTTCCCTCGGAAAATTCCGAGGAACTTAACGTTCGTCGGAATTTTCCGAGGGGGTGTAGTCCCTCGGAATTTTCCGACGGATCGGCGTTCCTCGGAATTTTCCTATAAACATTCCGAGGAATATTTCGTCGAAACTTCCGAGGAATATTTCGTCGAAACTTCCGATGATTGGACCATCAGAATTCCCTCAGTATATTCCGAGGAACCTTCCGACGAACTTTGTGTCCTCGGAATTTCCTCGGAATTTTGTTTCCTCGGAATTCCGTCGGAAATTTCCGACGGAATTCCGAGGAAGTATGAATTTCCGAGGAGATATTTCCGAGGACTTTTTTCGTCGGTATGTCCTCGGAATAGCGTTATTCCGACGACATACCGACGATTTTTTCCCTCAGTATCCCGATGTTTTCTTGTAGTGTATGGCTGTGAGAAAGAAATCATTCTTAGGTAAAGGTGGCCCATATGTTTTAATTTCTTCTGATGAAGCTCCCAGATGATGCATGGTGCACATAGGCATTGATGTGTTCACTGTTTCTGTATCAGTTCTCCTTCATGCTTCCCTAAACTGCTATTAGACCGAAAATGCTCCTATCTCCCTATATATATCTTCGTTATAATCTTGATAGGTCGATCTTATATCTTCTTGATTTGTCTAGTAGTCGTATGTAATCAATAAAATAAATGAAGTGCTAAACTGTGTTATTGATCTCTTAACATATACATAAAATATAGAGAACATAGTAACTAACAAAGCAAAGAGTCAAAGACAGATATGTTATTTTATTTATTTGATGGGCTTCTTGGTGAGCCAATCTGAGAAGGCCTGGAGAGTGTTCATGTCTGCTCTATAGTGTTTCTGGGTGAACTCAAGCAACATAGACCAAGTGAAGTCAGGGTATCTCCTAGGTGTGTTGCTGTCCAAAAGCTCTCTTGGTGGCTTCACTACTCTGTCTTTTTTCGGACACAAGAAGAACGCAAGTGATTTCCTCTCGCTCTGGCTGTTCACCACCGCCCGGTGCAAGCAGCTCTTATATATATTGTTTGATAGAGCCTACAAAACAAGTTTTAGTATATACCGAAACCTAGCCAATGGTAGTGTATCTAACCAAGAAGTGGGATTTTTCTTTAGATGATTACCATGAAAGTATCACCGATATTGACAACAAAGGCCTTGGGGTTGGGACTAATGGAGCGCCATTGATTATCGACAAAGACTTGAAGACCATTAACATGGTCTTGGTGAAGAATGGTGAGAGAAGTTGGATCACAATGAGGTCCTGTTCCTAATGTAAGATTTGGTTTTTGACATGGAGGGTAGTAGTTCAGTCTCATAATCGAATCATTTTCTTCGAAAAACTCTCTAAAGTAGTCTCGGGATACGCCTAAACTTAGCCCCAGAAGCTCCATGATCTTCAGTGACAAGGAACTCATTTCCTCACAGTACTCTTGATACACCTTCCTGTAACCAACCACAAACCAAATAATAACGTAAGTCTTCTAGTGTTCAAAAAAAAAAAAAAAAAAAAAACGTAAGTCTTCTAATGTCACGGTACAGTGGTTATTACCGGTTCGGTACAGAATAAACCGGTTCTTGCCTCTTTTTCTTTTTAAAACTTTCTTTTAAAGGACGAAAAAGCAGAGGAGGAAAGGACAAAAAACATGTTAAAGGTTTGATGATTTTTATTTTCTCTATCTCATAGTTTATTGCTCTGTTTTAACTTTTACCCTAGTGGCAAAAACTCATGTCCCAACGCATCGCAGAAGTAATCTTGAACAGTGTTTGGGCTGTTCTTGTCGTCGCAGAACCGGAAAGAAAGGGTTTCCTTCCATGGAAGCTTGGTGGAGAAGCGGCCGGTGAAACTGCTTGCGTAGCCACAACTCTCGCCGGGTTTTCTCTGAACCTTCTGTTTCTCGGAGGGAGGCATATCGTAGAAGCGGGCCATGCACTCATGAGCATCTGATATAAGCTCTTCGCTGATGCCGTGATTGACCACGAGGAAGAAGCCGTGCTTGCTACATGCCTCGGAGATGAGCCTAGAAGCTTCTAAAGTGGCGGAGGGAGAAGAGGAAGCAGAGAGAAAGTTTTGGAGATCGATGAGGGGAACGTCAAGCTCGGGAGCTTCGGTGCAAGGTTTCTCATCGTCAGGCCAAATGAATTGGTTTGGGATAGTGGCTTGGAGGTTAAGCATTGAAGGGTTGAAGATTAGTGGTGGTCTGAATATTACCAAGGTCTAGTTTTGGTGTGTGTTCTTCCTGTGGAGATTTTGTTATGCAGCTCACCATTTTTGATAAATCTTTCGTTGATGAGTAAGTGAGTCTTGTTAGGCGATACGGGATCCAAGGGTCCTTGGAGTCTTTATATAATAAGCAAGCATTTAAGTCGTATAGTGTTGCTCACTGCTTCAATTTTTGTTTTATAATAATAAGTTTGGAAGTAAAGACTTCGGCGATAATGTGATATTTTAAAATAAAGCTTTACAAAAATATATATATTATCGTCTTAAATTTTTTTTCGACTCGAACATTATTTATTTTATTGAGAGAATTTAATTTTACAACACTTGAAAATACAACGATGGTTTAATAGAGACTCCATAACTAAGGCTGTTTAATATGGTAAAACCGAACCGTGCCGAACCGAATCGAAATAAACAATATGATTTGGTTTTGGTATATACCATATAAACCGAATGAATATAATTTTATAAAAACCGTAGGATTTGGATATGGTTTGGTATATAACCGATTAAACCGAATAAACCGAACAAAACCAATTAAAAGTAGAAACATCTAAATATGTATCTATTTTATAACAATACATGAAAATATATTTGTTACATAAGTTAAATTTGTGTTAATAACTATTACCATAATTTTATAGTAATAAAAACCTTAATTTGTAAAACATTTGACCAGAAGAAGTGTATACACCAGAAGTGTTTACTTTGTTCCAAAAGGAATACACAGTCATCGGTGATTATGTTGCAAAAAAGACCAGTAAGTCTGAGATGGTGTATGAATACAATGTATCTTATCGTGGTGCTGCACGAGAGCATTTGGTTAAGTATGATGCTGCAAACCAAACAGTACATTGTAGTTGTATGAAGTTTTCATTTGCTGGGATCTTATGTCGTCATGCATTGAAAGTGTTGGACAAAAAGAATGTTAGAAGAATTCCACCTACTTACATTCTGAATCGATGGAGCAAAGAGGCAAAAGCACGGACCCTATCTCATTACCATTCAGAGATACCCAATGAAGCAGTGAAGCAATCAATTGGAAAGCGATATAGTCATATTTGTCGTACTTTCCGTGAGATTGCATCTGTTGCCGCTGAACATATAGAACTGACATTGTGTGCTGATGAAGATGCGGTTGAGTTGCTTAAAAAACTGGAGGAAAAGAAAAAAGAACTTGTGAGAGCTAATAAATGGATCCTCCATAGTTCAGAGGATAAACTTGTGGAAGAAGAAGAAGAAGGAGATGAGGACATTCCGAATGTACGTGGAATAAAAAGAAAAAATCCATGTGGGCGACCGAAGAACCAAAAAGTCGGATCCCATGGTCGGTTTAAAGGTGTTCTTGAAAAGAAAAATTGTGGTACATCAAAATCATCAAGTAAGGCTAGAGCAAAGAAAAAGTTATCATTTCAGGTATTGATATATATTATTCGTTTTTGGTCTATGTCAATTTGACATCGAAATGTGACTAATCATTATATGTATAATAAATTTATAAATGCTCCAGGAATCAACTTGTACTCTTGATACCCAGCCATCTTTTGCTACCACCGGTCCTTTTTTACATAATGAGTCATTTTTCTCTCAAGTATCCCAGGTAAAAATTTTATTATGTAAAATATTTATAATTTAGTTATATGTTAATATTTTAAAATTTGATAAATCATTTAGGAACCAATTCTCACTCCTAGTATCCAATTATCTGTTGCTGCCACAAATTCGACATTACATAGCGGGTCATTTTTCTCGCAATTACTCGAGGTAGATATTTTATTTTATCTGTTATTAATAATTACTTTTATATGTCATTTAGAAAAACAAATTTTGTTTTATTTTGTAGGACTTTGACAAAAGTTATGGCGATGGTTCATCGAAGGATATCGACAAGAATTATGGTGATGGTTCATCGAAGGACATCGACAAGAATTGTAGCGATGACTCATAGAGTTGCCTGTTTTTTATTGATTTTTTTTTTTGTATTTTCGCATATGGTGTTTTGGACAAAACCATGTTTAGAGTATTTCTACTTTTCTTTTTTTTAATGAAGATTGTTTACCCCAATGATCGATGCAACATATTTTTAGTCTTCAGTTTATGGCAAACCGTTTGTTTAGACCTTGAGATGAAGAAACATGACAGTCTAAACTGAATCCTGAGTCTGAGATGGAGAACAGTGAGCCACTTGCACTCACATTTTTTGTTCCAGATTTATGATCAATCACTACGGAGCAGCATTAAGACATAAGGTATAAACCATGGTGGCAATGAACTCTAGAGTTTTTTGGAAGCCAGCAAACGAGAAGTCAAGACCTGAAAGAATAATGAATATAATGCAAATATAAGAGGTTTACACACAGACATGGAGGCATACTGCTTGTTGAGACACCAAGCTCCCTGGAAGATCTCGTAACTTCTTTTGGAACACTGTTAGCAGATTAGATACAGACAAATAAGTTCTCAAGGGCAAGAATCTAGTTTAGCAGTTGCAAGTATTTAAACTGTTAAGCCTTATTTTTGTTAGACAGCATAGTTTTACCTCCACTTCTTGATTTCGTGAGGCACAACAGAAGGAAGATAAACTTGATCCAAGACGTATATCTCTGCCAAACGTATATTTCTGCCTCCTCTTGTGGCTCTTCCTCACTGCCAAACTCAGACGGTCACCAACGTAGCAGTGTACTCATCTTCTCCCGAGGAAGAGGATTGTCTTGTGGCTGTCAAGTTTTTTGTTTTTGTTGGATGGTCCAAGGTGAATTAGAAAGCAAAGAATTTGAGACTTGAAAGTATTTCTTTTATGTACCG
The DNA here is from genome assembly GCF_000309985.2 of Brassica rapa. Lineage (NCBI taxonomy): Eukaryota > Viridiplantae > Streptophyta > Magnoliopsida > Brassicales > Brassicaceae > Brassica > Brassica rapa. The sequence continues at coordinate 27,159,720 of NC_024797.2, forward strand.
ATGAAGAAGAAGGCGGATTGATTCCGACGGCGTTATTAACTTTAACGTTTATCTTTTTCCTTTTTTTTTTCTGTAAATAAATATATTTCTAATTTTTTAACTTTTTGTTTTCTAAAAACTGAATATGAGTTGGCAAGATATTATTGGGTAGGTGAACCTATAAGTTCACTAAGGGGGTGAACCTAAGAATTTCTCATAATTAAATAACAATACATCACAATTCAGACATCTTATTTTCTAAGTCTTATTTTGGTCTTTTTGCTTTATTTTAGTCTTCACTAAATTAATATGAAAATTATAAATTTGATGGACAATAATTAATGGAAAATTTTAATAACTTTTTTCTTATCTGTAAACAAACAGAGTTTCGTGTTCAATTGAAAAAACATGACTTTAATGAACACTAATATGGAAAAGTAGAAAAACTTTTCTTTCATGTTTCCGTTTTGTTTCATATTTTCAAAATTTCAAGCTTTGATTTTAGTTATAGATTTGATTATTTTATTTGATGGTAGAAGCATTTTTACTTTTTTGTTTATTTATTTGAACATGTAATATATTTTTAATAAATGATTGTGTTGACAATATGATTCTAAAATTCATATAATATGATCTCAAACTAAATAATTATGTTTTTTGGTATAAAACCAAATAAACCGAAAACTGACGGTATATAAACCGAACTGAACCGAAGTAAATATGGATTCAGAGTGGTAGTTATATTTTACTAACTGAAATACCAAAAACCGGAAAAAACCGAATCTAAACCGAACCGATATCCGGATTGAACACCCCTACCATAACATATAGTGAAATAATCATCTACGTTGGTAAATTTCTCATTAATTATATTAATATTAATTTGTCATGTGGAAATTTCTCAACTGAAAAATTCTGACATAATTCTCTTAACTTTTCTCAAAAAAAAAAATATATTAAATATTAATATAATTCACCAGTGAAGATATCCTAACTTTTTTAAACACAAACTTACCTCTTTATTCATACTTGTCTTCTTTAGTACAATACAATACAATCCTAACTACACCATAAATATTCATAAACGGCTAGTCAAAAAAAGAAAAACGTCTCAATCTTAAATCTCTTGATATAAAACTATTGGAGTAATAAGATGAAAATTTTTCTAGAACAACCATTTTTAGTTTATTTTGATTAATAATATTTGTACGAAAAATAATACTCATATATCTTCAGTTTTTGTACATTCATTTGAAACGGCTTATAAAGCTAAACGGTTCTCTTGAATATAAGTATAAGTTGTATAACTCATGGTAGATGGGGAACTGGAGTGATGAATATACCTAAGATAATACTTACAAAACAAAACACTGTGGATCCTTTAGGTGGGGGTTTGTTTTTATAGTTGGCAGGACATAAGAGCTTTCCAAGGTTCTTTGGCTTTATATGAGAAGTGTTTGTTCCACATTGTTATTTTGTGTCTGCTTGGCTGTAGAAATGTAGTGCAAAAGCTTATTCGCTACTATTAAATCAATTAATGTTTCTGTCTTTTGTGGTGGATTGGCCATGCATATTCTATAATTAGAACCCAACTTTCTTTTTTACAAGTCGTGACAACTTATATAAATAGGAAAAACAATGGGCAAAAGAAACGATGGGAAAGTAATAAAAAGGGGACTCAAAGATGAGAAAGTTTCATAGAACCAGGAGGCCAACATTTACTTTACATTCCTTGCACGAACCAAACAAAAAAACTTCCATTTGAGTGTCTACTTTTAAAATTACTTACACCTGATGACAAAAGTTGTATGTAAATTAATAACAACAGTGCAAAAAGAATAAGTGCTTTTTTTTTTTTGCTTTCCTGGATGAACGTAAAGAATTCTACATACTTAACTGTTATAAGCCATATGATTTTCAACTGCAATATATATATATATATATATATATATATATATAATTATTTTGCGAGAGTCTTATTTATTAAGTGAAGGTTAGAATTTGGTGTTTTATGTTTAAAGTTTTGTTTTGTTATGATGTCAGTTACTTAATTTGGTTTTGTATAATTGTCAAATTGACCCTACAGTTTAACGAGTCAAAGCTCTTCACTAAAGCGTGTCCTCTTTCTTAAGACACAACAATCTCTTTGTCATTTTCCCACAATATTTCTACTATTATCACACGAGACAAGTGAGTTAAAGTGACTTAATGAAAAAAAAAATGCGGATATAGGCATATAGCCAAAGAGAGACAAGCAAAAGTAGGTTAAGAGAAATAAGGACTCATTTCCTTTTTAGAGTAAATTCATGCTTTGATTGCAAGGAATTCTAGTTTAATTATCTGAGTTTGGATCGTTATGGCTAAGTGAAGGAGCCCGCTCATGGGGTTTGCAAAAGAAGAAACTTATAAATTAGAGAGGAGAGAAGAGCATGATCGGCTCAAGGTGCAAATGGTAGGGTCCATTTCCCATTTCCCATTTCCCTTTGATAAACTAGAGCGTTCTTTTACTATATAGTAGTTTCTAATCATTTGAGCTAAACCGTGGGACAAAGAACTACTAACAACTAAGAAGGGCTGCTACAAAGGTGGGGACGACTAAATGTGTGTGTGTGTCTGTGTGTTTAATGTGCTAAGTATTTTCTCCTTAATTGCTACGGGAGATAGAGGGAGAGAAAGTGATGAGTAGGATACTGAAGGACCTAACAATGCCTGAACTATAAAGGACACGATTAGACATGTGTTTTTGTCGCAAATAGTAGTTCCAATTAAAATCCTCTTATTGATCCACTAAAACATGTGCATCCTTTTTTTTTTTTGTCTCTGGCATTATTATTATTTTTTTTTTGTAAAAAGCATTCTTAAATTAAAGCATAAGACCGAAAATGTTTTACAAGCTTTGCAGCTATAGTTAAGAGTCCAGCCCAATTGAATCACATATTAGAACCCAATTAACAATATAGTATAAGCCCAAAAAGGAAGTTAGTTTGATCGGAAAAGTGTAAAAGATCGAGTTAATACGGTGGTTGAGCGGTGAAGTTCCTTGAAACAATCACTCTTTTCACGCAAACCATTGTTGCATCATTTGCGACGATCGGACAGGATTGGATTCTCTGAAGCTCTGGATCTTGTTTCTAACCTGCCTGTCAATCTGGGAGAAGATCGTGTCGATTGATCGGTAGTTGTTTGCATGAAGTCGGCTGTTCCTCTCATTCCAAATCCAGTACAGAGTTGATTGCCAAGCTAGGAGTGTGAGAAGACGTGAAGAGGCTGGTGGGGGAAGGGAAATCATCTGGTCTAAAGTTTGCAACCAGGTAGTTAGAGGCGAAAGTGGTAGTCTGCTCGCCGTGAGCCGCCAAAGTTGATGTGAGTAGGAACAGGCTCCAAAGAGATGATCGCGGGTTTCAGGATAGGAGTTACAGAGGAGGCACTGCTGATCAACTTGTAATCCCCATCTAGCCAGTCTATCACGAGTAGGGAGCCTATCTAGAACTATCAGCCACGTATGAAAGTTGTGCCGTGGAATCCCTCTAGAAGTCCAAACTGCTTTATGCCATTGGACATCCTGCCTTTCATCTGAAAGGTAAGTGTAAAGCTCTCCCGTTCTGAAGTTAGTTGAGATCCTGCCATTTATTTCCCACTCATAAGAATCTTCAATTTCCAGCATTTGAACAGTGGTTATGTAGCAGTGGAGCTGAAGATGGTGATCAGTTCTTGCTGGGGGTAGTCGCCAGACGCCACGACGGTGGAGAGAGAGGAGACAGTGGCATTCAGGGGGATTCCCATTCGAGAGCGAGAGGCATCCAAGTAGTCATATAGCTTCCCAAAGGGCGTCAAGTTGTCAAACCAAAATCTAGCGGAGTTGCCATTGCCAAGTCAGAGCTTTATCAATGGAAAAGCAGCGTCCTTGAGCTTCAGTAATTTGTTTGTGAACCAGGAATATGATTGCTTTGGAGTAGTGGTCCAGTAGTTGTGAATGGATCCTTTGAGGATGACTTCTTTGAACCACATTACCCAAACAGAGTCTTGACGAAAGAATAGCATCCAGACAAGCCGAAGGCAGCATGCTTTATTCCATGTTTTTAAGTCCTTTACTCCTAGGCTGCATTGCCTCTTGGTGAGCACCACTGTTTCCCAAGCAACCCTCGCATTATTATGTCCTTCAAGATTTCCTTTCCATAGGAAGATACTGCAGAGTGAGTTGATCTGAGCAACACAGGCCTTGGGCAAGATAAACGCAGAGCACCAAAAGTTTGTGATCCCAGCAATGACAATTTTGATGAGGAATCTTCCTGCGAAAGATAGCGACTTTACAGACGAAGAGTTGAATTTTACTTTTACCTCCTGGATCAAGGGCTCGCAGTTGGCAAGAGTGATCTTCCTTGAATCAAGAGGAACACCCAAATATCTAAAAAGTAATTTCCCAAGGGCCATTCCCGTTGATGCTTGAACCGTTTGTACTTCCTCTGTTGTCAGACCTGATGCAAAGAAGCTAGTTTTCTGCATACTAACCGATAAGCCTGATCTCATTTCAAATTCTTTCAAAACTTGCAGGACCTGTTGCACCGATTCAATTGATCCATCAATGAAGATTAAGAGGTCATCCGCAAAGGAGAGATGGGTCAGTTTCATTTTGTCGCAATTGGAGTGAAACTTCAATCTGTTTTGCGATGCAGCTCTGTTCAGCATGTGTGAGAGGACATTCATAGCAATCACAAACAGGTAAGGTGATAGGGGGTCACCCTGTCTAACCCCCCGTTTCCCTTTAAAGAACCCGTTGACCGTTCCGTTATAGCCTAACATGAAGCTAGTAGTGCAGATACAGGCTCTGATCCTCGAGATGAACTGAGGGGGTAGGTGAAGACCATGGAGACATGAGAATAAGAATTCCCACGAGAGGGTATCAAAGGCTTTGGAAATATCCACCTTTATGGTAATTTTCTTCACCCCTTTGTTCTTGTGGTAACCATTTATCAGTTCTCCTGCTAGGACAGTGTTCTCTACCAACAGTCGATCTTTAATGAAAGCGGTTTGACTTTGATGCTCTTGGGAATTTAGGGACCAATGTAAGGATTGTTGCATTTGATGTTGCAGGCAGAAAGCATGAGGCAAAAAAGTTTTTAGTTGATGTGATCACTTCAGCACCAATGGTTTCCCAAGATGACTTGAAGAAAGCTGAGGTTAGTCCGTCTGGCCCTGGCGCCTTGTTGGGGTTTAATCTGAAAAACATTTTCGAGATTTCTTCATCTAAGAGGATCGATACCATACTTTGCGTCTGTTCTTCAGGGAAAGTGTAGCCTAAAATCTCGTGGAACAAGTCAGGATGAGAGAAGATTGGAGGGGGGTGGTAGTTTATCGGTCCAAGGACAGATTGAAAATGGTTGATCGCCAGTAAGCTCATTTCAAGAGGATCAGTTATCAGAGCACCAGTGAGTGTCATGAAGGCACGTATGCAGTTGTAGCTTGCACGAACCTGACAAATCCGATGAAAGTAAGTAGTGTTTAGGGGTCCTTCTCTTAGCCAATTTATCCTTGATTTTTGACGGAAGTACATCTCTTCAATCTGCCTCAAAAAAGTCCAGTTTTGTTGCAGGTCCTTCTCCGCTAGGAAAGTAGCAGTCGTCAGGTTCAACAGGGCCTCCACCTGCGCACATTGAAGCAAATTGTTAGCCTCACTAACTCTCTCTTGTATTTGGGAAAATTTTTCTCTGTTTAGTGCTCTCAGATCACTCTTTATGACTTTTAGTTTCCAACATAGCTGAGCAAGCATTTGACACATATTTCCGGCTTGAAACCAAGCATCTTGTATTAGCTGATTGAATTTTGGGTGTCTGGTAAGATAGTTAGGGAACTTATAAGGTTGAGTACCGGCTTTAGGTAGGGAGAAAGCTAGGTCTAGGATGCATGGTGCATGGTCAGAGAAAAGCGGTGGAAGGAAGGAAGCTAAGGCGTTTGGGTAGGTGGCTAGGGTTGGAAGTTGACTAACAGCCTGTCTAATTTCTTTGAGATGGAACTTTCTGGTTGACTGTTAGTCCAGGTGTGGTGGAGGCCAATATAGTGGAGATCAAATACTCCCAATTGGAGGTAAACGTCATGGAGTTGATACATCAGCGAATCAGGGGTGGTTACATGAGAGCCTGAACGGTCAGATAGGTGGAGGGTCTGGTTAAGGTCACCACCGATGATCCAGCAGGAGCTATCTAGATCAAGGTCTTGGTGTAAGGAGAGAAGTTCAGCCCATAGTGCATTTCGATCGGAGCTTTCATTAAAAGCGCAGATCGCAGAGTAGATAATGGGGGCTCGGTTTGGGAAGGTGATTCTACTTGTAATGCACTGACTGGATTGAGACAGAACTTAGACATTAAGGGAGTCACGCCTTATTAAAATAACCCTACCATCATGGTGAGAAATATGGTTTGAGCTAAACTTCCAGTCGGGGCAAAGGCTAGAGAGTATAGGAATTAGATTGGGTTCTTTTATATGTGATTCAATAATAGTACCAAAAAGAGGCTGATGAGTATAAAGCCAAGAAATAAAGGGTATATGCTTATTCGGTTCGTTAAGTCCCCGAACATTCCAAAAAAAGAGTTTTACACTCATTAAGAAAGGTTTGTTGGATCCCCCGATAGAGCGGAAAGATCCATAAGAGAAAAAGAGTTTGTGGAGAGAATTGAGATCTTTTTAGGATGGTCGTTTAAGGACGGCACATGGGAGAGGGAGTTAAAAGGGGTTAGTGTTTTTAAAGGGGTTTTTAAGAGGATGAAAGGATTGGGGTTTGTTGTTTGAGGAGGAGATAGGGTGGGAGAGGACCGGGATCTTTTGAGTGAGGGTCTAGGATGAGGGTCAGGGGTGGAGAAAGGACAAAAAGGCTTGGGGTTTGAGGTTAATATGATGGCCGATGAGGTCTCCATAGGAATTGGATCAGTATTTGTACCAGAGAGGGGAACGACAGGGCGGAGAGGTGATTTTTGGCCATCCACTAGCGAGATGGGCACTGCCTTTGAGGGAGTGGACTGGGGCAAAGAGGCAACTTTAGAATTACTTGCCTCATGATCCATAGGCTGACTTGAGCTTGCAACTGGCTGGTACTTTTTGGTGATTTTTTCAGAATTTTTGTTGCCCTTTTTTGCAGTAGCAGGCGGTTCAGCCCTTGAGGGAGAGTAATGAAAACAGTTTCGAACTATATGCCCCAACTCATGGCAGTGAGAGCACGTCGGGGGGACCCAAGGGTAATGGACAGATAATTCAACGACTTCACCGCTCTCCCGTTCAAATTCAACAATGGAGGGCAAGGGCTTTGTTAAATCAACCTCCACTTTCACATGAGACAACGTGAGGCTAACCAAATTCCTTGTAAACTCGTCTGTCTCCTTCGGTTCACCTACTAGACCCGCTACTAAGCTCAAACCTTTTGTATGACGCAGGTCTAAAGGGACTCATGTGAGGTGGGCCCAAATCTGGATCGCTTTCAGCGGTGGAGTGCTCGGAGGACCACTGAGCCGTGTGAAACATGGAGTCACCCACATGCCAAATGTTCTTCTCCAAGATCTTTTGCTTCAGGTAATCACTTTGGATCCGCACCAGAACAGTTCTGTTTAACGGGTTGTTATGGATCTCCAGCCTCTTACCCTTTCCCCATAGATGATTGAAGACACTTTGTATCTGGCTAAATGGGGGGGGGGGGGGCTTGGCCATTAAAGTAACATTTAATAAACTCTTTATGTAACTCTGCTCCTTGTTAGAATACATAATCAGGAATAAGCACACGGAATCTTCCTGAAGGAGATATAGAGACAAGAGCAAGTCCTTTGAGGGTCTTATCTTCAGAGCGACGAATCCGCTCAACAAGTGAAGGTGGGAGAGGAATAGTGGGAAGCCGAGCTGCAGTGGAGGGGGAGAATATAGGTTTGGTTATTAGGGGGTAGATGGGGAGAAGAGGGTTCTTCACCTACTGGCAAGATTGATGGAGGTTGGGTGTGGAGAGGGTGAGCAGAGGTTTTGTTAGTCAAGAATGGTGAGTTTTTGGGAGGAATGGTTGTGTAATTTTCTTTAGAGTTTTGAAAGGTTCCAAAAGCATGAACAGTACCTTTTTCAGATCCAGTGTGAGAGTCTCTTGAGACATCACAAATTGGTACTTCAGGGGCTGAGATAGTGGTAGGAAACAAGGTTTCAGCTGAGACCAAAGGGCCATCAGCAGTTTGGGGTTGATTTTTTGACCCTTTACGAAAAGTAAGAGGGACAGTTGGGCGAGAGGAGTTGGCTGGGGGGGGAAGCTAGGGGAGGAAAGTTTTGGGGTGAGAAAGGTGAAGTACTGTCAGGAGGGTCAGGAGGAGCCGGGGGAAGGAGGGAAGGGTCATCAGCATCAACATACGGTGGTTTCAGACCGGAAAGACGGCCAGGGACGAGCCATTGATTTTGCATTGAAAAACGTGTCAGAGAGGTTTTGACTTTTTTATAACGACCAGGGTCTCTGGCAATTATTAGGTGGAGAAAAGAGAGATTGGTCTCTTACCTAAGCACACTAGAAATAGTTATTCTTGGGTTCACCGAGGTTAGGTGAATTTCGTTATTTCATATTCGATATCTTATAGAAAAAGATACAAAATATTGTCAAATTATATTATGTTTTTTAAATAAAAAAATAAATATAAAAAATAATAGTAATTACAATAAAAAATAATAGTAATTACCTAAACTCTTGGGTAATACCTAAACCCTTGGTTAAACTCTAAACTCTTGGATAAATCAAAAACACTAAACACTAAACCTTAAATCTTAAACCCTTGAGTGTTTTAGTGTTTAGTGTTTTTAATTTAGAGTTTAGGATTTATCCAAAGGTTTAGGTTTTATCCAAAGGTTTAGGATTTAGTTTTTTTGCTGACGACGTTAAATATATATATATATATATATATATATATTTTTTTTTTTTTTTTTGTAACTACTACTATTTTTATTAAAAAAAATTATCTTTTTATTTGAAAAACATAATATAATTTGACAATCTTATTGATTGGTGAACCTAGATCTGTTTTTTTCTTAGAAAATGATATTACTCCATCCTCAATTAATGAGGCTGAAAGGAGGTCCTCTCTGCTTAAGTATGGGGTTTATGTCATAAAAATATTATTTGATAAAAAGGACAAACGAGAGCATGAGAAAAATCTTTTTGTCACCAATAATCATGTAATATATGCCACAAAAAACTAAGGCAGACTCATTTATAGCAACCAATCTCATTAATTAATCTATCTATATTAGCGTCTCATTATGGTAATATTTTAATATGAAGTGTGTGCACAGATTTTTTCAAATTATAATGTAACTAAGTGATGTTAACCTATATGGCTATATTGATATCGAGTTAATGTATGAGTCTGTAGATCATTGTTCCATACGTCGTCATTAGATTACGGGGATTAGTATGAGATTTAGCATGAGATTCTTTGATTATTAAGAAAAAGTATGTATAAAGTATAAATAAAATAGCAAAATGAAATAGTTAAGAGCAAAGTTGAGCCGATGAAAAAGAAAAGAGAAGTTGAGACTGGAGTCTTGAGCAAAGAATAGTAAACATTGACAAGTCCTAGTAAATTCAAAGATACTGAAGCTCTGCGGTTCTTTTACGCATACAAAAACGTTTGGACATGTGGCCATGTTTGTAACCTATCAGTGCTATCACTGTTCCCATCAAACAAAGGTTACTACTTTAACTTCTTTGAATTTGTAAAGTTCAAAACTTGAAAAATCCAAAAAGAAAGTGCAGGACTTCAGCACAAAAGCATTGTTATTTGTCTTTCTACACCTATTGATATTATGTAGTATTAAAAATCAACGCAAATAATATATATACTATAACACTATTATATAACAAAAGATTCGAATTTTCCGCCAAGTAAGAAAAACAAAGGAAGATCGCCCCTAGCATCAAAGGGGATTATCGACATCCTTTTCCTATCTGACTGCTCAATGCTCATCCGAGCAATTACCAATAAAGGACAAATCAAAGAGATTTATGGTATCCTTAGGGACATCGATCACGTCTCTTCTGCCTTTATCTCATATCTCGTTCTCAAAACAGAGACGCTGACTTTTTAGCTACACAAGCTTTTATGGCTTTTTCAATTTCTGCATCTGTATCTCATCCCTTTATGGGTTAGTCTTTTTTGGCTCAGACTCTGCTTTTAATATAATTAATCGTTGCAAAAAAAAAACAAAGGAAAAAGAACAATATAGTAGATAATTCTTATACACTACTTTTCTCTTGAATCTATGGATACAGAATCGATTCAATATCCAGAATTTGAAATATGAAAACAAGAACAAGTTGATTAAGGTACACGAATAGATCATCACACTAGACTTTCGAAAGGTGCACTCTCTCACTCACGACTTTCAGGCAATCCGATGGACAACTCAGTTTTGACATCCGATATGTTCATGTTTCCATAAGCACATGATGGTCCACTCTTCTCACTCTCTAGACTCCTCGAGTGCATCCACAAGGTCGGTTCTTCAAACTGAAATGATAACATGTACACTATTCCTAAATTCCATGGAAGAAGAAATTCAATATTTAAGAGAGGAGAACTATAAGGTCCGAATTTAAAGTTTATGCTTGTGCATTAATGAAGTAATGCATATCCTTGGATTATGTATATGTTTCTGTGTACCATTTGTCGTAGACTACTTGTCTCGTTCAAGACTTCTTTCTCTCCTGAAATCTAATGGAGTAAAGTGACCAAATTATTCACAAGGAGAATTAGAAATACAATTAAACTAATTAGTAATATTTACCTCTGCTTTTAGTTTCTCTATCGTATCTTCATTTAACTTAGCCTGCTAAGATTATAGAATCCGGAATAAGCTCATGATTCCGATTTCAATTTCAACGTCTCACACTTTTGTTCAACACATTATGACAACATATATAACGATTGTAATCCTGAGAATTATACCTTTCTTGATCTTACAATAGTAAGGCTTTTCTCAAGTTTGATAGTTATCTCCTTGAGTTCCTCCACTGAACACGAATCCAAATCTTGCCCCATCAGTTTCCTTAAGATGTTATCGGAGTGTGTATTCAATCATATAATTAATGCATATCAAGGATACATATGTACACATTATTTATTTAAAGATCAGAAGATTACCGGCTATGAAGTTGAAGAAGTTCAATCTGGTCTAACGTTTTCGACATTTCGTTCTTAAGCTCCTGCACAAATTGCTGTTTTTGTAGTCTCTCTGCCCCAAAATACTCGCTCCCATGTATCTCATCTTCATCATCTTCTGCATGCTGTATAGATTTTGCAAGAACCTTATCGCTATTATTTATTACCATATATAATTAATCCCGATCAAGAAAACATTATCATGATCAACAAGAGAATTTACTTTTTTTGTTGTTAAAGGGTTTTCATTAATAAAGAAGGTAAGATACATAAGGCAAGCAAGCACCATATTACATAATATAAGAAGCAGAGAGAAGGATCAGATACATCACTGATAGATTAAAGATAAGAAGAGCAGATGAAGACTGGTGATTATGGGGGATCGAACCAGAACTGAGCAAGGCGAGGACCTAAGGGATGGCTAAGGGACAGTAAGGCTGAGCATTTATCTCTAAGAGCAGCAGATATGTATCCCATTATACGAACAGGCGGCAGCGTCAAACCGTCATGTAACCGTCTATTCCTCTCCTTCCAGAGCTCATAGATAGCAGCCTGCCATACTTGAAGAATTGCCAGTTTAACCATAGAATCCGAGTGGGCATTAGGGAGCCATAGCAAGATATCAGCCCACACCAGGGGCACTGAAGGCAAGTGAAACCTCCGAAGCATTGATCGCCACACCACTCCAGAGAAAGAGCATTCAAAGAATAGATGATTGCGCGATTCATCTCCTTCTCCACATAACAAACAAATAGGTTCCAGATCAACATTCCAAGAGACAAGGCGATCAAAGGTTGGATTTCTATTTAGAATAAATAGCCAAGTAGTAGTTGAATGCCTAGGAACTGAAGCCTTATGCCACACCAAAGGAGCCCAATGCTTTTCAGGAAATGACCTTCTGATAACGTTGAAAACCTGCTTGGAGCAAAAACTTTTACACTTCGATCCATTCACTGACCAAACCGCCTGGTCTGAGCCTGTAGTCAAGTGCAGAGTTGTGATATAGGATAGAAGCAGAACTAGATTCTCTGATCTTGCATTTGGAAGCGTCCATCCATTACCAGAGCGAAGATCCGCAACAGTCGCGCTTGAGGGGATACCGAGAGAGGTTTCAGACCCTAAAACTCTCTTAAGATACCAAATGGTGTCCAAGGATCCCACCAAAAAAATGTTGAATCTCCACTTCTGACCTCAACACTGATAAAAGATAAAGCTTTGTGGCGCAGGGAGAGAATTTTTCTGAACATCCAAGAGTACTCATAGTTCTTGTCAGATCAACAAGAGAATTTACACATGCAAAATTCATGTTTTTGGAGACATATATTCTAATCTGAATGCTCGTCATGCCTCAAGTCATCTGTCTTAGTAAATTAAATACACGTTTTGAGACATATTTGTTCTAACATTTTTCTTTTCCCTTAAATGGTCAAATCAATTAGCAAACTCGAAACTAAAAATGAAACGAACATTACTGTTATTACAAAAATTTCGGTTGCTTATCTAAGCTAACTCAAATGTAGTTATTGGCAATTGCTAATAGAGGGGACGAAGATTATTAGTAGTGGTACAGTTAACCAAAAGGCTACAATAATATACTATATGGTTTGGCATAATTAATGATCAGTGTTCTGGTTTGATAATCATTATTACACACTAGGTCACTGGGACACATCACAATTTAAGATCTTTCTGTTAGTTTGGATTTGGTGTTAGAAATTCATTTACCTCTACAAGATCAACACACTCAAGAATCCTTACAACTATACCTATAGGACTAAAGTTCGAGACTATGGCACAAAGCCACATGATAGTGTCTCATACCTCATGTCGTTTCCTATTCTTAAAACGGCAGAATTGTACTTTTAATGTATTTCTTTCTATGGCATGACCAGTTTATCACCGAGATTCTTTTTTTTTTTTTTTTTTTGTCACTAATCACCGAGATTCTTTTATCTTACAATAACGTGTCAAGTGGTTTCAGCATGAGTTCCAAGGTATACTAGGTTCAAAGTTCAAGAACTCTTTTTGGGGAAAACCCTAAATTACTTGCTCGTGCTTGAAGAAGAAAACTTGAGCATACACATTAATTTTGTTAGTTAATTTGACTAGGTGTTATTTCATTAAACAAGAGATTCCATGGTACTTCAAAAAGAAGTACTTGTCTGACTAAAGATAAACAAAGCACTTTGAAAGAGAATGCTTGAGGGGAAATTAAATTTAACAGCTGCAAATATCTAGAAATTTCTAGCACGATTTTGTAAAAGAGAGAAAAAACTAATAGCATTACTGACTACAGAAACAAACCGAAGTAATTAAGCAAGAGCTAAGCATCATAAATAATTAATGATTATTGGATTAGAAGTTTAGTAAATGAGATATATACTTACTCGGAGCTTGCGAAATCATATAATCTTCCTTTTTGAGAAAATACAATGGCTGCGACTTGAGCATCGCATAGAACTGAAAGCTCGTGAGCTTTCTTCAAGAGACCTTTCCTACGCTTGGAGAACGTGACTTGTCTGCTCGTCACGTTCTCGATTCTTTTGATCTCGATTTTTCCTCTCACCATCTTCCTGCCAGGATTACTCAATATCCATAAGAAACCCTAAATCTGATGTACGTTTTTTCGAAAGTGAAAAATTAGTTTCTTTCAGAAAGAAAATGAACTCACTTGAATATAAAGAGTAGATTAACTATGAACTAAAAGTCAAGGTGATATCAGATATAACTTCCCAAAACATCTGGGAAAATACAGAAACCTCACAAAGCCTTTCCTAAATTTGACAAGATTCGCTTCAAAAGAACATAGATCTGTGGGGGCCAAATTAAAAAGCCGACCAAGAAAATAGCGATATGAACAAAGGAATAAGTTGTACAAGAAAAAAAAAGATGTATAAAGGCAAAGCACAATAAAATTGGCGAAAAGAGAAATGAATGAACGAGCAGTAAACTAGATCCCTCTATGATTTAGTCTCCCCTTGGTCTACCCCTCCTTAGTACTCACAAACCCTAAGCCAGCGAGTCATAATTTTTCTCATCTTATGTAATAACTCTCAGGATTAAAGATTTTGCTTAAGTTGCCAAAGAAACTTTGATTATCCCAGGTTGACAGAGCCAAAAGGAAAAATAAGTAATACTAGACTAGGTTAAGATCCGCGCGCGGAATGAATATTATATATAAATTATTTTTAAGAATTATATATATTTTACATATTATAAAATAATAAATATATATTGAATAACTAAAAAATTAGTAACTATTACATATATAATTCTACTTAAATAAATACGTAATTTTATTAATCCAGACAAACACTTTTTTTCTATTTTATATAGCATAAAATTAAGTTTAAATGATATTAACATAGATATATAGTACATATTATTTTTGATCATTTGTATTTCTTTATAACAAAACTTTTAAATCAATGATAACAATAAAAAAATTGTGGGATATTTAATATTTAGTAATTTATAATTTTACAATCATTCAATGCAAAGTTTAAAATCTAAATATTAAGTTGTCAATAATTGTTCAAAATGTTTATCAAAAAAATTCAAAGCAAATTCGAAATTAAAATACTTATGTATTTTATATGGTATATAATTTATTTAATTTTTAAATATTAATATACATATATATAATATTTATTAAATGAGATTTCCTACTTATGTAATTTCGTAATCATTTGTATATTGTTATAACATAAATTTTAAACAATGGATCACAAAAATTTCAATGTGAGATTTTTAACAACTTTAGTCATTTATATTATTTTTTTTTTAAATTTAAAATATAACATATACGAAAAAAACTAAGTTTTTATTATATAGTTAATGTGGTTATTTAATTTATTTTAATAAGTTAAAATTTTTAAAAATGATAGAGAATAGAGTAATTTTTATCAAATCTTTATTATTGAAAATCATTAATTGCCATATATACTTTAGCCACATTAGGTAATTCCGTAATTTTATTTAAGGAAACAATAAAAACATTTATGATTAATTTATGGTTAGTTTAATAAAAAAACTTATTATATATTTATATGGACCAACATATTTTTCTAAGGATTCTAGGAATAATTGTGGTGATGACATATGGCTACAAAAATATGTTGTAATGCTTCTCTTTTAATATATAGGGGATTTGAGCCAAAAGGAATAAAGTAATACTAGATATTATAAATGTATAATTTTGATAATATTACAAATATTTTAGATATATAATCTCCATTTTAGTGTCATATATTGTGTAACTTTATAATATTATTGTTTAGATTTATTATTTAGAATTCTTAATATATAGTGATTTGTTAAATACATTTTATTTTGTTATCAATTTTTATTGCTTACTAATATATTTTCAAGTTAGATACAATAAAATAACAATCTGAAATAATCAAATAGAAAAGGAAAATTGCCACAAATAGCATATTTATAGTACCACTTTTCATGTTTACACTAACCACTTTTACCCTCACTTTTAATAAAGTGTAAAAGATAATTATACCCTTAGGGTTAACTAATCTAGACTTAAGGTTTAGAGTTGAGGGGTGGGGTAGGGTTTTTGGAATGTGAAATTTAGGATTCTAATAAATATATAAATAAATACTTAAAAATATATATAAAAATTTTTAAAAATAGTTTCAAACATAATTTTCGTTTTTCAAAAAGAAATTTGAAAAAAATAAAAAAATTTGAAATTTTTTTTTTAAAAAAAATTTATAAAAAAGTTCAAAGTTGAAAAAGTATAATTTTATTTTTTTATTTTTTATTTTTCTTTTATTATTATTTTATGTAAATAATGATTTATTATATATATAAATAATAACAATGACATAAGTGTATTTTGCCACTTAATGAAGAAGGTATTTTTGAAAATATCTCTTTAGTGGTGGTAAAAATGAAAAGTGGTACCATGAAAGTGGTAAACATGTAATTTCCCCAATAGAAAATCTCCTTCAAAATATATTTTTTCTTCAATTTATACATTTTTAATATATATTTATTTATATTATAGAAATGATATATGTTTAAGATAATTTATATTTACATGATGTGTTAATACACTATTTTGTTTATCCTAGGGTATAAATATATCTTTACCCTTTAATAAAACTTCTTTTGGTCATTTTTCTCTTATTTTGACTAAAAGAGGATATCCAAAAGAATATCTCTATAAAGTTTAACCTATGTTAATATATTTATTTTTGTATAAAAATATTATATAATTTACAATTTTAATTCATTTTAACGATGAGTGATAATTTATTTAAATCAAAACTATTTAATATAATTTTAAAATAAAATAGGTCAATTTACCTATTTAATATATTTTTCATATTTAATTCATATAGCACTCCTATTTTTATATTATACATAATATAATTATAAATTTATAAAAAATAGTATACATAAATTGTTTTTCTTGTTTTATAATATAATTTTAATTAACATTGATCTATAATAATATTATATTATTAATTACGAAATTAATTAGTGTGTTATTTTATATAAATATTCAAAATTTTAGTAGGATTTTGTTAGATTTTTCTCAACATATTTTGTTAAAATAAAAAAATAAAATTAAAATTTAGAGTTGGGTTATTATTAATGTAAATAATCAAATATGTCATATTAATTAATTTTTTAAATAGTTTTACTATGATTTGTTAATAGTAGATAAAAATAGGACTATAAATTAATAAATTAGATTGAAGCTTCTGAATGAGAAATGTCATAGATTTTCATTTTAGTCAGTTAATTTAATTCTAATTTAACTGTATAATTTTTAGTCATAAGTCTTATAAAATTATTCTTATACTACTACTCTTAGAGTGCAAGGTTTAAATCCACCTTGCTACATATAGGTTCTTTCGGAAAAAAAAGATATACGCTTTCAACACGTATTTACTTTCTAATTTTGGAAAAATCTTGCCTATGCGCTTTGATATTCTCTTTTGCGACGTATTTCCAATTTCATGTAACACAGAGTTTATCAATATATTTTCATTGTGTATTGTGAGTAATTTGTATACATATTTTAGATTCCAAATATTTTATAAATAATATTAAAATATTACAGAAATATAAACTACAAAACATACCTTAATTTTTAATATTCATGAAATTTGTGTTACTTTATTTTGTATTAAATTTTCTTAATGCAACATTGTTGATGTGTGAATTATTTTTAAAAATTTAGTTAATAATTCTTCAATTTAAGGTGTTCATTTAATTTTATATGTCGAATAAAATTTATAGAAATTTTTATGTTTGTGTTAGTTTATATATTTTGTATTAGTTTATTTGTATTAAATATGTTTAATGTAACATTGTTGATGTCTAACATTTGTTTTTCATGTTAAGTTAATCTTCTTCGATTTAAGTTGTTCATTTTATTTTATACGTAAAAATAATATTTATAAAAATGTATGTAATATATATGAGATATACAACTGTTGAACTACAACTTATGAGATTGATCCCTGCTATTGCCAGCACACCTCGTCAAAATTATGCTCAGTTTGATGGTGATCATGCGTGACGAATCTGTATAAATTCAAAGTTTTGGTATGTTATTATCAGTGGAAGTGTCGATCTAGTGTGCTAATATTCTAATAAAAAAATGTAAAATTAATCGCCCACTATGGTATTTGAACCCACGACCCCAAGGTTAAGAACCTTGCCCTCTACCAAATGAACTAGATGGTCTTTCCCCGTATTTTCAAGTTTTGATTTGTTATTATTAGTGGAAGTGTCCATCTAGTGTGCTAAGATTCCAAAAAAAAAGTGTAAAATAAATCGCCCACTATGGTATTTGAACCCACGACCCCAAAGTTAAGAGCCTTGCACTCTACCAACTGAGCTGGATGGTCAAGGCGTGTGGGGTTCTTGGCGCTCCTCCTTGGTGGTGTGGGGTCGACGGTGTGGCGCTCCTCGCCTCCGTCTCTCTAACCTTTCGTCATCTTCCTGTGATTTGGCTTTTTTGATAGCGGTCTGGATCAGCGAGTAGATTGGGCGTACTTGGGTTTTCGGTCCTCGTGTTACTCTGAAGGTTGTCACTCCGGAGGATTTGTGCCCAACCCGTCTCATTGCTCTATATGAGCTGTGTGTTAAATGGGTGTAACGGTCCCAGGTTTGGTGGATTGGAGGCAGCATTCTCCGGTTACCAGCTCGCACGACGGCATCGCTGGTTGTGGACTCTTCCTTGTGCTGCCGGTGAGGCGATTTTGGAAAGACTCGCGGTGTCGAGATGTGATTCTTTGTGCAGGTGTTGATGATTGGATCTATTGGAAGCTGTAAGTTCTCGGTGCTTCAAGGTTTGAGGGCTCTTTTCTCTCCGGTCGCTCGTGGCAACCGGGAGCTCAGTCCGTTCATACCTCTTCTTTGGTCTGTCACTGCTCCGCTTTGTTCCGGTCTCTCTATTATCATGTTCTGTTTTTAGTTAAGCTTCTTTGTTGGTAGATGCTCTATTTAGATTAGTTTAGTTTCATTTATGTTCTTTCGCTACTTGTTCCCTTTATATTTTCTTTCAAAAACTAAAAATTTGGTATAATAAATTTAACATTTTACCAAAAAAAAAAGTGAGCTGGATGGTCTTTCCCCATATCTTTCTGTAATTATTATCTGTAATAAAACCAAGCTTGTAGTTTTGGAGAGGAGTGCAATGAGACTAGTTTTTTTTCTAAAAATAGGGCATACAGAATTGAGAAAGGGGACTAGGCCCAGGAAAAGAAACCCATTATCAAATCATAGATTAAAATAAAAAGCGTAAACAAATCGCCCACCGTGGGGCTCGAACCCACGACCACAAGGTTAAGAGCCTTGCGCTCTACCAACTGAGCTAGACGGGCTTGTTACTATATTTTCAAGCAAAATGATTTAAATCATTAATATATTCCCATTTTGACTCGGCTAGTTCTGATGCAGAGCATGTCCACACTCCTTAATTTAATAGCTAGTTATGTTCTTGAAACCACTGGCCATGCTTCAATCTCCAAAAATTATTTGTCAGCCATATTATTATTATTATTATTATTATTATTACAGATTATTAAAACTCTACATAAAAATAGTGAAATGGCAGTTTTCTGAAGATCTGCTGTTGTCTTCCATGATTAAAATGTGATATAATGTGCTTGATGATGGTATTATAGATGGTTGAAAAAAACAACTCTAAGGTTAGCTTTCCAAACATGTGTGTATGCCATTTGGAAATAGGAGAATTCGCATCTCCACACTCAAATATGTCGTCCAGCTTCAGAATTGATCTTAGTAATGAATCAAACTATGTGTGCTAAGCTCGAAGTTCTGACTCGAGACTCGTGAGCAGAGTCAGGTTTGTAGACATTATTATAAAACTTTTGAATGGGTCCTCACTTTCTAAAGGTAACCACATCGTGGTGGTCCGTGCTTATTCAGCTGGCTATGAGCTCGTTGAAGATAGTTTACTCTCATTTTTTACCAGAATCCGGATAGACAGTTGAGTTAGCATTACCATCTACTGACACGAGGCATAGGAAGTGTTGAGATTGAGTCAAGAAAAGCAGAGGAATGGGCGGGCCAGTTGCAGTGCTCTTTTCTTCAGCTTATAAAGTGTAACGCATGTTCGGGAATGATGGAACCACTGGTGTAATATTGCTTGGTCTTCTGATGATTGGTGGTACACGGCCATCGAATGTCTTATTTCAGTGTGGAAATGAAACCGGAATGGGAAACTGCGAGTGAGAGCGATATTTGAGATGATGGAAGGGATCATAACAATAAATACAACAAGATCCTTAAAAGAAGTTGAGAAGATAAGAAATGTCTTTTGCATGGGATTTTAAGCAACTTGAAGGAATCAAAGATGAATGGAAGATTTTCGACCAACAAAAAGAATGGAAGGTTTTTTTTTCTTTTTTATGTGTATGGTACTAAAAAGTTGTTCGTTTGTCCATTTAACATCTTTATTTAGATGCTGCATCCAAATGATTTACATTTACGACTATTCGTTTATACATCCAAATAGTTCGGTTATTGCGCTGAGGTTTTGAGCTTGAAAATGTCTTTGCATGGGGATTCAAGCAACATCCGAAAAATAGGACACCGTGGCAAAAAAAAAAGTGGTGATCGGCTCGCCTTGGTTGGACGGTGAATCCATCTATTCCCATATTTACCGTGTAATGGTAAAACTCGACGCCTAAATGTAACATTAGACATTTAATGCACCGTAACTCTAAACCTGTTCGCTTTGAAAATATTCATTTGATTTGCTAGCTCAGTGTACTGTGTATGCTTTACGCGATGCATAAAGAATCGTATTTTGGAATCGTCTTTTAGAACGCTTTCAGTTTTCTCAACTTCCTCTATGCGATCATATCATCTTTTTCTTTATGTTATGTAGGAACCAATGTATCAAGTTTAGGGGTTGAGTACTTGAGTGTGGAATTTTTAATATCAAGGAGGACCTAAAGAAATATGACCCACAAGATTACTATTTTCAAAATGCAAAAAAAAAAAAAAGATCACTATTTTCACAACCAAAACCAAAAATAATATCTCAATAGAGTATCTTCCTAACAGATATTCGCTGACAAAAATAAACGTCTCTCTCGTTGCTAGTCAGTCTCAACTCTCACGTTAATATTGACATATTGGGAGAAAAACAAGACGACACAAATAGAAGAGGGGGAGGATTAGAGCATGATTATCCCTAAGAGACATTTAGAAATTTTTAATAATTTTTTAATATTTTTAATGGGACCACTTTTCCCACGCCAATCTTCTTCTTCTCCACCTCCAAAAACTTTCTCCTTGTAACCATTCCTATCCAACACATCATCATCTCTCCTCTCAAAACCATGTGAATTCTCATAAACTTTTTCCTTGTATGCGTAAGGGAGAGCTTCATCGGTGATGTCGTAAGGGAGACCTCCGACGTAGACGGAGTTATTGTCGTCCATCGCGGTCTGCGCAAACACTGCCACAGAGGCAAAGAAGAAGAAGAGATCTTCTCTGTCGAGGTTGATTTTCCCTGAATTTGGTTTGAGAAGAGATTCTGTGTGAAAGGATTTTCCCTGAATTTGGTTTGAGAAGAGATTCTGTGTGAAAGGGAGAGAGAAAGACGAAAAGGCGAAGTTAGAGTTGGTTCTTCCGTAAGCTTTCTAGACACCCACCTCTTACCAAAATTTTTTTTTTTAATTTTTTTAATTAAAATTTGGGCTTAAAACCCCACCTAAGAACTAGCGATAATGATGGTCTTAGTGGTGATGTGAATAAAATTACACAAATAATATGTTTTTCTTAAAAGGAAAGTAAAGCTTGAAAGTGATGTGGCACATGTCATATATTGTACGGAACTGACAGTGGAACCACCTAGGGGACCAGTGGTAGGGATGGTGTTTTACGCTGTTAAGCCACGGTGCTAAGATATTTTGACGTGCCCACGACCTCTATTGTTAGGAGTAAGGGCCCATCTTTCTTGTTTTGGATTAACCGTGTGGGTTTCTATTAAATTCACGGTTTGCTAAAAACGGTTATTTCGGTTAAATACTCTACTTTTGGAAACTTCTAATGACAAATAATTTTTAATGTCATTCGCGTTGACACCCATCCGAAGAGTCAATTTGAAGATGTGAGGATCATCTAAAACTTTTTGAAGGTACCTTTCAGAATCAGAAGTACTCTATGTATTGTTGGGACTCATTTCATATGTATGGACTATTTCCACGTGTGATACATGATCGATAGAAGAGTGGCTAACATAAGTGAAAATGACCAAATGGAGATATGAGCCGACCCGTGAGAAAAAAAGCATGCGAGTTTTTCTATAATAGGGAGTAAGATCTTCGAAAAGAAGGTACGTGTACGTAGGAGTTGATCAAAAAAAGGTATGTGTAAAAAAGTAACTAAACTCACACATTCCCCCGAAAGCACACAATAACTCGAAAAGAAGAGTTCTAACCCCCTTTAGGAACTCATAGACGATCTTATAGAAACATCGTTCTACGTATAATCTCCTCATCTTAAACCTCATAAACTTCTCGAATAAGTACTTCTTAGTGAACCAGAGCTGAGGGAAATTTAGGACCATAAAGTGACTTTGAGGTAGGCCTTAAAGGTTTTGAGAAGTACAACTCTCCGGAGAGGAACATAACTTCAAAAAAATGAAGATTTAGATGCAACTGGACCATCTGGTAAATATTAAATGACAGCAACAAAACGCTAGAAGTTTTGGTCAAAATAAGTCGCCCAAGTAGCTAAAAATAGTGGATCTCCCCTTGCCAAACTGAATGCAAAGAAAAATTTAATAGTGGATATGAAAGTCAGATCATGTCAAGGCAAAAATAAAAAGTTTTTTTTTTTGTTTAGTTTTCATTCTTGTAAATATGGTGGTTATAGAGAACACGAGACATAACTTCCACACGTCAAAAATGACATTTGCTCTATATAAAAAGGAGGTTAAAGAACATAAGCTACCGACGTGACCCCGTTCCCAGACCCTAAAGAGTCCACTCCTAGACCAGTGAGTATCAAAAGCTTAAAGTTGTGTATACATTTGTATCGATCTTTCATTTACAAGTACATAAAGCTTGTCACACTAATATAATTCTGTCAGTAATCAAATTTACTTTTGGTTTCTTAGTCAGCACAAATACTTCTCATAGAATACTAACAAATATCTGAGCAATTGATTCCATGATGTATGAACAGAGCCGTGCTTATAATGTATTAATAAAGGCATTCGTTTCAAACTCTGATTAATAGTTTTATTTGGGGCCCTAAAATTAAAATAGTTTCTAGTTTAATGGTTTTGACTATTTTTGTAATAACCTTTTCACAAACTCACATTCTGAATTCAACTATTTTTTTTATATAGTATAATTAAAGCATTTTGACATACTAAACTTATCTTTACAATTTTAAAATTGTGTATTTGGTGAAGATGATATATTAGAAAAGTGTTTCAGTATAGTCGTAAATAATTTTTAAGAAAAATTTGTCTTAGCCTCCTAAACGATCGCACGGCACTGTGTATTAGCTTGTTTTTGTAAAAATTACTCCAGAGAAAAGGTTTGGGTTATTGATTCGATGTGATATGTGAACCCACGTTTTGTTTTCCTGGTTTGCATTAAAAGATCTAAAATAGTACCAACAGTTTTAGTCTTCAGTTGTCATCAAACTTATACCACTCACGGGTATGCAGAGAGATCTTTTGCTATTCAAAAACAAAATATCTGCAACTTTTGCTATTTAAAAATGTACCATAATTTTCTATTACCAAAGTACTTCAGAGCGTTTTCTGCTATCTACTGAAGTATTTGAACTTTGAATTTATTTAGGTAGCTATTACTTTTGTTATTTACAAAAAGCAGCTGAAACTACTTATATATAGTGCCCATACTTTTACTATTCACAAACAAAATCCAGAAGTTTTGATATTCGTCTTCAAGTCTTTATCTATTCATAGAAGTTCCCATATATATGTTATCCATAATATGCTAATAATGCATACAGATTTTGCTAGTAACTAAACTTTTTATTTTAGAGGTCTCAGGAACTTTTTGTCAATAACAAATACATGATGAGCACTTGATTCGTGAAGATGTGGAGTTTATTTTCCTTCAAAGAAAAGGTTTGGGTTATGGATATGATTTGAGGTGTGAACACCCGTTTCGTTTATCGGATTATGTTTTTAAAAATCGAGCGATATAAGTAGTAGCATGCATCGACTGTAGTTTTTAGCTGTCATCAAGACGTTTACCACTTACGGAAGTGCTCAGAGATATTTTCCAACTTCTGCTATTTGAAAATGTACCCACGTTTTTGTATTATTTACCAAATGGCCTCAGATTTTATTATTATTTGATTAAGCATCCGAAACTTTTTTAATTACCTAAGAGCAGCTCCAACACTGATATTCTAAGAAGTTCTTAACATAAAAAAAAGATAAAATCATAAAAGTATTTTAAGAAAAAAGCAAAAGTTCTTAAACTAAAGAGGTTTAGAACCGATTGAAATATTAAAGCAACGACTGTCACTTTATTAATGTTTCTAGAGTTAAAATATTTTTTTTTCTTTTAAATTTCTCACCATATTTATCGATATTGCTGCTCTAAGTGTTATATAAATTTATTGCAGAGATTCTCAACATTAAAACAATTAAAAATATTTAAAAAAAAAAAGAATATGTAGAAAAGTGGGAAGGGTCATTTGAGATATTCAACAAAAAAATAATTGGAGATACTCATTACAAATGTCATTCTATAAGTTAAAAAACTTTCATTTCAATTAAATTTAATCAAATGGTTATTTTTAAAAGAATAGTAATACTATTACTGTATATGGTTAGATATTTTGGATGCTCTAAGTACTTCACATATCATTTTCTATTTTTGCAATAAAAACACTGCTACTTACAAAAAAATTTTGAAACTTATTTATGTAATGTTTACAAAAAAAAAAAAAAACTTATTTATGTAAGGCCTATTTAGCTGAATATACAAATTCCTTGTGGTAATTGCAGATCTATGCATTATTTTTAAATATTTGCATAACCATGTAACAATTGTTCTGTGCTGCCAATATTCTCCTCGAACTGAGACGAAAATGTTTACCTGTTACCGGGGTTGAAGAACAAAATGTATTTTGATTGCAAGTGGAGAGGAAGAGCAATATATGTAGAAAACCGGTTATAATTTGACATAGTTGACGTACATACATATTGAAACCGGATTTAGGAGCAATAATTTATTGCGATCCTATATTAGACACATATGTTGCATGAAGTTCATATTAAAATCAGTAACCGGTTATAAATTCTATAAAACCGAAACATCAGATCTATAACCGGTTATAAATTCTATAAATTTTAGACACAACTAGAGAATGAGTTTAACTTTTTAGAACGAGACGATCTTTTAACATATAAAATGTATCTAAGTGCTTTGGGTTTTTGTAGGAAAGAAAAATAGTAGTTGAACATTCTTGATTCTTTGCATTATTATCACTCTCTCTCTCTCTCTCTCTCTTTTTCTCTCCTCAGTTCTTTGCATTTGTGGTAATTAACAGTGTGTTCAGCTCACGTGTAACGTGTAACAGGTCGTATATTAGGAGCTACCGGTTATAATTTGACATAGTTGGCGTACATAAATATTGAAACCGGATTTAGGAGCAATAATTTATTGCGATCCTATATTAGATACATATGTTGCATGAAGTTCATATTGGAATCAGTAACCGGTTATAAATTCTATAAAACCGAAACATCAGTCCTATAACCGGTTATAAATTCTATAAATTTTAGACACAACTAGAGAATGAGTTTTACTTTTTAAAACGAGACGATCTTTTAACATATAAAATGTATCTAAGCGCTTTGGATTTTTGCAGAAAATAAAAATAGTAGTTGAGCATTCTTGATTCTTTGCATTATTATCACACACTCTCTCTCTCTTTCTCTCCTCAGTTCTTTGCATTTGTGGTAATAAACAGTGTGTTCAGTTCACGTGTAACGTGTAACAGGTCGTATATTAGGGGCACGCTTGGTATTACCACAATTTATACAGTACCATTACCTGTTAGCTAATTTATATCCTTTTTTTGTTATCTAGTGCAAATTCCCTTTATGTAATGCATATACTTGTTCTATTCACACACAATCACACGCACACAAAATAATCCGGAAGTTTTGATATTCTTAAGCGTACCTAACTTTTGATATCTGCTAAGATTACCACACGAGGTATCCCTTTATTTTCTGCTATCCATAATAATGCACATGACTTTGACTATTCATTAGATACCCCATAACTTTTGCTAAAAAGTAATAACTACATGAATGAAGTAGTTTTCATGACTTGGTATTCACAAAAGATCTATAAACTTTTCATATTTACCGAATTGCCTGGACTTTTCCTATTTAATATTTACCAAGTACCAACTATGAAACATCTGCAATGAGAACCGGAGGAGAATGAGCTTTTATTATTTTTAGATGTCTCAGAAGTCAGAAAGTTGTTTGTCAATTAATTTTTTTTTTGTTGGTTCAAAGTCTTCAAATTGAAATTTCTTTCTTGCAGAGGAGAGCCAATAAGATGATTATGCTGCACAAAAAAATACTAGCATT
The DNA here is from genome assembly GCF_000309985.2 of Brassica rapa. NCBI lineage: Eukaryota > Viridiplantae > Streptophyta > Magnoliopsida > Brassicales > Brassicaceae > Brassica > Brassica rapa. Next base: position 27,185,979 of record NC_024797.2, read on the forward strand.
TGATAACACAATTGTTTAAACATTCACACTCAGCTTCCACATTACCAAAAAAAAAAAGATTCCCATAAAAAGGCAGAATCCGAAAATCCAAAAGAAGTATTATACGAAAAAATTGAAAAAAAAACTTTGCACTAATAACTCCAAAGGGACACGTCAGCATCTCCGTCAAAGTCATAGTTATGTCCGAAATGTACGGACGGCGGCGGCAAAAGCATTCCTTCCGCCATACTAGCCAACAAGGCCGGCATCTCTAACATGGACTCCTCGTCCATATAAAACACATCGTTGTTTTCCTCCGTGAAAATAGCCTCCACGATCGTCTCCTCCATGTCCAGGCCATGATCCGTCGTCGTATTATTTATCTCAGCCTGAAAAGCCAAGGCGGCTTCAGCAGCCGCCTTCTGAATCTCCTTGGGGCATGTTGTCTCCGGGATACGGAGCCGCCAAGCCGAGTCAGCAAAATTGAGACAAGCTGATTTGCCGCGGAGGGCTATGGCGGCGACGTCGTGAGCACGAGCTGCGATCTCGGCGGTTAAGAAAGTACCGAGCCAAATCCTGGATTTCTTGTTTGGCTCCCTCACTTCACACACCCATTTACCTGAGTTTCTCAGACGAACTCCTCTATAAACTGGGTGACGCGTCTCCCGAAACTTCTTACGACCGGCTGGTTTCTTCGGACAGCTCGCGGCCAGCTTCGGACAATACTCTCCGCCTAATGTAACCGGAGACTCATACTCGGAGCCCAACATTTCAGAAAAGGTAGAAAATGAGGTCATTGTTGAAAACTTTTTTTAAATAAATAAAAAATAACTGGATAAGTAACTACAAAGATCTATGTTTCGTTGGTTTGATAAATGTTTAATTTATCTCTCAGGTGGATTCTAAAGTTTGTAGTTCGATCAAAAGTTGGGAGTGAGAGTTGGTGTTTATAGGCCTTTGGATGTAGAGGCCTTTGGAAGTAGAGGCGAACACGGAGTTTCTGGTTCCTGGAATGACAAGTGGACATGACACAGCTAAGCGATCCCACGGCTTGTGTATGCGCTGTTTTTATTCACTAATAATATTACACGTGTCCTGTTGACCCCACAAGAAATTTCTTTTGACTCTTCACTCGTTATCAAATACTATAAATTTATTAATTCTTTTTAAACTTTGTGCGAGTGTGTGGCTGTTTTGTGTTGTGTAGGGCAACCGGTATGTAACTATTAACTTCCATGAATAAACAAAGATGGGCATTTTTTGTCAACCATCTAGAAAATAATGGACACAATCGATATGCAAAGAAGATATTTTTTGTGCTCTCTTTTTGTTTTTTTCCTTGATATTTTTTGTGCTTCTGTGTTTTTTTTCTTCCAACAATCTTCATGATTTTATTTTTATTGATATTTGAATATCCTCTATATGTGTTTTTTTTCCTCGACACAACTATTCCTTTAAGGCTTAACATTCCAACGATTATGGTTTCAAGTATCCAACAACTTGTTATAATGATAACTCTCGTTGGAGTGTTATGATTACAGATTTTTTTTTCTTTACTTCTTATATACTGTATAGGTCTAATAAATGACAGTTCAATTACAAAGCATCATTTAAAAGAATATTCGTGTCTAACCATTCTTAGGCTAACGCAAAACAAATATCTATATATATATAGAACAATTAGGATAATCCAAACAAACGTGACAAAACATCCACACAAAAAACAGTCGAAGAATATAGGGTGAAAGAGCGGAACCTTACTGAAATCAACTAGCACAGTCATAGAGACAAAATATTAATGTTCTTTCGTGGCATGCAATAGACTTTCAATTAATCCAATGACGCTATTACTTCTAATGTAATTACTTCTAGTTCTAACTTCTAAGTGATAGAAGATTAACAGAAAGTACTTAATTTTTTTTACTTATATAATATTAATATAGATAATTGGTTCAATTAAAATTTTGACTTTACAAGATCAAATCATTCGCACATTCACAGAGTAGAAAACAATTGATTTAATTGTATAGTGAAAAGAAGAAAAAACAAAGGAGGGGTGTATTCAATATAACATTAGAGGTGATTTGATTTTAATGAAGTTACAGAGATTTAAGTAATTTTTGTTAAACCATTCTAGAATATAAAATAAAACTATGGGATTTGAGTTTTATTTTTATTTTTTAACTAAGAAATTCCACCCAAACATCATAAAATCACCTAAAAATTTTAAAACTCCACAATTTAAAATATTTTCAATAACTGTGGATTTTAGAGTATTCTAAAATATGTCAAGTTCAATAACAATAGATTTTAAATAAGTTTTATGTTTGAATAATAGTTGATTTGTCATTTTAATACAAATTATATACTCAGTTGAATGCACCCCCTTCCCCCCTTCCCTCCCCCCCCCCTTAAAAATTTTAAAATTTCACAATTTAAAATATTTTCAATAACAGTGGATTTTAGAGTTTTATAGTACTCTAAAATATGTCAAATTCAATAACAATAGATTTTAAATAAGTTTTATGTTTGAATAATAGTTGATTTGTCATTTTAATACAAATCATATACTCATTTGAATGCACCCCCTTCCCCCTGCCCCCCCCCCCTCCCCCAAAAACATTTTATCTTATGTCTCCTCAAAGGAAAGAAACCTACATGAAATATCTCGTTTGAAGTTGCTCTTGTTCTAAGTGAAAGAGATTAAAAAGGAGAAGAATAGGTGCAGCTCCAACGGAAACTACTCAAAAGAAAAAACTTTTCACTAACATAATATCAATAGAGCTTATTGATTAAATTATAAATTTAAAAGATCAAATCATTCACACATTCACAGAGTAACAAGTGATTTTACTGTATACTGAAAAAATAGTTTTCTTCCATCTATCTCTCTTTTCATTTTTCAATGGAAAAAAGAGAGATGAAATATCTCGTTTGAAGTTGCCCTAGTTCTTTTTGTTTTCTCTTTTCAATCGACAATATAAGATAACTTATTTTCTATTCTTTTGATACTGGTCTAATTTGGAGTATGAAAAGAACAATTTATTAAGTACACATTGATGATTAGTTCTCAAGTTCAAATAAAATATAATATTCGATTGTGTTTCTCTTATCTTCTGTGCTTCTTAAAGTACTAAAGTTGTATAATATAATAATATAGTTAGTTTTTTAACTATATATAATAATATAGTTAGCGTAAGATGAATTGAGTAAATAATTGACCACCATCGAATGCAAGCATGTAAAAATGTGTAGCTTCGTCTGAGCCAACGGATTAGACAGATACAATAGCAAATTAAACATCACTCTCAGTCTCAAAGTATATCGATAAAATATCTGAAATCAAAAATAATATCTATGAAAAAACTTGTGGTCTAAACCTAAATCACGTGGGCGCGAGTATTTAAAGCCGGACGTTCGATCAAACGTATATGATTTTCTATTCTTACTATAAATCCAAAAGGTAGTATCCCTCTTTAGAATATCTTAAGTAAGTATGGACAATGAAAACAAGAAGCGAACTAAAACAACCAAAACCAAAAAGAAATTGAATAATCAATTTTACTGTAAACTAACAGAAAAAACTGTGTCAAAAATTATATTTATCTAATCAAATTTTCTTTTCTAATATAAAATACTGAAAAACTGAAAGAAATGAATTAAACCAAATAGAATATCAAGTGTTCAGTATTTCTTCTTCATTAATAGATATGTAGAAGACTTTTTCATGATTAAATTAATTAAACTAATTTGAAAAAGAATAAAAGTGAGGAGAGATAAGAGAAATTTTCTTTTGAGAGATACATATGCAGTAACACATTTTTCTGTTAGTGTAATTTTATTTGTAGAGTTTTTTTTTGAATTTTTTTTTTGTAGAGTTTAACTGTATTAATTAAACAAATGATAGAAAGTCCTTTTTCAAGGAAAAAAAAACTCATACAAATTCTGATGTCATTATTCGCTAACAAAAAACATGTCTCTCAGCCTAGCAATTCTCTCACCTTATTATATTGACAATGTCAGAGTAAAAACTAAAAACAAGACAAAATACGAGGGAAAAAGGAGTGGTAACGTGAAGAAAATGACAATAAAAATAATAATAATGGTATCTTGAGAGGAAAGTAAAGCTTGAAATTGACGGAACTCGACAGTGAGAGGGACCAGAAAAGGAAAGGTAGGGACAGTGCTTCCGCTGTTAGGCCACGGTTACCGGACCCATCTTTCTGTTTTTGGAATCGATCTCTACTAATAATTTAACTAGATTTTTTACCCGCACATCCGTGCGGGTAGATTTTCATTTTATAAATATATAACGGATACCATCTCAAAACTTTAAAAGACATGATTTATATTTTAGTGTTATATATTGTGTAAATTTATAATGTTATTGGTTATGTTTCTTATTCGATATTATAAATGTATAATGATTTGTTTTATATATTTTAATTTATTATTAATTATTATTATATATTAATATATTTTCGAGTTTGGTAAAATAAATTGATAGTATGAAATAAAAAAATTGAGAATCTCCTTAATTTTTTATAATTTTTACAGAATGTATACAATACATTTTAAAACTTTATTTGTTATACTATAAAACTGATATTTTCTTAGCATAATTTATATTTCTATGTTATTTGTTTTAGTATATTGTGAGATTTTATAAGTAAATACATTATAATAATACTATATTATTAATTATGGAATCAATCGCTGCATTAATTAAAAAAATATTTTAAAATTTTATTAAGATTTTGTTAGGTTTTTTCAACCTATTTTATTATAAGTAAAAATAAAATTTAAATTTACAGTTAAAATTTATTTACTAATATCTATATAATTTATAAGATTTTTTAGAAGTTATATATTAAATTGATTAACTTAAATATTCAAATAGATGAAATTGATGAAATAGACCTATTATGACTTTTATGGTATTTTTTTAATAAATAAGATATAGAATATAATTACAAAATTTGAAAAATAGCATACACTTTTATTTTATTTTGTTTTATAATAAAATTTTATTTAAATTAATGAATAATAGTATATATTATTAATTACAAAATTAATCAATGGTATTAATTTATATAAAATATTTTAAAATTTTAGAAAGATTTTGTTAGATTTTTTCTTAATATTTTGTTATAACTAAAAATAAAATTTAAATTTATAGTTAAAATTGATTTATTATTAATATCTTAATATAAATAATTAAATAAATGTAATTAACGAAATGGACCTAGTATGACTTTTTTATGGTAGATAAAAATGGTACTTCTCTTTTAATAGAGAAGATGATTGTTTCGGTTTTAAACTCTACTTTCGTCAATGTTATGTGTTACTTATCGCTAAACTAGATTACATTCAGAACTATTGGAAATTTCAGTTGGAAATTTACAGTATTATAATAGAACTAGGATAAGACCCGCGCCTTGTGCGGGATTAAGTTATTATTTTTATTATATTTTGGAGAATGAAACAATAGTTTGGCTTCATTTGGATTACGGGTGTTCAATCCGAATATCGGGTTAGTTTCGGTTCGGTTCGGTTTTTTTCGTATTTGGTTAGTAAAATATAACTACTATTCTAAATCCATATTTACTTTGACTTTAGTCTTTCACATACTTTTGAAAGATTTCAACTGGACGACTAAATTGATCAGCCAATCTTATTGCTTTAAATCATTAGTGTTTATATATATATATTATTTAGTTTGAATATTTATTAAATAAAAATTCATATGCGTTATATTTTATGATCATTAGTAACTTCTTATAACAAAAAAATAATCTATTGATCACAAAATTTTCAGAGTGGGAATATTCAAATTTCTAATAATATATAGACATTTTGAAAAATTCAAATATAACATATAAGAAAAAATATAAATGTTTTTACTATATATTTAATGTGATTTTTTAATATCTTTCAATATCATAAAATTAAAAAAAAAGAACTAAGATACCAAAATTGTTATCAAATATTTATTATTCATAATAATTAATTTTCATATATACGTTAATCATATTAGGTAATTTCGTAGCTTCTAATTAAGGAAAGTGCAAAACAAAATTTGGTAGATTATTTATCAAGTCGATAGTTAGTTTAATAAAAAATATAATGTAAGTCAAGATGGACCAACCTATTTTTCTAAGAATAGTATATTTTATATAGTCATTTATTAAATGAGAATTTATAATCATACAGTTCTATGATCATTCATATCATTTTATAACTGAATATTTAAATCATCGATAACAAAATTTTCAATGTGAAATCTTTAATAAGTTTATAATTTATAAATGTTTTTGAAAATTCATTGAAAGTTTTAATATTAAAATATTTATGTAATCTTATGGTATATAGTATAATATATATATATATATATATATATATATATATATAAATATATATATGTTTTATTATTAAATGATATTTTTTACTCATATGGATTTAAAATAATGTGTATCTTCTTATAATATTAAATAAAAGTTCATATTAATACAATTTTATGATCATTTGTAACTTATTATGACAAAAAAAATAATCTATTGATCACAAAATTTTCAGAGTGGGGATCTTCAATTTTTTAATAATTTATAGACGTTTTGAAAAATTCAAAATATAACATATAAGAAAAATTATAAATGTTTTTATTATATATTTAATGTGATTTTTAAAGATATTTTAATAATATAAAATTAAAAAAAGAACTAAGATACAAAAATTGTTATCAAATATTTATTATTCATTATAATTAATTTTCACATATACGTTAATCATATTAGGTAATTTCGTAGCTTTTATTTAAGGAAAGTGCAAAACATTTTTTGGTACGTTATTTATCAATTCGATAGTTAGTTTAATAAAAAGTGTAATATAAGTTAAGATGGACCAACCTATTTTTCTAGGAATAGTATATTTTGTATAGTTATTTATTAAATAAGAATTTATAATCATACGGTTCTATGATCGTTCATATCGTTTTATAACAAAATATTTAAATCATCGATAACAAAATTTTCAATCTGAAATCTTTAATAAGTTTATAATTTATAAATGTTCTTGAAAATTCATTGAAAGTTTAATTATTAAAATATTTATGTAATCTTATGGTATATAGTGTTTAATATATATATATATATATTTATTTTATTATTAAATGATATTTTTTACTCATATGGTTTTAAAATCATGTGTATCTTCTTATAATAAAAATGTTAAACCATTGATCATTAATTTTTAACATAATAATTTTAATAGTTTTAGTCATTTATTGTCGTTTTTAAAAATTCAAAATATAACATCTACGAAAAAATCTAAATTTTTTTTATAGCTAATTTGATTGTTTAATTTATTTTAATAATATAAAATTAAACAAAAAATGATGGAGGAGATATACATTGTTATCAAATCTTTATTATTAAACTCATTAATTGTCATATATATATTAGTCATTTATGTTAATTCCGTAGATTTTATTTAAGGAAAAAAAATATCATATCATATCATTATATCATATAGTTTGACCAACTTATATATCTAACAACATATAAAAATCGAATGTGGACCTACTTATTTTCCAATTGAATGTAATTGACTACCTAATTGAGTGTCACCTATGCATTGGAGCCTCTTTTAATTAATGCAAAATTGAGGTTACATTTTTTCAAATGTTCCTCAATTAATATATAAGGGATTATATTAATAAAATGCAGTCCTTCCATTTTGGAAATATTGTTTTTGATAAAAATAAACTATGGATTATATATATATTACCATTACATACTCTCAATTTCAGAAGGATTCATATTCTAGAAAAAAAAATTGTTTCAAAATAATACATTTTTTAATTTTTTTCTATCTATTATTTAATAAAAACTGTAAATTTCAAAAAATAATAATGGTGTTTATTGGATTTCTATTAAATAAAAGTTATGAAAAAATATTGTTCACAAAAAAAACAGTATATTTACAATAAAATTTTAATGTGTTTTGTTAATCTAACTAATACTAAAAGGGTTATATGAGGAGTAGAGAGGCTGTCCACGTCAGCAATTAATTCAAGCCAATCAGGAGGCTTCTCTATGACACGTCAGACACGCGATCTTCAGAGGCGAGACCCGGCCCTTTTTCTTTTCATCTTTTCCGCCATCTTCGTTTCATTCGATCGCCGTTCTGGCTACTAGCAATCAATTCCATATCGAGCAATCAATCTCTTCTCTATTATTAAACGTAGTTTGATCTCATAAATGGAGACTTTTGGCTTTCACGATCTGAGATTCTATATATATAGATCTCACTCTCAACCTCTTCCCTTCACCAGAAATTATTCTCTTCCTGCGAGGTGATTGCGTTCGACGATAAAAGGTATGAGCTCTTGCGTTTAGAATCATCTTCTCATCTATTCTAAACTAAACATCAAAGAAAAAAAATGTGATTGTGGCGAACGCTTTGGTTTCCTCTCCGATTTATAAACTGGCCGCTCTTCCTCCACTGTTCAAGTCGCCTGCTTCGATCTACAGAAGTCAGTCGATGTTCTTCAACCATGGCGGTGAGTTTTCTAAGATTCTGGGAAGCCAGAAACGTCGAGAGATGATGGCGTCGATATGCTCTTACTGGATTCAAAGGTATTTCTTTAAAAACTCATGTTCATACTGTTGTTGAATTCATGTTCATCGATAGGTTAGACTACTCCGGCGTGTAATATCAACATTATCAAGGTTTTGAATTTAGATCTTTGTTAGGTGTTTCTGTTTGTAAACTCCTGTTAATAGTGTTCTTAAACTTTCATTTTAATTAAGACGATTCTGTTTTTTAAATCATGTTAATATTGTTCTTAAACTAACACATGTTCAAAGTGTTCTTAACTCATGTTCATATTAATTTATAAATTGTTTGTTGATTATGCTTCCTTTCTTAATTTGTTTCAGGCGACCCTCATGCTGGCCACTGTGAATGTTAACCGGCTTGCAACTTACAGGACTTATCTCAAGGAGGGTTCAATGTATTCCATCACCGGTTTTGATGTTCAATGTTCCGTGAAATCAGAACTTCTGGCTTTCCTACTCCTCCCTGTTGATTAGATTCAGTGATGCTACCTCTTTGGATGAAATAACTAAACCGGCTTCACCCATACCTGAAGAATGTTTCAGGTTATGTAATAACACGAGATGCTTGGTCTTGCCGACTCACACTCAATTCCCAATTATTTACACTCTATTTTTGATTATTAAACGTACGCTTCACATTGACTACGTTATATAACTTATTAAACACTAAACCTGTCGGGTTACTGTCCATTTATGTAGGCTGGTCTCTAGCGACACTGGGCATGCATCAGCAGCTCCACTGCTGAGGGGCTATGCCAAGGTTGAGCCTCTGACTATAGCTGAGCTCAAATGAATTCAGTGACAAGAATGAAGAAGGGCTCAGGTAGTACACTAGCTTTAACATACTATAATTTTCTTTGTCAACACTCTGTCTGTGATTCTGATATTCCAATATTGATCTTATCTGTACCGGCATGATCACCGGCATCAAGATAGACAAAGGGTGATGCTACGTTTCTTGCTCCAACTGTACCAGGAAGCTTCAACGCACTATCTCAGCCTTTACATGTGTTCACTGCAACAATACTAAAGCTGTTGGTGTCCTTCGGCATGTATAATTCCGTAGCATGTTGTTTACATTCATTTTGGTATCACGTGTAGGTCTCGACTTTTTATACACGTTCACTGTCTTATAGCTACCTTGTGGAGATGGCCATTGCTGATGATACTGCTGTAGAGTCTATTTTTCTGCTTTGACAGGGTAATGACAAAACTGCATAACATGAGAGTCTATGAAGATGATATTCCTGGTGCCATCTCGGTACCTGCTAAGGCAGAGCCGAATACATGAGCAGGTCTAAGTGGTGTCAACACAACTAAGTCTCCAGCACTAGGGTGTTCTAAGATGGTCAAGAAAGCACGCAAGTCATAGATTAAAATAATGATAGATCTGGCATCAGTATTTCCTCTTTGAATAATGCTTAGGCATTGTTGTTTTTCTTTTGTTTTTGAACAAGTTCGTTTATGTTTTACTCCTCTTTTGGTTAATCTATGTTTGGTTTAGACTCTCTTTATAAAATATGTCTCAGTTTCCACAATTGTTGTACATCTAACTCACTATTTATTTAAGACGGACGACACTTGGTCCCAGCTTATTGTCTGTATGAAACAAGTGTTTCACCATCATCTTTGTATAACCGATTTACCCTTAATCTAGAATCCAAACAATAAGCAAACGTCTTTTAATGATAGTTAGTACAAGTTCCATCTAAACCCAATATATTGATCCCATCTGTTGTTATGTTACGGACATTGTTTCCTGCAGATACTTTAAATCGTATGAATTAATGAACATAGCATCAATAGCGTGAGAGATAAGTTAATGTCTTTTAATGTTTCCTAAAAATTAGTCTGTAACCGTCGAGTTAATTCATTTTAGTCTCTGCTAATTACCTATATCTTTCGATAATTCTCTGTAATCTCAACCTACAATCACAAAAAAAACTCTTTATGGTGAAAAAAACATCTAAAGAAAGAGCTCGAACTGACACCGGGGAGCCGAGTACAAGCAACCTTAGTCGTCTGTTCGTAAGCACTGACTCACCTAATGCTACCAATGTTGCTGATGACTCCATCTCAGGTTTGTACAACTAATCTAACTTAAAAAAACATATTGTCAACCAAATTACATAAACAATTAAAAGCCACTACAAGTCGGTTCTTCACATTAAAAATCAATATCTTCATGTGTGAATTGTTAAGGAAGTTGAGGATGACGTCACTGTTTACTAAGTGTACCACTAAAGGGCATGAACCTAGACCACTAATTAGATTCTCCCTTTAATACCACAATGTCTACGTTTCAATTTAAATGATTAGTAGTACTATTATTTATTACCCCTAACATTTAATAGACACATTACTCCTAAAGAAGATAATTGAATTAATAATTATTGGTATTGAACCAAAATAAATATGAAAATAAATCATAGAAAATTTTCTTTTCATGAAAAAAAATATAGAATATGTTTTAAAATTATTAATTATTCATAATAGTTTTAAAGTTTATAAACTCTTCAGATTTAGGTTTAAATAAATTGTTGATGTAAACTTTTGAGGCTTTTTGGCGACCTTTTGAAGATTGTTCTACAATGGGTAGCAGTTATCAAAATATCATTGTAAGTGACATCAACTCATATTGATTCTAAATACCATACAAGATTTCTAATACCGTAACTTAGAATTTCATTGTTAATTAATAGTGCAAGCTCACTGATTTCAAGCAAACAATATAAATTTTTGAATATCTACTATGTTAGAATAGTGATGTAATATGTTCTCAAATTTTACACGTGTAATACATGGTTCATTTTTATCGCAATTTTATCTATGATTAATAATTTGTTTCCATGACAATCCAATATATAAGATAAAAAAAATTTGGATCATAACTTAGATTTAACTATTCTTTATTCATTTCACATTTGCTGATCTTTCTATATATAGTTTTAGATAGTACATTGATAACAGTCAGTTTTAGTCCTTTCTAATTTAGTATATGGTTCATATTTTATAAAATGGGATGTAATATATGTGCATTATTATATTAAATACATTTATATTTGTCTAACTCCGGGCGTAGCCCGGACAAAATCTCTAGTATATATAAAAATGTAAAATATGTATCTTTTTGAAACAAAGAAAGTATATATCATGTCTAACCAGCATACGAGTTTCTCTCAAAAGTTTTCTGAATTCTTATATTAAGATGAGCTTTTAAACCAACTAATTTCTAATATTTCCCTTTCAACTTGCGTGGGCCTCCAACCCATTTTAGACAGTCAAGACTCAATAAGACCAGCTCTCCTGGATCCAATGGAATAACTACGATTCTACACTAAGATGATTTTTATCATGGGATTTATTTTCGTTTGATTGGAAATGTGTTTGCACTAGAGTCTTTGTATGAAAATTCTAGCCACCCTTTTTTAATATATTACACCGAATTTTAGCAAAAAAAAAATTTGCATATATATATATAAACATGTAACTTGAGAAAAAATGAAATAAGATTTATAAACACTATAGTTTTTAGGAGAAATTTTATATTTACCATTTTTATGGTACCACTTTTTATCTTTACCACCAAGAAAGAGACATTTTCAAAGATACATTTTTCATTAAGTGACAAAAGAACAAAATCATAATTATATATATATATATATATATATATAATAGATTATTATTTAAATAAATAAAATAAAAAAATAAAAATAATTTTTTCTTTTATGTTTTTGAATTATACTTTTTCAAATTCGAACCTTTATAAATTTTTTTTTCGAATTTTTTTTAAAAATTTGTTTTTTAAAAATTTTTCTTTTGAAAATCGAAAATTATGTTTGAAACTACTTTCAAAATTTTTTAAATTTTTTTTGAAGTATTTATTTATATATTTATTAGAATCCTAAATTTTACATTCCAAAAACCCTATCTCACTCCTATTCCAAAAACCCTATCTCACCCCTTCATTAAAAGTGAGAGTAAAAATAATTGTAAACATGAAAAGTGGTATTATGAATATGATATTTGTGGCAATTTCCATTTTATATTAAAATTAACTAACTAAAATTTTCTGCTTAAGACCATGTTTGTTTCTGTATACAGACGCTGCATCTGGACAGTGATGTGCATATACTTTTGGGGGCCTAAGACTAATTATTTTTAAAATAAATTTTTTTTCATAATTTTTTTAACATAGTTAGAAAGGTAGATACCAAGTACGTTTATGAAAAAAGGGAAACATTATTCAAAAGAGATCAAACTAAAATGCAGAGAACAAAATATATAGACAACAAGTTCTTTATAAACATGTGTATACATTCTTCTTCTTTTTTTGAGCAACGTGTATCCACTCATACTTCATAAACTACTACTGCATTTTGTGTATATGGACCTCAAATATTGATAAAAAATAGGAAGCCTGAGACGATCGCCTTTTTTTTTACTATGGTGAGCACGGCTCTGCATCTGGATGCAGTGTAGGCCCTGAACTAAAGTAGGAGAACCATCTGTTTTAGGCACCAAACTAGACTACATGTTAAAGAGCGCCAAATTTTTTAAAATATGCTTGTATTCTAGTGATTGTGTATCACTTTATTATGTGTTATATACTAGTCTTGATTGGTAGAGCATTAGCATTAACAGTAGTAGTATATAAAAGCAGTATGTTGTAGGAGATGTATGCTTTTGTTAAACTGTTTAATAGGATGATTAGTAGACCAGTATGAATATGCTAGTTAAAATAATTATAAAAATTAGTATATAATATATAATATATTTATAATGAATATATTTCTAATATATATATATATATATTAACATATAAAATTAAAAGATATAAAATTAATTTATTTTATTTAATAATTTTAAATTATGTTTATTTCGAAAATTATTATTTTAAAATAAATTTTATGATTAAAATATCTATTTAAAAAATAATATTACACATTTAAAATAAATTAAATTATATTTTAATTGTAAAATACTATTTAAAAAAATATTTTTATTGTAAATTAATTTTAGAAATCAAAATTTTATTTTCTGGATATAAAATAATTTTATGATATTACTAAATAAAATAAATAAATTAATTATATATTTTCTTAGTCTTATAAATTATAAATGCAAATGTTCTTATAAAAGCTTCATATGAGAACATAGGCGAGAGAGCATTTGGAGAGTTTTGGCATTTAGTAAATGCTTCTATAAATATTTTTCTAACAATTGTTGATTGGATAATGTAAAGCATAATGCTAATGCTAATGCTCTACCTATCAAGCCCTAGGTTCGAAACTTGATGGGTGCCATACTATTTTTTTTTGCTTTATGCGGCAGTTTATATTGGGCCTAGCCTTATCTGAAATTCGGATGTTAGCATTATTCAAATGTTATTCGTTTGGACACTATTGCATCAACATCTATAATATCTTGAATATCTTGATATTTGAGATGCTAAAAAATACAAAAGATCTAAATACACTTAGTACAAATATAAAACATAACTAATTAGTTATTATAATTACTATAAAATATTTTTGATAAAAAAATTGCGATTTTTCGCCAAAAATCAGAAACCCGTTTTCACACCAAAACTGAAGACGCGTTTTTTCGCTGAAATCCAAAAATGCATTTTCCGCTGAATTTCGAAAATGCGCTATCTCGCCAAAACGAAAAAATGTGTTTTCAGTGGAAAACACGTTTTTTTGCTGAAACCCAAAAATGTTTTTTTTCCGCTGAAATCCAAAAAGAAAATTTTTGCAGAATTTCGAAAAACTGTTATCTCGTCAAAACGCAAAAATGTGTTTTCGTGTCAAAACCCAAAAACATGTTTTCCCGCTAAAATCTAAATATGCACTTTCCCACCAAAACTCAAAAACACATTTTCTCGCCAAAACTCGAAAACAGTTTTTCTCGCCAAACCCGAAAATATATTTTCCCGCCAAAATCCGAAAACACGTTTTCCCGTTAAAACAAAAGTAAAGATTTTCCCCCGAAACTCAAAACACATTTTCCCGCAAAAACACAAAAATGCGTTTTCGCGAAGAAACCCAAATATGTGTTTTCCCGCCGAAATCCGGAAAACACGTTTTCCCGCCAACACCAGAAAATGTATTTTTTCGCCTACATCCAAATTATATGTTTTCGTCAAAATTGCAAAATTAACTTTCTTATCAAAATCCGCAAAATCGTATTTTTATGCAAAAAAAAAGAAATACAAAATAATTTATTTGAATATTGTAAAAAATACAATTTTGCGGATTTTGATAAGAAAGTTAATTTTGCAATTTTGACGAAAACATATAATTTGGATGTAGATGAAAAAACACATATTCTGGTGTTGACGGAAAAATCACGAATTTTTAGTCATTTGAAATACTAGTATTCAAATGCTATTATGAATTAAAAAAAAAACAAATAATTTAACATCCAATGTTGCATCTGGATGCAAATACTAACTATATAAACCAACAACATCCGGTTGTATTGTATTATGTTTTTTATGCTGTAATAAGTTGCTAAGCAACATGCAACATCATTACCAGAAAAAAACTTTGTTTGAATATAAAAATGTTATGTTTCTACTGGGCTTTTGATGGAGTGTTTAACAAATTGGCCCATAGCTAAAAATTATACAAAATTGCTTTCATTTTCCAACATCTCCCTATATATTAAAAGAAAAATCACTTTAATGAGGCCTAAAGACGTGTCGCCCATAGATGAAGTTTCAAAAAAATTATTGTAATTTAATTGGTTGATTATTTTTAATTTTTATTCATTTAAATTAGATCTAAAAAATTTAAGGTAAGTATAAAAACATTTAACATCACTTGCCATATAATCTAAAGAATATTACAAATAACAACTTATGGCAACTAATTCTCGAAATTATGAAAGATTAATAATGTTATATTTATTACTTTTAATATTTATAAACTATAAAATATAATGAACGAATTTTTATATAAGATAATTATAATAGTTTTATACTCTACTTGATGAATTGTATTCGAATATAATTATATATTAACTATTTTAAATATTACAAAATCCAAACATATTTATCGTTGTTTATAGAATAAATTTATCAGAATTTTAAAATTATTTATATAGTATTATAAATTATTTATAAAAATATAAATCCTACTATATATTGATTGAAAAGTCACATAAGTGATTTTTTTATTACGTGTTGATCATAAATGAACTCTTCAAATTGTTATAATTTGATTGACCGATGATTTTTAATTTTATTTATTATAATTATATCTAAAAGAAAAGGATAATTCAATTACAACTTTTCAAATAATCTACATAATATTAGAAATAATTATTTATAGTAACTAACTGTTGAAACTATGAAAGAGTAATAATGTGATCAATTTTTTTATATATTTATAAATTACATAAAATAATAAACAAAAGTGTTTATTTCAATTGATATAATGATTTTATATTCGTATAGAAAGAATTATATTTGTATATAAAGTATCATAATAACTATTAATGTCTAATAATTCAATGCATGTTTTATAAATCAATTAATGTCTAATAATTCAATGCATGTTTTATAAATCATTTATAAAATTATAAATATATTTATAAAAATCAGACGTTTTAAATTATTATAAGAGGTTCTAAGTCATTTATAGAAGCTTATACATTAATTTATAAAATGTATTTTGAAAATTTATCCTCATATTACAATATTTTGATTTTTTTTTCATTTTTAATGGTAAAATTCCTCAACTATGTTTACTTAGTGTAGAAATCCCTAAACTAAAGATTTACTGGTAGTAATAGTAATTATGACCTGTTAGAGTTTAATTCATTAAATAAAGTTAGTTTATGGGGTTTTTCGTTAAATACTTAGTTTGAGGGTTTTTACCCAAAACAAACTTAGTTAAGGGGTTTTAACGTTAAAACTCCTTATTATTTCCTTGTTATCTTTTATTTAAATTTTATAATTGGATTTGTTTTATCAAAAACCAGTTGCAATCAACTGACGAGATATCTTCTTTTCTAATATCATGTATTTAATATTTAAATATATATATAGCAAGATTTGAGTTACCAAAATTATGTATATATTATAACTAGAATATCTTTAAAATTTTATTAGAAGATATTCTTTCTCATAGCTGAACTAAAATTTATTAGAGGATATTCTATCTCATAACTTCTCTTGAAAACTAGGTCATTTAGAAACTTAAACTAATTTTCTATATAAATATCAAGCCACCCCTATTAGTTTCACGCATCTATTTTTTAAGTTTTCATATGTTTTTGATCGTTCTAATTTAAATTCTACTTTTGTGATCTTGCGCAGATGTATGATAATCAATAAGTAACTCATAGACGGAAACACCATTACTGGTAATTTTATGGAGGATTTTTCTTCTCCGTTTATTTTTGTTCTCTTCCTCTCCATGTTGTATCTCTATCTATTTTTTTGCAACAGTAGTGATTCAACTAACAAAAAGAGACGACTCTGTTTATCCAAGAACTAATCATCCTTTTTTTTTATAAAGTTAAATCACTTATCAAGAATATAATACAAGATGTGTATGCTAATCAAGTGCAATTTATTTATTGTGTGTGATCTTCTTCGGTACGTCTGAGAGCCAAAGGTAATCTCAAAGCTTTTTAAAAACTTTGAAACTCATTGACATTGTCCTATCAATTATATAATTTGTTATCTTTTGGAGATTGTTTACATCTTTAAATATTTTTGTTAGAATTACCTCTTTTCAGACTCAAGGCTTAGAGAAAGAAACCGTAAATCATCTCTGCTGTTATAATGAAACCAATGATAATAAATCTCAGGTAATTCAAAGCTCTCTTTTATATTTCTGGCTGATTTTTTTATTGGGGTTATGCATGAAATATTTGTTTTTTCTCAATTATATTTTTGTTGTTGTTTTAAGATTAGTGTTAAATGTGATCGTTTCTTAAACGTTCTAATGTATTCTTGTTCATATGAACATAGTATAAATATGAATATGTAACATCGAATCTTTCATATTAGCTATATACATGTAACATAAGTATTATATAGTTGTAAATATATAATTATCAATTTAATATTAATGTTAATGCCTGCACATGCGTGCGGGCGGTCCACCTAATTATTTTAAAATCAGTTGAATTATATAAAAAATATCTGTTTCAAACGTAAAACGTAAAAGTCACATCTCCTAACTACCCTGTTTCATCTCAGACTGATTGGGGCAGTGTCGGACTAACATTTTCCACTGCCCCAATCAAAATTTAAAATTATGCCTTTGTACATATTTTATCAAAATCATAAAACAGTATAAAACAACTTTAATTTTTATTAAATAGAAATGGAAGTCTATAGTTTGTTTAGGAAATAAAACTGTGATAAAAATATTTATTGGTAAAATGAATTTTGTTTTTCATTTTTTATACAAAATTATCCACTAGATTTCTACAGTCATTTTTTCAACCATCCATTATATGTCTATCATAAAAATCAGTAAACACAATCCAAAAATATTATCGTAATAAAGTGAAACTATCAAACTTTTATCACATTTCGAAAACTATGAAATAACAAACATATCTTCTTACTACGTAAAGGATTAGTTGAAAAAACTAAAACATTAAAACTAAACTATATATTAATAGTTAAGAGAAAAGAGGACAAAAAAAAATTAGAATAAAATAAAAATTATGCAAAACGATGCAAAAGAATAAATTGAAACCAAATGAAAATCGGTTTTGTTGCTAATTTTAATTAGAGTTTGAATTATCATCTAAAAGAGAAATGTACTAATATATTTAATATATAACAAATTTATAAATATAGTTGAAAAGTTCAACAAATTTTATATAAAAATGCCTTATAAATAATATTTTAACAAAAAAATTTACAAAAATTTATTTGTTTATAGGTAATAGTATGAATATTTTCTTAAAAATATGCCCTATTATTTTGGATCCTCTAATCCACGGCTTGGGTGGCTTGCCCTCCGGACCGGCCCTGAATTCTCACACAAAATATCTTGAGAGCTTTCAACTAGTTCATTTTTATCACTTTCACAGGTAAACTGATTGAGATAAATTGATCTTGGATCTGATGTGTTTACTCTTACGGTTTTTGTTTGTTTGTTATTAGTTGAATCTTTGTAAGAATCTATTTGCTTGTTATTAGATCTTTGTCCGTTTGAATTCTGATATTAGGTCATTAATTGTCTGGACTTGAGCTCGAATATATGTAAAAAAGATTTTTAAGTCATGGTTAGTGAATTCTGATATAGGTCATTAATCACGGTCTGCCATATATTTCGTAGTTAGTGATTCACAAAAAAAGTCAACACTTGCAAGTCCGTTTATTGTGATGGCTTATGTACATAGTACACTGTGTTGAGTGTTCAGTTTAGGAAGCGTCGTGAACCTCCTTTTATGTTGTGATTCTGTAGTAAAATCATGAAGGCAGTCTTCTGTGGGAACTTTGAGTATGATGCGCGTGAGGGGTGATCTTCAGGAAATATGGCAAAGTTGATAGGGTCGATACGAAAGCTGGTAAGCTCTTTTATATGTTCTGCCTTTTAAATACATGTTATTTTTTTTTATCTTTGTGGTTGACCTCGATGAACAAGCAGTACCATACTCAGCATTTTCTTTGACGCATGATGTTTTGATCTTGGGATTGCCATACTCCCACCAGTCCATGAATGAGCCCATAAGGAAATCCATCTCATTGTCCTCCCAAAACGAGTCACTTTCCTTCCGCCATGCCATCTTAATTGCATTGAATTCTTGGACACATAACTCTGCAATGGAGAAGGCACTCTGTTGTTCCTTGGCATATTAATTCCATAATGCAAGGTCTGTAACTGCTTCACTGGTCATTAAGTTTGCTGAGTTTTCTTTTTTTTTTTAGGTTCTAGGACTGTACAAATAATCTGTCCTACTAGTTAAGTAAAGTCTTATTGTCAGCGACACTCCTTGAGTTTGAGATCAGACACAGCTCTCTGAAGTCTGAACTTTTGTAAGATTCACCACCCGGGAAAACAGTTGGAGGCTTGTAGGACACCAATCCACAAACTGAATGGTTCGTTTTGTCTTCATGGTTGCAACCGCAGCAGTGACATCTTTGGGAGCAACATACATTAGACTACAAGCCATGTATTTTCGCTGTGTATGTCGCCTGTGGTGAGGCGATAAGGTTCTTGCCAAGCGCCTTGGCGGCAAAAGCTGTTAGGATACTCTCGTATCTTCTCATAATATTCTCATATCTCTGTAAATATAGAATGTTTACATATCTTGTCTCTCTAGTTAATACCACGCTCTCCTCTGTAACTATATAACAGCACTTGTATCATTCATTATTTAATAAGAGAAACCATTATCTATATAGTATCAGAGCAGAACGCTCCTTAAACCTAATCAACCCTCTCTTCTCTTTTTCTGTTTTTTGCCGCCAGTCAAAATGGCTGCAACCAACAACTTCGATCTTCCTGTTACACAGGTCACAAACATCAGGTTTTGGTTTTCGAGTACATGGATAACGAAAGGGATGCTGAAGATGCAATCCGAGGCCTTTACCGTATTGAATTTGGGAGTAAAGGACGCAGGCTCTGTGTTGAGTGGACAAAGGTAGGGCACTGAGTATGGTGAGAGCCCGAGGAGGAGGGAGAGGAACAGTCGTAGTCCTGACAACAAGAGAGAGACGTTGAAGAACGAAAGCCCAAGTGGTTACTGTTCAAACATGTATAAAAATGATTGGTTTCATTATGGTCAAACACAGAATGAGTAAGAATACGATTTTTCATTCAGAGAATTTCTTCGGAATTCGTTGACTGGTGTATCTTCTCAAATTCAACTGCCTCTAACATTTCTCTCGTCACATTGGGCGTAGACTTCTTCTTTTTTGACCTTTTAAGCTGATAACATAATAATTATTAGAATGACACTTTTGTAGTTTTATATCGTTTACTTTTCTTGGACCAGAGGCAATTGAAGAAAAGAAACTTCAGTTGTTATTGTGTTTTGTGTTTATTGGACCGTGTTATGCTTCTCCGTTTGCAGCTTTTGGAACGCAACGACAAAGGTAATGCTTCTCCTGTTTCACCAAAGTACCTCTCATTGACAAACAAAGCAGAATAAGTTGGATGTGTGTTAATGAACACTTATGTAGGGAGGACCAATGACTCGACTTTGGTCTGTCATGTCTTGAACGACATTCAGACAACGTTCTGACTAGGCGATTGGTCCCAAAAGCTTTGTCTTCTTGGGTTATGTAAGCGAAAATATATTGTGACCTATGTTACATGGAACCAAAAGCTGATAGTGGAAACAAAATTTTATGGAAGTGCAGAACTAAGATCCTTTTGAAAAAAACAACTAGGAAGAAAAACATGTTAGAAGTGTATATCTAAATATCAATACTATTAAAACAGAAGACCTTTTTTTGAGGTGACCTCCTGTTTCAGCAGTATTTACAAAATCATGCCACTGGCTTAATTAAAACCAATGTTTTTATTTAATTCTGTATTTTTCAAAATTCTTTTGATTTAAATAGCAACACCTATATTTAATTAACAATGCCTTCCTATCGGGTTATTTAAACAGCAACACCTACGTTTTACAAAACTTCAATTGTTATAAACAGCAACACTGATTTTCAATTCTTATACAGTATACGTACATAACATCTTTGTATATTGATTCTGTTTTTCCATCAACACCAAAGCTTGAACGTTTATTGGAATCTGCAAACTACCAATAAAAACAATACATTCTGTTAATACCAGTGTATCTGTATCGACCATTCATCACTTCCAATCCATGTTTTGGTTACAAAAGATTGCACCAAAAAACATACATGTTGCAGTATTCAAAATCATGAAAATCTAACACTTTATAGTATTATTCGTAAGCTTGCATTTTTATATGTATAGTATGTGATACAAACGAACCCATAAACCCCAGATCCTTTTCAGTATTTTAATTTATTAAAATAAAGCAATATCATAAATACCAATCTTTTTTGGGTTTAAAAACCATAAATAGCTATACCATCAAATAAAAAGCAAAAATTTAATCAAATAAACTATTTTTTCCGAAGTTGCTTAAATAACAATAACCAATATATTAAATCATAAATACCTGGTCGAGTTTTATATTTTCATCTTTAAAATATCAATAACAACCAATCAAAACAAGAAGCCACAAAATTTGGTAACTTAAAACTCTATCATGGAATAAAATTTTACATAATAAATACACATAATTAATATCCTCACGGGATTAACCACTGTGCAATATATTCGACAAAATTATTGAATTTTCAAAGTTTTTTTCAAATCAATAACCCAAAATATAAACCACTAAATCAAAAGCTAAAAATTTGGCAAAAAAAACTAGATTTTCGGAATACATAACCATATCGAATAATCATAAATACCAATCTTTTTCAAATCAATAACCATAAGTAACTTTACCATTAAATAAAAAGCTTTCATTTAAGCAATTAACAAAATTTTCGGAAGCTGCTTAAATATCAATAACGAATATACAAATCATAAATAACTGGTCAATCTTTATATTTTCATATCTTTAAAATATTAATAACAACCAATCAAAACAAGAAACTGCAGATTTTGGTAATTTTGATCTATATTATAATAAACCAAATATCTAATTTGTATAACTTGAATAAACTTGATTCACAAAATATATATGATTTGAAAATATATTTATATATATATATGATTTGATTAAACTCACGGCAAATATTCTCTAACAACATTGAATTGGAATATCCTAAACCCATGACCTTTTCTTTTGCTATATATACAGCATTTTAACCTCACGGCAAACACACAGATTTCAAAACGTTTCACAAAATCACACATAATGTCTTCTAAGAAAAAGATGGTGTACCTTGATGAGAGATTAGGCCATGGAAAACAATTTGGTTGATTGAAGCCAAAGTCATACACACCTGAAAACCATACAATGTCGGGTTTGGTGAGACTTTAGAGATCATATTTGCAGACAAAAAAGTAAATGAAGCGACATTTTGAATTGAGTAGTAATATATTACCTGATTAACGTTAGCTACTGTCTCATGCCATCTCAGAATTATCCTAATCTTCTTAGTTTATTTCCTTACGTTTCTAATCTGTAAAAGTGTAAAAATAATAACATTTAAATTCCTGAGTTGTCATAGGTATGCATTCCTTACATTTTGACCAAATGAATATATATTAAAACAAGTAAGGATGGTACTCAGTAGAACACTTATCTTCATACTGATTGTTTGTAGTGCACAGCGTGGATGACAACTGGACTGTAGTTCCTGAAAATGTATTTGTTTTCAATCAAATTATTTTTTGTACTTATAAATGATAAATATATTATATCTCAATAGTAAATAATTTTTTTTTGGTAAAATACAATAGTAAATAATTGACAGTAATAGTATATTATCTTTCATTCAATACGCACCCGTGATAGTTTATATACATCGATCAATGTTTAATGATACAGATTTTTTCATTTGTAGAAATATTTGTGAACTCCCGTTGCAAACCTCACAATAAAAACAAAATAAAGTAAGAATATATTTTGTAAAAATAAAAATAGAAGAAATTACAATGAAGATAAGAAATATTTTTGTTTTCGAGAATATGAAAATATATCTTTTGATAAAATATTATTATTTATTATAAATACTTTTGGTTTTGTCAACTATAAATACTTATTTAATTTTTTTTATTGTAAGAGGATCTACAACTTTAACAAACGGGAGTTTATTTAATTGTATACCTTTTGAATGTTTGTTTCAGACAAACTCAACACCATGTTTGTACGGCTTAAACTTTAAAGAAATTATTTACTTATAAGTCATCGCAACACGTTTCCATCTCATCTGAATAAGAAATAAAATCATCGTATCCAACATGCAAACCAGATTAAAAAATAAGTTAGTTCTGAAAATACAATATTTAAAAGAGATATGGATGAAGAAGAGAAAAGGAAATAACAATGGATTTACCTTTTAGGGATCAGATGAAGTGTTACTTTCGGAAATCACCATCTTCTTCAATTCTTCTCTTTAACCGAGAGGAACCGACAGCTGAGAGAGTGAAATGTTTTAAATGAAACCTGAAAAAAAACACATGTTTGTCTGTTCCTTTAATGGGCTTTAGATTAAAAAAATCTCAAGGCCCAAACTAAAAACACATCTTTAATATATAACCACTGCATTATATTTATAATAATTATTTGAACTGAATTTATCTAATTTATTAATTTATTTTAAATAAATATTTAATTGAAATGATCGAATTTTATTTAGTTAATTAACTTAAATATCATAAAAATTAAGTGTAAATATATTACTAACATTATATTTAAAACACAAACAAGCCTATTAACCGAAAACAAAAATAACTATATTTGAAGAAAATATAATTTTATAAACTAACATAACTTTTTTTTCAATATCGAATATTATTAAACGAAATTAAAATTTCTAAGTTCCTTAACAAGAAAAAAAAGGATCCAAATCGCTGAAGGTACCAAATGGATGTACAAGAAAATGAACACAAACCTTTGGAGTTTTTGTCTATTGAATCACCAAATCGAATGAGCTCAACAAGGTCTTTCTTTCAATGCATCCGACCAACTTCTATTTCATCGGATCTATTATATTATTTAAGTCATCGGAGGGACATGCAAAACAAATAAAATAAGCTTTGTGTAAGAATTGATTTGAATTCAACTCTCTACCGAGGATGAAGAAAATAGAGTAAAAGGTTTACCTTGGAGACGAGGTCGATTCGTGGAAGACAAAACTCATTGCTTGCTTCAATCGCCTTTTGAGAGTTTGATTTTTTTTTTGTAACCAGAAAGTTGTCTGAAAGTGGCAAAAATATCTGGAGTCTATCGGGTAGAAGCTAGAATTAGTGTGAGCTTGGGCCGATTTTGATGAAATCCTTATATAAAAGAATTTGCTTAAGAAAAAAAAAATTACAGCCCATCTTGATAATTTTATAAGCTTAATTATAATCAAGCCATATTCTGGCCCATTTAAAAAAAAATAACAATCACATATCAAATAAAAAGAATTAAATTATAATTAATTCAACATTTATAATGTACTAATAATATAAACATTCAAAGTTTTTTTTTAAAAAAACTATAACATTTTTTTCAACTTTATTGTAATTAATAGTTAAGATAAATATATGTTATCCTATATCCTACAAAGGAATATTGATCAAACTCTATTCCCAAGTAAAACTTTACCACAAATAAATATTATATGTGTACAATATAATTTATTCATAATTTAAAATCTGAAAGGCATAGAAATCATAATTTACCTTGACTTTAAGTTAACAAATAAAAAATCAATAGTATTATAGTAATAGCAGATTGATATATTGTTATTATGTGAAAAATTTAGACAACTTTCTCAATTGTGTAGTTCGAAATAACATTAAACATGTAGACATTTAATCTCTTATAAGATACAAGCAAAATATACATATTTGGATATGTTAATATAACTGAAACAATCCTCGGGCCGAGGATTCCTCGCACTTTCATAATATAAATGCTATTTTTTGCTATCTTATTATACCCTATTTAAAGAAAAAAATGAAAAAAAAAATTCAAAATGTTTTATTTTACTTTATTGGAAACAATAAATCTGAATAGAAATAGAACAAGAACCAAAATACTCGAAACTATATCAGATTCATATTATATCCAGATCCAAACGTAAAACCAAACAATTCAAACACTCTAACCAAACACAGCTTTATACATAAACAAATGGTTCATATATTTTAAACCACAAAACCCAAAACAACAACTAAAACTATACTGAAAACCGAATGTCTTGCCAAAACATATGAATCAACAAACATTCATGTTAATAAAATTGCCAAAAAAAAATATTCCGCGCTTTCAAAGCGCGGGTCACTATCTAGTATATATTAAAATATCAGAATAATTTTAAAAAATTTATGACTAAGGTTCTAACGGGTGAATCTTGAAAATAATAATATGAATAAAGATGAAAGGAACGAAGATGACCAAAATAAAAGGAATATTTGTTCATTATTGTTCCATGATTTGATAAGAAATAGTTTTACACTATCATCCTTAAATTAAAAAAAAAAACTAGGTGTTTTGCCCACACATGCGGGCATAAACTTCTTATGAATACTTATTAGTTTATGTTTTATTAATCTAAAACCAACATAATAAGTTATTATTTATGGTTTTAAATAGTTAAATCAAACATTAAAGTATTTATATATGTCAAATATTTTTTTATCAAAATATATACTTACTATTGTGTTAATTTTTTTTAAACACTCATATCTTAGAAATAGTTTAGAAAATATCTTTATATAAATTTTTTCTTCACTAATATTTAATTATCAATTGTTTTTTTATCTTAACTTTTTAACTTTTATAATAAAATATTGTTTTCAGATAGCAACACAATATATATAAGAATAATATTATTTTTTATAACTCTATTATATTATTTTATAATCAATTATTTAATGTAACATATAACATATAAACTTTATACTATTAAAATAAAATTCATTTTTAATTATATATACAATTCAGTAAAGATATTGTTTAAAATTCGTTTTTAATATAACATAGAAATTTAATATTATTAACATTCGTTTTTAATCATATACAAGATTCATTAAGAATAATTTTAAATTAATATATTAATGACTCAGTAAATAACAAATAATAAATCAATGATTTAGCTAAAACCTAATAAAAACATGACAAGTAAGCAAAATTTCATAAAATCATGGAGAACATGACAAATAAGCAAAATCACTTCATAAATAATAGTATAGATAAGAAGGAAAAAAAATATTCCTTATAAATGGTATCAAATTTAAAGAATGAAGAGAAATTGACTATTTTCATTCATTCATTTGGTTGCTATTTGGACCCTAAAAACATATGCAAAATCTTGTATAAAAAGTTATTTTGTACAAAGATAATTTATAGTATTAGTTTAATATTTATGTATTTTTATTCTCTCTATTTTAATACTATTGATTTTTAGATTTCTTATAAATTAAAAATTATTCATATATGACTTTTGATTTTTGAAACGAATGCTAGATTTTAAAATGGAAGCGCAAACTTAGAACGTATTTTCACAGAAATTATTATAGAAACGTTTTGAAAATGAAATTTTTAATTTTTTTCATAAACTTCTGATACCGATTCCAATTCCGAATTAAGAAGTGGACGTACAATGAAGTTTTTGTGCATCGTAAAGTATGTGACAAAAGGGCATAAATATATGTTTATTTTCCTTTGACCAAAAGTGTATATATTTATATACGTTTTTCCATTTTTTTCGTTGGGTTTCTCTTTCTCTTATATATGGCCGATATTATTCGTTTGCTTTGATTAATTTTTTCCCCTCAATGCGGCCGTAAAGTTGTTATAATATATATCTCTTTTGATTACTACCTCAACTGGGTTTCTACAAAAATTCCTGATTTTGGGATTGGTGCTATGCTAGTCCAAGTCCACTCGATTGGAAGTTTCTGGGTTTTGATTTGAGTTGCCGATTTGATTTGAAAGTTTGTTCCTTTTTCGGTAAGTTCGAGATAGCTACTTCAAGTTTGCTCCTTTGTTAATTTAGGGCTAATCATGTGTAGTAAAGTTTTCGCCTTTCCATCTTCTCCGTTGATTCGATGAAACAATTTGCTTTTCTTTTTCCTTCAGGCTTTGAGAATACTCTGGACAGCTCTAAGCAGAAGTGTGTGATTAGACCATATCCGATTAGGATCAGTTTGGCTTTGTTGCTTGGTTCTAACAGGACTGTTTCAAGTCTCAGTCTTTGCTCTGTGTCTGCTTCTCTCCTGGGGCATGAACAAAGCAACGGTCTCAGGAGCGATAGAATCTAGTTTCTCACTGACTGATGCTCTAACTATGCAGAGGAACGGAGGCATCAGTAATCCACGTGTCCCAACGTCACCAATGTCCTTCTCGAATAACATTAACGTTCCAGGCTCCTTGGTTCTTGATGGCTCTGCTTCAATGCAGCAAGGAGGACAAGGCTCAGTTCCAGTGAGGGAAAACAGTTATCTCCATGTGGATAAGAAGCCCAAGTTAGAGGTTAAGCAAGAGGACATGCTGCAGCAGCAGGTTTTACAGCAGTACATCCAGCGTCAGGACCCCACGGGGAGGAATCCACAGCTGCAAGCTTTGCTTCACCAGCAGAGGATGAGGCAACAGCAGCAGCAGATTCTTCAGTCCATGTCACCGTCTCAGAGACTCCAACTCCAGCAACAGCAGCAGTTGTTGAGACAGCAGCAAGGCGCTCAGCAGATCCCTCCTAGTGTACGTCCTTTTGAACCTGGCGTCTGTGCAAGGAAACTGATGATGTACTTGTATCATCTACAGCAACGACCTGCTGTAAGCTATAATCTTTGGTCTTTTTAGCAGTTTCATCACATCTATTCAGTTCCAGCATTGATAGTTGATACCTTTTTTGTAGGAAAATTGCATTACTTATTGGAGAAAATTCGTGGCTGAGTACTTCTCACCTCGTGCAAAGCAAAGGTTGTGCTTGTCACAGTACGAAAGTGCTGGCCACCATGCGCTTGGCATGGTTTCCCAGGCAGCTCCGGTCAGTCTTCTCTTAGCTTTGTAGTCACACGCGCATGTTTAGTCCGCCTGGACTACTTCTGAATCTCATTTTGTTTGCAGGATATGTGGCAGTGTGATCTTTGTGGCACAAAGTCTGGAAAAGGATTTGGTAAGAGACTAAACGCTCTCTTTTTGTCTCTTACAGATCTGATAATTGTTTTCTATTGTCAAAATCTGCAGAGGCAACGTTCGATGTGCTTGCAAGACTAAATGAAATCAAATTTGCTAGTGGCATCATTGATGAATTCTTATATCTGGACCTTCCACGAGAAAACAGATTTTCCAATGGACTGATGATGTTAGAATATAGAAAAGCAGTTCAGGAAACTGTACATGAGCAGTTTCGTGTTATCCGTGAGGGACATCTTCGTATCATATTCTCTCAAGATTTGAAGGTACCACCAATTTTTTTTCGTTGCCCTGCCAAATCAGTGAATATTAAAAGTGAAGAGGAAAAAAGCAATCAGTCACCAGTGTGCTAGTGCCTAGCTAATGTTTGACTTTGCTTCTTTCCAGATACTTTCTTGGGAGTTTTGTGCTCGGCGTCATGAAGAGCTTCTCCTCCGCAGACTTATTGCTCCACAGGTCCTATTCTGATGACATACCTATTTATTATGAGCATAAGACTTAACACAAAACGTTTTTGGTCAAGTTTGCCCCTTAAATTGTTTGTATACACGGTTTCCCTAAATGCAATTTATGTGCTTAGATATGAACACAAAGTATGTAATACTTGGAAAGTGAATTGAAAACTTATTGGTGATGCAGGTGAACCAGTTGCTTCAGGTTGCACTGAAATGCCAGAGCACAATCTCGGAGAGTGGGTCAGATGGAGTTTCTAAGCAGGATTTACAGTCAAACAGTAACATGTAAGCTGATCCATAACATTTGATTTGCCTTTGATGCAAAGTATTCTTCTTATTGTCCATGTTCTAGCATATTCTGTTTCTAGTGCAATATATCATTGTTGGGTGCCAATTTGTGTCTCAGGGTCTTGGGAGCAGGACGGCAGCTGGCAAAGTTCATGGAATTACAGTCTCTGAATGATCTTGGCTATCCAAAAAGATATATCAGAACTCTACAGGTACTCTTTAAGTTCCTTTCCTTTCCTAGCTGTTAGTTTTATATCTGAAGTCTTAAGAAGTCCTAATATCGAGCCATCACGAGTTGCAGATATCTGAAGTTGTTAAGAGCATGAAGGATCTGATGAACTTCACTGGCGACCACAAAATTGGTCCTATTGGTAAGTCTACAACATTCTTCTTGATATGAGACCTGAATCAAGGTTGCCACACTG
The DNA here is from genome assembly GCF_000309985.2 of Brassica rapa. Taxonomy (NCBI): domain Eukaryota; kingdom Viridiplantae; phylum Streptophyta; class Magnoliopsida; order Brassicales; family Brassicaceae; genus Brassica; species Brassica rapa. Next base: position 27,215,565 of record NC_024797.2, read on the forward strand.
GTGTGGACTTCAATTGGAATGATACTTTATTTTTGTAGCTCTCCTTTTGAGATGTTCTGTTTGATGATCTGAGTTTTTGACTGAATGTAATCGTTTTGATACCCTTATGCAGAGGGGTTGAAACGGCTTTTTGAACAGACAGCGACAGTAAAGCTCCAGAGACAGAAAGAGATGGAGCAGTTAGGTAATAGTGGAGCTATAATGAATGCGTCATCTCAAGCTCAGATGGCGTTGACACAAGGAACGATGAACGGCCTAACTGGGAACAACAACAATCACCCTCAAATAGTCGGTCGTGGAGCTATGAATGGCTCAGCTCAAGCCGCAGCAGCTCTGACCAACTACCAGAGCATGCTTATGAGGCAAAATGCTATGAACAACCCAAACTCAAAACAAGAGGGGTTCTCGAGTCAGAGCCAGAGTCCATCTTCCTCGTCTCATCAGAGGCAGAACTTAGCCACAGGTGGATTTCCCAGCTCTCCCCAGATGCAACAGCGCACCATGAATGGCGCTCCCAACACGCTTCAACAGAATCCTCCTCATCGTTTGCTGCAACCACCACATTCACATGGTACCAATCAGGAGCAGCAGATGCTTCACCAGATGTTGCAGCAGATGTCTGAAAATGGAGCAAATGTGCAACAGCAACAAGCCTTTTCAGGTCAAAGTGGTGGCAACAGTAATGCAGAGAGAAACCCAACTGCCTCTACTTCAAACATCTCAGGAGGAGGAGGAGTACGAGTTCCAAGCCGCAACAACAGTTTCAAATCAGCTTCAAACAGCAACCTTCATTTAACAGAAGATATACCTATCACAGAACTACCTCATGATTTCTCAGCAGACGACTTCTTCAACAACAGCGATATTTATGGCAGCTTGTAAGATCTCAACGCAAACAGAAGCATTGGTACTTTGACATAACAAAATGAAGGAGGGTTTAGGCTTAATTTGCCGCATTTAGGTTTGGTTGGGTCTTTGTATAGAAACCAAAGAGATATTGAGAGAAACTGTTATTTGTTGTAACCTATATAAGGTACTTTAGCATCTTTTTCCCATCTTTTTAGTGATAATATGATGAGATCTTAGGTTATGATCTCAGCAAACATTTTTCAAGTGATGTTATTCTTTTCTATGCTTTTGCTTTGATAACAATCTGTTCATAGAAAACATTTGTAAGATAGCCATAAATAGTACAAATCAGAACCATTAACTATTGACAACCATTAACTATTGACTGTAAATTCATGACCTTTTTATTAATTTAAATTTACATTTTTTATTTCTAATAATATAAGATAAAAAAATCATTAGAAATAGATTTATAACTAATCTATATTGAGTTTTTTCAATTAAAAAGAAATATTCTTCCATTTGAATTATAACACTAATAATGAGTATATGTAAATCTCAGAATCAGAACATACGTTACCTTGTATAGTTCTATAATGGAGTATTTTATCTCTCTAGGGATGCTTTTGAGGAGTAATTCTCAACAAATTTTTGTATTGAAATTTTTCATTGAATACATTGAATTTTTTTTTTAATTTTTGGTAGAGCACAGCATGTGCTGTTCCAAATAGAACTGTACTACAGTAAAAAAAGAAAAAAAAACATATATATATATATCTGTGTATTTTTTTATTTTAATAATAATAAAAATTAATAAATAAAAAAACATACGTTTTCTTACCTAATTGATATTCTAAATATTCTATTCAAAAGTAATACTATGCGTCTCTTATTTAAACTGGTCATGAAGCACTTTGTCTGTGTTAGAAGCTTAAAACCCCTTTGACTGATGAATATATATACACAAGTGGTGTAGTTTGAGATTACATCAGTGTCACTAGAAGGGGAAAGAATGAAGATAAAGTGCCTATATGTAGGTTACAACTTCCTTCACTGGTCTCATAACCCTTTTGGTTTCTATACAAAGACCAACAAACCAACCTAAATGAGAAGAATAAAGCCTAAAACCTCCTTTCACTTTGTTAAAGTCAAAGTAGCAACGCCTCTGTTCTGTTCTACAAGCTACCCTGCTTATCACTGTCGTTGAAGTTGTCGTCTGAGAATTCGACAGGTATTTCTGTGGCATCTTCTGGAAAATGTGTCTGCTGAAACGTGTTGAGAGTGCGCTGCTGCTGCTGTTGCATCTGGGGAGAGCTGAGAAATCCACCTGTTGCTAAGTTCTGCCTCTGATGACCCTGGTTTGAGTTTGGGGTTGGATGCTGACTCGACGAGAACCCCTCTTGTATGCTCGTATCTGAGTATTGGTTATTCACAGCATTTAGCCTCATAAGCATGCTTTGGTTGTTGGTCAGAGCAGCAGCGGCTTGAGCTGAGCTATGATGGTGATTGTTGTAGCCAGTTAGGCCGTCCATCTGAGCTTGAGCTGACCTATTCATAGCTCCACTATTCCATAAGTGCTCCATCTCTTGCATTTTCTGTCTCTGGAGCCTCATTCTCTCTTTCTGTTCCGAAAGTCGTTTCCACCCCTCTATGTAAGGGCATCAAAACATTTACATTCAGCCACAAACTCAATCACCGGATCAAAACAGAACATTTCAAGTGAACCAACTTACCGATAGGGCCAATTTTGTGGTTCTCTGTGAAATCCATCAGAGCCTTCATGCTCTTGACAACTTCATATGTCTGCCACATCGCAATGGCTCACTATTAGGTCTTCTTACGACTTCAAGATACAAAACTAACAGCTAGGAAAGCAGCTAACTAGTACCTGTAGAGCTCTGAAATATTTTTTTGGATAGCCAAGATCATTCAGAGGCTGTAATTCCATGGAATTTGCCAGCTGCCTTCTTGCCGCCAAGACCCTGAGACACAAATTGGCACCCAACAATGACATATAGCACTCAAGTGTCATGGACAATAATAAAAGAGTAGAATATTGAATGTATGAAGGGCAAATCAAGTGTCATGGACACATGGATCAACTAACATGTTACTGTTTGTTTGTAAATCCTGCTGAGCAACAACCTGAAGCAACTGGTTCACCTGCATGCATGACCGATAAAAAAAGGTTTGAGGAAACAAAGTAATAATGTTGAGCACAAGCATTTTGTAAGTCTGAATCTCCTAATAATCATCAGAACTAGGACCTTGGGAGCAATACGTCTGCGGGGAAGAAACTCTTCATGACGCTGAACACAAAACTCCCAACGCAGGATCTAGAAAGATCCAAAGGTCACGCACGATTAGCTAAAGCATTAGTAGTACAGTGGTAAAACAGAAAAAAAAAATGGAATAAAGAGAACCTTTAAATCTTGAGAGAATATGATCAGAAAAGGGCCCTCATGAACAACACGACACTGCTCATATTCAATTGTCTGAACTAGTTTTCTATATTTTAATACAATCAGTCCACTGGAAACTCTGCATTCTCGTGGATCTTCCAGAGATAAGAGCTCGTTAACGAAGCCACTAGCAAATTTGATTTCAAATAGTCTGGGAAGCACATCGAAAGTTGCCTCTGCGGATTCAAAACAAGAAGACGACAGCTATTTTAGCATATGGAAGTTGCTTCACTGTGCTTAAAGTAAAGGGAAGTACACAAATGACTCTTACCAACTCCTTTTCCAGACTTGGTGCCGCAGTGATTACACTGCCACATACCCTGCAAACAAAACAAGAAGATAGTATAGTTGGAGTAAACATGTTTGTTTAACAAAAAAAAAAAATAGGCTGATGAAGAAACTGACCTGTGGTAAGGTGCCAAGCATGTGGTCAGCACCTTTGTACTGTGAAAAGCACAACCTTTGCTTTGCACGAGGTGAGAAGTATTCAGCCACGAATGCCCTCCAAAAGGTAATGCAATTATCCTATAAAAAAAAAAGGTATCAGAAGGCTAACTTAAGTAGATGTTATAAAACTGGTAAAAGTCAGAGAGGGATAAGTATTAGCTTATTACCTCAGGTCGTTGCTTTATGTGATGCAAGAACATCATAAATTTCCGATGAGCGCACATACCACCTCCAAAAGGACATACATTAGGAGGGATCTGTTGTTGCAGTAGTAGCCGTCTCAGCTGCTGCTGTTGCTGAAGTTGGAGTTGAAGCGTCTGCTGGTGTTGCCTCAGCCTGTACCGGTGAAGCAAAGCTTGCAACTGCGGATTCCTTACGGTGGGGCCCTGGTGCTGGATGTACTGCTGTTGTGGAAGATGGTGGGGTCTCTGAGATTGAAGAAACTGGTTCTGTTGCCTCCTCCAAGCTTGCAACTGCAGATCTTGTCCCCCCGTGGGTGGGTCCTGATACTGATTGTAGTGCAGCATGTCGTCTTGCTCAACTTCTTCTAACTTGGGCTTCTTCTTCTTATCCACATGGTAATAATTGTTTTCCCCCATCGGAACTGAACTGCATCAGACCCACCAAGAAGGAATGTTAGTGGTTATTTGAGGATGAGACAGGAACCAAATGAAAAGGTTGAGACTTGAAAGTTGAAACCTAACAAACAGAATCATCTTAGCCAATCACAAAACCAAATGGATCCTCCTAAGCACTCTTCTAATCAGTAATCACCCATCAAGAAACGGTTAAAGAAGACGGAAAGGAGCAAACTTGACGTAGCTTCATCAGCATCAACGAGCATCTCAAAAGGATGGTGAACTTACCTAAAGGAACAAACTTTCAAAATCGAACTGTAATCAAAACCTACAAACTTTCGATCACGTAGACTCCGACTCCGACTCCGACTCGGACTCGCACTCGCACCAATCCCAGTTCCCAAAACCAAGAAACTCCAAGTTCGCACCTTTTTTTTCAAACTTTAAAATGATCTTTTGATTTTAATTTGATTAATAGTTGAACCGGACCGGAAATAACCAATTTGTATCACCGACCTTGTGGGTCAAAGGATACTGACACGTGGTGGTCAAGTATTTGTTATAGAAGATCTTCTGCTACGAGTGGGCCCCTTGACACGAAGTATTGTATCAATCTTTGATCCTACGTGGCTTTACGAAATCTTTTCTAGTGCGTGCGATTCCAGACCGTAGATGTCAGTCAGTACAGTGGTAACAACATGGATGAGAGATTAAAATTTAATAAATGTTTAATGTCAAAAAAATATTCTTAAAATTTGATAATTTCTGACAGAAAACCATTAAATCTTATGTTATATGTTAATAATTTTCTTATTCTGTAATCCATGCACTAGAATACAATTGTATTAGTAAATATGTTTTCGTTAATTTAAAATTTAGTCCTTTTATAAAATGTTCTTTATGATTGTGAGGCTATAAGTGGTTTGATGATCTATCATAATCTTGTACTGTGGAAATATAAATGGTTACTATCAATAGTATTCATTGCAGCTGAAATAGCAGAGCGTATGACTCAAAGCAATTACTTAGGTATTCGACTCTTTACGCATATGTAAGAGAACTCATGTAGAGAACGAGGGACAAAACATGAGACTGATGTCCCGAAATAACGTAAATGTGTTATGTGTTATGTGCGTGGTGAGCCTACCGGGATTGTGTTGAGTGCAGCTACCTCTGTTTGGTTTCCAGTGAACCAGAAAACAATGTTTGATTTACTCAGCAACAAAAGTGTTAAGGCTAATGGGATATCTTGATCGATGAAGCCTCCATAGAAGAAACGACCAAGATTCAAAAATGAAGAGCCCATAACAACTATGTCTCTCTTCTTCGAATCGTGTGAGTTTTCAAAATAGAATATGGTCTCCTTTGAGGAGGTTAAATTGGTGTCAATGTTTTTTTTCATTTTTTTGGGGTGCAATTAAAATGCAAACAAGATGTTCTTAATTTCTTATAAATATAAAGTTCTACATATGTATAATCCAGAAATAACACCATAGTGTAACAATGTGTTCATCAAGTAGAAGACGAAGATGACTTCCCTGAAGATATCGCATCCGCAGCACCTGGAGTGTTCTGTGAGATTGTTGCCTCTGGTTTACCTGTTTTGGCACTATCGTCTCCTTCTGCGTCTTCACCATAGAAAGAACCACCAGAGGATCTCATCTCCTTTACCATTCGAAACTCGTCATAGTGCACCCGTCTATGTTCATTGAAACTTGTGTTTTTCTCTCCCTCAGGATCTGCAGTGCACAAAAAAAACAGAGATGAAGATATGATGACATGATGGAACTACTGAGTCAGCTTTGATGGGTATTTTGCGAAGAACCTTCTTCATTTTGATCTATTGGTTCTGCTTCATCCTCTGACGGGGTCCAGTCACCAGAATCAGATATGTGGCTAATAATTTTACTTGAAGAAGCTAAATCGTTCAGATCATTCTTTAGTTCTTCAGCACGATGCATTTCAACAAAGTTGTCAAACGATCTTACTCTAGAACACAGAGAACCTGAAAAAAAATCAACCATAAAGAAAAGGAAAAAAAAAACTAGTTCAAGTCACACTTCCAACTAGGCTGATAACAATTAAAACAGGACGCCTGCGGCAAATAAAACATATATGTAGGCATTAAAAAAAACTGAAAATAGAGCAATGGACAAACCACCATCATCATCAATCATGGGGTACGGTGGGTGATAGGGTGTCTTTGGTTCAGTAATCTTCTGCCTAACAGGTTTGTTGGATTCAATTTCCACTATATTAGCTTCATCCCATTGTACACGTCCCCTGCCATTCAATATTAACATACTTGATGATGCTACACCAAGAGAAGTTTTGCTAATAGCTAAAGAAAAAGGGACAATGTGTACAGCCCCTGAACCGTAGATAGGAAACATCCTTAGATAAACTTAACAACAATTGCTATTCTGTAGTTCATGAGCCTTACAATCAAGACAAGAGTACTCTTACTATTCACTTTTGTGCTTGAATAAGGAAAATCATAAACATACACAAGCAGGTATTCATTTGTCCATGTGTCATTTTCATCCAGATGATCCATTTAAACGCATGTTCTATCTAAATGATCAAATTTATCTAAATTTTTAAAACTCATCTAAATGATTCATTTGAATTTTTTTGTCTTTATCACTAAACAAATAATAATTCTCGTTTCCATCTATATGAACCATCTTGAAGAACAAACGAAAATGTCCAATGTAAAAGTAAAATGGGAGAAGGGGAAACATACTTTGTCATCTTGAGGTGATTATATTCTCTTTCAGGTTTGACCAATATTATAGCTCGACCTGATTGCAACATTAAAGAAGAAGAAAAACTCAGGTTAGATTACGTACATGTTGGGCAGGTCTACACATTGATCATCATCTTCCTCTACTGTTAGGTAGGTCATACACCTATCAAATCCAAATTCACACCAATTCGCAACTGTTTATGATATACAATTCAGACAGAGTCACCTTGCTTCCTATGGCACGACAGATTCTCGCTCGCTTCCGGAAGTTTTTTTTGTCTTGTCTCTCTTGGACTTTTTCTACCTCGTATGTTTACCCTCACCACGGATCTCACGCTTTAAGAAGACGTGCGGTCAATAGCCGTCCGTGCATTTGACATTGACCATTATAGATTCTATGTTTAGCCACTAGAAATAGAATTATCCGTTAGATTCAACTGATTCACGTTGACTGGTAAGGGTAGTTTTGTAATCAGCTTCTTCTAGACATAAATAGAATGTATTTTGAAGAGACCCAGTAAGTTCTTAGAGCACCATTATCCCTAAGAGCATGTTCATTAGTGAAACCCATTAAGGTATCTTAAGTGGGTTGTAATGATTATTATATTATTAAAATTATGGTAAGAGATTTTGCTAAGAGACAGTTAATTATTGGGGTTTATTGGTGGTATCTTAATTAAGGTTCTTAACAATTTAAAAAGACTAAAATTATTTTTTAATATAAAATTCAAAACAAAGATTAAATTTATTTATTAATTAAAACAAAGTCAAACATAACATTTTAAACATAGATTTAAAAAAAACATAAAAACATAAAAACAAATAATACATAAATAAAAGATAATAATTTCAAAGCGGCATCGAATCTCAGTTGTTGTCTTGATCACTTCCGAATTTACGCCATATATGTTCAACCAAATCACCTTTTAGTTGTTCATGCGCTTGTCTATCACGAATTCTCGTTCGAACACCCATCTGGTTGGCGATATTAGTAGGGATATCTGTAGAATAGGTCATATCAACATGTGAACTTCCGTTCCCTTCTCCTTGTTGATAACCCGAGACATCAAAATGAGAGAAGGTATCTCGTTCATTTTCTACTATCATATTATGGAGTATGATGCACGCTCTCATAATCTTTCCAATCTTAACTTTATCCCAACAAAGTGCCGGATTTTTAACAATGGCAAATCGAGCTTGCAAAACTCCGAAAGCCCGCTCAACATCTTTTCGGACAGCTTCTTGATTTTGCGCAAATAAAACTGCTTTCGGCCCTTGTGGAATTGAAATAGATTGGATAAAAGTTGCCATTTTGGATAAATACCATCGGTGAGATAGTAAGCCAAATGGTACTCTCTTCCGTTGACCGAGAAATGCACTTGCGGGGCATGACCATTTATTATGTCATCAAAAACCGGGGAGCGATCAAGAACATTAATATCATTTAAAGTACCTGGAGGTCCAAAAAACGCATGCCATATCCAGAGGTCATATGAAGCAACCGCCTCTAAAACGATTGTGGGTTTTCCCGAACCCCGAGAATATTGGCCTTTCCATGCAGTGGGACAATTCTTCCACTCCCAATGCATACAATCGATGCTTCCTATCATCCCGGGAAATCCACGAACCTCTCCAATATGAAGCAGACGCTGAAGATCAGCCGGGGTTGGTCTCCTTAGGTACTCAACACCGAACAAATTTATTATTGCGTCCACAAAGTTTTCTACACATAAGCGAGCAGTGGTTGCACCGAGCCGGAGGTATTCGTCGACCGCATCAAGCGCAGAACCATATGCCAACACACGAATAGCTGCTGTACACTTTTGAAGTGCAGATAGACCAAGTCTTCCGGTAACGTCTTGCTTTTGACGAAAGAATCGAACTTCATTGGAGAGGCGATCAACAATACGCATGAATAACGCCTTGTTCATTCGAAATCGTCGTCTGAATAAATTTTCGGGATATGTGGGAGTGTCACTGAAATAATCATTCCATAACCGGAGATGACCTTCTTCCCGATTGCGTTCGATGAAAACGCGTTTTTTTTTTTTCCTCGTTTCATCTTCTTGATCACCATAAATATTGCACATATTGTCAAATGTTTCATCGAAAGTTTGATCAAAATATTGATCAAATGTTTGATAGAAAATTTCATCAAAGGACCCATCCAAATTATGATGAGAAGAAGAAGCCATTAGACGTTTGGTTTACGAAATGGAAATTTTTGAATATAGAGAAGAATGAGAAATAGTGTGAGAGTAGAGATAGAGAGATGGCTTGTGAGAGTATTAGATAGAGAGATGGCTTGAGAGAGTATAGATAGAGAAATGGCTTATGTTATGAATATATAACAACATCAACACTTACGAATATATAACAACATCAACACTCGAACACTATACAAAAACACCCGTGACCTCTGTCTTTTCCTCTAACACCCGTGATGCTAAAAGACTCCAAAGACCCGTGAAGGTGATTCTAAAAGACTCCAAAGAAAAAGTACAAAACTCCAAAGACCTCTGTCTTTTGCTTTACACCCGTGACCTCTGTCTTTTTCTTTACAGCACTGAACTCTTTCTTTTGATTTAGACTCCAAAGACCCGTGAACCTGCAAGAACAAAATGAACATGAAACCATCAGACACATTAACAAAATGAACATATAAACATGAAACCATCAGACACATTAACAAGAAACTTAGAGAGAAACCATTTTATACATGAAACTTTCAACTACATATTATACATGAAACTTAAAGAGGAAATTAAACATGAAACATGAAATTTAAAAACGAAACAGAGCTTAAACATGAAACAGGAAATTAAACGAGACTTGAAACATGAAATAAAACAGGAAATAAACATGGAACTAGTTGGACATCAAGTCAGTAATCAGCTTCTTCTTGAGGGCATCTTCACTCTCAGATAGAGGTTCTTTTTTTCCAATAAGACCTTCAAGGAGACTCATCTTAGACAGCATTGATTTGGCGGCTATCTCCTGCTGTCTGATTGTCCACATCGACTGGAACCCATTCAGCGTCTGCTCATCTACCACCGGCCTCTTCGCACTCATCTTTGCGGCCTTCACACCCGGGGGGCGCTTGGAGGAAGTTCCTTGAGAGGTTGAGGAATCAGCACCGTCGTCTTTACACTTCCTCTTCTTCGAGCTCCCTTCGGTTTTAGCAGTAGCAAGATCGCACCACTTCTGGTCGTGGCGCAGTTCCTTCCAAGCGTGTTCTAGAACGAACCTCTTCTTGTAGTTGTTGTAGAAGATTTGATGAGCAAGCTTGAGGACATCAGTCTCGTTCTGGCCGCTCGTTTTCTCTCTAGTAGCCGCTTCGTACGAGCCACAGAACTTTGACACAAGGTCATTGATCCTGTGCCATCGTTGCTTGCAATGGCTTGGCTCTCTCTCTTCACAGCCAACAACCAGAGGACTAGCAGCGAAGTAGGCAGCTATCCTTTTCCAAAAACCGGATGATTTTTGTTCGTTCCCAACCACTGGATCCTTGCTCGTGTTTAACCACGAACTGATCAGGACCACATCATCCGTTGGTGTCCATTTGCGTCTTAATTTAGGCTCCGCTGCAGTGTCTCCCCCATTGTTTGAAGCATCGGTCCCAAGACTGCTTTGAAATGGAACTTGTGATGAAGATAGTTCAACACTATCTTCATTGATACCAAAGGATTGAGTTTGTTGACTAAGCAGTTCAACAAACTTAGAGTGAGAAGAAAATAGATTTGGATCCATATCAGGAGGACGAAAAGAAGAAGATTAAGAAAAAGGGAAGAGATAAAGCAAAAGAAGAGAGGTGAGAAAATTGGAAGAGCATCACACGGTTTATAAATTGAAGAGAGGGATCAGAAGCAACCATAACCGATTAGACATTTATCTAATAGCATTCATCACACAACACTAACCACTCTATTTATTAGACATTTATCTAATAGCATTCATCACAATAGCATTCAGTCTAACTAACTGTATTTATTACCTAATAAGCATTGATCACACTTTCAATATTCAGACCAACCATTATCTTACACTAACCACTCTATTTATTATCTAAGCATTGATCATTTCACTTAAAAAGGGTAAAGAGAAAGTACCTTTACGATGGTGGCGTTTTTGGTCTGACAAAGAGACTACATTGTGCCCACTTCACGTCTCTTGATCAATCCTGCAGCCACACAAACACAAAAAACAAATGACTCTCTGAAACGCTTTCAAAGAAGAGTAAACTCGTCAACTACCAGACTAAAGACAGAGGATTTAATTCATTACATTTACATTTACATTTACCTAACACTAACCCACGATTTAATTCACACATTGATCACACTTTCATTTCAAACTTCAAAAAAATGTAAAGAAACTCTTCGACTAAACTCTACACAAACATCAAAACTGTTTAAACCGGTCCACAATGTATTTTGATTCACAATCTACACTTCCTCAATCTTATACCTAATCACATTCCAGCAAAATAATCAAACCTCAATCACTAGTACATAATGAAGCCACGAACTTGTGTGATGTCTAAATCAAAAATAAAACAGAGGATATGTATTTTGAAATTGACGATGAAGAAGGAAAGAATCAACCTGGCTCATGCCTCTTCATCAATCCACCTAAAGACAAAAAAACACCAACATATCAAAACAAATCAGAGATGATTTTGAAAGATTCAAGAAGATGAATCAAAGACATGCATGCTTGAAAGATTGAAACATAAACATATAGGAGCCTCCGATTTACCTTTTCGATTCACCTCATCCGCAAGCGACGCCGTTGATACCCGTCTCAGAGAGCCACCAATAGAGCGAGAGGTCGGCGTCTTCCTTGGTCGATGACAGCCACCGATGGAAACGTCTCTATTCCCTTCGTCGCCGACACCCACCGATAGAATCGTCGCCATTTCGCCGACAAGAGGCCCCGAGATGACAGAATCGCCATCGCCTTTTGTTTAGGAAAGGAGAGAAGACGCAAAGAAAGAGAGAAGCAAAAATGAAACTTCTTTCTCGAAACCCCGACACCGCTCGACCACCATTCATAACACGACACGTGGCGCATAAGGGACGCCCCTTCACGCTCCTAATTAAGCTACGCCCCTTCCTTTAATCTCCTTTCTTCTTATTTTTAAAAGCCCAAATATTCTAACAAACCCACTTAAGGGACACTTAAGGGACCTTGATAAACATGGTCTAACAACTCTATTGGGGTGCTTATACATTTTTTAGTACTAAATGAGTGTTAAGTACCTCTTTAAGCAACTTCTTATATTTTAACCTCCAATGCAAGTTGCTTATTATGGGTTGCTTAAAAAAATTTATTTAACATTATTTTATATAAGATTAAATCTATTTATTATATAAAACATATTTAATCATAACATTTAGAATATAAATTTTATTATTAAAACATAAGAACAAAGATTAGTACAATAATCGACAATAATTTGAAAGAAACATCCGAGCTCAATTGTTGTCTTCATCATGTCCAAATTTATTCCACAAATGTTCAACCAAATCAGCTTTTAGTTGTTCATGCATTTGTCTATCACGAATTCTAGTTCGAACACCCATCATATTGGCGACATTTGAAGGGATATCTGTAGAAAAGTTGAGATCCACATGTGAACTTCCGTTGTCTTCTGCATGTTGGAACTCGGAAAGATGAAATTGCGTGTATCCATCGCGTTCATCTTCTACTATCATATTATGGAGTATGATACATGCTCTCATAATCTTTCCAATTTTGACTTTATCCCAAAAAAAGTGCTGGATTTTTAACGATGGCAAACCGAGCTTGCAAGACTCCAAAAGCACGCTCGACATCTTTTCGGACAGCTTCCAAAAAAGTGCTGGACTTTTACCTTTATTGCAGACGAGAATCACAGTCAATATGGCCTTCTCATCTTCTTTGATCCATCCATATGAAGCAACAAAGACAAAGACAAATCATGAGGCACATACCAACACAACAACTAATCAAAATAACAAAGAAGGATACAGATTTACCTTTCGTTTTCATTTACTCTGGCCCGGCGATAGAGATTTCGTCTGCTTCATCATCATCGAGGAGATCGACACAGAGAGTCACGGAGAGATTCATCGGGGAGTCCAAGAGGAGAGAGAGAGACGAGGAGAGATCATCTTCGAGTGATCGCGTCGAGGAGAGATCATCTTTGAGGAGCTATCACCAGAAGAGATCACGGAGTCATCGGGGAGAGCGATAGGCACGCCGATTGGGGCGGATTCCATCCAGAAGAGATCAACGACGACTGATTCCGTCGATAGAGAACACGAGATCGAGGAGATTGACACCGATTCGCCAAGAGAGAGACACAAGAGGAGAGGCGAGAGAGGAAAAAAAAAGAGACTTTCGTGAGAGAGAGAGAGAGAGAGAGAGAGAGAGAGAGAGAGAGAGAGAGAGAGAGAGAGAGAGAGAGAGAGAGAGAGAGAGAGAGACACGCTCTCAATGATTAATACGTGTCCATAAACCACGGCGCTTCTTTCGCTTAGTTAAGCGTCGTCCCTTGCCTAATTACATCATTTTCTTTTATTTTTAATTCCAAAATTCTATAAGCCACCCCTTAAGCAACCTGGTTAAAGGTGCTCTTAACTCTTAATAGAGTGTTTTCCGTTCTACACGCGATTCGTGTATTTTAATTGTTTTTTATTTTAATTTTTAATACCATATCAACTGTTTTGGTTCGTTTTTGAATTGTTAATGATTAATTATGTATGTAAAGAACTTTTGAAAGCTTTATATAGCAACAATCTTCGAATAATTTCATAGCAAGGACTGGAAGCAAACTCTCTCTCTATATATACAAAAGGAAGATATTGATCAACTTAAGATACAAAAGAAACTCTGATTAAGACATATATGACATGGCACTTATGATTGGCTGAATTTCTCATCTCTCCCTTGGGATGTTCTTGTTAATACATAAATATTTTTGCCTGCACATTAGTAAAACCAATGCAGTGTTATCAAAACCTTGCATCGTTGCTGAAATGTTGATGATGTAGTGGGTTTTAGTCTGATGATCTTTCCTACCTTGCTACTAAATCTTCTGCAATCTTCCAAGCATCTTTTAACAACTTAAATGATTTTGAAGGGTCGTCTTCAGAGAGAGCACATCTCAGGTCTGCAAACAAATCACCTAAAACAGACATAGATTCTTCGGTGCGAGATTCTGGGGGTTCATCATGTGCTTTTGGTTCCCCCGGTGACTCCATGAGATGCTTTATGCTACTAACTGTATTTCTCTCTCTTGCACGTACCTCAGCTTCCAAATTTGCAGCCATGGTAATGGCTCGATGTATACATGATGGAGGTATCTACAGTCAAATATAGATGTGGAGATCAGCCTCCATAAGCGGACTAAAATGCCTTCAATAATCATCTTAAACATCTATCTATATCTGAATGAACTTAATTGTGTAAGCATCTGCATGTGAGGCGGATGGGGAAAAACAAAGAGACGGAGTTTACCTGGGCAAGCTGAGCAACCTTAAAACCAAAGCTCCTGTTGCAAAGGCCACGCACAAGTTTATATAGGTAGGTCACATCATTATGATCAGACCCGCCATTATCCTTCTGTGATGTCAGATACGAGACATGGTATGTACCAGCAGAAACCGGGAAACTGTTACTAAGCTCAGCTATTTCAGGGTAATGCGTCACAAAAAGAACTAGACATCTCTTTTCTACTAAGAGATGTTGTAGTGTCGCATAGGCAATGGCTACACCGTCATGTGTGCTAGTGCCTCTTCCAAGCTCATCTATTATAACAAGCGAACGTGAAGAGCAGGTTCTGATTATGTGCGAGGCTTCACTTAAGTCCTCTAGAAAGGTACTTCGACCATGCTGGATACTGTCTGTAGCACCCATCCGAGTGAAAACACCATCAAGAACGTGCAGCTTGGCGAATGAAGCTGGTACAAAGGAACCAACCTGGGAAACCAGAATCATTTAGCATTCAACAGATGTAAAAAATACTAAAAACGGATAAGCTTATACTGGTAATCTCCATGTTACCTGAGCCATTATGGAAATTAGAGCAACTTGACGGATATAACAGCTCTTTCCTCCCATGTTAGGTCCAGTGATAATCTGGCAATATTCCCGTTCTGCGTGCAAGCTTGTGTCATTTGGGACGAAGTTATCTTGTAATATAGTCTCCAAAACCTGGGAAATTGTTGAAAAAGCAATGAACAATATATTCCCAACTTGAGTAGGCAAAGGAAGAGAAAAGAATAACAAGTGAGAGCAGAAGCATACAGGATGACGACCAGACTGTATGTTTATCTCAACTGGTTCACTGTCATCAACAAACAAAGGACAAATATAGTTCTGCATAGGGAAAAAAAGAAGAACACAAGTTAAGAATTGAAAAGCAGTGACTACTAGAAAATTTTGTCGGGTTTGTTCCTTTGGCAAACCTTATTTCTAGATAGAGTTGCAAGGGAGTGCAAACAGTCCAGCGCAGCAAGAGCTTGAACGGCAGCCTCAAAATCAGTATAGTATCTAGCAAAACTTTTGAGAAAACTATCCCATGAAGCTCGGTTCACTATAGCAAGATGTTCTGTTGCTAGAGCTAGCTCGTCCAGTCCAGATACTATTTCTGGGGGGTGATATCGAATAGTCTTTTTGGTGCTATTAACTTTCACCCAATTGATAGGAACCTTGGCATCAACAGGCACCTGTATTAGAAAGAAATCATCAGCTTCAAATAAATCCAAAATTTTAAAACATTGTTGTGTTTATAATTGGTACGCAAGAAGATGGATGTGAATGATGTCTAGTGGAATGTGCACGAAATCAAACTAACAAAAGCTTCCTTCTTAAAACCTTTTCTATTCCAGATACATGAAGATGCTTTTGGGGTAGCCATTTAGGTGCAGTTTCAAAAAGAATAAAAAAAGGTGCACTCTTGTGGTAAGAAAGCATCATCTTAAAAATACGAGTTCTCAGGAGAGTACCTCTATTAAATGCGTGATCCCAGACACTTCAAGAAATTCCAAATTTCGATTTGCAAGCTTCTTTCGATATGAAACTATCAAGGAGTCTAGCTTTTCCCTGACAGCTAGAAGTGCTTGGCGAGCTTCAGCAAGCTGTGCATAGTAAATAACACAACTGAGTTATCAACACACAAAATCGCCGCTAAAATAGATACTTGAAAATCAGATCAGTGTTAAGGGCCTTTATGGTGCATAAAACATCATGTAAAGAGAGAAGCGATTAATGGTATACAAACCTCAGGAAATTGGTTGCTGGAAGTGATTAGTATGTCGAGCAAGTCTCCTCGAGCAGCCCCTTCCTTGTTGAGGGCAGAGAGAAGTTTCGCGGCATTGTCAACCACAGCAGGTGACGAAACAACAGAAATCAATTTTCTCAAAAGAGAAGACCGCACAGTTGCGGATTGCATACTCCTCGTTTCACAATCTTGCTTTATGCCAAGGCGTTGAAGTTGCTTCCCCGCAAGTAAAATAGCTTCGATAACTGCAATGAACTTTTCACCCAGAAAGTTAAGAACTCTCAGGCCTCAGGTGAGGAAGAGAGGTAAACAAAGAACTAACAAGATATCTAAGAACAAACAAATGCTTTGGCCCATTGACATTTATAGCTCTTATGACTATCAAAAAATGAATATCATTGTGAGGATAAGACCCTGAACAATTTATGTCAGATGCTATTACTATGAAGCAATTTTTTGGTTTGACTAGATATCACAAAGATACCCATACTCTTTATTGTTAGCCAACTTACTTCAGAAAGAGGTTTATGATAAGTCAACATAAATGGCGGGCTTTATACTTCCTATGCAGAAAAATATGACAGTATTGCATAGGCCAAGTACATATATAAGAGGGTAAAGGACAAGCCAAGTTTCACCTCTGTGGCTTTAGCAGTTCGATGAAAAATTCTTGTTATTCCACGTTGAATATCAGGTGATCTAGACAAAGCTGTCAAGACTGAGGAGAGCACATGATAAAACTCAGGTGGTATAATTTTTCTCTCAGAACTTTCTTCACCTAACTCATCGCTGACCTGGGAAGAACTAGGAGATCCCATGCATGCAACAATCTCAGAAACAGCATCAAGGCGAGCCGATATCAAATTTCTATCGCAAAGAGGATGAGTCACCTGTCGAGTGAAAGTGTTCACAAATCATGATCAGCGAAAAGTCCATCAAGACTCTGTTTCTGAAAGGTAAGTATAGAAATCTATGTCCCTTCAAGAACTGATGGCCGTAAAATCTTATTACTTTCTTATAATACGACGACAATGTGGTTTATCCTTACAAAAAGCCCTTTGTGCCAAAGCTAAGAAGAAAATAAAATGCGTCTTACCCAGTGTCTAAGAAGCCTGGAACCATATACCGTAAGAGTCTGGTTCATATTATGGAATAAAGAGCCAGACTCCGATCCATCTGAATTATTTCTTATAACCTGAAAAAGCGACAAACCGTTTTCAAGACAATCTCTGTTAGAGTACTTAAAAAAGACTGGAGTCTTAATATTCACTGAATATCACATTATGACAGGTAAAATAAAGCGGAAAGCACCTCCAACTGTTGCAGTGTATTGGCTGAGAGAGTCATCTCTGTGGTGCTTGATAAAGAGCGAATTGAAGCTCCCTCGAAAAGGATCCTTTCAAATCCAAACTGTTTGAGATGGCGCAGTGTCAGGGCAAGGGCTTTAACAGTCAGATGTGGCATGTTCATAATTGTCTGCACCATCAACAAGGCAACAAATTAGCAGGAACTGCAACAAGCAACTAGTTTTATTGGAAAAAAAAACTACTAGAAAACATATATCATACACAAAAGTTAAAGGTTTTAAAAATCAAATGACATACATGAACTGTCAAGCGAGATATTTTCTCTTCAGCAGCCTCCACCTTGTTTTCTTTATCATCTTCTATGTTTCTTGCACTGAGATCTTCATATATTGAAACAATCTCATCTACTGCACTACCATTGCGGAAACGATCCAGTGCGGCACGTTCCACTCGAACGTTTGAAGTAGGTCCAGCATATCCCAACAGAAACTGCCAAACAAAGATCCCAAGCGACCATTCATCAGTACATGCATTTATATCAACCAAGAACAGAAGTTCTAGTATACTAAACTAATCCGTAGAATAAATTTCCAAACAGACAAAGATTCTTGTCAAACAGTTCATCAAGAA
The DNA here is from genome assembly GCF_000309985.2 of Brassica rapa. Lineage (NCBI taxonomy): Eukaryota > Viridiplantae > Streptophyta > Magnoliopsida > Brassicales > Brassicaceae > Brassica > Brassica rapa. The sequence continues at coordinate 27,233,855 of NC_024797.2, forward strand.
GCATCCAGCGCACGATAACTAAAAAACCTAAAAACGAGCTTAAAATACCAAATGTAACATTGACTTATACACATATAACTGTACCTTCTCAGTTTGCTGTGAAAGAGGCTGGCCAAGCAACAACTCAGCTGGAGATAAGCTCAAAACCACAGCCTCTAACCCACTCCTCATGAAATTATCATTAAACTCTCCATGAACAACTTCACCAGTCGAAATCTCAACACCAACAACACCAACTCTAACATCAAAACTCGCTTCCAAACCACAACCTTTATTACTCTCCCTATCAACTCTCTCATCCACTACACAAACCAAGAAATTACTCTGACCACCAAAACCTTCTTCACCAACACACCCGCCACTTATATCCTCAGCCGCCTCAAGCGTCGCTTTAGTATACAAACCCGATAAGCCACGGAAAAACGGACCGGCCCGGTTCGCACCGTGGGACTTAATAGCCGCAGTTTCAGTCTGCTTCACCACACCAACCTTGTACCCTGCATTCACCAGCCTCCTCACGTGGACATTGAGCCGAAACGTCGGTACGCTCGCCGTCATGAAGCTGTGATCCATATGAGCGTAGATACCCAACACACGCGCTGCTATCTCCGCGTCTTCTCCGAAGAATCTGTACCTGTAACCAACTTCCACCATCAGAATCACATCCGGGTGCTTCCTCTTCAGCTCCACCACCTGCTGTTCCAACGGCGTGTACTTAATCGAGGTGGTTACGGGGAGAGATTCTTCCTCCGGTGGAGGTTCTAGGAATCTCTGGAGGAATCTTCGGTGTAGATTGGGGTCGGGTTTGGGTGTGGGGTTTTGAGATGGTTTGGGCTTCTTGGGTGACGCGGCGGCGAGATGATCGGAGAGAAGTTTTCGCTTGGAAGGGGAGAAGGAGACGGTGGCGGAAATCTTCGGCGGCGGTGTTGACGATTCCTGATTCGGCGGCGGTGAGGGTTTGGGTTTGGGAGCGAAGAATCGAGAAATCACCTGCTGTTTCTGCTTGCCCATGGTTACTTCTTCGTGGCTATGGCGATTCGTTGGTTGCCAATTTTCGCGCGCTTTCTTAGGCTGCTGCTTGATAGTCTGGAGAAGAGTGACGAAGGCAAGCGGTCTGAGGAGATTCTTCTGGGCCTAATATTTAAATGGGCCTTTATAAACCGGACATGATTCCCTAATGGGCCATCGATGGTTATGATTTGATACGACGTCGTATTAAGAACGCGACTCTAGAAGTTGTAGTGGGTACGGTGTCGTATTAACTTCTCCGTCGAGATAACTTCTCTGTCGCCGTCGCCGTCGCCGCTGAGATCAATAGATCGATTACCCAGGGAGTAGAGAGAGATGGCTATGTCTCAGGTGGTGAACACATACCCTCTTTCGAATTACAGCTTCGGAACTAAAGAACCGAAGCTGGAGAAGGACACCTCCGTCGCCGACCGACTCGCTCGTATGAAAGTCAAGTACGACTCCGACACTTTCCTCTGTCATCTTCTTGTAGCTACTGCTGAATTTAGAAAAACCCTTTAAGAAAGCTCCGGCCTTTACATGCTTAGATCATGATCTTGCTGATTTTCGTAAACGATCACCAAGAAAGATCTAACACAAGACATTGTTATATAACTTTCCAGAAATTGATTTAAGAGGAGGTGTAGCTACTGTGCAATGTGTTGTAGAACACTTTTGTTTTGTAATTATTTATTCTCTCGAAAGTCTCTTACTTCTCTAGTCTCGAGTTCTATAGTTTTAACTCAAGGCATTGTTGAAGTCTGTTGATGACTGAAGTGTATCTCTTTCTTGTTTTATTGACTGGTGTGTTGCAGCTATATGAAAGAGGGCATGAGGACTAGCGTTGAAGGGATTCTTCTGGTGAGATAATGTTTTGCAACTCTAGGTCGACTCTACTTGTTATCAAATTCCTCTCTAGTTTTCTCTATTTTGTATCACCACCTGCTGGTTTAAAATCTGTGGAACAGTTATGTGGCTCACATTTTCTTTTAAACATTAGATAACGTGTTAACATCGTAAGGGTCAGTCTTATGAACGTATAAGTTAAGTGAGTGGTTGGTGTCAAGCTGTACTAGAATTGTTACCACCTACTATGATTTGAGATTTGTTCTCTCTCTCTCTCCCCTACGCTAGGATTGGTCTTGATACCTTTTTGCTGATCAACCTTTCAGGTGCAAGAACACAACCATCCTCATATACTTCTCCTGCAAATCGGTAACACATTCTGCAAACTTCCAGGTGGACGCCTGAAGCCTGGAGAAAGTGGTATGCAGCAACCATCTGTTATTAGTACTTTCTATACTATTGTGATTTTCTTCATTGCTTCATTTTTGGTTTTGCTATGTTATGTCTTGCAGAAGTCGAAGGTCTGAAGAGAAAGTTGACTAGTAAGCTTGGAGGCAATTCGGCTGGTATTGTACCTGACTGGAAGGTACTATTCTGGTTTCCTCTCTATTCCTTTAACTGATAATGACTAAATTATTAGGTATTGATAGATTCCTTAAATGAACTAAGTCGATGTGGCATGTGCTTGCTCTAAATGCAAACGAGAAGCAGTTCAAAGTAGGGACCTTTTGGTTATAAATTATAACACTTTGGCAGTCTAGTAATGAGGGTTTCATAAAAGGAAACAAAGATAGGTCTTGGTTCTTTGATAGAGATTGATATGTATATTACATGAAAAAGAAGACTTTGTCGCTAGTCCCCACATGCCTATGTATGTATATCCCTCTGTCCCTGATCCATAGTTCGTCGATGGATTTTTTTCCCTTGAACAGGTAGGAGAATGTGTTGCGACATGGTGGCGTCCAAACTTTGAAACCATGATGTACCCGTATTGCCCTCCTCACATCACGAAACCAAAGGTAATTAAAAAAAAAACTCACAATATAGCTTCATAACATTCCTGTTTGACTCATCTCCTGAGTAGGTTTTGTTTACATCTCTCTTTTTTTTTGGGAATGGCAGGAATGCAAGAGACTCTACATTGTTCACTTATCTGAGAAAGAGTACTTCGCAGTGCCCAAAAACTTGAAACTCTTGGCCGTCCCTTTGTTTGAACTCTATGACAATGTTCAGGTTTTTGTTTTTTTATATATATTTCCAGATACTTTCAACCGTTAGAAATGGTCTTATCCCAAATTTCTAACGATGTTATTCTTTTCCTGTGACAGAGATATGGACCGGTTATATCGACCATTCCTCAACAGCTATCCAGATTCCATTTCAACATGATTAGTTCGTGATTCTACTCGGTGTTCAAGAAGAAGAAACCTGTCAGATTAGGCACGATAGAGAGATGTAGCTACCAGTTTTAGAGATCCGAGTTCTGGATGATGCATGTTGGTTTCTTTACATTATAGACTTGTTGGCATTATGAAGAACAGGTTCGTTCATGTATCAGCACAAGAAGATTATTCATCTAATTTCTAAAAGCATTCGTCATTATTTGACTAACGGCTGTCTTCTCTAACCATGAAACATGTGTTTTGACTAATGATATTTTCATTGACGTGCTATCAATATATGAAACACAAACTAGGCCATGTTAAATCTACATTGTCTCAGTCGATCTGTAATAAATATCTGAAAGAGAAGTATATTACCATACCACAAATCCAAATGGTGAGAAGCAGGAGAAGTTTTATTATTCAACAGTCTGTCCCTAATCAAGACTGATCATATAACATTTTCGGATGACTAAACATGATCGACGTAACATTAGATGTGTCATTGGTCGAGAGAAGAGTACATTTGGTCATGCTTCATCATAGGCCAGTAGAGCCAACAAGTACAAAACAAAGTCAGAGTATTTGAAAATTAGCGACAGCTCATTGCGAATGGGACATAAGTAATTAACATTGCAAAAGTTAACAATATTCCTCAGATAAATCTTATAACTGGTCCACTTGTCGGTGTAAATGTAATATTTTTTCTTCTATTATCAAGAAAGACAAAAACGTGAGTGGAAAAAACTATACAATTAATTTCTTGCAGCAAATAGGAGCTCAATGTTGACTTCACTGCAAATTACATACAAAATGTCTCTAGCCAACTTAAAGTTCTAATATATATATAGCTAGCAAATAAACTTTTTTTTTCGAACTTTGCTAATACAGTTTGTCTACTTGCTATTGATGCTTTACTAAAAAGACACATTCTTTAACAGATTGAATGATTGCTTCTCTATAATCATTGTTTCATCATTTACAATCATTGGATTGAACCAGACAGATTATTCCATCCACTGAGTTAAATTTATATGTGATCCAAATTGAAGAAGTCGGTCTTATTTTCTTGAGTTCTTGCCACCATTTCAGAGATATTTTTTGGATATGAAGATTTTATATGCATGAAGAAATCACATATCTAAAATACGATTGAACTTAAACTAATACGCTAATCGTTTTGTGTTGAACCCTATTTTCTTTGTTTCACAAAAATTGTTATTTTGATAATTTTTTTTGTTACACGAAAAGTGTCGTTTTATAAATACAATATGAATCATATTTATTTTTCGTTTTGATATTAGTTGAATATTTTTGATTTTATATAGGGCTGGGCAAATAAACCGAACCCGAAAATCCGAACCGAACCCGATCCGATAAAAATGAATCCGAACCGATCCGAACCCGACATAAATACCGAATGGATCCTGTTTTTTGGTATTTTGGGTTATGGGTATTATCCGAACCGAATCCGTACCTAAATGGATATCCGATAGAACCCGAAACATTTAAAATCACAAAAAGAACTTCTACCAAATATGATCTTAATTCTTAATATGTATCCAAAATACTTTAAGATATTATTGAACTTCTAAAATAATTATATGTTACATGAAGATTGATGGTGGAATGTGGCGGTTGATGCCTGAAGTTTTTTGATTTTGGTTTTGTTTTTATTGAATAATATTTCTCATTTCATGAGAACTTATTTTTTGTTTTATGATTTCATTTATCTGGTTTTCTTTCTATCACTAACTATGTTTATCTTTTGCTTGATTTTCAATGATCACGTTTGATGTTTTTTCTTATTTTTGAATTGATTTTACTTATGTTTTGGCTATTAAAATATGTACAAATCATGTATTTTAAATCCGAAGAACCGATTTCATTTATGTTTTAGTTACAAAATAGGTACAAATCAGGTATTTTTAAACTGAAGAACCGACTGGGACCCGAACCCGAAAGTACAATGGGTTATACCGGTTCTTTGAAGATTTACTAACCCCGATCCGAACCCGATAGAACCCGAACCGGTCCCGAACCGAACTTTTATATAACCCGAATGGGGTTGATTTTGATAAACCCGAAAAACCGAAACCCGAATGGATAAAACCGAAACCCGATTGGGACCCCGAATGCCCATGCCTAATTTTATAAATGGATTTATTTTTCTTTAATATTATTGATCAAACAAATGTATTTATTAATCAATATCTTTTACTTTTTGTAAAGTGTTACAAACAAATTTTTGTTTTCTCAACTAAATTTGAAAATAAATAATCATTCTTCTTCATATCTCGTATCCGTTCTTTTTGTCTTCCTATATGTTTTTGTGATGGTTACTAGTTAGATCATATATGTATTAATAATTTAATTTTGTCCTAGCAGACTTTTGCTACCTACACCTAACCAGTCCTTGCATAACCACAATGGCTTTTGTGATCAGTACTTATACAAATACACATATATGCATATACATACGAAATTCACACATAAATATCCTAAATTCCATGTGGGTCTACATGCATATAGTATACGAACCATTTGTCTTTTTATTTCTAAGCAGACCCATTTGGTCATTTCTTAACATTAAGTATGCTAACTCTATCTGTCGGCCTTTGGTGATATATATGTTATCTCAATACAGACATGTATTCTTCTACTATAACAGGATTGAGAAATGTTGAAGACGATAGCTGTAGAGAGACCAAAGCAGAGACAGAGGAAAGGGTTCTGGTCACCAGAAGAAGACGAGAAGCTAAGGAGTTTCATCCTCTCTCATGGTCATTCTTGCTGGACGACTGTTCCCATCAAAGCTGGTCTCTCCTTAAATCTTTTTCTTTTATTGTTTAGTCTTTGTCAAAATAATTTAGCCAATTTTTTTTTTGTTGGGGTTTAATATGAAAAGGGTTACAAAGGAATGGAAAGAGCTGCAGATTAAGATGGATTAATTATCTAAGACCAGGGTTAAAGAGGAATATGATTAATGCAGAAGAAGAAGAGATCATATTGACTTTTCATTCTTCCTTGGGCAACAAGTAAGCTTTACCCTAACCTAAAAAAAAACTAACCCTCTTTTCTCAGCAGATGCTAAAGAGTAAAGAGAGCTGTTCTTTTGTGTGATTAGGTGGTCTCGGATTGCAAAGTTCTTACCGGGGAGGACAGACAATGAGATAAAGAACTATTGGCACTCTCATCTGAAAAAGAAATGGCTCAAGTCTCAGAAGTTGCAACATGCAACATCTATGTCCACTTCTTCCGAATCACTCGTTGCTTGCGGGAGAAGAAACCCGCAAACCTTGATCTCGAATCACGTTATCTCCTTCCAGCCACTTCCAGAGAAGACATCTTCATCTCCATCACAAGAAAGCAATGACAACAACAACAACTATTCATGCTCTTCTGGTCCTGAGATTGCAAGGCTGTTCTTCTCCGAGTGGTTTACTTCGTCGGATCCCTACTTTGATCATTCCTCTAATTTGACAGACTCTAACCACATCCAAACTCCAAATATTCAAGGACCTGCCTCAGACTACGAAGAATCAGGTGATGTTAATCAGTTCTATTACAACGAGATGGTGATGATGAGCAACAGCAACTGGACTCTTAACGACGTCGTTTTTGGCTCGAAGTGACATAAGCAGGGGCATAAGATTGATAGAGACGACTCAGTCGTCAACAACCATGTAAATCCAGTCTCAAACAATGTAAATCAAATTATAAATGAAAAATATTGGGAAAATTATAATTTACCACAAATTTGATACTTTTTTTTTTGACAACAAACAATGCACAGACTCATATTGACTCTGTGAACCAACTTGGAAACTCTGCATACATGTGTACGACGAAAGATAGTTGATGCCGGGCACTACGTGCTAAGCTGTCCGCCTTTTGGTTCGCCGTCCTTGGTACATGAACGATGTCTGAGTTGTGGAAGCTTCTTCTCAAAAGCTTGATGTCTTCTAAATAGGTTCCAAATGCAGGCCATTCCTCATGTTCCGAAACCATCTTCACCAACTGAGAACAATTTGTTGCAAACGTAACCTGAAATTGTCTTAAATTTCTCATGCATTCCATTGCCCAAATCAATGCCTCCACCTCAGAGTGAAGAGGTGATAGACATGCACGGACATTTCGTGCCCCTAACAAACCATCAAAGCCTGGTAAAGTACTAAACCATCCTTGCCCTGAGAACACAGCTTTATCTTTCCAAGAACCATCTATAAAACACCATCGTCATGTATTCGTTTGGATGGAACTATTCTGTGTAACTGGTGCCACTCTCTGATTCCTTAAAACCTGAGCCTCAGCCCAAAGTGTTGATTCCAGTTCAGCCAGCTTAAGTGTATCTCTCGGATCAACATCAATATTACCAAACACCTTCTTATTCCGACTTTTCCAAATATACCACAAGATCCATGCAAACTGATGGTCATCTATCTTTGGATTAACTCTCCAAAAAAGATGATCCATATTCACAAATTTAATACTATTTTCTAAATTTATGTTTAAATGATAACTATTTTGATAAATATCTCAAATTTGTGATGATAAAAAAACTAAAACAAGTCTCCTAAATCATTTATAAATATTTAAGAATCATTTATAAAACATTTATAGAAGTTTAATAGCAATATAAAACATTTATGATATTTCAAACAAATTTCTCCAAAAAAATTGAAGGTAAGATGTATAAAAGAGTTGCATTACAATTTACAACTTAACTAGAGGCTAGAGCTAATTAAAGTGTCTTAACCATAGCAGCAGCGGGAATTCGAGGCAGCATGCGCCACCGCGTGTCTTTGGCTTCATGGAACTTTGCCTCTGAGTTTATCCATCAGCTCAAATTCATTTGGAGCAAGCTTAGAATCTAAAAAATTTGGAAACTCTTCCTCACAAAGCTTATCACATTCACAGCTGGAGTAGCATAATCCATGAGCTCCAAGGACGTGCGCGTTTTTACGTCAGACACAATAAGCTTTACAACTCCTTCATCGAATTTCTTCTTCTGCAAGTTTCTTTCTCGCTGATGTCTTATCTTCCAAATCAATTAAAAGCTCGTGCCCATGCCTAGTTCAATGGTTCGGTTTTAAGCTGAACCAAAAAAAACAAAATGTTTTAACTAAATTAGTTAAGTATCAATACAATACTAAAAGTTGAATAAGAGCTCTTCTCATGCTGTCCACGTCCTCACTAATAATCAACCAATCAAATATCATTTTTCTGCCACATCACCAATCAGCTTTCTCAAAATAAATCCCGTCTCTTTCGATTGTCGTCTCATCTTTTCTCCTCAAGCAAAAACGTTTTTCAGATGATTGTCTTCTCAACTCCCATACTTTCCTCCATCACTCATAATTATCTATTGATCCAACCCATAGAATCTCTAACAATAGATTAATTCGTCTGTTTGATTCAATTTCATCACCATCCACAACCGAGACGACGACGAGGACGAGCAGGAAACTCGAGACTTGGTACCGGAATCGTCAGATCTAGCTCTGAACAGACAGGAGAATCTGTTCCACCAGTGAAACTGTTCTCAGCGAGGTTAAGCCTCACGAGGTTAGTGAGACTGAACAAGCTCTCGGGTATTTGCCGGAGAATCTGTTTCCTTGCAGGTAGAGGTGACGGAGATCGGAGGAGGTGGTTAGATCGAGTGGGAGAGAGCCGGCGAGGGTGTTGAGACGGAGGAGGTGGTTAGATCGAGAGGGAGAGAGCCGGCGAGGGTGTTGAGACGGAGGTCCACGTCTCTGAAAGATATACTTTTTGGTCCACTCACTCCGGCAGAAAACTGATTGCGCCACTTCGTCTTCATCGTTTCCATTGGAAACGTTTCCAACCTCGCAATTTCTCTAAGTAACATCGGCTTACAATCATTCTTTGTCATTAAAATCTCTTCTTTACTCCTTCAGTCGGAAGAGCTATCGTTCTAATTCCCTTTGTTTGTCACAATATATAAACCTATCCATTCTATTACTCTGTCCTTTCCGCATAGCTGAATCGTTTATTTCTACAATCTTTGTTTCTTTCTTTGTTCGCTTTGTGGGTTCTTCTTCAGATGATCTGAAATCTGAAAAGTTTCAAGATTTGCGATGAAATCATCTGATAGGCTTTATTTGGTTGCGTTTCAGCTCACTCACACTCGAACCTGGTAATAAAATGTCTTACTCTTTAATTGAACATAAGAACATAAGATGCTAAACTTTGTGTTCGAAACTGTAACTTTCTGGGAATATTGTCATGTCAAAGTTGAAAGATTGTATTTTTTTGGGTTCCTTGATAAGATCAAAGACTTTAAATGGAAAATGATCCCATAATGTTTAGTTAAATATTTGTGTTAGAAACTGTAAATTCTCAAACTTTTGTCACCAAATGATAGGTGTGATTTATTTGTAACACCTCTCATGGAAAGACTGAGAAGATAGCTACATGGTTGTTTGATCCTCTTCTTGCTTACTTGAAGACATCACCAGATCAAGTTGTTAAAGCTGGCTACTCGATTATTCTCATGCCTGATGAATGTGACAGTGCAGCTTGGTTCACGAATCTAACTGGTGAAAAGTTTATTACCCTATATTGTGTTTAAATGAGACTTTTTTTTGGGTTTGATATCAGACAAATGGATTGAAATCAAGACTCTTTTTTTTTTCTTTGTTATAGGTAGGTTTGTTCGATTAGTGAGAAACCTGGATGTCCTAGAACGTGTTTACACTATTGAAACTCAGATAATGCAGATTATGGACGCAATTGGTATCCAAAATCGTGTGGTGGTAGTAAATGTTGTAAGTACGCTTTAAATTTTGTATATACATTGTTTGGTGAATTGACAGTTTATTGTATCAGTCGGTTGATGATGAACAACGTCCAAAAAGTTCAGAGAGTACAGAAAGTATGTTTTAATGGTGCCAAAATATTTATATCCCGGTCGCTAAGATATTGTTTGCCTCTTGGCTCTTGATCTTACAATTTAACCAATGTAGTCTAGGCGTTTCCAAAGCCAAATGTTTTGTTTACAAGTCCAGTCTCTTTCTTTCTATCTTACATCACTCACTCTCTCTCTCTCTCTCTCTCTCTCTCTCTCTCTCTCTCTCTCTCTCTCTCACAGCTTGCTCAATAAAGGGAAAATGAAGTTGTGAGTGTTGTAAAAACATTTCTGGTGGTATATTCAAGGTACTTATTCATCTTGACCACTGACTAAGTCTTCTCTATTTGGTTTTTCCTTCATTTTCTCAGTGGGTTGCTCTGTTTTCCAGATCCTAAAAGTTCTGATTTTTTTCCAGTCTTTGTGATGATTAGATTATCAATCCTATGATTGTTTTTATTGATAATTCAGGTATGGCGGTGCTTGGAAACATACCAGGCCAGGAACAATTTCTTTAGTCATAATAGCAAAAGATTTGATGAAGAATTTTGGCTAATCCTCAATTCTTCAATTGATTCCGCCACTGTCATACGTCCACAATCTCTTCGTCTGGTACCGGCAAAAGTTAGGTTTAACAAATATTCCTCCAAATTCAATCTTCTCATCATCTTTATAGATGCAAATATTTTAATTTTTGATAACCATTATTTATTTCTACAGGCTGCTTGGTGAGGATAAAAATGGTGTCGCATATTATATGTTCTAATTTTGTAAATACCAGAAACTGATGGAGGTTTTACATGAAAATCTGCTAACGATGTCTCTCATCGCTTTAGACTTTAGCTACTTGCCCGATGTGAAAGTTCCTGGTAAAAGAGCCCCATTGTTCTCAACAAAGGTTTGTTCTCTTCTTTTCTTTCTAACCATACATTGTTGACTTTCTAGCACGTGTGGACTGTTTACTCACTATACTCTACAGATGTGGCCAAAGTTCCAGCCGCTTTACGTTGCTTTATACTATTTCTAATCATCGTTTTTGAATGTGCAGGAGGAGATGACAAGTTAGATGGAGATGCTGCTGTGAACAAGTTTTCCAGCGATATATACTAGAGTATGGATGAGGAGATGAGACAAGCCATATGCATATCAATTTCTCTTTTGGTCTTCTATTTTAACAACTTATCTTTCACCTTTTCACTCACAATATATACCTTCTCAGGTGGTTTTAGATTTGATAAAAAAAACTTTTTGAAAAAAAAAACAGGAAGTTGCGTTGGAGGATGAAATCACAGACCAAGAGCAGAAAAAAGATACTCCCCACAAGCGGCCTTCACTTTGAATCTTATTCTAAATTGTAAAAGAATCAATGAAAGAGTTTGAACCTACAGTTGAAACCAGACCTTGATCTGCTTAGGCTCCATATTTAGACAAAATGGAACATTCGAGATCAATTAATTTTTGTGGCTAGAGCGCCTGTGATTGCTCTGCCCTGAACTTAACGTACTTTTCCAGTATTTTCCTGCTTCAAGTTTGAGTAAAATTCTAAATAGTTTCATTTTTTTTGCCCAGACGCAGAGATTTGTGGTTTCTCTAGCTTTCATAGCTGATATCAGAGCTTTAGAGTATGCATGCTTAGGAGACATGTGCCGATTTATGGTGCCGTGAAACATAACTATATCGTTTAGTTCTTCGAACATGAGATAGTTTTGAAGTGGAGAACCTCCGAAAATGGAAATGTACATCGATGCATATTTCAGTCTTCAATTCTGATGAAATCATAAAAAGGGCAGCTTTTTCGACAAAGTTAGATTTTATTAACTTGAAAGTTGAGTATCACTATACAAACTTGGAGTAAGCTACTTAGGTGGGTATTTCTAATCATTATAGAAAGCTCTGTTGGGAAGACCCTTTTTGGTACATTATTCTAATTACGCCTAACAAATGAATACGAAGAGAAAGTAAACTTTGAATTCTAGAACTCCAAATCACGTAGGATGTTAATAAGTGAAAAATCAGTAGATATTTTCTTTTAAATTTTAAGTATATAAAAGCCTCTGCGGCATCAATGTAAACTTCTTCAAGATGATGTATGAAGATAGCAAAAGATGAATGTGACCGACAATATGACTAGATGAAGTCATTTTTGAAAAAAAAAAATCAATAACAAAATTCTGATTTAACATAATTTACTAAAATTTTAATTCAAGCCAACACTAACTATATATTTATTAAAGAATAATGAAGATTGCTGTTATTTTAATTCAAACCAAAAATTTATTAAAAATAGCAATAAGATCTCTAGAATTTTTTAATTATTTGTTTGTTTACAATATTTTCAATCTATAATGATTTTTCAATACTTTATAAATTAATATAAAATAATTTTTATATAACTTTCTGCCCGTAGGGCGGACCGGCGTTGAGGTCTTGGGTCGAAGGGAGAGGGAGAGAGAGAGTAAGAGGGTTGTGAGGAGAACAGAGAGAATCGTCATGGAGGAGTTGGGGAAGACTTGCATTGTGCGATGATTCATAGAAGGAGAAGGAGAGAGAGAGAGACGATAGAAGAAAGAGAAGGCTCTTTTGTAGAGCTGTGGTTATAGAGACAGAAGTGAAAGCATTCAACAGCCTAATCCTAGATGTAACAAACGCTGCTGCAGAATGAAAATGGAATCATGTAAGCTGTTCATCGGTCGAAGTGATGCTCATGAAGGATCGGCCACTGGCTGTGCTTATGGTTTTGTTTTGTTTTTTTTTTTTTTTGTCTTCACTGATTTCAGAGTTGCTGAGAGAGTCTTATTGCTTCTATACGTAATTCATATTAAATTTTAAGTTTTCATCAAATTTCTTTTGAGCCAATACTTCATTGCTTCAGTATCAATCTGCTTCTTAAAATAATTCATTGTTTGGAACAGAGGTTACTGCTCCTCCAGGTAAAGCTATTCGTTTCTTTGGAGAGCGCACCACCAAACCGTCACGAGGATCTCTATCTCCTTCTCTGTTGTGCAGGAGACGATCTCCATCTCTATTCGTCCTTTCCGAACCTGAGAAACGTGAACCGAGATGGTACCTTTGTCATTATCTCAACATAATCTCCGGCCGCCGGAATCTGTATCTACGGTGTTTCGGGGTTACGCAACCGCCACATCGAAACACGCCTGCGACCATCTTCGCCGTCACCTCCGACTTGGCTTCCATATCCGCTCTTCCCTTCAGGTTCAAGCTAATTTTCTTCTCTTATATTTTTCTCCTAAAGTTTAGAACTTTGGAACAAAAAAGGTTTAAACTTTCTTCACCTGTGTGCTTTGTGATTAGCTCTTTTGCAATTCTAATTGTAAAAAGGTTTCAACTTTCAATCACGATCATATCTGCTTTCAAGATTTATCTCATTTTGTCTTGGACTCTCTGTCTCTCTGCTGCTTTTGAGAGATACTGCTGCAAGTCTATGATGCTGCACGAACGGAGTTCTCAAGAAGAGTCGTTGTATTCAACAGGGCTAAGTTTCTTCACTCCAGAGATGATATCAGATCTTCGTTATCTGTATGTTTCTTTAGTGGATGAGAGAGTAGGATAGGTCCTAGAGGTGAGGAGGGGTCATCATCAAACCAGGAGACATCCAAGAGAAACACAAGCAGTGGACGGAGGTGGACCAATGTCCTCCTTGCCGTTAACGTTATGTAATGTGTTTAGTTCTTCTCTCTGTTACATGTAACAATAGATCATGTCTTTTGGTTTGAGATGTTGCATTAGATAAATGCTTTAGGCTTATGGGTTTCATTCTTGTGTCATGACAGAATGTATATTGCACAAGTTGCATCCAATGGTAGAGTGCTGACATGGGGAGCCAAGGTATCATATTCAGATACTTGATTAAATACAAGAGGGAAACAGTTTGATATCTGAATATCTCTGTTCCATTTCTCTTAAGTCTATCTCCAATGAAATTTTTTGGTTCTTACGATAAGCCAACTCATCTAATAGCTTTTACAGATAAAACGTTGTTTGTTCTCTTCTCACCGCTTGCTCGAAACAGGTATGTTAATTATTATTTTTGGTCCTGTGGAATTTCAGGGCTTTGTTTTTTTTAATAAGTTACAATGTTTAGATTAAGAGTCTTGGCCTTGTGTTTGTCCGCTCGAACCTGCAAAATCAGAGCTTTTTATGTGTTTTGTGTTTGTACTAATCTATATAGTGTATCAAAGGATTTTCTTGAGAGTATCTCCATATTTAGTGGTCTGAACAAAATGTTCTTTATCGAGATTATGTAGATCTATTATTTTCATTTCTTTGGAGTTGCACAAATGAACGGAGCAATCTTTTTCTAATATATAGCTTTGTGACATGTTTCTAGATTATTGTGAAGTTGCATCCGACATTAGAGGTAGTTCTTGACTTTGAAAATATTCTGGTTTTCTTTAATGGGTATCTTCATAGTGTGGTCACTTTATTTAATGTTTTCACCATGGTTACAGGGAGAGTTTGATGCAGTGTTAAAATTTTCAGGTACCGTTAACAGATATGTGGAATATGTTCATAACTTCTTTCATGCTAGAGATTGTTGGGAGCTATCACTTATTTTTCTCTTGCATCTAGCGAGTAAACATGATCTCCGTTGATTTAAATCAAGCAGTCCAGCTGTTGGATTTCCATTGAAGAGAATAAAAGTTTGTATGGGATAAATTTTCAATTGATCAGGATCTGTGTTGTTGGATGAGTTTCAGAAAGCGGTAACGGGCATGGAAGGAGCTGATGTGCTTTCAAGTGTGAAGATGTTCTAAACGATAGAGGCCTGACCGATTCAGTGATGACTGAATCAGTCTAAAGGATTTGTAAGCATCGCCAATTATAGAAATGGGTACAACACCTTCTTCAATGACGCGAGTTATGTAATATTCATCTTACAAGCTCCAAAACGCATTTCTTGCCTTTCTAAAGGATCTATAGATCTTTTAAATTATTCTTATACTATAAATCAGGAGATCTGCCCAGATGTGTGGGTAGAGTAGAGATGGCTGAAGGCGCAGCTAGCTGATGAGATCATTTGTTTTAGCTGGGAGTATGATTATGTCAACTTCATGTTGTAACATGTATACGTTTGTGGAATAGATTTGCATTCTTTTAAAATCTGGTCAAGATAAGGTTAATAAGTTCAATTCAGCATTTTAAACAAAAGTCGAAGTTATAAATTGCACAAACCATTGTATTAAGGTTATTATTTGATTTATATAATTATTTGTGCACCCAGTTAAAAAATGTTTGGCTTCACCCCTGCTCTCAACTATGTATAATAATTTTCAATAAGACTATGTATAATTGGCACTATCTTTAGAAATGTAATATTTAGAGAAAATAGTTTTAAATATAACGTTCCGCCGGTAGGGCAGACAAACCCCTAGATATAGAAGAAAAAGAAAAAAATATTAAGATAAATCATTTTATTACAATTTATCGATAGTGAATGGAAACATTAAAGAAAAATATTTCAACTTCCAAGAGAATTAGAATCCTCATTTGTAGTGAATATTTAGTTATACAAAACAAATTTGATCACGAAAAATTTCCAGAACCCTGGATATCCATTTGGTGCCCACTCTTATGTGTATGTAAAAAATATATAGAGGTAGTTTATAAATATATAAAATACTGTAATTAGTACTAAAATATATTTTTGTTTAAAATAACACATGAAAGATAATACTCTATTAAAATAATTTAAATAAAAATAAAATAAGTGTAGACAATAAGAAATTACATTCATTAAGTTAGATATCATTTTCAAAATATATTTAATCAAAATTACTATACCGTTTGAGTTTATAGGTTAGTGATTATTGTTTAGGTTTAATATTTAGGGAATAAAATTAAGTTTATGTAGGATTTTGTTGCTCGAGAAATAATTTAACGAATATATAAAATTAAATATCATACTTAAAAGTAGAATGTTAAATTCTCTATATAGTAGCGTCTTCTTCGAATTTTACTATATATACATATATACTTTAGAAAACTTTGAATCTATTAATTATTTGGTTAATAGTTGTAATTTTTAAAAGCCCAAACTATTTTTAATTATTTATTTATCAGATTATATGATATGTCATATAAAACAAAAATATTTTTAAAATAGTTTTACTATAATTGGTACTAGAATTTTTTTAAAAATATCAATTTAATCAAATAGAACCTAAATGTAACAAATTAAAATATATAATCCGCGCGTAGCGCGGAAAAAGACTCTAGTAGTAGTAATATTAAGATTTAATATATCTAACCAATTAACCTAAACAACTAAATATAATTTATATATTTTACTTTTAAATAAACAAAATAAACACGACTAAAAATAAAATAAAAAATATGAATCCCATACATATATCAAAGACAGAAAACTACTTTTGATATTTATATTAAGTTTGAAGATAATAGCATAAAGCTATTAGATTACACCTTCTACATTTTCATTTTAATGTTTTGCTTGAAAAAATAATGGTTTCGTGTCAAATGGT
Organism: Brassica rapa; assembly: GCF_000309985.2. NCBI lineage: Eukaryota > Viridiplantae > Streptophyta > Magnoliopsida > Brassicales > Brassicaceae > Brassica > Brassica rapa. Next base: position 27,250,462 of record NC_024797.2, read on the forward strand.
AGTCTGTTTATATTCTTATAAAATATCTTTTGTAACTTACCTAAAACAAAACTAATAAATCAACACGGTTGAACTAAAAAAAAACACAAATAAAACCAAATAAAACCGAATGAATACACACCAAGTTAAACTAAAACAAAACCGAACACACACACACAAACAAATTAAAACCAAGCCAAACTGAAAACAAAACTAATTTAGGGTCCGATTGGCAAATAGACTTTAAGAGCTTTTAAGGCTTTGAATCAAATTAAAAGTCTTCAAAGCCATTTTTTTACCAATCACGTTTTGTTACTTCTAAAGTCTCCAAAATCTTCCTAAAAATATCCATAACCCGTAATTAAACCGAAATGCCCACATATAATTAACAAGGTCATATTCAAGCACATTGCAAAAAAAAAAAGAAATTTGAATTTGTAAATCAGCATAACATATACGCGGGTCAAAATCTAACTGTCTGTTAAATGACAATATGAAAAATATTAACAAGAACTGTTGCAATTTTCAACAATACTACTGAAGATTTTTACACACCAGAAGTAATCAAACTCATAATCAGCGAAATCACAAACACAAAGTATTTTCACTACAAATACATCATATAAGAATATGATCTTTTGACAGCACAAGTAGCAACAAAGATATGCGAGGAACTGAGGAAATGTATAAAGCGTTTTCATATGGCAGAATAGCTGTAGTTATCAGCATCATCAATGGAGGAAGGAGACTTAGCAGAAGCAGTGAGTACCACCAAGGCACCAAAGAGAATGGTGACAATGGCTGTGAAGTTCACAAGAAACGCTTCTGGCCCGTACTTGTCGAGCTTAGCACCACTCTCCAGGAAAGTCAGCTTCTCCAGAAACCCTAAAGCTGCGTTCCCAACCGCGAGTATATAAACAAATAGGCCTAGGATTGCGTGCCACGGAAGCAACCCACTTCTAAGGTTTGGTGACCCTCCAGGGAAGAAGAACACTATGAAGCTGTACACCCACTGCAAAGTTTAAAAACATTTTTTTTTTATCTTTCTCTGGTAATGAACAATGTACAAAAACCCTTAAAAAATCTACTTTCTATAAATGGAAAGGTCTAATAGCTGCACAAGGCCATGGGATTTACCTGGAAGCCATAAAGAGAAATGACACCAATGCCAATCCAAGAATGGAGGCTGTAGAGGTTAGGGATTCCACTTTCATTGTGGTTCTTGAAGGCTGCACAGATACCCCATATACCGAGAGCCAGAGCAATGGCATGGAGGATAAGGTGGATCAACTTCTTCACTGGTTTCTCCAATGGAAGCGATTTGTAACTTATAATTGCTGCATTTCAAGTTCAAAAAACAAAGGTTTATGCAGTCATTTTCTATAAAGTGATCATCATCAACAGGGCAAATCCAATCCATATAGTAAGTAATACAAAGCTTTTCTCATTGTTAAAAGGAGGATGTTTATGTTTACCTTCTCCTCCCAAGATTACAAATCCAATGAGCATCAGAACAGGATGCAGCTGGATCACAGAAATAGAAAAAACTCAGATAAAGAAGGTCATGCAACAACTCGAATGGCTAAAAGTAATAATACAATTGAACAGAAGTCATGCTTTGCTTCAATGGCATACTCAGGTAAACATCATGTTTGTTTTGGATGTTTATAATCTTTTTCCTCTCAACAACAACAAAAATAAATGGAACTTTAAAAACAAGATTGAAAAGTCAGAAGATATTTACATTTTCTGTATACCATCAATCAAACGCCAATGACTCAGTAAAGACCAAACATCATTTTAGTACATAACTGTACGCTCATGGAGCCTATTCCACATCCGTAGCAAAACTATTATCCAAGTACATGGGACACACCAGATAAATCAAAGTTATCTGAAAAACTATCAAAAACCCCCACTTTACAAATCAAACAAAAATCAAGAATTAAAACAGAAAGAGACTTCTCCATCACAGAAAGCCACTCACTCAGAAACAGTACTAAGGTATGGATAAGGTTTAAACTTTGCAGATAAACCACAAGATTGTGAAGCAAAAACTCGGAACTGAAATCAATTTGATTTTTGATTTATAAATACTACACATACCACCAATCAGAACAATGGTCAAGAAAGGCAGAAAGTCAACGCAAAGACCTAAAAAAAAGGAGAGAGAGCTTAAAGTAAAGGAAACAATACATTGAAGATGAGATTCTTGTTTTCAGCTTCCCAAGCCAATCCACCTCTGTAGCTGATATTCCAAACCAGCACCATAATCGCCGCTATCACAGCCAGCGCGTGGGCCGCAAACGTCACCGGCATCGCGTTTATCCCGACAGCCATAACTGAACAGAACTGTGTTTCTTTTTTTGGTTCTTGTCTTTTTCTCTCTCCTTCTTCTTCTACTTTTGTGTCAGACTAATCTCGATGATAACCTTTGAGAAGACCCAGCCAGATAAACCAACCACGTGGTCGTCGCGATCCCCTTTCGATTTGTATATTCAGACGTGTATTTTCGTGGGCAGTTAACTGGATAAACAAATCAGAGGTCCCCACGTGGATGTTGTGGTAGCTGCATCTAACCCCCGCGCTTTCGTGTCTGTTCTTCTACCACCAAACCCCTAGAGCATACTGGACCTTGTTTCAGGCCCAATTATACATTTTTAAATGGGCTTAGCCCGAACCATTTTTGTGAAAACAGCCAAGTGAATATGATTAACAGGCTCTGTTAGGTCTATTAACTTCTTTAAGAAGTTACATCGACATTACTTCCCGGATAAAGATCACATTCCAAGAGAGCCACGTACAGAATCAAGAGCCGGCTACGTGGCAATACATGACACGTGGAATCCTCTAACGGAAATATAGAGGACACATGTGTCCTCCTCTATCACTCACTCTGTATAAAGCTTTCAAGAAACTACACGAGTTTCTCACAGAAAAGAATTTGGCTAATGGATTCACAAGCGCAGTTGCAGCGTACTCATGCTCATCATCATCAAGCAGAGGAACCAATCAAGATTCACCATCCAGGTTATATACCAAACTGAACTCTAATTTTCAGAACCCAACGTAAGCTAATGAATGTGTTTCCATGTGTTTTGGATGCAGAGGAAGAAGGGCATCATGAGAAAGGACCATCGAAAGTTTTGAAGAAAGTTAAGGAAAAGGCAAAGAAGATAAAGAACGTTCTTACTAAACATGGACATGGACATGGTCATGAGCATGATCGTGGAGGAGAACAACACATCCCCGACGATCACGATCTTGACGAGGAAGATACTGAAGATTACGACGTAGGCCAACAAGTCCACGGTGGTGCACCAGGTCTGCCCCTCCCTTACTATAAACTTCACTTTAAAAGCAGTTTATGTTTTGGTATTAACACGGTTGATTGGATTTGTTTCGGCAGCGCGAGGAAAAGCACATCACGTTTCTGATCCGATGAAGGAGGAGATAGTTCCTCCAGGAACGAAAGCTTTCCCGGTCGTGTCCTCTTCCCACACTAAAGTCTCTGAGCCAAACAGAGGATTTGAACCAACACGAGCCCCCAATGCCTCTCAAGCTCTGCCTCATCCTGTAAGACCCTTCGGTGTGTCGGAAAAACAAGAAAAAAGAGGCGCTGCTCCTACGATGACGCCGCATAACACGCCCGTGTCTTTGCTCTCTTCAACAGAAGATGTCACGAGTACGTTTGCTCCTGGTGAGCAACGTAAAGTCCATGTCGAGAGAGACAGAGTATTGGAGGAAGACCCGTCTGCTCCAGGTAAAGGGATGTCGAATTATCAGTCCAAAGTCACTGATACCACCGGAAAAGGTGATAGCTTGTCTCCCACGTCTTAGGGTTTTCAATTAGGTTCTTTGACTCATGCTATTTTTTGTATCTCAGCTGGTGGAGAAGTTGGAGCAGCACAGACTATAGCAGCTCTTGCGAGGTTGACAGGGACAGGCGGAGATGATCAGCTAGGGCATGGAAGAGATCTGCCTGAGAGAAGACACGGGCTTGAGAGAGAACTTCCGGCGAAGAGACATGACGTAGATGTGAAGTCAGGAACTGCTTTGGGTAAAGATCTTCCGACAGGAACTCAAGCTAGACATAACCCTGAACGTTTTGAACAACAGAGGGGAGATGAAACGCATCAGCATGATCAGAGCGGCTACACCGACAAGATCGCATCAGTGACCTCAGTCGTGGCGGATAAAGCTGCGGCGGCTAAAAACGTCGTCGCTTCGAAGCTTGGATACTCCGGGGAAGGTGAAAACGTAGGAGCTGAAACTCCGAGCTCCGGGGAAGGATACGGGACCAAGGTTGCATCGGTAGTGACTCCAGTTTACGAGAAGGTCAAAGAGACGGGAGCTAACGTGATGACGAAGCTACCCTTCTCCGGCGGAACAGAGGAGACGCAGCAAGGACAGGACAAGGGCGTGTCTGCCAAGGAATATGTAGCGGAGAAACTTACTCCAGGGGAGGAGGACAAGGCTTTGTCGGAAGTGGTCGCCGAGAAACTTCATCTCGGAGGAGACACACCGAAGAAGGGGACAGTGACGCAATCTAAGGAGGTGGAGGAAAGGCTAGGAGGGTTCCCGGATCCGAAATCGGAAGGAGCGATCAAACACGGTGAAAGGTATGCGGAGGAAGGCGAAGGAGGGATGGTGGATAAGCTGAGAGGAGCTGTTACGTCGTGGATCTCCGGTACGACGGAGGAAGTGACGCAAAAGTCTACTGAGTCTGTTCAAGACTCTTCGCAGTCCGTAGGCGCCACAATTGGTAACACCGTTTTTTTTAATTGAAAATCGCGTTTCTTGATTTTAGCGTTTGTGTAATGATGTTTGGTTTTGGTGTACCGGTGGTTAGGGAATATGGGATTTTCCGGTTCGGGAGCAGAAGGAGCGGGCCAACGAAGCGGTGAGAAGCGTGGCTCTGTGCCTGTGCAGAAGAAGTTCCAAGAAAATTGAGATTAGCTTCTTTTCATAATGTATGGCGTGTGTTAATGCTTTCGAGTACAATGTGTTTCTGGTTTGATCCATGGCTAATTCTGCTGCTGTCATGTAGAAATGGTACAAGTTTTTTTGGGTTAATAATGGAAAACTACTTTAACTGGCCTTTGGAAATTGAAACAGTAGTCAATACAAAACGTCGACAGCAGGGTTCGAACCTGCGCGGGCGAAGCCCAACAGATTTCAAGTCTGTCTCCTTAACCACTCGGACATATCGACGTGCTGTTAAATTTCTTCTTGTTCAGTTACAGATATCGACAGGATGTTAAAAATGGTTACAGCATAGTTCTATTCCTTTTGCATAACAAAGTAGCTTTGCTTTGGGACGTTAACACAAACAAGATATGCATGGTTTCAACTTCCGAACTATATTTTCATGATAATCTGTTTTAAACTTTCCATAAGAATACTTCTACAAAAGAGAAGTGAAAAATGAACGGCGACGACATTGAAGAAATATAAGATCATAACCAAGAAAATTACATAATATGAAAGTGTTTTAATTTTGTTTTCTTTTTAATATGAGAAATACGAAAAGATTATATATTTTTAAATGCTTGATGAATACAACGAAAATGTTTAGAGAGCTCGGCTTTTGACGATGTCAAAGCTCATCTCGCTAGGATCAGTGGCTTGCAACTCAACCTGAATGCCATCCAGTGATCTCTTGAACCTATCCTTAGAGCTCGCGTACACCATCTTCATCCTCACTCTAGAAGAATCCGGTGACCTACAATCATCCAACAAGCCCAAACACATTAATTAGCACACCTTTCTTTTTTAGCCAAGAAATATAAGCACACTTATTGAAACAAATTCAAAGTATTGTATTTCCGAAAAGTATAAGAAGTTTTAACATGTATTTACACAGCTTGTTTAGTCTGGTTAGATCTAACTTAATCTAAGAACATCCACAATGAGAGTTCTTCAAAAGGTTTCGATCAATAAATATCAAAAATGAAAATGAAAAAATGTAGAAATACGATAAAGATTATATCTCGTACAAAAAGCTCAAATTTTTTTTTTTTTTGAGAAACATCTCCACATGTCACCATGTAATTGACTTAACTTTTTTTGTTTAAATTTTAACTAGATAACTAAATTTGAATGAAATTATTAATATTGTATTTGGTTAGATACTCTTTAAAGTATGTAACCATTGATGATGCTAAGTATTTACGCACTTCTGACTAGTCTTGTTTTAGTGAGTTTGTATATAAGTGGATATGATCTCATATGAGGCTATACATATTTCACATGTTATAAGCGTTTTAACCTTATAATCTTATGACAAATATATAGTAAAACTGAAATAAATAAAAGGAAGGTTAATATAACGTACCAGGCGATGAAGAAGATTTTGCTCTTCTGGCAGTTTTCATTGGTGGTAAAATCTAAATCGAAAACCGCATAGCGGCACTCATCGGCAGGGAGGGAATTGGTGAAATCATCATAAGTCTCCTGCGGGTTTCCTAACTTTTCAACCACCACTTGCTGTCCATCTATCCTGAATATTATGAACCGATAGGTTCTTTTCTTTAGCTCCAAAAACTTCAGCTTGCAGTTGTCCTCCACTGCCATCCCCGACGCCGCGTTCGCCTTCTCGTTCAATCATACCATCCATTATATCATTGCAGTCAATCATGCCATCCATTATATTCTTGTATACTAAGTTAGCTAGGTTTTTGGTTCTATACTAATATCTATATGTGGCAGCTAGCTTATATGTGATATATACATTTTGGTATTGAGTTATCACGCTAATATTGTTATTTAAAACGTGATAAACTATACAAAGAAATGAGAATCACGTCAATATATAACATGGCTACATTAAGAAATCTGAGATCTAACATAATTAGACAATACTAGCATGATATGCATCCAAAATCTATATTTTCCTAAACTCTACATAGGTATCTATATTTAATATTTTCATGATCAGATGTTCTATCAAAACTTAGGCTGATTAAAAAGATAAATACAATCCTTAACTTGGAATAAAACTAAATCTTCTTGATTGCCTTCTACAAGCCATTGTTTAGAAACAACAAGCCTACAAAATTATTACAAACAGAGAAGAAAGAGAACAAACCATTGTTTTTGTTCAGTTTCTACGGTAAGACTCGAGGAACAGAGATTTGTTTTTTTTCTTGTGTGAATATGGATTGTCTTCTGGCACAAGAGGGAAAAAAAGACGAATGTAATTTTGGAGGATAATGCTTAATTGGTTTGGTGAAGAAAGGATCGAGACAAACTCGGACAAACAAAGGCTCTTATTTATTAACTTTAATATTGGTTTTAATCTGTTATTTTTTCAAACCTTAAAATTCGCCTAACCATCCCTCTTTTAAGGCACTTTCCGTTCTATTTTTAGCAGCAATTTGTTTACACTCTAATCCATCCATACATTCATGATATGCTGTTGTTCACGTTGATCGCTAGGTTGCATCTATTCGCTCCTTTCCATCTCTTAAAAAAACTTTTACAATACATGTAGATAATCAAATGCGTATGAACGGACTATATCATACACCAAACACACATAAAGACTACAAATAATGGTGATCACAATCTGACAATAGGGGTTACTTAAATTTTTAATGAAAGATACAATGTATATGCTTTGTAATTTTAGAAAGTTTGGCATCAATCGTTTGCTTGCCATGCAGTGACAGTAGTACCAATATCCACTTATCATACCAGTTATCCTTATTTTCAAAGAAAAATCCACTATCTACTTCTTACAAAAACTTCAATATAACCCTTCATAGTAATCCCTTATATATTAATTGAGGAACATTTGAAAAGATGTAACCTCAATTTTGTATTAATTAAAAGAGGCCTCAATGCATAGGTGGCACTCAATTAGGTAGTCAATTACATTCAATTGAAAAATAAGTAGGTCCACATTCGATTTTTATATATTGTTAGATACATAAGTTGGTCAAACTATATGATATAATGATATGATATTTTCTTTCCTTAAATAAAACCTACGGAATTACCATAAATGACTAATAAATATATGACAATTAATGATTTTAATAATAAAGATTTGATAACAATTTATATCTCCTCCATCATTTTTTGTTTAATTTTATATTATTAAAATAAATTAAACAATCAAATTAGCTATAAAAGTAAAATTTAGATTTTTTCGTATACGTTATATTTTGAATTTTTAAAAACGACAATAAATGACTAAAACTATTAAAATTATTATGTTAAAAATTAATGATCAATGGTTTAACATTTTTATTATAAGAAGATACACATGATTTTAAAACCATATGAGTAAAAAATATCATTTAATAATAAAAAATATATATATATATATAGATTAAACACTATATACCATAAGATTACATAAATATTTTAATATTAAAACTTTCAATGAATTTTCAAGAACATTTATAAATTATAAACTTATTAAAGATTTCAGATTGAAAATTTTGTTATCGATGATTTAAATATTTTGTTATAAAACGATATGAATAATCATAGAACCGTATGATTATAAATTCTTATATAATAAATAACTATACAAAATATACTATTCTTAGAAAAATAGGTTGTTTCATCTTAACTTATATTACACTTTTTATTAAACTAACTATCGAATTGATAAATAACGTACCAAAAAATGTTTTGCTCTTTCCTTAAATAAAAAGCTACGAAATTACCTAATATGATTAACGTAGATGTGAAAATTAATTATTATAAATAATAAATATTTGATAACAATTTTTGTATCTTAGTTCTTTTTTTTAATTTTATATTATTAAAAGATATTAAAAAATCACATTAAATATATAATAAAACCATTTATATTTTTTCTTTTTTTTTTGTCGACGCCCATCTTCTAAGATCAAGTGGTAGTCGGGTTTGAGTCGTTCCGAAGAGACGCTCTGTCCGACTGAGTCTGATCAATATGGGAAAAGAGAACACTGCTACATCTTGCTTCCTTGGCGAGAGAATCTGCACGAGAATTTCTTGTCCTCGGTATGCGGCTGATACTGAACTCCAAGAAACCGGCTCGTAAAAGTCGAAAGGAAACTAACTCGGAGGCAAAAGCCGGCCAGTCAGTAGGGTTCGAAATCATGTCCACCAGGTCCGAACAGTCAGTCTCGATATGAATCACGGTGTACTGTAACTCTCGTAAGCAGGACATCGACCATATGAGTCCTTCCATCTCTGCATGGAGAGCTGATAGGCTTTTCCTGCATCCTTGTAGGCCAAATCTTTCAACTCCCATTTGATCCTTGTAGAACCACCCTAAGCCACTAACCGTGCTATTCTCGATCCATGATGCATCGATTTGGCAGGTCGGACGTTGGGGGTCCACAGAAGAAGTCGAAACCAGTGACGGAGTAGGATGTTGCTCCTCTTCTTCTCCCTCCTCCAGTAAATTTGCTTTCCTCCAACAGTCAGCGTCGAGGGAAGCTAGCTGGAGGGAATCCAATGGGGAGATATCCTTACCATTGAAAAATTTATCATTGCGAGCCTTCCAAATGTACCATAAGATCCATGGAAAAGTCTCAATAAGTGGTTCCCTAGGGGTCACGTTTTTCTTCTTCCAAAAAAGGAAGTTCATGTTTTGATAAACATAGGTACTCGGGAAGTAACCCGGAAGGGACGGATAGTCCGATAAAGCCCACACCTGGAGAGCCGGGGGGCATTCAAAGAGGAGGTGATTAATGGTTTCCTCAGGGTCACCGCATCTAGGACAGCTCCTATCGGTTCCCAAGTGTCTATATGCAAGTCTTTCGGCTGTAGCAATACATCCTGTCAAAGCTTGCCACATAAAGTGTTTCATCTTCCCGGGAGCGGGGATACTCCACACATGGCTCTGTAAACCAGTGATACTTGGTTGTACAATCTGAGCTTCGTCATCACATGGTTTAGTCTTCTGTAAACGTTGATATCCTGATTTTACTGAGTAAACGCCCGACTTTGTAAAGTTCCACGCATACCCATCCATAGACCACGTATTACTTGGTCGTAGTTTGAGTATTAACGGGATATCCTCAGAATGAAAGTATTCTAGTAACAGGTTAGTATCCCAATCCCTTGTATCACGCCTAATGAAGGAGTGGACAAGGAGTTTTGGGTGTCTATGAGTGATTTGATTGGATGGTCTCGGCGGGCGAGCCTCAATGTCCGGAATCCAAGGCTCAGACCAAACACATGTGTTTTGTCCTGCTCCAATAGTCTTTCGTAGGCCCGATTTGAGGAGTGGTTTTGCTGCCATAATGCTACGCCAGCCATATGAGGGTGAGTAGACCTTCCGATCTTCCAAGGGGCTTGATCGATTATAGTACCGTCCTCTCAAGACTCGAGCAAGCAGAGAGTTTGGAAACTGGATCAATCTCCAAAGTTGTTTTGCTAATAGGGCGATATTAAAGTCGTGTAGGTCCAAAAAACCAAGTCCACCTTGATCATGTGGAACACATATCTTGTCCCATGCAATCCAGTGTAATCCTCGGTTGTTTTGGCTCGAGCTCCACCAAAAGTTTGAGATAGCACTCTTTAGTTTCTCCACAATGCCTTGTGGAAGCAAGTAGCACGACATATTGTATGTCGGCACAGCTTGCGCCACAGATTTTATTTGAACCTCTTTACCGCCTTTCGAGAGTAATCTAGCGGACCACGAGGTAACACATCCATTAAGACGGTCTTGTACGTAAGAGAAAACTTTCATCTTAGAGCCACAAATTTGCTCTGGGAGTCCTAGGTATTTGCCCATCCCACCTTCAGTAGTAATCCCAAGAACAGCTGTTATAGTCTGCTTTATGTTTTGATCGACCTTATTTCCAAAAAAGATGGAAGATTTAGTCGCATTTAGTTGCTGTCCCGAAGCTTTTCCATATGAGTCCAAGATGTCTAAAATTTCCTTGCACTGTCTCACTTCTGCTTTGCAGAAAAAAAGGCTATCGTCCGCAAAGAGAAGATGAGATATCCGGGGGCTGGCCCGAGCCACACGTAGTCCTAAGATGCGCTTCTCATCCTCCGCTCCTTTAAGAAGGGAGATCAGAGCTTCAGTGCACAAGATGAAAAGGAACGGGGATAATGGGTCTCCCTGCCTCAAACCTCTCGTGGGTATAATTTTACCCCTGGGTTCTCCATTAATGATCACTTGATAGGAGATCGATGTAACACAAAACATAATAAGATCAACCAACTTTTCTGCAAACCCCAAACGCAGCATTAAGGTCCGGATAAAACTCCATTCCACCCTGTCGTACGCTTTGCTCATGTCCGTCTTGATGGCCATAAATTCTTCTCTAGCTCTGGTGTTTGTCCGGAGGGCGTGGAAGTTCTCTTGCGCAAGTAAAATATTATCTGTGATCAAACGTCGTGCCACAAAGGGAGATTGAGTCTCCGAAATCAGCTCAGGAAGAACTCTCTTGAGTCTCTTAGATAGCAGTTTCGATATGATCTTGTAACTAACGTTACAGAGGCTAATAGGTCTGAACTCCGTCATTTCTCTCGGTCTTTCCTTCTTTGGGATCAAGCAAATGTTGGTCTGATTTAGTCTCGGGTCAAAATTTCCATATATTTTTTCTTATATGTTATATTTTGAATTTTTCAAAACGTCTATAAATTATTAGAAATTTGAAGATCCCACTCTGAAAATTTTGTGATCAATAGATTTTTTTTTTGTCATAATAAGTTACAAATGATCATAAAATTGTATTAATATGAACTTTTATTTAATATTATAAGAAGATACACATGATTTTAAAACCATTTGAGTAAAAAATATCATTTAATAATAAAACATATATATATATATATATTAAACTATATACCATAAGATTACAAAAATATTTTAATATTATAACTTTCAATGAATTTTCAAAAATATTTATAAATTATAAACTTATTAAAGATTTCACATTGAAAATTTTGTTATAGATGATTTAAATATTCAGTTATAAAATGATATGAATGATCATAGAACTGTATGATTATAAATTCTCATTTAATAAATTACTATATAAAATATACTATTCTTAGAAAAATAGGTTGGTCCATCTTAACTTACATTATATTTTTTATAAACTAACTATTGAATTGATAAATAATCTACCAAATTTTTGTTTTGCACTTTCCTTAATTAGAAGCTACAAAATTACCTAATATGATTAACGTATATATGAAAATTAATTATTATGAATAAGAAATATTTGATAACAATTTTGGTATCTTAGTTCTTTTTTTTAATTTTATATTATTGAAAGATATTAAAAAATCACATTAAATATATAATAAAAACATTTATATTTTTTCTTATATGTTATATTTTGAATTTTTCAAGACGTCTATATATTATTAGAAATTTGAAGATTCTCACTCTGAAAATTTTGTGATCAATAGATTATTTTTTGTTATAAAAAGTTACAAATTATCATAAAATGTAACCCATATGAATTTTTATTTAATAAATATTCAAACTAAATAATATATATATATATATATATATAAATACTAATGATTTAAAGCAACAAGATTGGCTGATCAATTTAGTCGTCGAGTTGAAATCTTTGAAAAGTACGTGAAAGACTAAAGTCAAAGTAAATATGGATTTAGAATAGTAGTTATATTTTACTAACCGAAATACCGAAAAAACCGAACCGAACCGAAACCAACCCGATATCCGAATTGAACACCCTTAATCCAAATGATGCCAAACTATTGTTTCATTCTCTAAAATATAATAAAAATAATAACTTAATCCCGCGCAAGGCGCGAGTCTTATCCTAGTTGAATGTATATTAAAAAATTAGTAGACATTAAGCCTCAATTTCAAAGAAATGTGAATAATAACCACATTTTAAATTGTAAAAAACACTTTGAATAATTATAAAAGATTTGAAGCAATACATTCATTACTAATTGGTTGAGAACGCATAAAACTTAATTATAGCAACAGTTGAATGAAACTTAAAAAAAAAAAAAAATTGGCTCATGAAATTTTGATTCATTCCATAATCAATTCACATTCTAAACTAGAATTATCTTCGAGGATTACATTGCAATGGTACACGGGATAGATGTAGAAAACCGGAAAGTTGGAAGGTTATATTTGTAATATTCTCAAAACATCTAATCTATTAAAATAGGAGTACAAAATTAGATTATCCCTTAGTTTTCCACTATATTTACAATGGCATGCCACTGAAGTTATTAATTAACCTATCTTTTAGGATTTTTGTCTTTTCTCTTCAATTAATGTATTTCCAAAATCAAATTCTAACTAAAAAAATCATGGCAATAATAATTAATAAACCTAATTTTTAATATTTTTTGTCTTTTCCTTTTTATTATACATATGTGTATTTGAAAATAATTAATTCCATATATACATTTCGTAATTACATACATTATACAGTAATTATTTTACTAATTCCACATATACGTAATAAATAGTATACAACAATTTTATTATACATAATCATAAAATTTTGATCCATAAAAACAGTTTATACAATAATTTTATTATATATAATTATAAAATTTTGATCCATAAAAAATAAAAATACATTTGTGTGATTTTACAGGTCGTATTCTAAATAAATGGATGATATAATTAAGGGTTTACATGATAAAATAAAACTACTCAATATAAACTATAAAATTATTGTGTTTATAAATGTCATATTAAAAAAAAATTAAACGGGTAAATTTTAAAATATATATTATTACTTATACAAATAAATATTCATTTATCAAAAAACTAACACATGCGCGGATGCGCGGGTCAAGCTCTAGTTTTAAGTTAAAATAAGCCACAACTCCCGAAACGACGTCGTCGCAGCCTCGTGTTCATCGGATGAAGAATTAGGGAAAAGATATTCATGAGAATATTTGATCGACGCTATGTTGTTACCACCAACCAACATCACTGGATGCATGATCCATGGCTTCCCTTAGCCAAATCTTCCTTATTCTGATCGTTATCTCTTCTTCCCCTTTCTGCTCAGGCGGAAGGTGCGTTTCGTCGTGATCCCCTCATTTATCAATCATATCACCGAGCTGCGACCATTGGTTTCGGCGGATGCATGTAGCTTTTTTTAATTCATCTTCTAATTGTGGCGATTAGCGTTACTTGAATATCTTGATCCTTGCGTAACACTACTGAACCTTATTATTCATTGAGATGTTAATTGATTCTGCAATAGTTGGTTTGCAAAAATGTTTATTCATACTACTGCTCTTCCTCTACGCAGTCGAAAGGAACTCCGAGATAAAGATAACATTGGTGAGAGTTACATACAGTCGAGTTATGTTGTTGGATCTAAGTCTGTGGACCCGAGACGTGTTCTTCAACTTTCATGGCAACCAAGGTCAGGTACCTTTTGATTTGATATATATATATATATATATATATGCTTCTTCAGTCAGTTGTTAGATAGCCTGCAATTTATTGCAAGCGTTACTAATGTATGTCTGGAACTATTTGGTATGCACCACAGGGTCTTCCTTTACCGTGGGTTCTTGTCCGAGGAAGAGTGTGATCATCTGGTAACATTCCTCTTCCTTTCCTGTTTTGATTAATACATTTGGTTTTTTTTTTTTTTGATTAATGGTTGGTTGCTTTTTTTATGTAGGCGAAGGAAACTTCAGAGGTTAAATCAGGGGATGGTGATGGTGATGGGAAGACTCAACTTTCAAGTTCTGACCACGTCTTAGATGTGCCGGTAATTTTTTTTGTTTTCTTCAAGCTTGACAAGAAATCTTTTGTCGTGTTCCTGGAGGAACACTATGTGGTAAAGATGCTAAGTGTTCTTGAAGTAGACTCTTAAGATATATATGCTTGTAGTTTGTCTGTAACACAAAGTCGTTACCTTTCTTATACATCCTTATCAAGTTAACGGAGATTTGAATGGACGTAACAATTTTATGTTACAATCCTTGTTTTGGTATAAACTAGGACCCAATAGTTGCTGGGATTGAAGAAAGAATTTCTGCGTGGACTTTCCTCCCAAGAGGTAATTTACCTTTACTTTTCAGTCTCGGAAGGGCTCTTTTCATGAGTAATGTTTGTAATAAGTTTCTTCTTGGCCAAACTGCTTGCTTGTGTTTCTCTTTTGATGCACATCTTGCAGAAAACAGCGGTCCCATCAAGGTAAGAAGTTACACTATGGAGAAGTCAGACAAGAAGTTGGATTATTTTGGAGAAGAATCTAGCTCTGTGACGCATGAGTCTTTGTTGGCAACTGTCATTCTCTACGTCTCAAACATAACTCAAGGCGGAGAGCTTCTCTTCCCACATTCAGAGGTCAGTAAAGCAAAAAGAATCTATTTGGCATAACTCAAAGAATATTTGGATTCATGTTTTCTATCCTTTTCCTTCAGGTGAAACTCAAAAGGAGTTGGTCAGACTGCTCAGAGCCCGGTAACATCTTAAGACCAGTAAAAGGAAACGCAATCTTGTTCTTCACCAGACACTTGAATGCGACTTTGGATCAGACGAGCACTCATTTTAGATGCCCTGTCCTGAAAGGGGAACTGCTGGTGGCGACGAAACTGATATACGCGAAGAAACAAGCAAGAAAGGATGAGGAGGGGAGTGGTGAATGCAGTGATGAAGATGAGAGCTGTCCACGATGGGCTGAGCTTGGGGAATGCAAGAAAAACCCTGTCTATATGATTGGCTCTCCTGATTACTTTGGTACCTGCAGAAAAAGTTGTAACGCTTGTTGATTCTTGAAAAGTACTATTCTCATCATCATATTGGAAAATAATGATGGCATAATTGAAACTTTTTCAATATCACAGCTGTTTTTTTTCTGTGGTTTTGTATAGTTTACACTTGAGTACATGACTATCCAAAATTATATTTTTCTAACATATATATCACACATGTGTTTCTGAATACATTGACTCGTGACACCGATTTATTACTATCACAATTTTGAAAAATATTAGACGATTTCACAACTCACGATTCCATTTATTTTATGAGAATTTATAATATTTTTATGAGTATTTCTTTCAGTTTCTTACTACAGCAGGGTTTAAGTATTTCTTTCACTAATTTTCAATACATCATTTTTCTGACGTCGGGGTGTGGAAACAATTTATCACACCTAAAAATATATCTTTTCAAAATCAAAAGTGCATGAATCATCACCAGACAAAAGAGATGAAAGCAAATGTGCATGAATCATGTATTTTAATGAATAATAACTTTCTTCAAAGACTAGTCTTCTTCGTTAAACATCCAAAGCTTAAAAGTCATATATATCTTATGTGTTAAGAAAAAAGAAAAGAAAAGAAGGGTATATACCGATTTTAATCAATTAATATTTGATGGAATTAATGGAAATGGAGCCCCTGAGGGTTATGTTTGTTTTCTCCGTACTAGGCCTTTATAATTTTTCGACGACAGCTCCTTTGCCTCCTCCTCCTCCTCTGAAAATTTTCTTCTCATTTTCTTTTGGCGTCCCATCACTTTCTCTCGGTGACTTTCTTTCCTGCCAAGCCCCGAGGATCGCTCTTGATCTTCCTCTCGGCGCACGCACGCACGCCCGATCTGCTGTTACTGTTCTACTGGTGCGTGATCGGGACTTAAACCATTCGCTTTCCATCATCACTTAAAATCGATTCGTTCGCGTACACGTCGTAACTGTCGTTGATTGAGATTCGAAATCAACCAAACGTTTGTAGTTTACTCCGCCTTCATGATTAGGAGATTTAGGCGTCTGTGTTAGTACTGATTCTGATGATTTGTATGTGTAGTTGCTTAGGGAATCTATACAGAGGGTGATGTGTTTATAGGACTGTGTGTGTTTCAATGATTGTTGCAGTCAAATTCGATGGAGCTCAGCTGGTGAAACAAGATGGGAAACGAGATTTAGGCATCTGTTGTTTCAGTGGTTCTGATGATTTGAATCGAATACTATGTGATTGATTTTGTATTTATAGAGTTGCTATGTAGATTTATACGGGGTGATGTGACTTTGTGTGCGTGTGTGTGTTTGCAGTTGAAGTCGATGGAGCTGGTGAAACAAGATGGGAATGATTCTCTCGACATGCTCATCAGACGCGCCGTTGGAAAGGATCCTTTTCTTTCCTTCCCTAGGCCTGATAATAATCCAGTCCAGCTCTTTCAACTTCTCCATAACTTAGAGCGTCCAGGTGATTGGATCTGATATTGTCTCTCTATCCCAGGCAAGAAGTACTACTCTAGGCTTGGAATCAGTGGGGATATGTAGTTTTAGAGTCTTGATAGGTTTATCATGTTAGAATCTAGATTCAAGTGATGGTTGAATAACATATGTGTGGCTTGGGGTATGGTATTGGTACCTGCTGGCCATTGCTGACTCCTTTGAAGATATAACAAGTACTCCTCTAGAATTGGAACAGTGGATTAGGTGTTATGTGGTTATATATATATTGAGATGTTTATCGTATTAGATTAAAGGGATTTGTTGAATAGCATGTGTGGTTTGGGGTGTGGGATTTGGGATTTATTTCATGTTCTATTTCGTTCCCAGGCTGGCCATTACTGACTCCTTTGAAGATAGAACTGCAAAAGTGTGAAAAGTGCGCCAGGGAGTTTTGCTCTCCTGTGAACCATAGAAGGCATAGCCGTGTGCATCGGCGTCCAAGAAAGCAGGAAAAGGTTTGCTTTTTCTCAACTTAGGTCTACTTCTTTTGTTTTTATGTCTTTCCAAGTTCCAACTTCTGGTTGCTGTAGTCTTTTTACTCAATAGTCATCTGAAGATTGTGTTTGCATGATTCCAGGATTCCAGCAAAGAGAGGGATGCGCTGGGGGAGTTTTGGGATAAGGTAAGTTATCTCTTAGTTTTTTGCCAATTCGATTAAGTCTTTTTTTCCTTTGGGTAATGATCATGTTCGATCCCTCTGGTATTTTCAGCTCTCGGTAGTTGATGCGACGGAGATTCTCTCATTAAAGAGCATGATGCTGGAGGTAGTATAATTCCACGTTACATTTATTTTGTACAAAAGAAATTCTTATCTTTAGTCGTTTAAAGTGCATGGTGACTGGTGAGCATCGCATATGAGTCTAGTATTGCATCTTCTTCTGTCTTCTCAATGACTCATTTCATTGTTGTTTGTCCCACTCCCATCGTTTCTAGGGTTTTGACTCTTCATGAAGGTCTAATTACTTTTTCTCTTCATTTGTGCAAGGTGTGATACAATAACAACGCTGTTATATATGTTTCCTAGAATGCCATATGACTTCATCAGGGTTATAGGATTAATTCCCCAATAATTACGCTTTAGTTAAAAAACAAGAGCATAGCATACTTAATTCGTATACATACTCTCGCACGTCTGATGAGTATGCATACCTAATACATGCTGTCCCATTCTTTGGCATTCTATTTCTGCATCTTTTACCTAATACATACCTGTGTGAGTAATCAATATGCTTTGTTTTGGTTCTTTTAGGATGTGGCTGGGGAATCAGTTGAGTCCGGACTAATGTCACTTATCGAAAAACCAGGATATACTGCTCTGCCACAATATTATCTAAGAGCTGGTTCTGACCTTTTGGTATGAATTTCTTTTTTACCTTTCTGGATAAAGAGTGTCCTCAATGCTCAACTCATGGCTGATTTAGTGATACATGCTCTGGTTTCTCCAGGATATTATCCAGGCTAGAACACCTAGGTTTTCAATTTCTTCGCAGAAGCTTTTTAGCATCCTCGATGAAGCAAGTGAAAAAACTTTCATGTGTAACGAGGCTGCACCAATGCAAAAATACATATTTGACGGGGAAATTGGAAAAAATATGCTGGAGGCAAAAAATGTCGTTGCTTGCGCAAGCTTTCTCCTGGAACAGAAATTGGTAAATTTTTCCTTTAAGGTTTCAACATTGCTCTCTAGTTGGCAGTGCAAAGTGTCTAAGACGAGGACTTAGCCTACTGTGATTTATCTTTGTATTCTTAACGTAAAGATCAAAGCATGGCTTGCTGACAAAGATGCGGAAGCCCTGAGGTGCCAAAATTTACTGGTTGAAGAGGAAAAAGCTGCTCAAAGAAGGTGCGTTCTTATCAATTGAAATGCTTGTCATGTAACGTTACTAGATTCACAATTCTCTAATTCTGAATTGGCTTCTAAGTGTTAAGTCTTATTCGCTGGTATTATGTCTGGAGCAGACAAGCCGAGCTCTTGGAGAGAAAGAAGAGGAAGAAGCTAAGACAGAAAGAACAAAGAGTAAAGGACCAAAAAAAAGATGCTACCGAAGACGTGAGTACCACATCAGAAGAACAACATTCCCCAGCTGAGTCTTCAAGCCCGTTATCTGTAGCTTCAGATTCCGAGGCGCAGAGATCAGATTCCATACCAGTTGAGGATTCTTCATCCCTCGAGGAACCTCAAGTTCTGGAAACGGACAATGAAAGAAACGGTGAAACTCAAGCGCCTATGGTTGATGATGATGGTTTGGGTAATGGTCAAAACATGGAAAGGCGAAGTGGGCGAAGACAAATGGAGAAGAGATCACAGCATGGAATGCCGAATGGGTTCCACGGTAATCATGCGCCAAAACTTGGAGGCATCCGAAAGAATGGAACTAACAGAGACGTAAGAGGCAATACTACTAAAGTTTGGAGCCGAAAAGCCAATAACCCCAACTCGATATCACCAGAAGCAACAGTGGATGAACAGGATCGAACAAAGAACAGTGAAGTTCTGATTGGATCGTTGAGTGTAACAATCCGAAACACCGGAGAACATAACCAAGCAAAATGCCGTGAAGAGGAGCCAAGAATGAAGACTGTTGAGGCGAAACCCACATCTGACCAATCAACTGTAAAAGTATGGAGGCCAGTGAGCAGTCAGGGAAGGATCGATGAAAACACAGACAAAAAGGATAAGATCCCAAGCTCAACTGTACCTGAAGTTAAAACCGCTCATCACATAAGCTTGAACGAAGCTAAGGCGTTTCTTGCAAAGAGTAAAACTTCTTTTAACTGGTCTTTTTTTTTCTCCCTATCGTTTAATTCCAATATTTGTTTACTCAAAAATCTGAATTGGCTTGTCAGGATGGAAAGAGGCAACCTCTGAAGAACACGTGACGTTGGTTCTGTCTCAGGAAACAGACATTTCAGGTAACAACAACACTCACGAATCTTCGAATGGTGTTATAACCGCCGCACGACCAAAGCTCAGGAAGAAACGCGAAAAAGTTAGCAAGGTAAAGTATGTTCCAAAACAGAGGACTCCTTGAGAAATCTAAACAAAAAAAGAACGAGCTCGTCTCTGGACCGGAGTATCATTTTTTAGGTATACCAAAAGTGCAGTATTAGTGAGAGAGACGTATGGTATTTTTTTTCTTTGCTTCTAGAGAGATTTTTCTTGATTTTAAGAGTCAATATTCTTTTTTTGTTTACTTCATTTTCTCGATAGAAAGACATTGAGTTGTTATTTTGTTGACCTTTCTCCATGGTGAGGGTTTAAACTTGAAATTTTGAAATGAAATTGATATTTAGCCAAATCTGAAGTCTACCATACTGTAATGTCATATCAGTACAACATAGATTCCTACAATATATGCATAAGTTGTTACACCCCAATCTCTTACTAAACCACCGAACTGCTTCCAATGTTAGAGGGTTTAGTTCTTTCTGGTAATAAAGAAGATAGAAACCCTTTTTTTCTTTCTTTCTCAGTTAGTCAACTGAATCCTCCAGACCGTAACACCGGAAAGAAACTCCAACTGTTTCCTGGACTGTTGTTATCACCTTCTCGCATGACCTTCTCATTCGACCACCACTCCGTTCTCACCATTTCTTCAGTGTTATCAAACTTGAACTCTTTGCTCGACCCTAGCGAAAACGTTCTTAACTTGTGACTCAGTTCGCTCTCTGTTTCTCCCCACGTTTTGTCACTCCATCTCATTGTAGGCGAAACCGCCTGGTACGTATCCATTTGATCATTTAAACCAACTCGGTTTAGCTTACTTGCAAAACAACGTGCTAAGTCTTCGCCAGTCACCTCAAACGAAACTCTATGACCAACCGTGAGAGCTTCATCGTTCCATGACGACCCGTGATCTGAATATCCAAAAACAGTGCCTTCAAGCGACCCGTGAGCTTCATCGTTTGAGCCGAGTCCGAGTCCTCCGCCACCATCAGGAGTCAGGGCACCAGAACCCAACCTCGAACCTGGACCAGCAGGTGTGATGGATCCAGAACCGAATCTCGACCCCCATTTACGAGCTGTGAAGTGCTCAAACCCCAAGAACTTTGGAGCTTCTCCGACACGAAACTCAATGATGGAGCATTTACCTGGGTAAGGAGAAGAAGTACCTGAACCAGGAGAGATTAGACTACCACCTGGACTTCCTGGATACACTTGATGCGACTGAAACTCGTAGTGCGCAGCTGAAAACTGTTGATCCATTCCCCCGCTGTTTCTCCGAGCTCGTTCCAGAGAAGATGTAAGTAACTGAGCAAATGGCACTTCAGGGGAAGAAGGCGTTGCAGAACTCATTTGACCTGACTCTGGAGGTGGCGTGAACGGCGCAGTGGATGGTCGAGTAGTGTAAGCAGAGTCTACAGGAGGAGTCACGGGTTGAGTTTCGTGAGCGTAAGGTCCAATCTCAAAAGCTGAAGACGGTTCGTTCAGTGAATATGTGTTGACCGGCAAGGAGAGTAGACCATGAGGAGTGTGGGACATAGATGGTGGACCTGACTGAAGAAACGATGCAGGAGATGAAGGAGGAGCCATAAAGGGAAGAAACATAGAAGTTGAGTTGCTCGAAGAGTTTTGGACTGGAGCCACCGGAGCTGATCCGGAGGCAACCGGTTCGGGTACAAGCACGGCGTGGCCTATCCGCTTGTTGTTCTTTTGTGATTTAAAACACCAGTACAAGCTCCAACAGCTTCCCCATTTTTTCTTCTGATGAATTTCAAGAAAAAAAAATACAAGATTTTTGATCAGCTTCGGACAGAACCAAAGTCTATATAACACTTCACTAACACTTCAAACAGACATAAAATGTAATTGAGATCTCCTGTCGGAAAACGTTGGCAAATCAAGACGCAACAATTCTTATTATTTTTTTTCAAAACAATATTCTTATTATTTATGATGACAAGAAGAAGAGGAGGAAACATATGTACACTCCGGAAAAAAGGAGAGCTCGTAGTTACCTGCACCCTCGACGATTGTAGTCTTGACTCGGAGGAGGAGAAGATGGCAGAAGCAGCGGCGCTCACCGTATCAACGTTATTGTTCAAGTTTCTCATATCTTAGACTTGTTTAACATCCAAGATTTGTACAACTCTATCACCACTTTCGATCTCAGTATTAAACGAGGAGGTGGAGATTTTTTTCCCTGGTTAGAATCAAAAGGAACAAATGATCCTAAGTAAAAGAAATGTGAAACCGAAGAAGGATGAGTATAAATAAGCAAACAAGGCTTTGATTCTTATGAACTGGGATGAGTCTTCTCTCTCTCACCGGTCGTTATCTTCCACAGTTTTTCATTCAATTTCCCACGAGATATTGCCATGTCATCCAAATTGACGGTCGGGACCCACGCGCTTCCTTTTTTATTTTATTTCCTTCTTCGAGAAATATTCTCAAATTATTGTATTAAATTAAACTGTGAATTTTTTTTTTTAAAATATACTAAAAAGGGAGAGTAACGCCGCCCCTGTTCTAAAAATTGGTCACTTAGCCGCCTAGGCGACCATCTAGACGCTACACGTCACTTTTTCGCTCTAATCGGTTTAAAAAATTGGATATCCGATTTTTCTGCCTATACTGTCTAAATGACCGTTTAAGCGGCCGCCTAATCTATTTTTTTGTATTTTTATTTTATTTTTAATAATATTTTTTATTTATATATTTTATAAATATCATTTATATTCATAATTTTGATGAAAATTATACTATATTAAGTTTATATATTCTATTTGTGTGTTTTATATAATCTTAAACATGAAAATGTATTAATATTATACACAATTAAAGATTAACATGTTTTATAACATAGTAAACAATCTAAAAATTCTGCTCCGTTTTTTTTTAGGTGCTAGGTCCAATCCGACTGTCCGTCTAGCGCCTAGCGCGTTCTCGAACCGAAGAGGGAATAACGCATAATAGTGAGTCCCCGATGCAGACAAATGGCTTTCTTTATTTGGATCTTTTTAGAAAGGAAACTGAGAGACTAGAAAAAGAACAAAAAAAATTGTGATATAAAAGGATAAACCCTTCGTAATTACAGGGGATACCACTGAGGGTGTCATTATGGTGGGCGTCGCGAAACTCGTGAGTCTGGTCCGCTCTCTGTGTGTCTTTTGTTGGTTCGCGATAATCTCGTGACTGACTTACACAAATTTAGTTTTCTTCCTGCAGGTATAGTATTTATTACCACCAAACAATCATATAGCATATGCAAATATAGTTATTGCTACGGTACCGTTCGTGTATGGAATGAATCTATTAAATGGTTTCCATTTATTTCTTTTGCTATTATCATGTCACTTTTCTCTTTGAGTATAATACATCACTTTCTTATAAGAATATCACTTTTATCTTTTAAAGTTTTAAGTAAGGATATTACACACCTTTTGTTTTTGTATTTGATCCTTTTAATCCCGTGTTATATTATTATGTGACAGATTTTTGGACACCCATTTGCTCGAGTGTCCACACTTCAGGTACGTGCGATATTTACATTTTTCGATTATCTAACCAAGTAAAACTACATCTTGTTTTGTTCAGTTATTATCTGCTTTACTCGTTTATTGTTTTATATCAACTAGTTTGATTTCTTTGTTTTCTTTAATTGCTAGTTTTGGTAGTCTCGCAAATTGAAAACCTAACTTTAAAATCTCACATGCTACCTTAAATCTGCGTTTTAATAGTATCAGGTTAAAAGTTGATCCACAACATATTTGAAATATAAGTCATGTTCAAGCCAGTGTTCTAACTTTCTAATTATATTATATTGATTTTTGCTAGTCAATAAACAATGTTGGATCAGAAACTCATAGGCACTGGAACATAGACATAAACAGGGGCAAATCTAGATAATTTTTTCATTGGGTGCAAAACGTATAAAATGCAAACTGGAGTATTGGACTTGAGATAATAGAGGGTGCACATAAGAGATTTAGCCATTTTATCTATCAAAAGTTATCAATATTGATAATATAATGGGTGCATGTGCCCCCATAGTGGACACTCTAGCTACGGCCCTGGACATAAACATGAAGATGAATGGTTTGGTCAACCGATACAGGCTATTGTTCTTTATTATATAGTATTTCAGTATGTAAACCAGTAACAATCACATAAAAAATTACCAGCTAATTTGTGGCCTGGAATGATAGATAGCATCTGCGTTTGAAAAAGCTGGATCCTTTTCAACGTGAATATCTAAACAAAATTGGTCTTCGAATCGGATCCTGCATGTAAGTTGGTGTGTTTGGCAGATTTGTATTATCTTATGATTTTTTGTCACAATCAATTATGCATTTGTTTACAAAGCGTCCTAATAAAAAAAAATATACGAAGTTAGCTATAAGACAACTTCTCTTGGTCCACATAAAAGAAAGTATTTTACCAAGATTCTTTTAAAAGGAAACGATAATTACTTTGAAGACTTTTGAAGACGATTAAAAAGGATTGTCATGGAGTTTAAAGAGATTCTTTAGAACCAAATCGACTGGTTGTGAACAGCCTTGTAAGCAAAACTAGTTAACAAGTATATTAGTTAATTTATGTAAATAAGTACTCATCTTTCGTAATTGATTTTTTTTCATCTTTTGTAATTGTTATTTGCTTACCAACCTAGAACCAGATGGACATGTTACTAGTCTTAGCCGCCATACTTTAGTTAATGGAAGATCTTCGAAGATGTATGAATTATGATTCAAATGATTTGTGAATGGTTAAACTAGATTTGAGAGGGGTTGATTAGTCGGTGTAAGTAAGAAAGATATAAGAGCATGATTAATGGGGATTTTTATGGTGAGGTTCTTAGCGGAATATAAGAAACCGTCTCTTTATTACTTATTTAAGAGTTGATAGTGAAAAGTTAAGAGACGGGTTTTTATATTCCGCTGAGAACCCCACCCCAAGAACCTCCATTAATTATGTTCTAAGATAAATCTTTGTGGTTATGGGCTAACAAGAGAGCGCACGTTTGCAGAGTGTAATGCCCTTTACCGCTTTACGTGCGTGCGTACAAATGCAACCCTTTACCTTTCTCTCTTGATAAGAAAGTTATTCACTATTTAGAGTATACTATTTTGCAAACAATGATAGAAACTTAGAAAAAATGGCAGTGAATCTTTTTGTGTAAGCAAACAAAATCCATAAAAATGACTTCTCTTTCGAACATTTTCACTATCCTCTCTAGTCATGTAATCAATACATGACAAACAAATCAGTGATACCAGCATATCATGTAACCTGAACGTACACTTGTGATCATATATACAAATGCTCGAAAAATCTGCTTAGCCAGTACCAAGGAGCCAACTAAATAAAGCTTCACTTGTGCACACCTCTGGCTCTAGTTTTTTTTTTTTTTTTTGCTAAACTGTAAATATCATATAAATGATGAAAAGTTTTACAAAGTAGAACCTATTTTCTGCAACATCCCGGCAAAAAGAAATAAAAACAGGATGGAACAAAGTTGAACTGAAATGACAAAATTATTTTAGCCACATAGTCATGAGAGAGCTGAAGCCTTTCCTGGATCTTCTCGCCGAAATGATGTTACGTATGTCCCTGTCAATCCCATGAAACACCACAGACGCAGGCAGAGAGGTTTTATTGTGAACAACATTGTTCCTCTGCTTCCTCTGGCTCTAGTTAATATATTTGAACTATGAAAGTCTAAATACGGAATGGGAAACTCCATAGACACATATATAAAGAAGCATAACTAAAAAACCGCTCCAACCTCTCTCTCTCCCCGTAAACGCTCCAACCTCTCTCTACCAGCGGCACAAGGGTTTGGCTTGCTTTTTCCGGCGGTCGC
This sequence comes from Brassica rapa, assembly GCF_000309985.2. NCBI lineage: Eukaryota > Viridiplantae > Streptophyta > Magnoliopsida > Brassicales > Brassicaceae > Brassica > Brassica rapa. Next base: position 27,276,425 of record NC_024797.2, read on the forward strand.
CGCCTCCGTCGCGGCCGCCGGGATCTCAGTTCTCTTCTCGGTGTTTCCCCTGTTGTCTCCGTCTTCTACGGCTGAGGGAGTGGCTGACTAGCGCTTCAGATCTGGTTTGCTCTGGTACAGATCTACGGTTCGCAACGGCTGAGGCGACTTGAGGACGGTCTCCTCCAGCGTTGTGGTCACCCAAACTCTGACGGAGTAAAGCCGGAAATTTTCCTTTGCGCTTTGTTAGATGCTTCGAGCGTAGAGGCGCGTGCGGCGTCGATAAGCTCCTCGTCGGTCATGTTCGTCCTCCAGCGGTGTCTGGGGGTGAGCTTCTCTGCGTGTCGAGTTGGAGGTCCGGGTTCGCCGGTTCCGGTAAATCTCGGTTTCTCTCTGGTCTGTTTGTTGTGTCGCCTTGTGTTCTCCTTGCTGGCAGCGCGTGGAGGTCTCCGGTGGTGGTGGTTCGGTTCGTCCCGCCGGGTCTTTGTGGCAGCGCGTTGGTGAGTTATCTCTGGTCTGCTTCGGCTACGTCCTTAGCCCCAGGAGCTCCTCACCCTTCAAATCAGAATGGTATCGACGGTTGTGGCCCGCTCCGCCTCTTGCTCTTCTCAAATAATCCATCAGCTTGGGTTCGTCACTTGAGGGCGGTTAACGGCTCAGGTTTGGCTTGTGGTGTATCAGTTAGGCTCCGGGTTCTGAGCGTGGCTTCAGATTTGTTTCCTTCGGAGGGTTGTCCGTGTTCCGATCTGTCATCTATATATGAGTTTACGGTTAGATGGGTGTATACGGTCCCAGTTGATTGCAATGGAGGCGGTAATCTTCAGCGCAAGATACTGAACGACGGCATCGTCGGTTTACGGCTTCTCCTCGTACCGCCGATGGTCTCTATTTTCTGGCTTGCTTTGGGTTCGGGTTCGGATTCTTCCCTCGGGTAAGCTCTGGGTACTTGATGGAAGCTGTAGGAGCCGTTGCAATCAGGGTTTGAGGGCGCCCTTCTCTCGGTAGCTCGCGGCAACCATCGGATTCACCATCTAGTACTTGCGGTTGATTGGTCTGGCATCGTCTCGTTGTTAACCTGCTTTCTCGCTTGAGTTAGTGCCACTTTCGGTTTGTTCCTTTGTTGGTGTATAGTTGTTGTTGTTTCTGATTTCCGCTACTTGTTATCTATGTATCGTCTGTCAAAAATTGAAAATGGTAATAATAATTTAACATTTTTATCAAAAAAAAAAAAAAAAAAAAAAAGAAGCATAACTAAAAATGGTATATATTATTGACAAAATTTTACGTCCAAAGGTCGTCGGTCATCCACCAGCAGTCAGTCACATGGATATCTAGTAGACATTGAACATGATATAAAGTGACATATAAGTGGAATAATCAATGGGAATCTTCATTCACATCCCTAAATAAAAAACATTTCGACCCTATGACCTAGCTATAGCTACTCCATTACATATATGAAAAGAGTTTATATAATTAATTTGAGAATTCGGCCAAAAAAAACCTCAACTTTACACGAATTGCCAAAACAAACATGAACTTTGGGGCTCGCCAAAAAAACACCAAACTTTCATTGACTTTAAAATTAATTAACAATATTTTCGCTGACTTGCCAATTTAGCACGCCGTCAACAAATTTAACAGAAATATTTGACGTCGTTTATTGTTGACGTTAAGTGAAACGACGTCGTTTTCAAATGAGATGAAACGACGTCGTTTTACACGATTTGAAATTAAAAATATGTAAACCCCTGGATTCGAACCCAGGTTGGTTGGTCAAATGGGAAGGTATTTTACCACTGGGCTACTGGCACTTTCAATGTACTTACTAACATGTTTACTTTTATTTGGTACATATTAAATATAAAAAATTCTCTATAAACTTAATAAGATCTTTAAAATTCCAAAAAAATTAAAAAAATAAAGAAGATTTTTATAAAATTAATTTTGAAATTAAAATTGAAAATAAATTTTATTTTTCTTTTTAAAAAATAAAAATTCTTCCAAAATTTTCTAAAAAATTAAAACGAACTTTAAATTCCAAAAAATTGAAAAAAATAAAGAAAATTTTTATAACATAAATTTTGAAATTAAAATTAAAATTAAATTTTATTTTTCTTTAAAAAAATAAAAAAAATACTTTTCTTTAAAAAAAATAAAAAAATCTTCCAAAAATTTCATAAAATTAATTTTGAATTAAAATTAAATATTTGTTTTTCTTTAAAAAATCAAAAAAATTCCAAAATTTTCATTTTTTTTAAAAAAAAATCCAAATTTTTAAAAATTATAATAAAATGCAAAAAATTAAAGTTAGAATTATCAACTTTTTATGTGTGTATAATTAATTTCAACTTTTAGCAAATGTATTAAAAAAATTGAAAATTTTGGAAGATTTGTTATTTTTGAAAAGAAAAAATAAAATTTTATTTTTAATTTTAATTTCAAAATTTATGTTATAAAAAATTTCTTTATTTTTTTCAATTTTTTGGAATTTAAAGTTCGTTTTAATTTTTTAGAAAATTTTGGAAGAATTTTTATTTTTTTAAAAGAAAAATAAAATTTATTTTCAATTTTAATTTCAAAATTAATTTTATAAAAATCTTCTTTATTTTTTTTAATTTTTTTGGAATTTTAAAGATCTTATTAAGTTTATAGATAATTTTTTATATTTAATATGTACCAAATAAAAGTAAACATGTTAGTAAGTACATTGAAAGTGCCAGTAGCCCAGTGGTAAAATACCTTCCCATTTGACCAACCAACCTGGGTTCGACTCCAGGGGTTTACATATTTTTAATTTCAAATCGTGTAAAACGACGTCGTTTCATCTCATTTGAAAACGACGTCGTTTCACTTAACGTCAACAATAAACGACGTCAAATATTTCTGTTAAATTTGTTGACGGCGTGCTAAATTGGTAAGTCAGCGAAAACATTGTTAATTAATTCTAAAGTCAATGAAAGTTTGGTGTTTTTTTGGCGAGCCCCAAAGTTCATGTTTGTTTTGGCAATTCGTGTAAAATTGAGGTTTTTTTTGGCCGAATTCCCTAATTAATTTAGAAGTTGTGGAAAGTTATAATATGATTGGTAGGGAGAGGACTCGAGAAAAAGGGTTGGGGGGCCAGCCAATGGGCCCAATTTCTTCCCCCAACATCCCACATGCACACTTCGTCTCTCCATTCTCTTTCATTCCGTATTTCACAATCTCACTTACTCATTGATTGTAATGTATTAACCTATTACTAATGTTTTAGTAATCCAAGCGGTCGTAGACTCGTAGCTGGGTGGTAAAGAAAAAACTGGGCTAAAGCGTATATCTATCAATTTTTTAAAAAATAAAAAATCTACCAGTTTCATTTAAAACAAAAAAATCTATCAGTTATGTTGGAAACTAAATTATCATTTGTTTGATTATTATCTTATTATTGTATTGATTGATGTCTTATTTTACTATGATCCAATTTAAAACCGAAAACATTTATTTATTTATTGTGTTTTTTTTATTTATCAAATATTAATCTATAGAGTTGGTTCAACATCGGAAGCTGCTTCGTATTAACGCCTAAACTATAAAGATTAAGGCCAAATATAATAAGTATAAACAATGCAGCTTGTAAACCCTATGGGGGAGATGTTTCATACTAAGGCCCAACACAATGAACTTAAGGGAAGGCCCAAACATAGTGTAAGGGTATATGCGTAAATAATAATAATCAAACGCAGCAAGTAAACCCTCTACTAAAACCCTAGACGCACTTGTATAAAAAAAACACCCACATTGCGCTAGGTTAATTGCTTACGACGTCACTAAACTCTCCCTTGAAACTTGTCTCTTCCTTCTCAAGCAAACATGAGATCTCCTCTAACTGGTGGTAAGAACCCTAGTCGCCGCTTCTTTTGACTCCATAGTTTAGTTTTTGTCTCCGTCTTAACAATAGCTAGTTCTCTGTTAGATTTGTCGGAACTCTTTGTGTTTAGCTGAACTGAACATCAAAGTTGGGTATTGAGAATATTGAGTTTCTGCTTTAATGTTGCTTTGTGTTTTAGGACGTGGTGGTGGTGAGTTCAGCGGTGGACGTGGTGGACGGGGAGGTAGCTCTGGAGGTAGAGGAAGAGGTTTTGGAGACCGTGGACGCGGCAGAGGCATGAGAGGAAGAGGTAGAGGAGAGCCTGGTCGCGGAAGAGGAGCACCAGGACGTGGAGGAATGAAGGGAGGCAGCAAAGTGATTGTGGAGCCACACAGACACGCTGGAGTGTTCATTGCAAAGAGTAAAGAAGATGCTCTTGTTACTAAAAACTTGGTTCCTGGTGAAGCTGTTTACAACGAGAAGAGGATCTCTGTTCAGGTATGTTATTAGATGATTGATTGATACTTTCTGTTTGTATGTTTACCTCGATCTTTCTTAATTGGTTTTTGATTGAATCTACAGAATGAGGATGGAACCAAGACTGAGTACAGGGTGTGGAACCCTTTCCGTTCTAAGTTGGCCGCTGCTATTCTCGGTGGTGTTGATAACATTTATATCGTAAGTTGGACTCTTTTGTTAATCTTATGTATGCTGATGTCTGTGGGAAGTGTTCATGTATTGCTTGTTTTATGTTTCAATGTAGAAACCTGGTGCTAAAGTTCTATACCTTGGTGCTGCTTCTGGAACCACAGTCTCCCATGTATCTGATATAGTTGGACCTGTAAGCAAAACTTAGCCTCTATGTTTGTTGATGATTATAAGTCATAAACGTTGTCTTTCTGATATTGTAGGAGGGATGTGTTTACGCGGTTGAGTTTTCTCACAGAAGTGGTAGAGACTTGGTGAACATGGCTAAGAAGAGAACTAATGTTATTCCCATCATTGAAGATGCTAGACACCCTACTAAATACAGAATGCTCGTAGGCATGGTTGATGTTATCTTCGCTGATGTTGCTCAGCCTGATCAGGTTTGCTTTTCTTACACCTTTACACTGGGAATGATCTGATAGTACTGAAGTCAGAGTTGCTTAAAAAACTTTTGCTGTCTAGCATTACATTTTGTATTTGGTGGCAATTAAAACGGTGTTCTAATGATAGCAAATGATGAGCTTTACTTGGATTCCCCTTCAGATCATCATGGGTGATGCAAACTCCAAGTTTCTGATGCTTAAGAACACCTTGTTTCTCTTTTCTTAAATATAGTTTCAGTTTTTGGTTTCTTTTCGGATTTTTATGTCTTGTTCTTAAAAAATGGCAACTGTAGTATATGTTCTGTACATTTTGCATTTACTATTTTTTGGTTTTCAAACTAAATATCTATTTTTGAAAAATACAAATTCAGAATCGGTTTTGGTTTCACTGGTGTAGATAAATCAATAATATTTTAGTCATTCGTTTTTGATTTGATAATTTGATTGGAGCTGATGATGCCATTTAGCATTTCTTGTTCAAAGTTTCTAATGTCATTTTGGTTTCAAGAGTTGCTATTATATTATATTTATATGTAATGATTGTTCTTTATGAAATGTTGTTTGTTCTCTTAAAAACCCTTAAATAGGCTAGGATAGTGGCTTTGAATGCAAATTTCTTCCTCAAAACAGGAGGTCACTTTGTTATCTCAATCAAGGTTAGTAGCATTCCACAAACATTCTTTCATGAAACTTTGAACGTTCATTTGCGGACAAAAGATTAGTAAACATGTTTCTCTCTCGTTTTTGCAGGCTAACTGTATCGACTCAACAGTTCCAGCAGAAGCTGTGTTTCAGAGCGAAGTGAAGAAGCTGCAACAAGAGCAGTTCAAGCCAGCAGAGCAAGTGACTCTTGAGCCATTTGAGCGTGACCATGCTTGCGTCGTTGGTACCTACCGTGCGCCTAAGAAGGTCAAGGCTGCTACTGCTGCTTAGTAGTTCAGAGATTCCTTTTTTTTTTTGGATTTGGTTCACTCCTTTTTTTTGTTCCTCAGATTTTGCTTCTATCTTTCCTCCCTTTAGAATCTCTAAGGTTTTAGGTTTTTTATCCAAGTTTTGAGTATGTATACTTTTTGAATCTTGTTAGGCTTTTTAATCCTGAACTTATTTAATCAGAACTGGATTTTAGAAAAAGTTCTATAAAATTTCCCGACTTGTTTGTTTGAATTATAATCATAAATATAACATGAACCGACTTTCACCCTCGTGGTGATGAATGAATGTCAATGGTGAGGTTAAAAAAAAGAGAAAATATATTCTTGAACCAGGGATTTGCTTCGTCACGGCCATATCCACATACCACCAATACCTGCAACTGTAAGCAACTATGTTTAATGATGATTCACAACTCTTTATTTAGTGAACGAGGACGTTTTACTTGTATTCATGAAATGAGCACACAGAAGGTAGCAGGATAAAAACTATGCTAGCTTTAGTGGTAGTATTAAAACCAGTTTTCATCAAAAAAATGAACATTAATAAAAAAATGAAAATTGTCAGAAGTGGGATTTGAACCCACGCCCTCTTTCGAAGACCAGAACTTGAGTCTGGCGCCTTAGACCACTCGGCCATCCTGACTATTTGTTAGTATATCTATGAAAAATTGTAATATATATACTTATGTAAAATAAAAAATTTCAATACATCTACGAAAAATTATAATATATATACTTATGTAAAATAAAAATTTTCTTAAAGCAATTATATATTGGAAATGTACAAGTCTTGAATTCATAAAAGTTAGTACAGGGTTCTTTGAATTCATAAGTTAGTACTGGGTTGTTTGAATTGTGAAAGTTTAAATAGGTTGGTTGATACATTTAAGTCAGACGAGCAGATGTACCTGACATTTGGTAGGTTTCAGTTGCATTTATCTTTTCTTTTGGAAGAAAATAACAAAAGTACCGTTTGTTACTTCACTGGTCGAGCAGTTTCCTAGAGCCTAATAAAGTTTCTACTGGTGGTACCAAACCAATGAGAGAACACAAACAAAAAAAGCCTTAGAGCTACATATTCATTCATTTTCAAAGCTAAACAAAAGAGAAACCACAAATCATGCAATTAAATCCTTTGTTTCACTCCCTCCCCACTTCTTCATACGTTCCATTGTCTCCTCCACCTGTTCATCACAATTATTTATTAATGAATCTCAATGGACAAGTGTGTATGGATACGGTTTTGTGTCTTAATAAGGTTCTTACCTCTTTATTCCAGTTTGTCTTGTACAGAACAACTATCAGTAACAACGTTTGAAGCGCTGTTCCTGCTATCATTCCACCCCAAAGTCCCTGAAAACATTATTAAAGTATAATCACTATTAATGAACTTGAAAGGTTGCATTACAGTAAATTTTAAGCATGTTTTTACTTACCATCACTCCCAAGTTTGCTTTGTAACCAAGAAGATACCCAAAGGGAAGGCCAAAAATGTAGTAACAACCCAAGTTGATATAAGCCACTAAGCCTTGCCAACCACCTCCAATAGCCACACCTAATGAATTAAGCCAAGAGACTGTTATTATGATGTGATGAAAACCTCTGGTTTGGTTTTTGATGGAAGAAAATATATTATTGTGTTACCGGAAATAACTGGCTGCACGCTGTTGAGAACCATGGTTATACCAAGAAGATAAGCTAGCTTAGACACTGCCCGTTTTAGTACTTCGCTGCTTGTGAAGATGATAGCAAAATGGTCTCTGGCTATGATGATAGCCACCATAAAGACAAGACCAATGAGGAGAGACTGGAACACCGTTACATAGACAGAGTATTTAGCTGCTCGTGGACGGCCTAACCCAAGCTCATTAGAGACACGGACACTAACACAGGTAGACAACACATTAGCTTCATAAGTCTAATATATAGTTGCCTAAACAATGTCGGTACCTTATAGCAGCGTTTATTCCAATGAACAACATAGCCTCCACACCATTAACATTCATGCTGAAATGTCAAAATATTTCAAATATTACGTGATAGTAAAATATGATTAGTATACAAAAGCATTTTTTTGTGAAAGTCACTAACCATATAGAAAGGGAATCAACAGCGATGACAGCGTTGTCAAGACGACCAGTTAGGACAATGATACTCATCATATACCAAAGCTCAAGACAAAGCATAACAGCAGACGCAATAGAGAGCCTTACAAAAGCCCAAATCTCTTTAAAAGCCAACCAAGTCAAGCCAGTCCACCCTTCATTACACCAACCAATCACATAAACAATCTGAGAGATCGCTGTTCCCCAGTTCGTAATACTAAACGCCAAAGCGGCACCGTTTGTTCCCCAACCAAACACAACTATGAACAGCCAGAGCATAGCAACGTGCATGATAAGAGCAACGAAACCAATCCAAGCAATGGCGATGACTTTGCTCTGCGCTTGAAGGAACTTGGAGGTAGGGAAAGTGAAGGCCATCGAGAAGAGCTGAGGGATAGTTAGAAGAGTGAACTCTCCAGCTGCTACAGCTATCTCCTCTGCTTGACCGAGAAGTCTCAAGACCGGTGTGGCGAAGACGTAGATAGGAAGGAGGAAGATGCATGAAACGAATAAGATGATCCATGATCTTTGCATGTAGACGCCTAACATGTTGACTTGACCAGCTCCAAAGGCTTGGCCACAGAGTGTTTCAAGTGCACTTCCCATGCCAAGCTACACCAAAGCAAGTTTCATCAAGATTCAACAAAATATTTGATCATGTCTGTCCTGAAATTTTTATAGATAATTAATTTAATAAAAAAAGTTAATTATTCTTTTTTTAATAAATTTGGAGGTCTATGTAAATTACTTTTGTGTTTCAAAAAGAAATGTAAATGAATTTTATAATGTTAGAGACTATAAGCTAATATTTTATTTGTCTATGCTCATGACCTGAGTTATAAGGAATCTAGAGAGAGAGAGAGTACCAAGAAGCCGAAGGAGAAGGTGCCGATGACGGAGAGAGAGATGGAGACGGCGGAGAGCTCTATCTCGCCGATGTGACCGACGAAGATGTTGGTGAAGGAGGTAACACCGTACTGGCAGATGATGTTAAAACCTATCGGAGCAGCGATCTTCCACAACTTGGCCGACTCCATAGAAAAGACTCGCTTCACGTCGCTCAACGTCCTCGCGGGCGAGTAATCTTCATCTACCGTATCGCCACCACCGTGCTCAAGAAGCGGCGTCGTCGGTTCCATCTCCTCCTCTGAGTCACAAACGTTAAACCTACGCTTGCTCACTCACTAGCCTCTCTTTTAAGTCTTTTATCTCTTTTTGAGTCAATGTCTGTTGCGAATTAATAGGTTTGGTTTTATATAACAAAGACGTTGGATCACACACTTCTCTCCACCCTTCGTTTTTGCATACTAATCTTATTTTATTATCATGTAAATAAGTATATATAAATATATATATATATATATATTAATTGTTTTCACAACTAGTCAACTATATATGACAGTTTGCGGAAAATATCATTTTTTGCCAATAAAAAAATTGAAGATTTGAAATGTAATGTTTTGAATACATTGGTTGCATGGTAGCCTTTAAATTTGATATTATGCCAAAAAGGAAGTTAATATTCTCGGAATAACTTGATTTATTACCTATTACTATAGTCTAAAAATAGGATAAAACCATATTTATCCATAGTTATAGAGCATAAATCTTTTTTTTAATAGTATGTTTAGAGTTTGGGAAGAATGATAATAGTTAATGGAAAAGAGAGAGAAAAAGAAAGAAAGTGTTGGAGAAACTTTCTTCGAAATGGGATTTGGTAGGTAAGGCTAACCGGTGGCGACGTTTGGCGTATGAATCAAAGATTCATAAAAGAAGCAACCAAATAAACGTTACGTTGAGATGAGAGAGACATGTTGGCGTCGTACCTCCCTTTAATGCCTCTTTCCCGGCAAACGACAGAAAGCATTTACTAGGGAGAGAGGGAGAGAAAAGTTTGGTAGTATAGAAGAAGAATCACATGAAGGTTATTAATAATACATTTACTACTCATTGGTTAGTGATAGTATTTAGCAAGTTGTTGTAACGTCCCGGCCTCGACAGACTCCCATGTTTGTTCACTGGGCATGTGCGTTTAACTTTGTGAAACGGTAGGTATTAGGCATAGGCATAACAACCGAAAACCAAACCGGAACCGAACCGGAAAACCGAATCCGAAACCAAACTAAAGTTCAAAGATAACCGAACGGTTCCTACATTTCTATAACAGAAAAAACCGAAACCGAATCGGAACCGAACCGAGAACCGAATGAGTACCCGAATATCTGAAATAAAATTTATATACCTAAAACTATTAATTATATTTAGTATTAAAAATACTAAATATTCAAAACTCACTACTTATATACCGAACTATCCAAAAAAAATCGAAATACTCGAATATTTTTTTTATCTAGAGTATTTTAAATTATCCAAATTATCCTAAAGAACCGAATTACCCAAATAGTTTTTATCCAAAATATTAAAATTTATCTGAATTACCCTATTTATATCCAAAATATCCCCAATAAATTGTTTTTACCCCGAATCATCTAAAATTAACCGAAAAACCAGAACCGAACCATAACTAAACTGAAACCACAAATTTATTGGATATTAGTCGGTTCTTATAATTGTTATCTAAACCGACCCAAAACCGAAAAGAACCGTACCGGACCCGAACCCGAACCGAATTTCATAGATAACCGAATGGTTCCTATATCTCTATAACCAAAAAATTGCAAACCGAAAGAACCAAACCGGAACCGAACCAAAAACCGAAAGAACCAAACCGGAGCCAAACCGAAAACCGAACGCCAGTAGGTATGTTGTTATTTTTTTAAAGGTTCAGAAAAGTCTTATTTTCATGTACATCATCTTATACTTGAAATCATCATGTGAAATTTCTATATGATGTTACAGTTGTCCATTCAATTTTAACTTCCAAAAGGTTAAAGCCATAGCTCCACTTTAACAGTTGTCCATTCATACTTACAATTATTGTAAACATTTTCATGTACATCATCTTATACTTGAAATCTGATGTTACAGTTGTCCATTCAATTTTAACTTCCAAAAGGTTAAAGACATAGCTCCACTTTCATGCTGTTAGCATATATATAAGGTAGGAAAGTTGCTTAATCCTTCTAGAAGCCAAAGAAGTGGGTTACGTAACGTATGGGTCGTCGGATGCATTGATCAATAACATTGGAAGAAGAGTCCGAGAATGAAACACCTTTTTTCTTCCTTTGGGGTGTTTCTACGGAAACTACTACTATGGTCCCATGGTCCAGCTTTCTTGTTTTGGTCTTCGTCGTCCCTACTGTGTTTAATTCATAATTTAAAAACCTTTTGTCACCAACCCAAACACACAGTACATCATCATCATCTTTAACTTGTGAACCGAGCCCATCCAGTTCACCAAAGGCCAATCCTGGCCAGGATGAAGATGCAAATCCTGCAAATCTCCAATCAGCAAAAACAAAGCCGTGACTCTGAGGCTTTAATCTTTCAGTAAGATCCATACCAAGGCAAGCAACCATAATACATTCATATGGTTAAATATATATTCACCGGTCCAAAAGTTAATCATCTCTCCATTACTGTGTCACACCACTGGAACCCATCTCTCTTTTTTTCATCAGAAGGTGTGATTTTGTTGAGAAGTAACCAAGCAAGTCTTGGCATTTGGTTTGCATACAGTTAAAAAGTTTTTTTTTGTGATAAATAAAATATAGCTGCAATTCAGATAAGAAGAGTTTTAAACATGTAAATGAATACAACTCGCAATGAAAACATAGTGTAAGCAACAGAGTAATCTCACATCAAAGCAACCAAAACGGCTATACAAATAAACAACACAGTAACTTATATCATAACACATTCATGATTCTTTTAGCAAACCAAATCTGGAATCATGGTATTCATCATCCCCGGAACATCCCATTCAACACAAAGGCGTTCTCGTCACTGTTTTCAGATATATGTAGCGACGAGACAGCCTGAGCAGCGATCAAATCAGCTGATATTCCCATGCTGTCATCCCAAACATCACCAGCAAATGGCGACCAGTTACTGTCTCCTAATCCACAACCGTTTGACACAAACCCAATCCCTTGAACCGCATAGCTTTCACCTCTAAACATATCCATCTTGAAACCCTTTTCTTCACCAAGCATGACTGGAGATGAATCATCATCGTCAGAGTCTTCTCCCAGTAAGACGTGAAGAGCAACAGCTTCTGCAACAGCAGCACCTTCTTCATCTAACCTCTGTTGTTCTTCAAGTTTCTTCTGCTTCTTCTTCTCAAGCTCAGCCCTGATGGCTGCAGAAGTAGCAAGAGCTTTCTCAAGACGTCTCTTCTTCTTCTCAGCTTGTTTGACGCGGTCAGACTCATCTTTACCATGTGCCTTCTTCTTCTTCTTCACTTTCCTAGCTACTGGCTGAAATTGCTTGCACACCACGTGATCCATGCTTGCTTGCTTATACTATTATCTATAACTCTTAACTAAATAAACTCGTAGTAGAAGGATGTCAAGAACTACTACAACCACTCTGGTATATAGGAATACCTCATGGTTCGGACAATACAATCCCAAAAAGAAACAAGTGGAGACAGCTGAAGAGAGACGTTGTAAGAATTAACATTTGGAATCACTCGTCCTCCTCTCCCATACCCCTTAGACTCGCCCATTTTCTGCATTTGGCAATTAATTAATTATTACTTGATTAGTTTTAAAGCTGCAAAGGAGAAACACAGAGAAACTAAAGGAGAATCACAGTTTTACTATGCCGAACACACCACAGCATTTATTAGAAGCTAAGGGCATCATTATTGGTGTCCCTTAAGTTAAGTTGGGTTCTTAAGCGTAGGGTTTCTTAATTTTTAATTAAAAAAACTAAAGAACGACCCTTAAATAAGAGATTTGAGAAATCCCTTAGCATTTTTAGTTAAAAGTTAAGGGACCCTACGCTTAAGGACCTCAACCTAAGGGACACCAATAATGTTGCTCTAACAGTTGTAGAAACCAATGTTGTATTCAAGATACCAAATCTTAAAGGAAGTAAAATAAAGTCAACGGCTATATAGATTTCAAGACAAGTCAACGATAACACAAGATATAGGAGATACATCACATTCTCTAAAGCCTGATCATTTTTTGATGAATATTGAATCCCTTAATTGCCACCAAACTTCAACAACTCATATAAACATACAGCGAGAATGCCACAGAGAGAAAATAATCAAATTAAACCTCAAAACTTCAAGAAAAATCTCAAAGATTGAAAGCAATCAAACGAAAGAAAGTAAGATCTGACTCAGAAACTCAAGTTGGATCAGAATTCAATCGCACGATTAAGTCAATTCGATTGAAAAAGATATAAGGAAATTGAAGATGATACAAGTTTCGATCCAAACCTCTACACGTTGGCATAGAAGCGGCAACCTCAAAAGAATCCTTCTCAAGATGATCGAAAATACAGAGAGAGATGCTTGTTATCTGGATGAAGAGAAGAAAGTAATGACTGATGAGCTAGAGAAGAGGAAAGAGACAGAACAGAGCCGTGAGATGATCAACAAAGAACACAAAAGACCGTCTTCTAATCATCCAATCATATTAAGCCATGTGGCGAGTTATGTCTAGATGGTCTACTACAGTTTCCAATATTGACTTGACCGTGTGTCAGATTGTTTCCTCGTAATAGATCTGCTAACAGCCGTTAGATTTGATATTTTGTTTCGTTCCTACGGTTGAGATTTATTAATATTACACTAGACCAAAACCAAATTGGGGGCAATTTTACACCTAAATTTTTAAGAGTCAATTTTTAATCAACTTGACAATTAACTACCATGATGTTTTTACATTCTTAAATCTGCAGGAGGATCAGCAAGTTTTGCATAAGCATTAGTTTCAGTCTTGTAGCTTACTTGACAAACTCTGCACCACTACACTAAGATTTGGTAGGGCTGGACATGATTACTTGGTATTTGGCTTGTTATTTGATTCGTATCCGTCTTGAAAAATCAAGAACTTGAGGTTGTCAAATAACAAGTCAACAAAATTTATTATCTGCAAGTTAGAATCAAGTATCATTATTTCTCTTTATATTTGTTTTGGGAGTTGTCTTATTACCTGTTATTCGTTACCTATTTTTTAAAAATACTTGTTATTTGCTAGAAAGTACTTGTTACTCGTGAAAAATATTTGTTTCATATATATTTTCTAACAAGTCAAATATATACCAAATACAAATACTACTACTTAAATAAGTCAAGCCAAATAGTGACAAGTACTTGTCTTGTGTCGATCCCTGATTTGATTTGGTTTCTACTCAAGTCTCGTTTAAACGACTAACACGAGCCGTTCACAACAACTCTTAAAAAATCAGCTCTCATGGATTATTTGGAGGGTTATCCCTCTTTATTCGTTTTTCGTAAGGTTTTTTACCCTCAGGACTATTTCAAACTTGAAAGTGAAAAACTTAGAAGCTTGGAATCAGGATTGAGTTTCTAAAATGAACACTAGCTAGATTGCCTTAGTTAAGACAATTGAGAGGAAAACAAGCACATCATGTATAGTTTTTGTTACCATTGTCCCATGTCTTTTACCGTAGATATGATATACAGGTGAACAGCCCGAGCTTATGGAAGCAGCATTGCCATTGAATAAGGTTTTCTGATCGACAAAGTGAACTAATATATATAATACATGTGCATGTTAGAAAATGCTTATCCTTTTTTTACTTGAATGATGGATCCAAACGTGAGCTGTCTTGCCTATCGGCACAATTGAAAACTTGAAGATCTTGAGATTCATTGATGTTGAATTCGAAACGTATCCTTTCCTTGAAGCTTTTTGCCAGAACAAGATCATTAGATCATCTTGAAAGCATTCCTTAAATACTGCATTAGCTTTTCATAAGAAACATGATCTTCACTTATGCTTCATCTGCCAACAAAGTTGATAGCAAGAAGTTTCATAAAGTATGGTTAGTATATATTGATTCGACCAATGATTTCATCCGTTTTTTTTTTTGGGGGGGGGGGGGGTGTTTGTTGGATTAAACCTGTTTTGCATAAGTAACTTTCACTCAGACTGAACATTTTTATGCGTAAGAATTATTATATTATTTTTTGATTGATTTTCAGCTAACTTAAGTGTCACTAAGACCATCTTTATCGCAAGTTCTTAGTAGAGGTTTTAAACAAAAGTAGGCATTTAATTAAATCAAAATAAATGAAAATTAAAGTAACCGATCCTTAATACAGAGTTTTGACAACCGACTATAGAGAGATTTCTTAATACACGTGTCACCAGGCTGTTATTTAGGAACTTTTTTATTTTCTCTTCTTTCTCTTCTTTCTCTCCTCTTCTCTCGTGTTCGTCGACTCAAAGAAAAACGACAGAGATGCCCGCTTGATCGCCGGCGTTCTGTTTCTCTCCGGCCGCCGAGTCTTTCACCTTTTTTTACTAGTAAGATTTTCGTTCTCTTATCGATGTCTTTGTTTATTATTATTATTTTTAATCGTTAGTTGAATCTGTTTGCAAATCTTCGTTGATGTGATTAAATTGGCTTAGATTAACCTTTTGTATGTGTTTGATTGTTGATTGTTCGATATGTATCTACTGGAGATTGAAACATAGGCTCAGTCTCGTGGGTACAGTAGCTTTCGATCTGGCTTTAACCGCCGCTGCAGCCTTCGCCGCCGATGATCATCTTCGTGAAAACGTCCCCGTCATGGTGGTCGAGACTGTTTTCCCTGGAGGATCCGACCCGAAGGCTACTGTCTCAACCCGATTGGCTTGGTCTTGTTTTCTAAGCAGGTAACATGACACAAGACGAGGCATGAAGTTGGTTGCTGTTTCTAAAAAAACACGAGGCATGAAGTTGGTAGAAAGTTACTTGGGAGTGGAAGGATCACGGACTTGTGTCTTGTGGTGATTGTGTCTTGTGGTGATTGTGTAATGTGTTTTAAGAAACCTTATCTTTGTTCTATCTACTTCCTCTTAAGTGCTATCAACGCTCTCGAGAGTTAATTGTTATTACCGTGTGTTGTGCAGATCATTACAATCATCCAAGCAGCAGCTGGTGCTGGCCGTACAATGCTGATAAGTGATAGTGGAAACGTTTACTCGTGTGGGAAAGATTCGTTCGGTGAAGCTGAATACGGAGGGCAAGGGTCTAATGTTCCTGGTGTTGATTTTGTTCTGTTTTCTCATTGTTTCAAATGTTCATGTTGATCTTGTTCATGCTAAAATGTTTAAATTTATCTTGTAATGCAGGTCTTGTTGTCTAGTTCGTATGTCAGGATCACTCACTCTATCTTCAAAGAACGTCAAGAATGGCTCGGGAAAGGTGTGTGTGTGTGTTGGAGTGTGTGTTGGAGTGTCACGAGATATGTGTGTCTGTTGTAGTTGTTGTCTTGTGGCACAAACAGTTTATAAATCACAAGAGAAGTGTTGTTGTTGTTGTCTTGTGTCGCGGGTGATTTATAAATCACAAGAGAAGTTGTAGTTGTTCTCTTGTGTCACAGACACTTTATAAATCACAAACACACTTGATTCTCTTTATAAATCACAATCAATTCTTCTCCTTCTCTTCACATTCTTCTCTTCATTTTTTTGCTCACATTCTTCTCTCAAATATGATGGGTGTTCAAATTACAATTCGTAATAGACAAATGCATCACCAACTCAAAACTGATTTGGTTGAACATTTATGAAGTAAATTTGTATGTGATGAAAACAACAACTGAGTTCGAGATGTTTATTTCAAATTATTTTCGTTTATTGTACTAATTTTTATTTTTATGTTTTCTTTTAAATCTATGTTTTAAATGTTATCTTTTAATATGTTTTATTTAATAAATAAATTTTATCTTAAAATTTTTTTTTTTTAAGAATCTCTAATTAAGAAACTCCCATTGGACCACTCAAAATAAGAGTTTCTTAACTAGAGTTCTTAATCCCACTAAAGTACATTTATATAACTAAATTATCATTAAGAAACCCATTTAAGAGTCATGGGATAATCATGCTCTAAGACACGTAGCAAAGTTGGACACCTTAATGAGATTGTTGTGGATTGGAAAATGGACACTGCAAAACGCGTTTTACTCATTTGGTTACGTTTAAAAATTATATATAGTCACTTTGGTCGGTCGAAACAAGGCTTACCATTCGTCCACGAATGAATCTTAAACTTTACAACAGCAAAAAAGAAATATAAAACACTAGACTTTCTAACAAAATGTGTAGTATTTAGGATTGATTATTGATTTGTGCGTTATTGGTTATATTGGAGCTACTTGGTCAAAAGCTGTACCGAACTTCCTATTTGTGTAAAAAGAAGCTATCATCGAATTTTTATATCGCACGTTTTATGTCATAATCTAATTATGCGTCCACGCCACCTCATCCTCATCCTCTGTCACTTTTCACCATCAAATAATTTGGTCTCCCTCTTATCTCTTGGGATTTAATTGGGTAGTGTCGTGGGAGTGTACATAATAAACTTACACTTACAATCGATGAGCATGATGAGATAATACTGTGATGTACCCACTGGTGAAATTAAAGTGAGTTAGTTCTAATAGAACAGACTAAGCACGTAACACGTATCCATAACTTTTTCTTTAAAGAATTATTCCCTTTTTATGATCTCACCCGCCAAGTAATAAACTGATACCATAGCACTAATATATCTTTGACTGTATAGTGGTTACGACTTCTAGACTGTACGTGTCTTCTTTACTCGTCTTCTACAGTATATTCGTATGTTGTACTCACTCGCAAAAGCTTCAGTGTTTGAAGTGTAAGAACATTTGCTCCAGTTCCACTAATGATCATTAATTATATACTACTTCGTTTTGCATAGTATTAATTAGTGAGCGTTTAGGGGTCTCCTTATTCATCTTCTATCTTTGATGTTGTTAAAGAAAAAAAGATGAGAGTGATTGCATGCAGCAATTGATTTCAACCTTTTCTTTTATTTTGAACATTAATGAATCATGACGTTACACGCAACGTTCGATGGCGCCATCTTCCACGAGATCGCGCGAAGAAGCGGGCCATACTATGAACGTAAGCTTAAATAAACTTGCGTGACGAAGAAACATCCAGAAACATCAATTTGGGTAGATGCATGAATATTATTAACTTGTTGGTTGCAAACGTGCATGCATAAGCAAAAGATCTTCTAGTGCAAGTCATAATATGTTTCAATTTATTCCAGATAAGTATAAGATCTATAATGTCTCGCCTTGTTCATATTCACTGAATAAGATATGTCTAATAAATAGTCAGTCGAATTGGTATGTTTATATTTATTTACTTTTAGCTAAGATGATTAATGGTGTGTTTATGTAGTATTAGCCTAATTTTCTACTTTTATAATTAAAAATCAAAATCGGCATATATGATTTATCAACAAAGACCGTATTTCAGATCATGACAAAAGACCATAAAAGAAAAAGAGAAGTAAAATTTGTTTTTAATTAAGTAATCAAGAGCTCGAACTCTTTTTGTATAATTTGATTCTCCGACTAATCTCCTTGTCTAACTCTTCATCTCCTCCAACTTCTTCCAATTCCTAGAATCACCAGTTCATTTGTCAAAATTAAACTATTAAAGACCAACATAAATTAGAAGATTGAGAATCTAAAGCAGATCCAAAAACTCACCTTTGGTCCAAGAAACAGTCCATATGGCACACCATCGAACTTGTCAGTGTGATGTAGCTGAAACACCATCATGAACGAGCGTATGAAATTTCTAAATCAATAACTAGGAACGCCGAAAACATTGTTTTATATTTTTAACGCCAGACAATTATACAACAAAGCGCATGGATAAAAAGTTAAAAACCAATAGAATCCAATAAAATACTATTCATTCAGGAGACTTCAACGAAATGCGTTTCTATTTTGGGAAAGGAACTGTTTATACTTTTGTCGTTGACCGATCAAGTCAATGAGTTATATACCTGGTGAGCGGCAGCGACCTTCCGGAGATAAGGGACATCAGCGATGGGACCTACAGGGAAACGCTTGTGCACCAAACCATCGTGGACAAACATATAGGCGATCCCAAACACCGTTATTCCTAGTCCCTGTTGCAAGGAGAGAAACAACTTAGAGCAAAAACGCAGACGCGAACGCAACATAACGGCGTTTTTAGCGGAAAACAAAAGACAGAGTAAGCCACCACTAGTCTCATGGGGTATTAATGAAAGCCAACGAGCCTATTTTGTCATCACATGAACCGAAGATCCCAATGTCTTTAGTAAAATAAAATACATATAATTTAGAGACAGAAAATCTTGCAAGAGAGATACGTTTCTTTAAGCCTAATGTCCACAGAGAATAAAATACTAATTGTTTTGACCTTTAGTACTAATAAAAAGGCACCGAAATGTGCTAACTGTTGTTTAATTTTGTATTAAAATAGCCTAATCACTTAGTTAAAGATTTAAAATCCTTTTAGCATAGTTGTTTGTGAGAGTATATAGACAAATGAGTTTGCGTGTATAGAGAGAGAGAGATGACATACGGCGCCAAAGCAAAGACCAGGGACGAGTCCTTTATTGAAGAAACCATAAGAAAGGAGACCAATCGCAGGAACAGCGTTTATAATTGCAAACACATCGTTCAGCTCAAAGGGACCTTCTCTTGGTTTGTGATGTGACTGCTCCCAAAAAAAAGAGGAGAAAAATCAAATTAAGTAGCTAGAGATTGAATTACTCAGTCAGGATGAGAACTGAAGGTAACCAACCTCATGCATATTCCAAAGAGAAGCGTGCCAGAGAGCTCTATGAGCCCATCTTGCCCAAAACTCCATGCCCACCTGATAGACAAATATTCATTGAATTCAGACAAACTATGTGTGTGTTTAAAGAAGATTGTTTGAGAACTTACAGCAGCACCAACAGAGAGTGCAAATGTACCAAACATCTCTGACATTGGGATCACACCTCCCTGATTCATTTTTTATAACCAAAACAAAAAGAAACAATTATGAAACTTTTTCAAATTGAATTGAGTTTTTTGTTATATTTTTTTTGGTTATTACCTCCATTTGCCAAGAGAATCTGTAGTAAACGGCCATAACGGCCATGGAAGTGATACCAAAGCTCGACATCACAGCTGCTATTAGATAAGTGAACCTCTCGGACTTCTTCCTCTCCAACTTCTCAGCCAAACGCAAAGCCAAGAGCTCGGGATCTATGACGTTGGTTCTCTCAGGTCTTTCATCGTTGTCGACGGGAGAGCTCTGCCTCTGCTCCTCGACGACGTAGCAGACCGAGAAGCCTCTGAACCGGAGAGATGAAGGGAGTCCGGTTAAGGATCTTGGGTGGTGTAAGCGGACACTTGAGGAGGATGAGAAAGAGCGGTGGAGAGGGTTGAATGTTACGGTGGTTGAGAGACCTGCCGCCATGGTGAAGAAGGAGCTCCGAGAGTACCTGGTGATTGACTGGTGGTTCACCTTTTATGCGAGAGAGAGAAAGAGATGTGGTTGTTAAATGCAATGAGGAGGCCTAGGATTCATTTTGTTTTGGGTCTTTTATTATTAAAAAGAAAAAACAAAAAGACACTTTGAAAATTAAATAAAATACAAGTGAAGGACGGTTTAGTTTCGTGTAATGAAATTTCCCCCTTCAAGTCTTTTGTCCTCCACTAATCTTACCCCACCCTTCTTCTACTTTATCTTATTTAAAATCACCAATATTAATTTACACACGATTTTAGTGAAAATTTTTTATATAATTAGGAAATATAAAGAATAAACGTAAATGAAATCTTGTAAATTTTAACAGTCTTGAAGTCAATTTAATTGTACAAATATTCTTGTTTTAATTGTTAATGAAAAAGATTATGTTTCTATGTGTACGTAAATGTAGTGAAATCCGTGGTAAGTTAAGTATAAAAGATGGGAAGGATTCAGGAAAGACAAAAACACAAAGGAAAGCAACAAGTTACTTACAAGTTACATCCATTTAATATGAGGCTGATGCTTAGATAGTGTTGGGCATATGGGTCTTCTTTACGTGTCATTTTTCCATTGGTTCACAGAATTCCTCGTAGTATCTTTGTCTTTCTGATATATTTATTTATTTCATTTTTTTGGACCACTCCAAATGCAACTTGGGCCATGGACCTCAAGGTTACACTACACCTCCTATTGTTAGGAATACAAGTACAACCTAACCATAAGCATTATATGTATCTTCATTTCATACCAAGCATTGTTTCGTGTCTGTTTCTCGCTCTATTCTAATGCCTGTTTTAGCTTGATTTAGTAAAATCTTCATACATAGTTTCCCCCTTACTGCATAACCCGAGACTCAAAATGTCATACGACTATAAAGAGATTTATTACCAAAGAGGCGTTGCTTGTCGCTGTCCCATGCAATGGTATTCAACAGATCAATACTTATAGTTCCGAACAAGATTGAGTTAAGTGTAAAAAGCGTTAGTAAGGATCATTTCAAACAGTGTATCATCTCCCGCATAAACAAGTCCCTGAGTAAACGCGTCAGGGTCATGAGGAAACTCAGCAACAACCTATGGTTCTGTCATCACTATTGTGAATCTAAATTGAATTATAAGAACTTTTATGGAACAAGCTCCTCCCAGTTGTAACCCGCACTCACGTAACAAGGTACATATTGAAAGCATTACCATACCTCTTCATAAACAAGATAAGAGTTCCAGTAAGTTTAAACTTGGGACTCGAAAAAAAACAAAGTACTGATTTAAGAATCAAAAAACAAAGTCAAGAAGTGTGCTCAAAATAGATATATCAGACTACGACGGTACACGGTAACAAAACTTCCTGTCGCGACATAACCGAACCGTTGAGGACTTAACCGCCGCCCATGGGTCTCTTACCCCTCGGTTTTTTCTGGCCTGACTTATTACCAGGGGCACTCTTCTTCCCCTTCCTACCAGGCTTGCCTCCTCCACGTTGCCTAGCGTCACTCTTCATCCTCCTATCCACTCTCTTCTGTCCTTTCCCAACCTTAACCCCAACTCCTTTCTTTGACACAACAAGTTCCTTCTTAGGCTTCCTCGGCTCCGCTGCCTTCTTGTACAGCTTGTCTATCATCTTGTCCTTTGAACGGTCTGATATATCAGTTGTGTCGGATATTACGTTTGCCTTCTTCCTCACCTTCTCCAATCTTTTCGCCGCGGCTCTCTTCTTCCTTGCCTTGGCCTCTGCCACCTTTTTGGCTGGACGAGCGTTGATTTCTCTGAACTGAGCCTTCATTGCGTTGATTTCTTCTTTCGTGACGGGTTTCATCGGTTGCCTATGCTGCTTCTCGTCATCCAAAAACCATTTGGGTAAAAAACCTTCGTCACCATACATGTACTTGTTATAAGCATCGTCGAGCATCTCTTCTCTCTGCTTCTTCCTCAGCATTTTCTTAGCGCAGGCCAAAATCTCGGCTTTTGTATGAACGTTGTCGTCATCTGAGGATGAATCAGAGTCCGAATCTGTGACTGGCGCAGGGACGATCTCGAAATCGTCTTCCTTCTTAGAGCTAGCGAGTGAAGCATGATCAGACAACTTGCTTGCTTTCGCCTTCTTCCTCTTCTCGGCTTTAGATAAGTTCTTCTTAGTTGGCATGTCGTCGTCACTGTCATCTTTTCCCAAGTCTCCTTCTTCAACCGCTTCTGCAAATATATCCTGACTGAACCACTGGTTGGATATTTCCTCTTTTGTTTGGGTCTCTCCATCATCAAGTGGCACCATAAGAGGGTTCGCCTCATCCATCTCTACATTCATATCTGAATCGTAATCTAGTTTCATTTCTTCATCTCCATCACCCTCCTGCAGATCCAAGCAAAAAAATGTGTCAATCAAAACAAATCTGTAGCATCCATGAAAATGAGGGGTAAGCAATGATATTTAGTTACCTCCAGCTTTTCAGCGTGTGCCTGTCTAGCACGCTTCCTTTGCTTTGCGCTTCCTTCTTTCTTCTCCATGTACCGGTCATATGCCTCATCAAAAGCCTCTTCCATTATTTCAGTGTATCTGCAATGTCAAAAAGACTATAAGATGAGATAGCTGCACAACACAAACTTGAGCAAGATATGGCAATCTCGAAACACATTCTATAATCAACACATAAGGATGGGGTCAGAAGCCTGACCTCTGACGTTCTTCATCAGAATCTAGGCCACTGTCCTCGAAGTCATCTGAGTCGACAACAACACGGTTTTCGTTCTCAATGTCATTGGTGTTGACATTATCATCTTCATCATTGTCAACTGCCATAAGATCTTTCTTTCCCTGCAAAGGATAAATAAATTAATATTTCTACGTATTTACAAGCTAATTCGGAGTAGAATCATATGTTAACACAACTGAATCATATCAAAACAAGCTTCCTTTTGATGGCAGTTAGTCATACAAAACAAATTTAACGTAGAGTCTGGATAAAAAACTGGAGTACCTTGATAGCCGCAAGAGAGAACAAATCATGGTCCACGTAACCATCTTCAAGTGCATCTATCTGTAGATTAGTCGCCTTCCGTGTCTTATCCTGGCAAATTATATCGAATTTAGCAAAGGAAGTAAAAGGTCAAAATGATCTAACACTAAGACCACTGATAACAGTATAAAAAGTGCTCTTAGTTCCTAGAAATCAGTGGTAAAGCAACTGATTATAAATTATACAATTGGCGACAACACGATTATCCACTTTATACCAACGGAAATGGCAAATAGGAATGTAACAAAAAAAAACTGAGCCTAACCTTAGCTCGTCGTTTTGCAAGAAGCTTCTTTGCTTGTTTCTTCTTGCGATCTACTGCGTTTGTCAGCTCTTCTAATTCATTGAGTAATTTATCATCCTCATTTTCCTCTTCCTTCTCCACATCAGGCTCCTTTTTAGCTACTTCCTTTTTCTCAGGAGTCAGAGCTTTCCTGATTTGCATTCGCCATCTACAACAAAAAAAAAAGGAGTTACATATCTGCTACAAAGCTAATCCAATTTCCTAACGTATTGATGGTTGACATAAAATGGTAAGAGAGTCATAACAAAACCATATTTTCCCTCACGACAGTCCTAAGACCATCGGACACCAGATATAGCCTATTTTACGCACAATGTTTTATCTGGTTGAGTATGTAAGGTATTATTCAGACTAGTAACACAGTTCTTACTTTAAGATGTGCTTAAAGTCATTCTTCCCCAAAACCGGAAGATCATCGCAAAGAATTTTAATCTGCAACCAAAAAAAAAAAGTTACCAGCAGGTTTATGGAAATAATCATGGCTTAGTTAAAATAAAGGCAAATTAGAGAGCAGTACCTCCTCTGAAGTCAACTCGTGTTCCTTTAAAGGACGAGAGGCTTCATCGTCAAAGGATATAGAAGTAACCGTGCCAAGAATCTCAAGAGGATTCTCAGACCAGATGAAATCAGAAGCAGATGAAACTCTCCACAAAATGGACTCTCCATCCTCATACCTAAACATAATCCTCAGTTACTAAAACTTCATATAAACAAAACAAAAACAAGATAGTTGACATTGCATACCCATCACGGTTTCTCTTCTGCTTCGATGTTGCAAGAACATCCACAACCTGCAAAATACAACATGTAATACTTACTCACAAATCTTAACTACATAAAAAAAAAAGCCAAACACTAAACAAAAATAGAACAAACCTTTCTTGTAGGTTCAGCTGCCTCCTTAAAGAGATGTCTGAAATCAAGAAGACGAGGATCAATCTTTCCAGGAGCTTTGTACTTCAACCCCAAAAGATACGTCTCAGCAGACGCTGAACGACTAGCCGCCGGCTTATACACTTCAACCTTCTCAAACAGCTGCACCAAACCAAAGACCCACCAGTAAGAAACAAGAACCTCTCATCACATTACATTCAACAAGTAAAACAAATACCTTCCCAAGACAGAACAGTACAGAGTTGTAATCTCTAGACCTGAAAACCTAAACACAGAGAAAAAAAAACAATTGTCAAAACATAATCAAATAAAGAAAACGAATCAAATTCCAAAAGCTCAAAGGTGAGACCTTTGTGACGAAATTGCCATTAGGAGCCAAAAACTCAGTGGCCAATTTAACGGAATCAATAACCAAAGCGTTCTGAGTCATGGCCTCCTGAGCCCAGGCACCACCGATGTTGGGAGACCCATCGTGAACAACGAGATCGAAAGCCTTGACGCCGTGCTTGTCAAGCACCTGCCTGATCTTGGACCTGCACTCGGGCCTCGTGATGTCCTGCTGGATGGCGACGCAGCCGCCGATGGTCTTGATGGGGACGAGATCGATCCCGAGGACGAGGCTGCCGACGGGGACCTTCTGGACAACGACTTGCATCCAACCACCGGGGGCGGCGCAGAGATCGAGGACGGCTCGGGATTTGTGGAGGAAGGAGAACTTTTCGTCGAGCTGGAGGAGCTTGTAGGAGGCTCGGGAGCGGAAGCCGCGCTCCTTCGCGAGCTTGTAGTACTTATCCAAACGTTGACTCCCTTTCAGCTTACTCTTACCCATTGCTGAGGGTTTTTCTTTTTTTTCTTCAGGAAGCAGCTGTGATAGAAAGTGTTTATAAGCTAGGGTTTAGGGTTTACTACGCGCGCCGTGTAAATGGGCCTTATGTAACTCTTTTTAATGGGCCTTATGTAACTCTTTTTAATGGGCTTCACCCAAAGAGTTGCGCGGTTCGAACTTAATCACTAATTGTGGCACCCACCCATAAGAGTCAGTAATGATACACTCAAAGAAATGTTTGAATCTTGTTCTTGAATATGAAACTTTGAATCAGTAAATATAAATTGAATAACCAGACACACAAGTGTAATCCAATGTATTACCGATCATGGATTTCTGAAGAAGTTGAAGATTTTGGTTGACACTCCATAACATGTTACTCTTAAGCAGATACACAGGTATAGTTTGGACAAGTAATGTTCGGACATATTAAAAAACCTTATTTGGTCATAGCACCAGTTTACTCATGTCAGAAACTAGTAAGAAACGTGCATTTTAGCACTAATTATGGAAACTATAAGATTAGTTTCTTTAGACCAAAAGTCAGAGAAATAGATATAGATTATAGATTACCGATTACTCATGTCAGAAAATAATAAGAAACGTGCATTTCAACAAGAATTCAACTATAAGATTTGTTTCTTTAGACCAAAAGTCATAGAAATAGATAGATTATAGATTCCCGATGTGTATTACAGAAACAAAACTGAAGCCAAAAAAAAAAAAAAAAAAAACAGTCTTTCCATAGCTTAACGATTACATAAATTTCTTTCAAGGTAAACCAGAACCAGAGGGTGCTGCTGCGCTGAAACCTCCTGCACCACGGCCAAATCCAGGCCTACCACCACCTCCCTGTCAACACAAACAACAATATCACATATCCAATGTTAGACTCATCAACTACTGACAAGACTTGAGTGAAGGCAGATCATTTGTAAGAACTACTACTACTAGGGATTGTTAGAGAGAGAGAGATTTACTTGGAACGAGGGCTGGTAATCAGCAGGAGCTCCACCCTTTTCACCTCCAACATCTCCACCACGTTGCCCTCCACGGTACCCATCACGGTCACCATATCTTGGACGGTCTCCATCAAAACGAGGTGGTCCTCTGAAACAATCCCCCAAAACCCATATTACTAAATGAGTCAATGTTACAATGGATACAAAGATAGAAACGAAACATACCTTGGGCGATCACCAGGTGGGCCACCAAAGGGACGACCAATGGGCTTAGCAGACTTCTTCAAGGTCGCAGGAACAACATCAGACGGAAGGTTAAGGTAAGTTCTCAAGAACTCAATCCCTTCATTGGTCAGAAACCAATAGTAGTGCATCCAAGCGAACGTCTCCCTAACGTACTCCTTGGACTTGAAACTCTGCATGAGCTTGATCACTTGCAAGTTGGGCACTGACTCAATCAACGGATGCTTCGGGAGATTGAAATCTTTCTTCGCAAACAATACTCCTTCTGTAGAAACAAACCAAGGTAATGATATAAATCATTGCAATAATTACCTCATTATCCTAAAGATTTAAACTTTATGAACAACCCTCGAAGGTTCACAAGATCTAGCATCTACATTACTCATTTAATAAGGTTACAAACCTTTGAAGAGGTACTTGCAGATCTCTCTGCGGTTGGTCTCTGAGATAATCTGGTAACAGAACAAACAAGAGCACAATCAGTACATACTTGGTTAAGTTTTTTCATTACATAACGTAGAAAATAGAGGAACAGAGTTAAAGCAGAGTCTTTACCATCGTCTTTGTTGATAGAGATTTCGCTGCAAAGGGGCACAGAGCTTTTGTTTTTTTTGGTCAAAAGAGGCGGAGATGTTCAGCTAAGGGAGCTAGGGTTTTCTGTAGATAAAAGATGACTTGGGCTTTTATTGGGCCGAGCATCGTATTGATTGTTTGTTGCAAGCCTGGCCTTTGGATTTTGATTAAACCGGTTCAAAATTAGATTTCTGAACCTCATCGTACCAATTGATTTAGATTATGGAATTCATGGCTGTCAAAATGGACTAGAGATTAAAAAGGAAAATAGCACAAGTACAAATTGAATGAGCAAAGTGAGAAGATGCATATAGTGGTGTTAACCACATGAACTGCAACCTTCAGGATGATTTGAGAAATACACAACCAAAGTGTACACCCCCATCTTTTAAAAACTTGTTCTATTGATCTAGCTGTTTTTCCTTTCTCGACTATTGTATTTGCACCAATATTTAATGGATGTGATCTTCCAAATTGAAGTAAATGCATATATGAAACTATTATTTTTATTCTTTTTAATTAAAATATGAAATGGGTGTACACTTCTGTTTTATTTTCTATGATTACCATTGTTTACACTATTATTAACACATAAAAATTGCGCATCAGACGGTCCATTTCCCAATCTGTAAACCTTCCTTTTGTTTGGCGCACACATTGCAAAACCAGTTTTACAGTATAATACTAAATGACTAGGTAATAATATGCGCCTTGCGCGGAATTGATTATTAGTTTTATTATTTTTAATAAAAAGACATTAAATCTGTTTAATCTTGATATTAGTTCGGTTATAAGTTTTTTTAGTTTTTAATCTTCTAAAATATAAATTATTTTATATTAATATTCATTTTAGTTTATTCAATTAAATTATTTGATTTTTTTGGTTTTTCCTGGTAAAAACCAAAAATTAATATTATTTTTTTATTTTTATTTTATGAATTTTAGATAGTCGTCATGTCGAACCAGTAGTTTCATATTATATTTTCTAAACAAATAATAGTTTAAGAAAAAGAAAAAAAAATTATTAATACAAATCATTTCAGTATAATTTGGTCGATAGTGAAAGAAGCGTCAAGAAAAAATATTTCAACTTTCAAAAAAATTAGATACTTCAGTTGTGCTTTATTTTAAAGTTTAAAGGTGTTCAAAAAGGAACTCTATTTTGAAGTTTCCAAAACTCTATATTTGAAGTTTAAAGGTGTTCTTCTCCAAAAGCAAAACTTCAAACTCAACTTCAAAATTATTTGTATTTTATAATATGGTCTTTATATTTGTCATAAATAATTTAAATTCACAAAACTTTTGTAAATAACTAGCACATATATAAACATATTACAACAATATTAATTAATAAAATATTATATTAAAATATAACATTTTAAACAAAATAAATTAATTAATATTAAACTTCAAGCAATACGATATTATTCCATAAAGTGATTTTTGTAATGCATATATGATATACAAGTGCATTTTGAAGTAAAAATGGTTCTCCTCATTTTAATTTGTAGATTAAAGATATAAATTGTTGAAATCGGGTGATATTAATACTTATAAATACATTAGATTAGAGCAAGAAAGTGAAAGAGAAACATAAAATATTGCTAAAAGACCAACTTTTATCGATGATATTAATACTCGTTAATATATTCAATATGAACAAGAAAAAGA
The DNA here is from genome assembly GCF_000309985.2 of Brassica rapa. Lineage (NCBI taxonomy): Eukaryota > Viridiplantae > Streptophyta > Magnoliopsida > Brassicales > Brassicaceae > Brassica > Brassica rapa. The sequence continues at coordinate 27,305,290 of NC_024797.2, forward strand.
TGCACGAAAAGACATCATCATCAATAACAAAAACAACCATCTTAAGTTTAACAAAAACAAAATAGACAATATTTGGAAATTTTGAAGGTTCCGGATCAAACTTACTTGACTATTAGTGTTGTTGTAATATTTAAATTTGTGTAGTAGTTATGTCTTCATGAATTTTTTTATACTTTTGTTATCTAAATTTAGTTTTAAATATTTTAAATCTTATTTTAAAATTTTATTTAATTTTATGTGTAAACTTAAATTTTGTAAAAAAAACTTAAAATATTTATGAGATATAATTTTTATACTGATTATACAATAAACAAGAAAATATTTATGAGTCATAAATGTGATGTGTAATTGTAGTGACCAAAATGCAAATAAAAATATGAAACTTCAAATTTGAAGTTTTGACTTTGAGTAGTGAAACTTCAAATATAGAGTTTCACTCCTCAAAACTTTGAAGTTCCTTTTTGGAAAGCAAAAAACTTCATATTTGAAGTTATAGAGTGTCTTTTGGAGATGCTCTAAATGAATAGGTAATAATCCGCGCCTTGCACGGGATGTGATTATTAGTTTCATTATTTTGAATAAAAAGACATTAAATCTGTTTAATTTGGATATTGGTTCGGTTATAAGTTTTTTTTGGTTTTTAATCTTCTAAAATATAACTAATATTTTAAATTAATTTTTATTTTAGTTAATTCGGTTAAAACTTAAAATGTTTGATTTTTTGTTTTTCTGGTAAAAACCAAAAACTAATATTATTTTTTTATTTTCATGTTATGAATTTTAGATAGTCGTCAAGTCAAACCAATAGTTTCATATTATAGTTTTTAAACAGATAATAGTTTAAGAAAAAAAATTATTAAGATAAATCATTTAACTACAATTTGGTCGGTAGTGAAAGAAGCATTAAGAAAAAATATTTCAACTTTCAAAAAAATTAGATACTTCAATTGTGGTGAATACTTAGTTACAAGGTGCTCACATCAAGGTGCACATGTATGTGTATGTAAAAAGTATATAAAAATAGTTGACAAATATATAAAGATATTGTTAATTAATATTAAATGACTTTTTTGTTCAAAATAATACATGAAACATAAAATTAAAATTAATTTTAAAAAAAGGCCTTAACAATAGTCATTTTTCATATAAAGAAAATAAAATTGTATCAATAAATAGGGGTGGACACATATCGAATATCTGGGTATTTGGAAGCTTTCGTGTCGATTCAATCTTTAACCACCTATATATTCGGTGTCTCGGATATCCGCAATGTTTTAGAATTTTAAAGAATATCCTATTTGATCCGTAAATAAAAAAAATTGAAAAAATTGAAAATTTTAATAATAACATTTTATTACAAAAATAATACATTAATTAACTTTTAAATTCTAGTACCTAATATAATAAAATTAATTCATAAAAATAGTGTAAAACTGATATAAAATATAATATATATAACATATATATATAATTATTTACATATATGTATATATATGCATATAGCAGATCGAATTAGATATTTGTTCCTAAAAATATTGGTATTTGTGATTTGTTTCTTTTTGGATATTGTATTCTACTATTTGATTTGTTTCATTTTTTGGTTCAAATCAAAACGGATAACGAATCGAATAAAAAATTAAGAATATTTTGCTCAACTTTATTCGTAAACAACATATGTATATATATATATATATATATATATATTTATATAGGTTGGCTTTTGATTTGTTATCTATTTTTATTCGAACCAAAAAATCCAGAGTTTTATTGGAACCATTTATGTGAGTTTTATATTTAAAAAAAACATAAAGTACATAGTATGAACACATTTATGAATATAGTGTGAACGCGTTAGCATATTTGTTATTAAATATTGTAAGACTGTCACGTGTCTATTATAGTATGAATGCATTTATTATAATGATTCTATTTTAATATATAAGAATGTGTATGAATTTACATAAATCCAAGTTATTGTAGCTTAATAGTTTAGTTAAAGTGCTGAAGAATTTGCTATATGGATTGAGAAAATATATAGTTCTAATCCCACGAAATATGAGGACTATCCACTTAGTCACTAGAAATTTCCGCATGTTTGCAAATAATATTCTAACCTTGTTCACAACTTGAATTACATTCCCTTATGACATGAATTACTTTAAACAAACGAGATTAATTGGGGCAAGGCCTTTGTCCCCTACACAATACATGCAGTTTTCACAAGATAATATCAAGCAAAGTAGAGGATGCAATTCATAAAAAAATATTGTTAACTACAAAGTTGTCTTTGGTGTAGTCTGTAGATACAAGATCACATATGATAATATTTGTGACGGGTTCACAAACGTAGTTCATCCTTCCTGAATATGACAATATAGCACATAAAACCAAGTCTGACTCAAAATCTTGGAAGGTCATGCATCAGCTGAAAAACAAAAATGACCAGACGAAAAGAATAAACTGTTTAACCAATTTTGTAGGAACTAGGTTCTCATTTAACATGGTTTATCTGTTTATATGGTTTCACATCAGAAGAAGAGAATAAAATTAAATGATCCCATGTGCAAATGTACTCATAGCACATGCATATGGCTTCCTAGACTTCAAATTCTGATCCGATAACACCAAGTATTCCTCTAGCCGGTTAAGCCAGCCGCACTAGGACTAGGGTGAATAGTGTTATTAGCTAATACTCAAGACTAGACGTATCTGAGTGCACGAATTCATTAATGGTATCCAATGAATGTGTGGGTAAGTTAAAATGGGCAAGGCCGACAATGGAGGTAGATGGACCAGACCAGGGTGCTGGACGATAAGGACGTCTCGACTAAAAGTTGAACCACCCTCCGGGCGTGGGTCCTGCAAGGGCTGGTCCCCGTTGACAGTCTCGCATGTACTCTCTCTCAAGGAAACACCTCTTTCTGCTTTACTTCTACTAACTATTCCCCTCTTTATTCCTCCATTTTTACAGCTTCCACATGAATCTTATCATAACAAATAAAAAGCATAAAGTTCAAAAAAAGCATAACAAAAAACTATGCAATATTAGGAAATGAACCAAAAAAATCTTATATATCGCTCTGTTTTTTTTTGTATCTTTACTCCTTGTTTCTTTTCATCTACGTGTTTTATGATACATGTGTATATGAATCACTACAATTATTGTACTTTCATCTCCTTAGAGTTAAAATAAGAACATCCTTTTGTCATCATTTATTTTTAATAGACCTTTTTTTTATAACCTTCTTCTCTTTTCCTGAGAGCGAATCTTAATTATTTTATTGTAATTAAAATATTCTTTCTAGACGTTCAGGTTTTTCAAGTAACTAATGGGAGACATGCAATAATGAAATTTGCTGCATTCTATAGTTTCAGTAGGTCATCAGTCATCATAGATCTATAAAGCTATACGTGCCACTGTAATGTTATATACTACTATTATATTAGTGAATAGTGGTGATACTCTTATCCAATTTACATCCACTTATCTGTTTTTAAGTTATCTAACATTCACAAATAATGAATTCTAGCGCCCTTTAAAGTGAGGGTGTAAATACAAGCAGCGTGATGCGTCTAAATATTAAACTGAGATCAATGACCTGCTGGTGTATTTTTAGATATCCAACAAAATCATGTATATTATAACAATGATTGATTTTTGGTGAATTTTATAGAAATTGTTGCCTAGAAATAAGGTGAAGAAGGCAAGTATTCCGGTTGTTGAAAATCACAGGTAATCTGGTTGTTTACCACGAACAGGCACCCATCATTCTTTCAAATAAACTGATTGGTCCAAACCACTATGGCAAAATAACTACCGTACCAGAAAGAAGAATAAAACTACATTATTTAGGGTGCAACTTTCGCTTTAGTCTGTTACTTTAGACTATTAGGTGTAGAGATTCTGGCTGTTAAAACTATAAGTATTATTTTAAATATTTGAAAAAAATAAAACTAATGATAAAAATTGTAGAAATTGTTAATTTTATTCTTAATATTTCATTACAAATATAAAATTATACTAATAATAAAGAAAAACCATATATGAAAATAAAAGTAAATCAATATGGATCTTAAAATAACAAAAAGAAATATAATAATAATTTATTTATCAAAACAATTTTAAAATAAAATAAATATAACTTAGATTAAGTTGTTTTAGTTATTATGTGGTAAAGAAAAATTATTTGTATGATTAAAATGTTTTTTGTTCTGAAAGTAACGTAGAAGTGGCGGTAGAAAAATTAGTGTAAAAGAAAAGAGAGAAATAAAAAGAGACTTCGAAAACTTTAGAATCATTAAGATTAGAAAAAAAAATGATTAGTGAAAAATGGGATTTAGAAACTGTTTAATTCCACGAAGCTTTGACAGCCACAACTCCGATCAGAGCCTTAATTTTGTACTTAATTGATAATTACTTCCTTTAATTTATTTATGCTAGAAACTAATGGGCTCCTCCTATATGTAGTGTTTTTTTTTAACTGGCTTTGTGTAGTATTTTTTATATTCTTTACATGGAACGTGCCTATATAACGAGAATATGATTCCCTAAGATTCATGCATAAACACGAATCAAATCCGGGAATTTTAAGTTGGATTAGGGATCGTTATACAGACCACAAGTTAAGTAGGTTAAACTTCAACATAAGAAAAATAAACTATAAATACCTAAAACATTTTGGTTATGGTTATAAAAAGATAAACTTATTAGAAACTTGATATATAATATGAAAATGATCATTCGACTAATATATTCCGGCTCCACCACATATCTGTTATGTATGTGCGTATATATATGTCTGTACACATGTGAGAAATGAAAATGAGAGTTAATCTCAATAGGTTAATGTAAGAGGAGGATTAGGTTAGAATATTATTCTTTCAAAATTGTTGGCTTGGATGCTTTAAAAAAAGTTTTGCCTTAGAAATTCCTTTCACTCGACTTAATGATATATTAGTGCTTAAGATAATACTAGTGGGCACATTAAAGAATAATCAGAAAACAGAAATTAATAAACTAAGAAAGAAAAGAGGAAGAATGTGGAAATGAGGAACGCAAGAGAAGTGATTGGAAACCAACGGAATATCCGTGTGTCCTTAGACATGGTGGAAGCTGACGCTGAGAACCAAACCCGCCCGTTACGTATACTCATTCTGTTATTTCATTTCGTAGCGAATAGATATTCCCAATAGCTCACTATATAGTTACTATATATTTTTATAAATGTTGTTAAGAATTCTACATTGATATATAGAATAATATATCAATGATGTATGCCAATCTACGAGTATCAGACATATTGTTGAATTGAAAATCCATAAAACTAACATAAATTTAATTTATAAAGTTCTATATATGGGACGTCAACTTTTTTTTTTGTTTTTAGTAACATAAATTTATTTTATAAGTTCTATTATGTTTTTACGTTCCAGAATAATCTTGGATGAAATTACAAAAGAAATTGTGCATTACTTCCAATTTTTGCTGATTTTTATCAAACTGGTTGAACTACCAACTCCTGTAATTTTAAAGTTGTTTTCGTATATGTGGATTCATTTTTTTTTTTGGTCAAACGTATATGTGGATTCGTATTTTTCTGTTTAGTCTATAAGATTTATTGGTTTTTATTGAGTTTTAGTTAAATACTGTTACTGTATTTTTCCAAAACAGTGAAGTGTGTGTACAAATCGCCATAACAAGATTATTAAAGGGGTTTTTGCCAAAACTAACCCACAACTTGATTTTAATTCCAAACCTATACCCAAACTTGAATCAAATGCAAAACTAATCTAAAAGCCTAGTGAAATTACAGCTCAGCCTCTTGTGACCAAACAAAAAAACAGAAGCCATTTTTACGAATATAGCCCCAGTAAATCGTCTGAGTCGTCTGAGATGTTGGAAGTCGTCTGGACGACTGAAGTGTAAGTCGTCTGGACGACTGAAGTGTAAGTCGTCTGGACGACTGAAGTGTAAGTCGTCTGGTACCAGTTTATTTTAAAAATAATTTATAAATCTTGTAAAAAAATATTTAGATGCGTAAAAAATAAAAATCAAGTAATTATAAACAGTTTTAACTGATATAAATTAAGATATGATAAAATTGATTTGTTTTGAAGATATATGAGTGGAAGTAGTGAATCATGAAATACTTTGGTTTAGGAGTTTGGCAAACATATGTTGTAGTATTGTATGTATTGTTAGGGTTAGATTTTGGAAAACTAAAATGTTTTTTTCAAAAATTAGTTTTCATCTATATGTGTTTATTTCTGTGTATAGTAAACACTTTTCAAGTTTGATTTGGTTTTATGAAGTGTTTACGAGGTTTGACCAGAATCTCGGAAAAAAATCCTGGACGACTTACAATTAAGTCGTCTGGTGGACGACTGAATTATAAGTCGTCTGTGTATAATTAAATCTTGAAGTTTTTTTTTTCAATTGCAAAACTAACCTATGACTACTTAATTGTAAGTCGTTTACTTTAAAAAAAATATTATTATTTTAATTTTCGCCAGACGACTGAAATGTAAGTCGTCTGGGGAAGTCAAACTTCTGAAATTATCCAGTCAAATACAAAACTAACCTATGACGACTGAAATGTAAGTCGTCTAGGTTCTTTGGAATTTTTTTTGAAACCAAACAATAGTAGACGACTTAACTTTCAGTCGTCTCAGGTTACAGATTTCAAAGTCAATTGCAAAAATAACCTCTGCGTTGACCAGACGACTTCCAGGTAAGTCGTCTACAGCCAGACGACTGAAAGGTAAGTCGTCTACAGCCAGACGACTTCCCAAGTAAGTCGTCTGACGAACAGATCTGGAAAAAAACTCGATGTCATACCTTAAATTAGTGAGATAAGTTCCTTAGCATACATAAGGCTTCTCCAAGCACACAGAATCACAAACGGAAGTCACCCACCCATAATCGTTAGCTTCTATGACTCTATGAACCATAAAAATTTTAGAATCAAAATCTTGAGTTTTTTTAGCTCATTGTGGAGAGAAAGTGAGAGATATGTTGTGTTTAGGTCACAAGAATGGAAAAAGAAGAAGGGTAAATCGATTTTAGGAGCATTAAGAGCTTCAAATTGGTTGTTCATGGTGGTTGTGGTATTGATGACAATGGCAATCTTGTAATTACTTGAAGATGATGAGGGTGAGAGAGTAAAAATGTCATTTTCGAAAAAAAAAATAAAAAAAAAATGGATGGCATTTTCGTAAATTATATGAACTTGTGGGGTGAATAGGGCAAAACCAATTTTCAAAAAAAAAGGAGGTTAGTTTTGTGTTTGACTTTAAGTTATAGGTCAATTTTGCAAAAATCCCATTATTAAATACTGTTACTGTATCTTCCATTCAACCTCAACCCATTATTGCATTTTAAAGACTATTGAATCCGTTGCAAAAACAAAGACTATTGAATCCACCACTAAACTTAAATCTTTGTTTTTTTTTTTACGTCAAACGGCCATTCTATTATTCAAAACTTAAACCTTTGTTAAATTACTAAAATGGAGACATATAATGTAAAAAAAATTCTGGAAAACCAACTTAATTAAGTTATAGTTATTAACCCAAAACGAGGAAAACCCCCGAAATCATGTAAATACTAAATACAGATGGAAAAGCTACATCTCTATACCATGAATTGAAGTTGTTTACTTCACCAATAATAGACGATTCCCTATAAAATTAATTATGTTACTACTTACTCATTAAAACATTACATATAATTAATGAATATTATTTGATTAAGAAAAACTCTCCCAATTATACTAAAAATTGGAAGTATTAATCAGGACCACAACATACATGAAGAATTGAAGACATTCAAATTTATGTTTTATCAATTATCAACATACTGCTTGGATTTCGTAAAAAAAAAAAAAAACTCCCGCTGTCGATTGACATGCTTAAAAAAGATTAGAAGATACCATATGCATATTAAGAATGATAAACATAATAATGAAACGTCATGCACGATCAAATGCGTTAAACAATAATTCCCTTTACTCTCTTCTATAAATGCCCCTCACAACACAATCCCTTCTCCCACCACTTTATTAATTGAATAAAAGAAAAAAAAAACATTTCAATTATTCACTTTGAGAAACACATGCAGACAATGGAAGGAAGACAATATTACAAAAATCATGAAGGAAACAATCATAGCTCTTCCATGGTGGTGCCTCACTCGGCGTGGCACTCTCCGGTTCCTTATCTCTTCGGTGGTTTGGCCGCCATGTTTGCTCTCATCGCCTTCGCTCTTCTCATACTCGCTTGTTCTTACTGGCGACTCTCTGGTTCGGTTGAGAGAGATCTCGAGGACGGAGAGGATGGCAAATCCGACGGCGACACTCACAAGGAAAGGACTACCGCGATGCCGGAGAAGTTTCTCGTCATCATGGCCGGCGATGTCAAACCAACTTACTTGGCTACGCCGGCGAATAGGTCTGACTACAGTTGTACTTGCGGCGATCATAAGGAAGAAGTGGCTAGTGATCAGGTGGTGCGGCAGAACACTGGAACTTGAAAAACAGAACAATCATTATGGACTCTGAACTGTTAACGGGTCCGGCCGGGTCATAATTATGCTGACCTTAGAGGAGCGGATTGGATAAAATTGGGTTTTATAACTTTTATTTTATTATTTTTGTCTGCTTAAACGATGTTTATGCATCGTTAGTATGGTTTTGGTTTTTTTTTTTAACTTATTCTCCACTATTTTCCCGTTTATGGGTCAAGAAGGAGAACTTGAATAGATGATTAGTAACTACTATGATGCTTAAGTACCTTATGAGCTGCTTAACTACATATATCGTTGTGATTCATGTCGGATTGTTGCCGATGGTAGTTCGGTCATAACTAGAGAATCGGCCTAAGTGGTCGTCAAGTGAAAGAAAATTGAAGAGAATTAGTAACAACGACACGTACCAAGATCTTGATGGTGTCGTCGTTGGCTCGTTGCGGCGAGCCGAAGTTGTTAAATTCTCGTTGCATCTTTACTCAAAATTTTCTAAATAGATTGATAACTATCAAGTTTTATAAAAGAACAAATAGCCCAAATACATTTATCCTTTTAAGTGTTTCAAAAAAGACATTTATCCTTCTTCCTGTTTATCTTTATAGTTGGACAAAAAAAATATTATCTTTTGGAAAATCAGTACAATGTAAATAGTGACTACAGCGACTGGACTGTTTTAGGAGAAATTAGGCCACATATACCTAGAAAAATTCATAATTAAGTAAATACCCTAAATACTATTGATACTTCTAAATCTCAATATTGTCCCTGCCCTTATCCTACCCCATATCTCTGCCCCTACCCTGCCAGTTCCTGCCCATTCTTCTTCCTTCTACCTCTTGTATCTCGCTAAATTTTTTTACCGAATAATAATATGCTGGCTCTTTCTTCTTTCCTAATCCATTATCACAATATTTTTTTTTCTCTTTTCTATTTTCACAGTTGTGGATCCAACAAAATTATCCCATCGAGGTAGGAGAGAAGATTAACTCCTAACACAACCAAAAATTGATTGAACCAAATCTCTCGCCGCGAACCGAGAAGATTGAATTTCTGCAGAACTGGATACTCAGAGTGAAGAAAAAATACAAGATCTAGTTTTTGATTGATGGAACTTCGGTGAGAACTTCCCTGCACACGACAGAGAAATAAACGAAGAGAGTAAGATATATAATCTAATAGCTGGTAGTTTACATCTTACGTGCTAACCATTGCCCAAAATTGTTATTCATAGCATCATTGGTTGTATCTATAGAAAATTAGTTCTTGACTAAAGTTGTTTCAATGGTCGGTATCATTCCTAGTATTGATTAACTTTAATTTTAACATAGCTGGAACTGCTGTTATCATTTATAATAGACACTAACTATGTGCCTTGCATTACTTTATCGTTAGCATGTAAATATTTTCATCTTACGCTAAATATATGCCTCACATTGACATTATTAGGTGTTAGTATTTATATTAGCCGTTACTACAAAAGTTAGCAGTGACCTCATTTGTATCATATATAAATTAATAAACTACATCTAAATTTATGTTTTACACGTTAAATAACATATCACAATGAGGTCACTGCTTTTGTTACTTGTTAGTTATAATTTTTTCATAAACAAGTTTATTCACTAACAACTCATATAAACCAGAAATTAGATTTATGTCATTGTTAACATTACTTGATACCTACATCATTATCTGTCTAATATATATTATTTAATGCTAACATTTTCCTTAAAGCTTAACGTAAAATGTTAACATTATATGTTATAGGATAAATACCGTTTTAGAGTTATTTCATTGTTAACATTACATGACAAATGCATCATTAGCTGTTTAACTTATCTAATATTTAATGTTAACATTTTACGTTAAAGCTTAACGTTAAATATTTTAAGATAAAGCTTAACATTAAATCTTAACGTTAAATATTTTACGATAAAGCTTAACATTAAACATTTTATGTTAACATATAATAATCTATGTTTGAGTTTCGTACTATGCTTTTTCTCTTTGTGAACTATTGATTCCTACAACTTATCGTAATCTCTAATTTATTGGTAACAAATTCATAATTAGGAAAAACGTTTTTGGTGTATCTGAGATTAGATGTTGATGACGAGCATAAATTAAAAATGAGGAGATTATGTTGGATTTGAGTTGGAAACCAAGGAAGCAATAGTTAAAGGATTCGATGAAAAATTGATTGTGTGTTTGAAGAAAAGCTTTATACTTCGATAAAGGTGGAGAAGAAAGATAAAAAAAGATTTATGATATAGATGGAAACCTGGAAAAAAAAGAGAAAGCAATTCGGGAAAGAAAGAGAAAGATGAGGAATGTTTGGGGCAGGGGCAAAACCGTCAAAGAAAACCAAAAATGTACTTGGTACTAGAGTTTATGAGCGCTTAGGGTATTTCCCTAATATTGCACTCGATTTGGTATTTCTAGCCAATTGTCTCCTGTTTTAGTGTGAGGCAAGTGGTCAATGATTGTAGCAATTATGTACGTCATTTCCTTAGAGTGTCCTGGTATGTTTATGTGAACATGTGACAATCGACACAATTAAACAAGAAACAATTACACTCAGGGTCACTTTCTATCTTTTTATATCATAATAGGTCAGTTGTTGCTACACACACACTTTCTTCCAAATAACCTATTGAATCTTAACTAAAATACACTAACCATAACTCTAAAACTTATGGACCTAACTAGAGAATAAGCGGGAATTAATATCAGCCACACATCTCTCCTCCTATCCGACAGACAATATTAATTATAGTACACTTTAACAAATTTTATATTTGTCTTATTTTATGACCATTGGATCTACTATTATAACTTTAATATGAATAGCCCAGATTCATCTTATCTTTTTAACACATCATCATCTTCATCGGCTGATTTTTTTGTCCTCATAAATTCGAAAATCCCAACCTTCAACCATCTCTCTCGATTCATTGCTGGCGAATGGAGTTTCGGTGACTCTCGTTGGAATTACGCGATGGACAAGGAAATTATGTCACGAATTATTCTCATTTTCCCAGATATATCCTTGCTTGAATTACAAAACAATATCATCAACAAGTTCTTCACAGTCACGGTTGCGGCACCTTCGGTGGTTTTGAGTTATTGGATGCCTAACACAAAGGAACTTGTAACTGGAATCTCCCCACCGCCGGTCATGCTTATCCACCATAGATTTGTCTTGTACTTCTACGGTCATTTCGAATTGGGTCAAGAAACAATTACATGAACTGAGTCAAGATAACATTACATGAACTGAACTAGTTATGATGATTGTGTACATATGGATATCATGTGTGTTTATGTTAATTGTGTGTACATATGGATATCATGTACATGTAAATATTGTATTTAGGTATACACGTGGATATTGTTCTCATGTGTACACGTGATTCTCACAAAGTCCTAGTCCATTCATCCAACACAAAATACATCTAGTGATACTACATACGACTATCTAACATAAAGCAATCAAATTTTTGAAGTCATAAAAATACACGTTTATGGCTATATTGCAATCCACGAGTTCTCGATCTCTAATGTCCATATGTACACACTCTCTCTATTGTCCATATGTACGCACTATTTCTAATGTCCATATGTACACATTCCCCTGTGTACACTTATTTTACTCACTATACAGATGATTGGTTTAAACAATATACATCCACTCCATCAATGAAATATGTGATCCAGTTTATAATAATGTTTTAAATGGTTCTCAATGTAGAAAATATTCAAATAAAAAAATAAAAATAAATTTGCAATGAAGTAGATTGGTATTGCTTTACTGGAAAATTTACATTTTTCTGTATATGTGAATATCATTACATCGGTGTACACATGGATATTGTTCATATGCACCGGCTCCTACACCAACAAACACAACATATACATGTCAACCTATCAACAATAATACTCATATCTACATTACTTATTATGTACATATACATACGTGTACACATGTACAAAATCCTGATTGTTCATATGTACACACGTGTTGGTGTACATCCGACCACAAATTTGTCAAAACACCAAAACTAGCAACAAGCTTCGACCTTTTACTCTATTCACCGCTCCCTTTTCAGTTTGCGCCATCTCTGTAAAACAAACAAAAACCAGAAAAAAAAACTTAGAGAACTTGGATATCTAGAACCACACCCCTAAATGAAACCCTAATGATAGTTTTGCATAGATCTAGAACCGCTCCCCCAAATCGAAACCCTAACACCTCACGTCCAGGCTCTTACCAAACTCGAAAAATCAAAACCTAGAAATCGAAACTCTAATCCCCAATCCGAAATCCAAATCGATGAAACTGGGAGGAAGGAAAATATCTAACCTTTAGCATCACCCCTTGAACCTCTCCGCTTTCGAGACGACATCGTCTTCTCCGTCTGAAAATCTTTTTCGTGTTCGGCTTCTCAGGTCTCCGTTCTTACTTTTGTTGGAGAAAAAAAACAGGACTCACCGTCGTCTATGTCTTGCCACAGCGTTTACGCTTAATCGTCATCTTCTTTTCTCTCCGTCGCTCGTCGTCGGCAAAACGATATGTGAAAAGTAAAATTAGGTTTACAAATAGGGGAAAGTTGAAACAAATATTACAGTTTTATCTTTTTACGGACCCAAGCTCAGATAATAAACCAAACAACACTACGCCCAAGAAATCCACCAATCAGCTTCCAACGGTTTTGAATTTTAAACTCCCAAACCAGAGTAACCAGAAACAAATGTTCTATTACAAATATGCCCACGCCTGGTTTGCCTTTATTAAGGACAAAGACTACTTTAACCAACATAAAGTGTCCTAGTAGCAACAACTGCTCTTTCATGTAATAAAAACTCAACAACTGCCTATATGTGTTATAAACTCATTAAACAAAAACAACAATACTTGTGAAAATTCCGTTCTTTCTATGATGTTTCTCTACTATATTCTTGATACCAAAATATAATTATTTTTGTTATTTTAGAAGCAAAAGAAACAGATTTTCTCTGACCCACAAAAAAATATTCTTACATTGATCATTTAGTATAAACTAAGAAACACAAATGTTTGGTACAGAGAAAAAATATCACTAGTTGATTACTCTCTAACTTGATCCCTTAAAAACAGAAAATTAAAAATTTACAAGCTATAATGTATGTGGAGAGGAATTGGAAGATCCCTTGCATTAAAAAGACACGAGACTTTCCCTTTTGGCCCCTTCATCCCAATATATATCATATCGATGTTTCTTAGATTGATCATGTGTCAGTTAGTAGATTGGGATGATGTTTTACGGACAACATAGGATGTCGTAAAAGCTTTTTTTGTATTTTACGTGGAGCTGACCGGTTTCCTTTGGCTATATTCAACCTAAGAGAGAAGATAATATTTTCAGATAGACTTGAGACGGATTATGCAAATTTGCTGAAGATTACTGAAGATCCAGCATATTGCTTCACGTGTAGAAGAGAGATGCCTAGGCACCTAGGGACAATGGGGTCTTCCTCAAGCTGCACTTTGAAGTCACAGTGGGCCTATAAAGCTCATTAGTGTATTTATTGATATGCGTCTATTAAAGACCCAATAAATGATAGACTAAATGCCCAACTACGAAAAAACACGTCTCTTGTACTTTTTCTAACTCATATGTAACGTTTTCGGATCCAATCTTGTTTGTTTTCCTTATATATGAATCAGATTCTCCTTAGATGGAACTCCGGTAAGAGAATTCAAGACATGGAATCTAAAGGGACTTTGTTCCCTAAGAACCAGCCGATGAAAATGTACTCGAGTCTATGGAATGCCGAAGACTTGTCAAAGCTTAACGAAATATTGACCTTAAGTTCCCAATTTTTTTTTTGTAAAAAAATTACACTGACACGTAGCCTTTCAAATTTTTTTAGCCTCCAAATTTATTTTACAAAAAAATTTAGTTAAAATCTTTAGTAAATCTCCCGTGGCCTCTAAATTTCATGACCGACCCAGTGGGCCGCACAGGGTGGTCTGGTGAAAACTGACTGTTCTACAGCTCCCTTCACCGCTTCATATCTAGGCTACAACGAAGAAGCTTGCGACGTGTCAAACGGCAAGTCATCGTGCCCCAACGGGTCAGAGCAAGGGAGTAGTAGTGGTTCGTGGTTGTCGCAGGAGTTAGACTCCACACGTCAAGAACGGATGAGATGCCGGATGCGTGCAGCGTAACTACATGATCTATAATTACTGTACGGACGCTAAGAGGTTCCCTCAAGGTCTTCCACGAGAGTGTCTAGCTGCGTAAAGCTTTAAAACTTAAGATCCAAAAATACTTAATTATTTCATTCATCATATAAAGTACCTCCTTGGTTGGTTAATTATTTGTATTACGCTTCACAATCTAATTAATAAATATGTTGTTAAAAATAAAATATCTTGTGTTTGGTCACAAATTTTATATTCCTTCTATGTAAGTAAGTACATGTATACAATGCAAATGATAAATATAAAAAGTTTCAATTCAAAAAATTGAATGGATGCGTGGAGAAAACGTATGAGTTTTCTATATTACTTGAGAAATTTTAGGAATGCAGGCCTAGACAAATTAAAGTCGTACCACTATGAGAACACATTAAACGGAATCCCTTTTATCTCAGACAAATTAAATGATTATCTCAAGTCCAAATTGAATAAATCAGAAACCTTAACCCTTCAAAAGCCTCATGCATGGCCACGAAGCTCGTTGCAAGATCCTTAACAAGAAGTAGTGTGCCTAATTGGATGCAGCTTGTGCGTGATCCAACGATAGAAGTGGTTCGCCATTTTTCTATCTATACCTAATAATTATTATTACTTATGGTCTTTAGCCATCAATCAATAACGATTTTTCATATCTGGTTAGAGAAGTATAGTATTTCACTTTGTTTTGATATGAAAAAGTAAAAAAAAACTACAAAGTTACCGAATATCGTTTTCGTAGATTCCTTTTATTGATTCCTCAAGCAAAAATTATAAATTATAAATTATTATTAATTAATTAATCCGATAACGGTATAATTCTTCAACCCTTTCAATTTAACAAATGGCATGTTGATCTAAACTAATATTTAGAAAATACAAAATAAAATTTATTTTGGTGACAGATAGACAATATCAATGTATTGAAGAAAAAAAAAAACTTTAGACACAAACAGTCCATGAACTTGCCTATACGTTGAACCGTGTAAGGCCGAATAATTCTTAATTTAACTCTGTAAGGTCGAATAATTCTTAATTTAAATACTAGTAAATACAAAGTTTAAGACTACCACGTCGATAGATGATGTGCCTCCACGAAACTCCCTTTATATAAACTCTCATTTCCAACTCATCTTAATCCATCGACCAACACTTATCTTCCACGGCAAGAAACAACAGAGTTACCGGGCAAAAAATGGCGGTTCCCGCATCTAAAAAGCCTCTGTTGTTGTCTTTCCTCTGGTTTGGCTTATTTGTTGCCGCTGCATCTGCCGGAAGCTTCTACGAGAGCTTTGATATCACTTGGGGAGATGGTCGTGCCGACATTTACGAGACTGGACAGCTTCTCACTTGCACTCTTGACAAGGTCTCCGGCTCAGGGTTTCAATCCAAGAAGGAGTACTTGTACGGTAAGATCGACATGAAGCTCAAGCTTGTCGCTGGAAACTCAGCTGGAACCGTGACCGCCTACTACGTAAGGAATCTCCTTGTGAAAATGATTTGATATTAGGGTTCTTTCTCATCTGAAAACCAGTCGGTAATAAATGAAATTATCTCCTAATATTGTACATTTTGTGGCAGCTTTCGTCTAAAGGTGCGACATGGGATGAGATTGATTTTGAGTTCTTGGGAAATGTCACAGGACAGCCTTACACTATCCACACCAATGTCTTCACCGGAGGTAAAGGTGACCGCGAGATGCAGTTCCGCCTCTGGTTCGATCCCACCGCTGATTTCCACACCTACACCGTCCACTGGAATCCTCTTAACATCATGTGAGTATTATAGTTTATCAGGAAACCCTACATTGATAACAACGGGTAATATTAGTTAGTATAAAAAAAAATATGGCATGGAACTTTGTGTAGATGTGGTGCTATATAAAAGTTATGATGGGGAAATAGATTGTTACCCAAAAATATATGTTTTCATATGTTCGTTGTTACAAGCCTTACGATCACTTTGACATGTCTAATCCCATTTTTTTTCCAGTAATCCCTTGACCATTGTTATGTTATTTTTACATAGGCGTAGGAATATTAGTTGTAAAAATGATTTTTGGCATTTTAAAACGTCTAGAATCACTTGTCATGTTTTTGATATACTTTTTTTGTGTATGAAGCTTCCTTGTGGATGGGATCCCAATTCGGGTGTTCAAGAACAACGAGAAGAATGGAGTGGCTTACCCTACGTCCCAACCCATGAAGATATACTCAAGTCTTTGGGAAGCCGATGACTGGGCCACGCAAGGCGGTCGCGTGAAGACAGACTGGAGCAACGCACCATTCAGAGCACATTACAGGAACTTCGACGACAAAAACTCATGTAGCAGGACATCAAACTTGACATGGGTGACTTGTGACGGAAACAAAAACTCGTGGATGTGGACCACTCTCAATAACCACCAGATCGGACAGATGAACTGGGTGCAAAAAGAATTCCTGATCTACAACTATTGTACCGATTACAAGAGGTTCCCTCAGGGTTTTGCCAAGGAGTGTTACCTTTGAAAACTTTGGTTGATCCTCATACTATGAGAATTTTCGAGCATTTTCCTCAAATTTTTTTTTTTATTTCCCCTTCGTGTTATTTGATTCTTGTGATGTTACTTTGATTTATTCTCTCTTTTTTCAAGTGTTTCTGCGATGCGATAATACACGCATATATAATGTTACCGAGAAAATAAAAAGTTGTACTTGATAATACATTTTATCTCGCAGAATCTTATATATTAAAACATAAGTCATGACTTATTTTCATGTGTGATTTTTTTTAATTTGGACCATTCCTAAAAAATATCATATTTTACATAAGTTCATTATTATATTTTTTAACATCATTATCTTTTTATTTGAAATACAAATGAATATATTTAAAATGTTCTAACAAAATCTTTTAAAAATCTTCTTAGAATCTTTTTAAATTTACTTTCAAAAATTAGTTAGTTTTAATTTAAATTATCATAAAATATAATTAGAAATTAAAATTGAATATATTTTTGATTTATAAACGAAAATTTAAATAAAATAAAATTAATTAATTTCACAAATACATTTACTAATAATTTTTAAAGATTTTGTTAGAAATAAATATTTATTTTAATTTTAATTTTTTCAAATTTATTTTCTAATAAAATAAAAATCATGATTTTTAGATGAGTGATATTTTTATTTGGACCATCATTTAAATTTTATATTAAATGTATATCACTAATGCTAATATACATAATATTTTTAACTACTTTAATCATAATATCTTTTATATCTTTTAATTTTTTTTAAAAAAAAATTAAAATTCTAACAAATCTCTTGAAAAAGATTATAATAAGATCTTAATTGTCATAAATTGAATATAAATATTTTCAACTAATTTTGTAATTAGTAATGAAATGTTACTAAAAGAATAAAATTATATCCTATTTTATCAATTTTATAATAATATCTATCATTTTATAATAAAAATATTATATTGAACAAAGTATGATAAAATTATTTTAAATTGATAAGTTAACATATTTTATTTTCATAAATATAAAATATTTATGCTAAAAATATAATATGTTGGTAGAACGGGTTAATATTAGTAAACTATATAATACATTTATAAAAATTTAACTTATCTTAAACTTTTTAATATACAGTAATTTATTATATAAAATTAATAAACATTAAAAAATTACTAAAAAAATCTAGCGATTTGAATTACGGATCATGATTATAATAAATTAAATACAAAATTGTCTTCATATATGTTGTTTCATGCATTAAAAAATTTAGTTTAGTAATCAAACGCAAATTCAATAAGACAAATATATAATAAGCAACATATATATGTGATGATTTTAATTTACAGCATGAAAACTATAAAATTATTATTTTTGGCATAATTATACAAAAATTTAAATATGTGAGTAACATTAAAAATATATAATGATTATGTAAAACAATTATCTATATATATAAATGTGAAAATATATACCCGCACGGTTGTGCGGGTGGAAATCTAGTGTTTATTAATTCTGTTGAACTGTGGTTGTTTATTTTGCGTCCAGTGTTTACGCAAACATCATTGTTCTAAAAGAAACACACTTAAAAAAAAAGATATAACACACAACAATAAAAAAAAATCTTAGATTCCGCATGTCCTTAATGACCTAGTATTAATGCAAACACTACTCTAAAGATTATGGCATGAGGGAAACAGATTGCACAATGGAGTAGCGGCTACCCCACTAGATACATTAAGATGAATGGACATCCAAGTTCATCCCACAAACATGGCAAATTTTGTTTTACTAAGAATTAGGTTTCAGGCCTATCCCTCTCCAGCAGCTTTTTGTTTAAGAAATTCAGCAACATTGTTTGGAATTATTGATGGTAATTTTTGTAAAGTCTATAGCCTAAAAATTAAAATCCAGAAAATCAAAATGTCTGTATATTATAGTATAACTTCTTACAAGCGTACTACAAAACTGACCAGCGAATCATTACCCATAACTAAAAGAGATGAATAGAACTCATGATTCTTGGCTATCTGTAGCGACAGATTGGAAGTGCCATCATTTTAAACTACATCGCCGCCACGGTGTTCATACTCGTTGTTCTCGTTGTCTCCTCCGCCTTCAACCTCTTACGCCTCTACTCGCATAAACATTATTTTTACTATAAGTCCTCGTAATTAATTACACTGTTAATCATTTAATTTCTTAATCCAAAATAATGTTGATTAATGCGTATAAAGGGGTTATTAGTAATTGATTCGACTCTAAAATATAGTTTGTGTATCTTCAATTAACTGCAAAATTATTCGCAACAATAAATATATGATTAGTCTATTGCCTGAGGCCCTGAGAAAACAAGTGTGGACGTAGTAGTATTTCGTTTGATCCAAAAGACGGATGCTGTGCAACAGACAATTGATTCAACGTTCTGAAACCATCTGTCATATCTTTTCAAAATTACAATCCAAAAATAATTATAGTTATTAGGCACCGCCGCATGTGAAACTGATTTCAACATTATTCTGTTACCCCCCCAGACACACGAACTTTTGTTTTCGTATGAGACACACAAACTTGTAAATATGGAAACGTTTTATTTTACTCTACAAGAAACGTTTTAAGCATTTACAACTCTATTGACCAAAGAGTCATTGGACCTTAGCCAACAGAACCGTGATGATTAACATGTGAAAGATTTCCGTATCCCTTCTCTTTTAATTTATTTAGATACTTCAAAAATAAAAATCTGCAGAATCTAAAATCAAAGAAATCAATATGATTTTTATCAACATAACTTAAATTTAATATTTAATTATTTTTTTCAAAAAATAAGAAAATAACCAAAATTTAAAATCACAAAATATCAAATATATATAAACTTTTTTTCATCAAAATTAAAAAATAGATATAAATTAAAACAAAACACAATCATTTTGACCCATCTTAGCCTTGATTGGTAGAGCATAGCAGTAACAATATGCTATAGAAGCAATACGTTATAGAAGCAGTATGCTGCATGAGCTGTATGTTTTTACGAAACTGTTTAATATGATGATTGGTAGCACAGTATGAATATACTATTTAAAATTATTATAAAAATGAGTATATAATATATTTATTTTTAAAGAATATATTTCTAATATATATATATATATAAATATATTAACATATAAAATTAAAAACATATATAATTAATATATTTTATTTAATAATTTTAAAATTATGTTTATATCGAAAATTATATTTTAATATAATTTTTTATATTAAAATATCTATTTTTAATAATAATATTTCACATTTAAAATAAATTAAATTATATTTTAAACGTGAAATACTATTTAAAAAAAAAAAATTATTGTAAAATAATTTTAAAAATCAAAATTTTATTTTCTGGATATAAAAAAATTTTATGATATTATTAAATAAAATAAATGAATTAATTATATATTTTTCTTAATTTTATAAATTATAAATGCAAATGTTCTTCTAAAAGCTTCATATGAGAGTATTGGCCATAGAGCATTTGGAGAGCATTAGCATTTAGTAAATGTTTCTCTAAATTTTTTTCTAACAATTGTTCAATGCTAATGATAATGCTCTACCAATCAATGTCTTAGAAAAAAAGAGACTTGTTGAATAATAACTTTGTAATTATTTTTGATAATGGGTGTGACTGACAATTGTTGTAGATGCTCTCCACATCAGTAATTATATCCACATCCCTAAATCTAAGCCAATCTTGATTTGTACTTTTTTAAAGCTCACAATTATTTTTTAGAAATCCACAGTACTTTTTAAACTTATGTCTTTATAATTTCTTTTTAGAGATAAACTAGACCTCGACCCGCACATTTCAATTATTTTTATATAATTTTTTTAATTTTAAATTAATATATATTATAATATATATGTATATATCAATTTTTAAAACATAATACATTTACGGTATTTTTTTCATTGAATATATATTTTTAAACTTCCACATGTATTTGTATCTTTTCTATATATATATATTTTGGATTATTATTTCATTATTAAAATTGTAACTATATATATAAAGATTAGTAAAATATTATTTTATTATCATTTTCTAAGATATTGTAACATTTCACAAATTTAGAAAGTTTTTAAAAAAAATATTTTTCACTTCACAGATTTATATTATCGAGTAAATAATTAAACACTGGTTTAATGTAGTAAATATTAATCATGGTTAGATAATATGATTTTTGTTATTTAAAAAAGAATCTTTATAATTTTAAAAGTTACCATCGACAAATATTTAAATAATTAATATATGGAGGTATAGCATTACAATATTAAATTATATATATTTAATTTATACTATCCATAAATCCAATAAATCATCTATTATTTAAATCCAATTATTGATAGTCCAATAAAAATTTCTGGTAGGCCCAAAATTTAAATGATAAGATTAGAGATTAAATGTAACATGACTTTCTATGAATAGGTCTATTAGGTCTATTTTTAAAAAAAAATCACACATGAATCAAAGTTGTGACTCCTGTTTTAATATATAAGATACATACGTCTCAAATTTAAAAACTTTTAAAAATTAAAAATCTAGAGTCAAAACAGAAAAAAATCACAATAATATTTCTATATTAAAAAATGAATCATAGCTCTTACCGATCAAATCCAATCCCTTTCTTATTAAAGGAGGAGCATTGGTAGAAATAAACCTTGGCCTCACGTGTTTACCACGTGCACTTTCACTTACTTTTTAAAAAAACCCTTTACGTACTAGAATAATTACAGACAAATGCCACTGGTCATTTGTTTATACTATATGATTTCAGATTTCAAAAATAACCTTTGAATTATCATCTTGATTACATTTCGATTTCAAAAAAAAAAACGGGGATCTAACTAAGGCAGCATATTAACTTCTTCCTAAGAGAGGCTTTATGGTATGTTCAAAAATTTGGAAGTGTTTCATTTAATTAAGGCAACAAAATAAGTGTCTCATCTAAAGTCATAAACGCTTTAGTACAATTTTTGATTCTTTAAACGTGATACAACTAAGTTCTTTACGGTTTGCATTTGTTATTTTAACCTGTACGAAAGTTCATATCATAACCTGTACGAGTGTTCATATCTAATCTTGCAACAAGCAAACCATGTTTATTAAAAAACTAATATCAAATCGTTTATCATAATGTTCATATCATAATCTATACGAATGTTCATATCAAATCGTGGTAAGATATTTTCTATTCAATTCATCGAAAATAACCAATTATTACCAACCCTTAATGCTTCAAAATATTAAGGAAACACAATTAAATTGTTAACGTATTCAAGGAAACAAAATTCAAAGAATTGAAAAACTTACCTTGATCGATAGGAGAATATTTCTGAAATATTTTTTGCGTGACCATCACTGATTTTTCTTACCTATTTCACGTCCAGGCATCACACAATATATAAATCAGGTAACTGGTATACACAGTATTCATTTCCCATCATTAATATTGGTTTCTTCGATTGAATTTGACGTGGTGATGAAAGACCTAGGCTCCTTGTTGATATAAATAGTAGAGTTGTTCGTTTCCATCTCCTCACCATTGCCTCCTTCTCTAAACTCCTTTAGCACTACATTTCTAGCAAACACAAAAAAATTAATGGCAGGTTTTAACTCTGTTGCCGACTTGAAACCCTATAAGACTATGAGGAGAGTGAAAATGAGTATTGTGAGACTGTGAATTTAAATAATACTAGATTTTAACCCGCGCTTAAAAGCGCGGGTTATTTTTCAGTTGATAAAAATATATGATATGAATTAGTATTTTAGTCTTGTTATACATTATTATGTTACAAAATTTTATTATATCAAAAAAAATTATTATTATGTAATTATATTTTTAATCGTTTGATTACTTTTTTCAAAAAAAATTATATGGATTGATCAGACTCAGTGCGTATATTATTTTAAAATAAATTATTTTTAATTAGATGAGAACAATACTTTTATATCAAGTTTGGACCCATCGTCGAACCAGTAAACACGAAGACTTGTACATAAGCTGGTTTAGATTTAATGAAAACTCGTTAATTTAAAGCATGCAAACTTCGAAAAAACGTGCAATCAAGTGTGACCCGGCATTTGGTTTACATGGTAGGAAAAAAATAATCTTCAATAATATTTTAAGAGATGAATGAAACTTCTAATATATTAATGTAATAAAAAATAATTTAACGTAAATATATATAATTTTGTTTTAACAAATGATTTGCTAAAGTGTTTTTTTATTAAATTTGATTTTGTAAATATTTAGAATTATATAATGTTAGATGACATGATATAATATGATGTGTGATATATGCTTTCGTTTTAATAATTGATATCTAAATATTATATATCCATCTTTGAGCATGATATATGATGTATATAACGTTATTGAATAACAACAATAACATTGGATGATAATAAGAAAAATAATTAGAGAAGTGTATCATACAAAATAAGAAATAATAATAGGATTTGTTTAAATTATTTAAATTATTTATAGTTATTGTAGTTAATGGTAGGATAAAAAATAAAGAGTTTTATATAGATGTTATAAATTCTTTTATAAATATTTTTAAAAATATTTTCTTTTAATAATATAAATTTTCAACCGCATCTATAATATATTCTTATTAAAAATCATCATAACAATATATTTAGATACATATATTTAGAATATATTGTTAAACTAAATTAGAGAAATATAAGGTAATTGATTATTGCATAGTTAGAGAAATATAAGATAATTGACTATTGCAGAGAAATATAAGGTGAGACCAAAAAAATAGTTAAGTCTAATGAAAGAGTCCAATAACTTTTCATAGGTAGATTTTTTAAAATTCATTCCCTTTCAATAGTATAGATTTTTAAATTCTCTAGATGATCTCTTTGCTATTGCTCATAATAGGATTGCAAACGAAGACTTCTGAAGGCATTATTGACAGCAGTTATTTTGTCTCTATTTTTAATTTTCTTTTGTTTTTTATACATTGTTCCTTTTATATTTTATTAGACTATTGCTTATGTTTTATTTAATATTTATATTTATAATTTATCCGTATGCAAACAAATATACAATTTAATTTTAATGGCCATCGCATATAAATTTATATTGACATACTAAAATTCTTAGCTATAATCCGTATTTTCTTACATATATTTTTTTTACTATGGCTTTAACTTTTATTATGTCTAAATATTAAAAGTTATAATATTTTAATAATCTCCTCGTTCCGCGCAGGGCGCGGGTTATCACCTAGTATAGTACTATTTGTCAAGTCATGATTTGCAGTAAAATCTGTGATAATAGATTCTGTAACAAAAACAAATAACTACTTATAAGTTATAACTATAATATGTAAAAATCATTTAAACTTAAACAAATTGTCTGAAAATCTTTGAATTCCTATCAGTTCTTCACCTAATTATTCACACCTCAGATATATTTCCTTTTTACTACCTTTATATATGAATGGCCTTAATTGGACTACAATTTTGACAAAATCTATAACATTTTGTCCTTGACAAAATCTGGAATTTATATTTAGACGTATATGATATATCTCCACTAAAATAGTCCTTATTTCAGTAAAGAGTGTATCAAAATTTATTGCCTTTCCTTCTTTTATGGTCAAAGCATTTAGGGCATCAGCAATGGTGATACTCAAAGCACAAATTTTTAGAAATAGTAGTTATGATTATTTTATTTTATTTTTTCAGATTTTTTTTCTTAAAAAAAACTAACCAATCGTGGGACGCCACATGTCAGTGGGGCCCGCAAATAGTTAAGAGGCTCAGCAAATCGAATCCTTAGCTAGGGAGTTTATGAGTTTTTATTGGCACAAAAACATAGATGAAGTGGGGCTAACATAATTTTGTAATAATTTTTTTCTTAAGGATTTGTGCTAAGGATCATTGTTGCAGATGGTCTTAGAACACCTGCAATGGTGTTACTCTAAGAGGAGTCCTTAGAAAAAGTGTATTTTGATTTTTTAAATATTATTATTTATTTTTTCTTTTTTAGATAAAAAAAATAAATATCAACCAATCACGGATCGCCACATGTCGTCGGAACCCGCAAATAGTGCAATGATTCACTAAGAAAGAGTCCTTATTTAGAAATTTTAAGGATTGAATCCTTAGCTTTTGGTGGGGTCTACCGATTATTTAATTATTTTTTCCTAAGGACTCCCCTTTAAGGATTCCCATTGTGGGTGCTCTTATATCCATAATGGTCCAACCTTGTAATTCTTTTTTTTTGGCTACCAAAAAATATTTAAATGGCCCTATGAAGTATGAACTCCTTATATTTTAATAACATTTTTGTCACATTTATTAATTTTTATCTCTTCCCCAAATAAAAAAAAAACTAAAAGGGTTTCAAATCAAACAAAAAAACAGTTCAATTGTATGTATAAATTGAGAGAAAACCCACATTGTTTTTTCTTCTCTAAAGTTACATCCAGCTGCTTCATCACAAGCTTGATCACTAAAAGCTTCCTCCTGGAAAAAAAACGAGAGACTCGTTGTTCAAGAAAACTCTATTCAAAATCTAACAATTTGATTATTACAAGACAAATCAATCAAAGTTGTCACCTTTCAACTTGTTTCAGCCGTAAAGTTATCACCTTTTCAACCTATCCATTAAAACACCTCTGTTTCTCTCTCTCCTCTCTCTCAAAGACAATGAAAGAGTATTGGACCTCTCTAGCTTCCCTTCTCGGCGTTATAGCCTTCTGCCAGACCCTCATGAACTCAGTCTTCCCACCAGAGCTCCGTTTCGCCATCACCAAACACTTCAACACACTCTTCCAACTCTTCTCCTCCTACTGCTACTTCGACATAACGGAGATCGACGGCGTCAACACCAACGAGCTCTACGACGCCGTCCAGCTCTACCTAACCTCCTCCACCGTCACCTCCAACCGCCTCAGCCTCACCCGCGCCACCAACTCCTCCTCCACCACATTCTCCCTCTCCAGCAACGACTCCATCGCCGACACCTTCGACTCCGCCACCGTCCTCTGGGAGCACGTCGTCGCGCAGAGACAAACTCAGACCTTCGCGTGGCGGCCAATGCCCGATGAGAAGCGCGGCTTCACGCTCCGCGTCGAGAAGAAAGACAAAAGCTTTATCCTCGGCTCTTACCTGGACCACATCATGGAAACAGCTAACGAGATTCGCCGCAAGAATCAAGATCGGTTTCTTTACACGAACTCGCGCGGTGGCGGGGGAATGGACTCGAGGGGGCTCCCTTGGGAGTCTGTTCCCTTTAAGCATCCCAGCACGTTCGAGACGCTGGCGATGGACCCGGCGAAGAAGAGAGAGATCATGGAGGATCTCAAGGACTTCGCCGAGTGTGAGTCTTTTTACCGGAAGACCGGCCGGGCTTGGAAGAGAGGGTACTTGCTTTACGGACCACCGGGAACAGGGAAGTCGAGTATGATCGCAGCCATGGCTAACTATCTCGGATACGACATTTACGATCTTGAGCTCGCGGAGGTAAGGAGCAACTCGGAGCTGAGGAAGCTGTTGATGAAGACGAGCTCGAAGTCGATAATTGTGATCGAGGATATAGACTGCTCGATCGATTTAAAGAACCGGAGCAAAAAGAAACAGAGTTATTATGAACCGGAGATGATGCTAACCGGGTCCGGTTTAGGAGGCGATGAGGGGAATGGGAACACGATCACTTTGTCCGGTTTGTTGAACTTTACGGATGGGCTTTGGTCCTGTTGCGGTAGCGAGAGGATCTTTGTGTTCACGACCAATCACATTGAGAAGCTTGACCCCGCGTTGCTTAGGAGCGGGAGGATGGATATGCATGTGTACATGAGTTACTGTACGTTTGCTTCGGTTAAGATCTTGTTGAAGAATTACTTGGGATACGAGGAAGGAGATTTAAGCGACGACGTTTTGAAGGAGCTTGAGAGGGTGGTTGATAAGGCGGAGATTACGCCTGCTGATGTAAGCGAGTGTCTTATTAAGAATAAGAGGGATAAAGAGAGAGCTGTGAGTGAGCTGTTGGAGGATATGAAAAGAAGGGCGGAGAGAAATGAGAAGCATGGGAAGCTAAGGGGTCAAATTGGGAGGTTGGCTGTGGCTGACGACGCGGAGGAGCAGGAGAAGAGGGCTTTGGACAGTTCTTATGGAGAAGAAGAAGAGATTGAGGACAGCATTTGCAAGAGTAGTGAAGATTAAGTGTTCTAATGTTTCATTGTTCTTGAGTTTTTCTAACATTCTATGTTTACACAATGTGAAGGTTGTGATCTTTGTCTTTCTTTTTCTCCTTTTTGGGTAGTCAACTTTTAGAAGTGAGCTAAAGTGAAAGATCAAGAATAAGAGGATTTAGAGAGTTAGTTGAAAAGAGCCAATGGTGGTGCTGGAGATTTTTTGTATGTGGGGATTAGAAAATGCAAAGAGAATCATTGGATAAACCATTGGCATATGATGTGTTATGACTTATAGTAATAGTAGTGTTATAGAATATCATGGTTATCATATATTGTTATGTACGGCCGTATGGGAGTTTGTATTTAAACTATCTGCTTTAGTTGATTAAGTATCCCAAGATTAATAATTTATATACAAGTCAGTGCAGACTTGTTTTGAGATTTGGATATGGACCTATTCTCTCCTCTAAGGAAACGATGTTCGAATCCGGTTTTGGGTTTCGGTAGACTTTTGAGTAAAAAAGAACAGTTAGAAGTTGTAACCTTTTTACATAGGAGAAAAAATGTTCTGAAGTATAGTGACGTGACCATCTGTTTAGTAGTAGTAATAAAAGTAGAAGTTCTCACTTTCTTCAATGACATAGTAATCATTTTAATTTCAAACATGTTATTCATATTTATACCATTTCACTGAAATCTAGTTTTGTGTTGTAACATTAATAGGAAGGATAATACTGTGGAAGATAAGAGTTAACATCTACAATTTGAATATGTATAAGTTGATCTCTATTACATGCCAAACCTTATTTGCTATTATATGCTACAAGTTTAATGTTCTTTTGTTTAATATTTCTTAAATCTATTTATAATACAGATTATAGATTTATATAGAGAAGCAACAAATTTCATGCTTGTGCTAATTGACTAACTGGCCAAACAAATTGAATATGTCCAACGACAATATTAAATAAATTACGAGTGAATTGTGCATAGATAAAATAATAATATTGTTTAACATCATCTCCAACAAGACACTAAAACACCAATAATTCCATTCCTAACAAGACACTAAAATTGACACAATAAGGGTTAATATGTATTGATAAGATTTGGATGTCTTTAGTCACATTTCCACAATCAGAACGAGAGTTGAAGTTTCCAAAATAGATAAACTAACAAAGTTTAACGTCATGAAATAATAATGGTGTACACGAAAGTATCCAAAAAGCAAAATTGAAAAGAGTAGCTTTTGTGGGGATTCGGTGAAAACTATAGGAAGATTTGATTTAGAAGTGAGTTGGAGGTGATGCATGTACATTAGGCTTTTGTCGGAAAAGCTGTGAAAACTATGACTTATTATGTCCAATATCTGACTCGGACTCATACCTTTTCTTTTCTTTGTAGTACTTGAGAACCTACATGAAGGATCTCCACTTTCACAATTGGCCTTAAAACAATGAGTTGACTTGTGAAACCTAAATCTTGGCTTCAACACCCTTCTTCTCCTTCCAAGTATCTCACATGTAAACTTCCATAATCTCAACCATGTTCTTGTAGTTTTTTCTTGAGGTTTCAATAAAAATTCGAGAATCACTTTCAAAAAGGACATCTTCAGACCCTATATTATCCAAGATATTGCAAAAGAAAACATAGAGTAGCTTCAGCTTCAAGGGAAGATTGAAAACGAGAAAAAGCCTTTGCATTGTACCATATAACCAATAATTTATCATTTGGATGTACACATCCTATGCCACATCTATTCGGACCATCATACCAAAAGACTATCTATATTACGCTTCAGAGTATCTGACGGTGAAGTGCTCCATTTAAGAGTTGGCTGGTTCATCCCTTGCTTTTCAACACAACACACTACATGTGTTAAAAGAAACGATTTTAGAAATGCCAATTGCTCAAAGCTCATGAAACGACGCAGTTCAAAACCTCCAAATTACCAGCCACAGGCCCACAGCCCATTATTAAAGTAAAGCCCAACAAATTTTAAAGCCCAATTAATGATGACGCTTATAAATAGCTCAAAGGTCAAAGCTTACTACGTTGTCGAACTATGTTAGCATCTCCAACTAGATTCGTTGCTCAAAGAATCACACTCCGATCTTCTAATACGATTCCAACGAGCTTCATTCCTCCCTTTCCCAGAGGTTTACCGCAGCGATCAGTGACCAAAGCTTCAGTAGCAGCTATGTCAACCACTTCCGTCAACGCCGTCACAGACGCCGGGAGAGGTTCGATCACTCACGTCATATTCGACATGGATGGTCTCCTTCTAGGTAACTTCCTTGTCTTCGGTCTTAAGAATTTGTTTAAAGTTGGAAACTTTATGCTATTTTGTGAGCATTCAGTGGTAAAAGTCAACAACTTTGTGAGATTACTTAAATGTTTGGTAAAAGATGTGTCTTTGCTTGTCCTAAACTCTCCCCCTATTGTCATGTCTGTTTTTTGTAGACACTGAGAAGTTTTACACGGAGGTACAGGAGAAGATACTTGCGAGATACAACAAAACATTTGACTGGTCTTTGAAAGCGAAGATGATGGGGAGGAAAGCGATAGAAGCTGCCACGCTTTTCGTTGAGGAATGTGGAATCAGTGACTCTCTTTCCCCTGAAGCTTTCATTGTAGAGAGAGAGTCTATGTTGCAAGACCTCTTTCCCACAAGTGACTTAATGCCAGGTTACAATACAATGAGACTATTAACACAAAGACAAATTTTTCTCCGGTTGTGTTCATTGGTTGAACACAACAGGAGATATATATATATAACTTTTGGTGACATGATCTCTTTCTCTGATATAGGAGCTAGCCGACTTCTCAGACATCTCCATGGGAAAGGGATTCCAATTTGTGTGGCCACAGGGTATCTGTTTCTGCATCACCATCACAATACTACAACATTTAGATTGCAAATGGCGTTTTCAGTTTCCTTTTTTATCTTTTTGCCGTATCTGATCTGTTTGGTATCCTTAATGATATGCAGTACACACACACGACATTTTGATCTGAAAACGCAAAGACACCGGGAGCTTTTTTCACTGATGCATCACATAGTGCGTGGAGATGATCCAGAGGTGAAGCAAGGGAAGCCTGCTCCTGACGGTTTTCTTGCTGCCGCTAGGAGATTTGAGGTCATTAATACTATACATGACTGTACTAGCTAGTGGTCTTTCGACCTTCAAAATAAATTGAGAGGTAGTAAACTAATAATGTATGTCCCACTCTTCTTTGTGGGTTTTATAGGACGGTCCTGTAGATCCACGCAAGGCTCTGGTGTTTGAAGATGCTCCTTCTGGAGTCATGGCAGCTAAAAATGCTGGAATGTAAGTTGGTTTCTGACAACATTCTGCAAGTCCCCTCAGCGGATGAGCAGTTAGTGATTGAGTTTGAGAGTCCCTAAAAGGTTAACATGTGATTCTTTCTTCGATGGTGTGTGAGCAGGAATGTGATAATGGTACCGGATCCAAGATTGGACAAGTCCTACTGTACCGTTGCAGATCAAGTTCTAGCCTCTCTGCTACATTTCAAACCAGAGGAATGGGGCTTGCCTCCTTTCGAGGATTCACAAAACTAAGACCACAAAGCTTCAGTGTAACATTATCCTCAAGCCACATGATACTTGACTGGCTCGGTTTTATTCTTTTATGATTGAAGACCTGTACTCTGGCTGTATGGGAAACAATGTTCATACACTTGACTGACAATAAAACGATTTGATTCCTGTTGGGGTATTTTTTCTTTCATGTTATGATTTCATAATAAAATTCGAATACTTTAATATGGTTTGGTGAGTGACTTCGACATTACCAAAACTCTGTGTTGTTGATAGTGATTACAATGTCATGAACATAAACTTGTTGATAGAGAGTTAGAGACGAAGCAAAGGGATATACCAGCAATATGAAAGTCTTTTTAACCAAAAAATTTCTGCTCTAATTTTGTATAAACCAACTCTTCAGGTCCATCAAGAAACATCAACTTCCACGAATCATTTCAGTTTTTGTTTTTCGGAAAATTTACAATATCTAAAAGATCCAACATATCTGGAACAAAAATGAATTCAAGAATTGCCTGTTTCGGCTCTAGAATCCTTCCCTCAGATAACTGTGCTTGTGTAGTTAGGGAAGAGGTTGACCAATGTGTCGAGAGTATCAGGATGAAACTTCCTCGCAAACAGATAACAAGGCCGTCTAATCCCGTTCCATGTACATGGCCAATGCAGCTCATCTCCATGCTTCAAAACCACAAGTCCAAAATTATAAAGAAAGAGAAGAGAGAAGTAAAGACCACAAAAGAGAGATCTGCTAGAGAGCATATACCTCTCCCACACTTGTGACGTGTGTACTCATCTCTTCGGTCTGACAAGCGAGAAACGAGGATAATAAGAAGCTAATCATGACAACTTTCAAGAGATTGTGTTTTCTAAACATACCGTGACGTTTTTCATGAACTCTAGTGATATCTCATTTGCCGTGTGAGTCTTTGGATGCCACTGTCGTTCAGACCAATCAACATAAGTCACTGACCAGTTCGAGATCCCCATAGGATCAATCATCTGAAAAAAAGATCCAGCAAACAAACAAAAATGTTTCAGCATCAAGAAGACTGCAGAAGATGGGTGTGTGTGAGTTAAGAAAGCATATACTCACACTGAAGAATGTTGGCAAGTAATGTTCATCTGCAATACAGTTTTTGTCAGCCTCTATCCCTGGCTGAAATTCATATAAACTTTCTCGTCAGAATCAGAACTGAAGAGAACTAAAAACGAAAACTAATCAGCTGCAGGACAAACTTACTCCACAATACTCTCGGAACCTTGAGTAGTAGAGACCATCAGCCATCACTATAACCGCGTGTTGCCGCTTCATTGTGAACCACTGGCCAGAAGAAAAGACACCACAAACAGTCAACAGGAGTAGCAACATACTACTAGTTAAGACAAGCTCTTAAAGACTAAGGCTTGTCTTTTTACCTGAGCACCCTTTCTAAAATCTTCCCTAGCAATCTCAGGTAACATGTGTTCCATATGTCTACCAGTTCCATGAGGACCAGGATCCACAAAACTTGAGAAAAACAAAAATAATTGAAGCTTGTGTCAATGAACATCAAACAAAAAAACTCTTTTCTTTTGATTAAAGAGATTAATTTACCTCTCAATGAAGCTGACGTTGGAATAGAGCAAATATCTATAAGTATAGTCAAAGGTATGCAAGGGTATACAACTGCATAGAGGAACAAAGTTATTTTTTTTTAGTTGTGGAGAAGAACTTAATTGAGACACAGTCGTTACCTCTCTGAAAGAAGAACAAAGTGTTGGTTGTCAGGATCTTCAAGAGCACTAACTAGCAACCTCTTCTCTGCATCAACCATAGAGATCCTTCCCCAAGTGACCTCATCACTATGGATCTCCCTATCAGAAAAGTGACTACTGATATGAACTGGCCGTTCCTTGGACGGGTGGATGTAGATAGAGAACTTCCCTTCATGACCCTTCAGATTAAAACCATGATTCATTAGCGGATATAATGCAAGTGCAATTCGTTGAGGTGTGTTAGTTACCGTGAAGAACTCATCCCAGAGCTTCTCAAACGGCAAAGTCCCCGGAGTCAAGAACAAGAAGGCTATTTTGGAGTTTTCTGTTACGACGGGAGGCGTTTTGAGTATGTCTCTGACCACTGCTCTAGCTGCCACCTCCTCGTCGGTGTGTTTCCTGACGTGAACAGGTAGCCACGAGGAGAGAGCCTTAGAGGAGTTATTGCTGTGTCGTGGGGACATGCGAGTGCAGATGAGAAGCATGCTGAACACTGAAACTGACAAGACCAGCCATAGGGGCTTCTTGAGAGATGTGTGGTGACGTGGCGGCCCTTGATAATTCTTCTGCGCCTCAACCATTTGATGAAACCAAATCACGCCTCCAAACACACCTCCCTTGTCGTGCCTTCTAGTTGAAAGGCATACAAAGATTGAATCTTTATTTCATACTTCTTTTAAAGTGGCATTGCCTGAAGAAGAAAGATCCAGACCGGAAAACACGGAGATATTAAGTAACGTTTCAAACTAATCTTTAAAGAAGAAGAATCCAATCAGCAAAATGAAGAATTGTGAAAACCGCAAAAAAAATGCACGTTGTTCCCGTGATTCAGTCCTCACTCTAGCACACGTAGGAACTTAACTGAAGTCTAAGTAAGTCTCGTGAGCAAGCTAAAGTCCAAAAGCTATAAATCTCAGATTCGCTTTCCAGCATAAGAGCAGTTACAAAGACTTTAAAGAGGCACTCAAAGTGCATGTTTACCTTAATAAAACTTCGAGCTGAGCTGAAACAAAACGGTAGAATGAAGAAAGACAGAGTCTTTGTCCAAACCCAGATCTCAAAAAGTCAACTTTGATCCTCTTCTTCAAGATCTAGGGCAGCAAACAGGAGTGATTCTGCGAATATATGGTCGAAAGAGAGAGAGAGAGAGAAAAGGAGTGTGTTTTTTTTTTTAATTTCTAAAAGCATGCACACAAGTAAACTGTTAATGTCAAGACGCTTCAGAGCCTTTTCATTGGGTCTTTTTATACTTTGATCACTAGAGACTTTTTTGGTGAATCAGCATGTCTTGTTTTCTATTTTCTCTTAATATTTTGTTATTAGATCAAAAGGATCTACATTTCTATTTTGTGTTGGATTTGAGTTGGCTTCACGACTCTTTGAACCTTTTTAATTTTATTTTTAATGGGTAATGGAACATAAATGTTACCAAGTGGATGGTCTAAATAATGAATTAAGTCCTATCATCGCACTTAACCCTTCAGGACACTCGCCGTTTTGTTCCTACAACGACGCCGGAAGACCTGCTTACGGACATTAATTTATTTGATTATTTTTTATTAGCAACGAAACTCGAATTAACCTGAGATCATGACTCGCACTCTCTTTCTCTGTGGAAGGTGAAGGTCCATACTACAAGCAGAGCTATTGACTCTGCGCAAAAACATACAAGAACTAAAAGTGGCCACGAACGCAAGTGGATATGATGGTATTTAAATTCGATATTGATGTGCACTCATGTATATAGCGGGATCCCTGTATATATATAGCTTTAATCATGTACGCAGAGTCATGTATATTATAAACCGGTATAGTATAAACCAGTGTAATAGAGTCTTTTGGTTTTGGGTTTTGGGATAGGTGTAGAGCTTGGTCAGATTGTATATAAAACCTCCAATTATACATTTTCTTAATTAGCTAGAATAAAATTTACTTATATGGTTTATATTTATGGTAAAGAGCACACAAAATAGAAGTATTTTGTTTTCTAACAAAGTTTCGTCATATTTCATTTCCCATTTCTCAAGAACCTAGCCAACTTCTTACCAAACATGTACTGGATTAAATTATATCAAGGTCATCTGTTTTTATAAATTAGTTTTTAGATAAATTTTAAATATTTTCTTTACAACCTAGTCAATTTATTATTTTCTAAAATCGCTAGAAATTTATGAATCACGAATAGTAATCCAGAAGGAAGTTTAGAAGCATTGAAAAGTTGGAAGAATCACCTCTAATCCAGAATCTGTTTTACCCGATAAGACATTAGTTGACTTGGACCCTTCACGTCTCAGGTTTGAAGCTGACACCACTTCTCTGTCATCAGCAAATCAGGACAATGTAGGTGCTAGTTTTGTATGGCTTGTGTGGATTTCCTTGTTTAGTTTTTTCTTCTTTTCGAATTCAGTTCATCTGAGTTTAAAGGATTAATTCCACTTATTATTTGCAATCTCCTTAAGAAATCCTTGACTTTTAAGATACATAAACTTGTTCTGTATGTTTTATGAATATCCAAATTTCATTAAGAATTTGTTAAAACTTTTTTGTTCACACTAATAATATTATATATTAAACACTGTTTAAAATACATTTATATAAACTTGTTAAACATAAAATTATGTAGAGTATTTCAAATCAATAATTAAAACAGATTAATTAGGTTAGTTGTAGTCCATGTTCTAAAAATCGGCCGCCTAGCCGTCTGGGCACTACACGTCACTTTTCCGTCCCGATTTATGCCAAATCGGTTTAAAAAATCGGATATCTGATTTTTTTCCGCATAAACCGCCTAAATGACCGCCTAGCTGCCTAGATGGCCGCCTAATCTATTTTTTATTTTATTTTATTTTATAATTTTTATTTTACTTTTAATAATATATTTATTTATTTATTTGATCTAAAATTTTATAAATATCATTTGTATTCATAATTTTGATGAAAATTACACTATATTAAGTTTATATATTATATTTGTGTGTTTTATACAGTTTTTAAACATGAAAATATATTAATGTTATACACAAATTAAGATTAACATGTTTTATAACATAGTAAACAATCTAAAAATTCTGTCATGTATAGTTTTCGATTAATTCCCGATTTTCTTTTTGTGTGTTAGGTCCAATCCGACCGTCCGACTAGCGGCTACCGCGTTCCGGAACAGGGGTTGTAGTTGGAGTAAGTGTAATTCAAGAGCCAACAAACATGTCTTATATAATGAAGAAAAAATAGAAGGACTAATAATTTGGTTAACCGATAATGGTCAAAAAGTCAAAACTCCACAAACTTCGTGGAAGAAAGAAAGAAAGAAAGAAAGAAATGATAAGTTATCTAGCTGATAAGTCAAAAGAAATCTCAGCCGTGATCTAGGGTCGGCCCGATGTTAATCCGTGATCAAGTTACCCTGGATCATTTATGGCTAGTGATAAAATTGGAGCATCACATTCATAATATATCCTTAATGGGTATATTATTCATTTAAAGAGAACATGATCAAGTTATTCATAATATATCCATTTATTAATAATAAAATTATTCAGGGTAACTTGATCATGGGTAAACATGATCACCGATGATCTAGTGATCCTATTAACGTTTTGATCAAAAAAGCCCCTTTCAAAACGTCAAAACTTGAATAGAAAACTCAAACAAAAAATTCATACTAGATTTTGACCCGCGCTTTGAAAGCGCGGGATAACATTTTGATTATTTTTTTTAATTTAACAGACTAATTTGTTTTGTCTGAGCTTTAATATTTGAGTTTTGACATCTATAATTGAAAGTAATTTATTTTGACATCTCATAGTAATGTGCGTTCAAGTTTTAGGTTTATATCGGTTCGAGTTTAAGTTTTCAAATTGTTAGGCTTGGGGTTTTCGGACCCATTTAGAACATGAAAACAGAAGGCCCTTTTTTGAAGTCACCTTGAAGTTTTGAAGTATTTACTATTCTATGCCATTGGTTTTGTTTAAACATATGGTTTTAATTAAATGCTTTTGTTTTTTTGTTAATTAATACGCAAATATCGAAACAAAATTTACCTACATTGGCTCCGTTTACTTCTTCATTAACAGTAATCACCTAAAAGTGAGCGAATAATTTATACGCATAAAGGTACCAACTTTAACATTTCTTTTTGTTCAATTCATCAGTTACACTAACCTACTGGTTGTTGGTGCTACAATCTGGGCATCTTCCTGGACAGGTACGAGAGAAAACATGAACTTTATGTTTCTTGACCTGTGAGTAAGCAATGATTATTCTAACTTGTGTTGCAGAATTTTTGTGTGTTTGATGTGGCTTTAGAAGAAACAAATAACGAAGTTGATGATAACACCGACAAAGTTATGGATCAATATGTCATTATTCAATTTTGTCTCTGTTATTAACACCTACAAAGTTATGGTTCAATACGTCATTAGCGATAAAGGAAGCAAAAAACTCTATTTATTTATTCTTCCTCCACTGATCTGATCTTGAATCTCAGTTGAGGTAACTTCAACCATTACAAGGAGACTTTTGTAACAGGATTCATCGTGGATTTCACCGCGGTGTGGCAAGTGGCAACTAGCATTAGTGACTTCTGCAGTGGTTACAGTAATAGATGTCATCGTGTAATCTACATCACAATTCTCTTTAAGCTCTCTAACAAGAGTTAACAAGAGTCAAGATTCTCTTTCAGAAGCTGGTAATATTGTCAAACATATTAAACTATTTTTCAAAAAATACTGTTGAGTGAATAAACCCCAAAAGAAATGTTTAAAGTGCATGATATTTATAATATTAATTAAATTTCAAAAGCAAATATTTACCATCAAATAAAAGGATACCTTACTTATCATTTCATAATATGTTTTCTTCTATACTTATGTCATGGCTAATATTTAGTTACCAAATATAATACTCAATTATATAAAAATCTATATACTTTTGAAATCTATATTTTCGAAATCTAACAATGTTGGGAATATACCTCCATATTTTCATTATTTACTTACTATTTATCTAAAAATCTTACAATCAAATCTATATATTTTCAAAATCTAACAATGTTGAGAATATGAAAGTATATTCTAAAATTTCTTAATATTTATCTAAAAATCCATTAAATAAAATATATAAAGATCTCTTCAATCATTAAAATTTGTATATTTAAAAAATTAATGTAGTTGGAACGCTAAACGATATGAGTCGCTACATACTTTTTGGCAAAGTCAATATTAAAAAAAATCATTGGTATAATAAAGACAATCTCTTTTTTTTTGTGTGTAAATTATATAGACAATCTTGCTTCCCCATATATTAGTCATTACCTAATTACTTTCAAAATTTAAAGTATATGCTTATCCAATCTTAATGTGAACGTAACAACTTTAGTTTCTTGATACTATCAGTGCATATAAGACATAACCTATATGATATAACCAATTTTTTGATATAACCTAAAAAATTTATCGATTGAACCACTGATTGAACCAATATATAATTTTCACTTATTTTTTTAGTTTTTTAATTATGTTTTAGAATCTGTTATATTCTAAATTTTTAATTAAGAAGTTATGTCAAATGAAAAAAAATATAGAAACTCAAGTAGTATTTTCTAAATGGTTTAAACATAAAACATTTTGCTCAAATCTATTTCTATTTTAATGCATCCTCTCAAATATTGATCCATTACGCTTACAATAAAATGATAAATTAGTTTGATTAAAAAATTGTATAGCTAACTTTAATAAAATTGGAGCATCACATTCATAATATATCCACTATTCATATAAACATTCATGAATTAAAATATTTTAAATATCACAATTTAAGTTAAATTGTATTACATAATGGGACATCCATCTGTTTAACCGGTTGCCGAGTCCCATGTTTTAGCGTTTTTTGCGGGTTTTATAGAACTTTTAAATAGCGATTTTTTTTAAATCTAATTGAATTACATATAAGGTCACCGGTTTTGTCAGTTTAACTGCATGTCAGGGTCGAGTTTCAGAACACTAAATATAATATTTCATGTGTAATATTTAAAAATAGATACACAATCAAAAATACAAATTTAAGTTAAATTGAATTACATAATGGGACATTCATCGGTTTAACCAGTTGCCGAGTTCCATGTTTTAGCGTTTTTTGCGGGTTTTATAGAACTTTTAAATCACAAGTTCTTTTTAAAATCTAACCGGATTACATATAAGGTCACTGAGTTTGCCGGTTTTGCCAGTTTAACCACGGGTCAGGGTCGAGTTTCAGTACACTAAATATAATATTGCATGTGTAACATTTAAAAGTAGATACACAATCAAAAAAAAAATTTATATCATATAAATTTGGTTTGTTTCGAAAATATCCCGCGCTTTCAAAGCGCGGATCAAAATCTAGTGATTTTTTTGGATCATTTATAGGTAACTTATAAATGAAAAAAATGTTATCAATGGTTATCCTAAGTTACCCTGGATCATTTAAGTTAAACAATAATAGGATCACGTTTTGATCAATACTATTAAAACACAAGGGGCTTTTTTGAGGTGCCCTCCTGTTTTGAAAATAATTACAGATCTCTGCCACTCAATTATTCTAAACCTATGTTTTTTTGTTATAAATATATTCATCGTGATCTTTTTTTTTCTGGTATTAAGTGGTGGGACCCGCCACTCTATTATTTAGGATGCAAAATGTTTTTGAAAACAAACTGGATTTTCTATTGTTCTCTTCGATTCTTCTTTTCTTCAGACTCTTCTTCGTTCCAGCCTTCTAAAAATATGCGATATTTTTTTTTTGAACAAATATATGCGACATTTTCCGAAACAAAATTATTCTCAACAAACATGAATCATAATTTATCTGCACATTTCTAGACATCGAACATGAATCATATTATGTTATTATATTATGTTTTCATATGTCAATCATTTAAAATTGTCATAACTTTATCATTTTCTAATAGGGAAATAATATATTTTGTTTAACCTAAATATACTAATAAGTAATAATCATTGACCAATATCTCACATATATCGATCAATATGTATGAAAAATACCTAACAATATATTCTCATATATTTTTACAAAAAAAATATAGAAAATATATATCCTCATATTCCATATTTCCATATCAAATCTTGACCACAGTTTAAAAAGTGTTTTTTTTTACAAATACATCCTACATTTATGGCAATTTTTAAGAGGATAGTTTTTTAATAATCCCAAATTTATTTATGAATATTCCTAATCGTAACTAATGTACCTTATTATACTCAAAAATCGGCATTGGAAATAGTTAAACTTATTTTAACAACAAATATTTTAATTCCTAATCTTCAAGAAAAAAATATTTTAGTTCCTAATCTTACGCTCAAGAATATCGTAACTATATCGATTATTCGAATGTATAAACCTTAAACCTGCAAATCATATAAATATAGTCATCACCATCTCCACAATTCAACTAAAAAAAATAAGCTCAAACGTGAAGATCCTACAGCTCAAACCTGAAAACACAGCCGTTGAGACCATTCACATGTCTGTATTGAGAATGTTCTTCTCTTTTTGTTGTGTTTGCTTAGAATTGTTTACTTTTACTTTAAACGCAAGAGTACGAAGCTGTCTTCCGTAAGGAAGAGAGACTAAGGAAAGAAGGTAAATAAGCTTTGGCGAAACAAAGGACATTACTGGAGAAGACTAAACAAGAAACGGACGAGGCTCTTAGCATCATTCTGCAAGGAAAAAAAAATAAACAATGAGGAACTTGGACGCAAAGTTGAAACTGGTTTATAAACAATGAGGAAAGGAAAATAAACATTTTTTTTGTTTTAAAAGGAAACAAAACTCTTATTGGTTTATTTATACGACCAACATAATAAATTACAAATTACTAAATTATAAATTACAAAAAATTCAAAAAAACATAATAAACTACAAATCGCACTGCATTTTTGAAAAGATTAGGACTCGACCAACAATAAAGACTTTCCATCTTGTGTAGTGTGTAAAAAAAATTCTTTACCAATATCATATGTTCCTATTTAAAGAATATTTGAACTGTTGCAACAAACGACAGATTTATCAATATATTATATACCTCAGTATATTCAGAATATATTAGCTTTATAATTTGTCACATCCATAATAAATTAAACATATAATCATTAATATAAATCACTATACCTCAGTATATTCTGAATATATTAACTTAACAATTTTTCGCACCCACAATCATTATAAATTCACACTTTACCATTATGATATATCATCGAAAAAAATATATCTTAACGTGTTTCACCAAAAAGATATTATAATTCTCATAATAGTTAGAATTGTTGGCCGTAGAATCAGCACCGAAATAATTTTTATTATTTGTAATAGTATAATTAACCAAACGGCTAAAAAACGTGTTTCACCAAATCTACGGGTTCTATAACCAAAATAACATCTGTGAAATCAAGTCACAGCCAAAAC
The DNA here is from genome assembly GCF_000309985.2 of Brassica rapa. Taxonomy (NCBI): domain Eukaryota; kingdom Viridiplantae; phylum Streptophyta; class Magnoliopsida; order Brassicales; family Brassicaceae; genus Brassica; species Brassica rapa. The sequence continues at coordinate 27,346,517 of NC_024797.2, forward strand.
ATTTATCATAACATATCGGAGTAGTTGGAATATGTAAAAATTTCATTAAATAAAAGTTTTATCGTAAAGTTATCCCGCGCTTTTAAAGCGCGGATCAAAGAAAGAAAGAAAGCACCGTAAGGGTGGAAATAGCCTTGCTCTTTTTTTTATTGCCATTACCGGAAAAAATCTAAAACATTTTAAAAAATCTGACTGAGTTAACCAAAGATAGTCACTTTATGTTTTAAGACACCAATGCAATCAATACCCTTGTCTCTTCTCTCTCTCTCCTCCTTGTCTCTTTGACTCTGACGACTTAATAAGAGCAGCAGACTCTAGGGTTTGTTAACAGTGAATCTATCCGCTTCCTCCCCCAATAGTCCCCGCTCTCTGGTAAGCCGAAGCAGTCCTCTCCCTCGTTTCACTTCTTGCTTTGTTTCTAGGGTTCTTTTAGGACACGCAATCTAAGTTTTTCTCTGTTTCTTCTCTTTCTCTCTGCTTCTCGTTTCGGGTTTTCTCGTTCTTTCTAGAAGAATCTACATGGTCATGTAGATATGTCATAGTCTTGGTTGTTCTGTGTTCTTTACCTTTTCAAGTTATACACTTTTTATTACTACTCGATTTTGAAAAAAGGTTTAAACTTTCTTGCGTGTTCATACACTTGTTATCTAGAGGGATGGTCAAAATTAGAGATTTTGATAAAGATTATATGTCATAGTCTTTAAGTTTCTGCTCTTGGTTGTTCTGTGTTCTTTACTTTTTCAAGTTATACACTTTTACTACTCGAAAGGTTCAAACTTTCTGCAGACTCTTCCTTGTTTCCTTGAGAAATGTATTAAATTGAGGCAAATTAGAGATTTTTATTAAGAAGCTATGTATCACTTGCTCTGTTTATGAGCATGATTTCACAAACAAGCTCATTAACTTATCATGTTGATGAATTAGTGTGTGTTTGAATATGACTAGTTTGTGTTAATTGTCCCTTCTTGTTCATGTTGTAGACTAACGAAAGCAACAACCTTTGGAGCAATGGCAACTGAGAATCCTATTAGGATGTCTGGTAACAACGAAAGATGGTCTAACTCTAGGCCAGTTTCTGTTCCTAACCGAAGTGAAAGCGCGCCTCCGAGCATGGAGGGATCGTTTCTAGCTGTTGATAGTCTCTTGTCACGACAGGGTCACGACAGGGCAGCTCAGGAGCCTCTGAACACTCATCCTAATAAACACAACCTGACCCGCACACCTTCGCCACCTGTTTATTACCCTACTACTGAGTATCAGCTCGTAGACAGTCGTGTAGGTAGCTTTAGAAGTAACCAGGGATTGAGTATAGTCAACATTCCCATTCATTCTCCCCAAGCTACACTTTCTACTCACAAGGAAGTGTCTGAGGATGAAGTCTCTCCTCAACAGCATTCTGTTAATAGTGTTTCAGATAGGACTAATGTGGTGGACACTAGTCTTTCACAAGGCCTGGCAGATACTAGGCAGGTTCGGCTTCTGCTTCCTTTTCTCGAAGTTCAAGGTTTTTGATAATTGTGGTAAGTTTAAAGTTGTATCTCTTTTTGGTTGCAGGATGGTAGTTCTTCTGGTCCAACCCCTCAGCATCGTCGGCCTAACTCTTCAGATGGTGAAATGAACACAGCGGATGAGAGTGGTAACTTCTCGGAGATGTCAGGTGACGTCGTGGTTAAAGATAATCCTGCTTCAGTTGGCACTGAGAAGAGTCTCGATGAGTCTACTATCATCTCCAAGATGAAGAATACTAACATATCTGGGCCCGGGACGGCTAAACACCCTCGAGAACAACCAAGGAATGCAAGGCCAGAAAGGCAGATGTATCCACAACAAAGTAATGTAACATGGATTCAAAATGGCGGCAACATGGGTTATCAGAGTGTTAACGGGACCACGGGACAGTTTCATTATGGTCAGCAGCATGTGCTTCATCAGTCTCCAGGCTTTACTCCGCCTACGCAAACGGGTTATGTGACTTCACCAGCTCAAGTCTACAACATGCAGTCTCCTGGTGTCTACTCTCCACAATATGGTTATGGACCGTACACTAACATGATTCCACCACACCCACAGTTCATACCTGGATACCCTTCCCATGGTTCAGTTCCGCTTATTGTCCGTCCAGAATATATTCCTCAGTTACATGGGCCGAGTGCGGGGAGTGTAGTCCACAGAGGTGCTGAGAGTTTCTATGCTCCACCAGGGCAACCTTCTTTTCCAGATCCTATGTATATGCACTACAGTCAACATTCATTGGGGCATATGAATGCTCCTAGAGGGAACCATAAGAATGCTCCTGAGCCTCATAAAGATGAGTCCAGGTTTGTCCGGCAAATAAGGGGACCAAATAACTCTAATATGGGTCTTAATTACTATGGAGTCCAGCCAAATATGGTGCAATATCTGCCTAGTGCTCCTCCTTCACCGGGCTATGTTCCCTATGTAGAGGCATACCCTGGATGGCAGCAGCAGGGAAGCTTGGAAGGTACTAATGGTCCAAGGTTATGCAATTTTCTTGAAGAGTTGAAGTCTGGAAAGGGCAGGAGGTTTGGGTTATCAGACATCACTGGACACATTGTTGAGTTCAGGCAAGTTTTTTTTCATCTTTCTTTCACCAGTCTTGTCTTGGTTTTGGTAACAAGCTTTTATTAAAAACCTTGTTGTCTTTACAGTGCGGATCAGCACGGGAGCCGATTCATTCAGCAGAAGCTTGAGAACTGTAATCCAGAAGAGAAAGAAGCTGTGTTTAGGGAGCTTCTTCCTCATGCTTGCAAACTAATGACAGATGTGTTTGGCAATTATGTCATTCAAAAGGTCTGTTCCTAGTACTTGAGCATATGTCTTACCAATGCATTATCTCTCAGACTGATTGTTAGCGATATCTGTTTCAGTTTTTCGAATACGGAACCCCATCACAGAGAATGGAACTTGCTGATCAGCTCATGGGACAAATAGTACCACTTAGTATGCAGATGTACGGTTGTCGCGTGATACAAAAGGTAACCAAGTCACTTCCATTTTTTGTCTGGACTTGGAGTTTTTTTAAAGACTCATGGTTGAAACTTTGTTTCTGGTGTAGGCACTTGATGTCATAGAGCCTGATCAAAGAGTTCGTTTAGCACGTGAGCTTGACGGGGAGGTCATGAGATGTGTTCGAGACCAAAATGGAAACCATGTGATCCAGAAATGCATCGAGAGTATCCACGCAGACAGAGTTGGTTTCATGTTATCTGCATTCCGTGGTCAAGTCTCCTCTCTCTCTATGCATCCTTATGGCTGCCGTGTCATACAGGTAACTAAGAAACTCACTTAAACATACTATGTTTCTATGCATTAGTACTCAAAGAACAAATGTGTTAAATGTATAGAGGCTTATGGAGCGTTGCTCAAATGAGCATCAGTGTCATTTCATCACAGAGGAGATACTGGAGTCAGCACGTGTCCTTTGCAAGGATCAATACGGCAATTACGTCATACAGGTCTGTCATAAATACCCACAGCTTCCAACCAATCATTACTTAAAACCAATGTTGGCTATTTTGGCAGCATGTATTGGAGAAAGGGACATCTGAAGAACGAGAGAGAATCGTGAGGAAACTATCAGGGCATATAGTGCAGCTTAGCCTGCATAAATTTGCATCAAATGTTATAGAGAAGTGTCTGGAGCATGGTGGTCGAATTGAGAGGGACCTCATCATCAAAGAGATTGCAGGGGCTGATGAGAGCTATGATAGTCTATTGGTGAGCAAAAAAAGTGGACCAAACTTTGTAATCTTATTTTGATAGGATATTATTAACTGTAAGATACCTTTTTAACAGATGATGATGAAGGACCAGTACGGTAACTATGTGGTGCAGAAGATATTCGAGACGTGTAGTGTTGATCAGCGTGTGGTGTTGGTCAGCAGAGTCAGGATGCACGCTTCTGCTTTGAAGAAGTACACTTATGGGAAACATATTGTCACTCGTTTGGAAAAGCCCTTTGGTCAAGGTACTACTAACTTCCTCACAATCTTAAGAATATAAAAGATTTGTCTTGATGTCTTATATACACAACCAAATAGAGTTCTATGCTAAAATGGATTGTTCAAAATTGACATGTGCATAGGGACTGAATAGACTTGAAATGATTTGTTTTATGGGTCATTGTTGTTTTATGTGTTCTGTAGAAAGCCGAGAATCAAGGCGATGAGTGGCTCTTCTGATTCAATACAGTGACTGATTCAGATATAGTCGAGATACAATTCGCTATTTCATGAAAGCTGGAGATTCATTGCAAAGGTTCACTTCACAATCCACAATGATTGTGAAGAATGTTGTTTGTACTTTAGAATTTGATAATAGCCGTTGTGATGACTGTGTGGCCATGTTGGTAAATATTGATAATTGTATCAGTAGTGTACACTCGTATTTGTAACTGGTTTGTGGATTCATCAAAGACAATTTCAAACTTTTCTGGACAGTTTGTTTATTCATGCCAAATCGTTATAACTTGTCATCACATTAGAGGGTAAATGCAAAGTCGTTTTGCATATCACATGGCAATAGAAAAAAAAAACTCAAAAAAATAAAATGGAAACTTAGCAACAAAATAAGGAACTATGAGGTGAGTGTATTGAGAATCATGCTCCAGTAGTGGTAACATACTTGATGAGCATTTTGACAATCTCCTTAGAGACCTTTGAACTAGACTCCTTAAGGTTCTGGATCCTGCCATCTGTCTCCTCTTCTAAACGTTTTGCAGCTGCCTCTTGTTCCGTCTGAAAATAAAAGGTAAAGAATGAGTACAACATCAAGCTTTGTAGGTAGTTTTTTTTTTGTTTCGGTGCTAATTTACCCCAGAGATTTGTGTCTGATACTCTTCTTCTAATCGGGACCGATACTCTTCCATCTCCTTCTCAGCCTCGTCTTTTGCTTGCTTCATTCTTGCTAATTTTGCTGATCATTGATTTATCCAACAAAAATAAATAAAAAGCAAAAGATGATCAGGCCAAGAAACCGCATAAACATGTCATGTCCCTACCTAAGTGAAACATTGGATTTGTACCCCACCCCCAAATTTCTTTTTTTGTGTTTTCGAGTTAAATATGTGGACATAGACTCCAAACTGGTTTATATTTTCTTCTTTCTAAGTGTTTATTACATTGTTTAAAGCCTCCAAAAATTTCAGGGTCTGTCCTGAGAAACCCTCAAGAGAAAGACTATACCGGTTCTAGCAGCTGAAACGATCCAGCCTGCTTCTTGTTCAGCAGTTAAAAGCATCTGAATCCCACCTTGGCCTCTTAATGAATCCATGGCTTGTGTTCTCCTCAAAGAAAGTGAAGACTTGTGTTTATTCTTTTTGCAAATTTTTATGCCAGAGATGGAATCTTTTGATATGAGCATCTTTGGTTATGGTTTTAATTAGATGGAGAGCTTTTCTCTCCTTGGTTTATGGAGTTAGTTTCTGACTAACTTTTTTGAATATTAGAATGTGTTTGCAAAACATTGCGTGATCCCCGGATCAGTATCGATGTAAGAATGTTGTGTGAATTGAAATAAAAGGGATTATAAACGTGAAATACATTCTCTAGGGGCTGCATATCACTGGCTACTGAACATGATCATAAAAGAAGACAATGGTCATTGCATGCTAGTGAATATCTACATTTATGAGGTATCTACGTCGCTGATCCTCAGCTCTGAATGGGTCACATAACGAGTTCGCAAAGTTAGGAAAAATAAAATTATTAGTTTGACGTTTAATACCCAGCTCAAATACGTCATCTTCACTCGCACAAATGCAAAAGAACTCTTAATGCCCAAAATAACTAAATCATGCACATGCAGTTAGATCATTAATTTGCATTAAATCTTGCACCATGCGTTCCCTATTTAAAAGATAATAATTATGATAAAATTATAGAATTTTCAACATTAAACAAGTCGTTAGAGTTGGAAAACAAAGTAAGGATCATGTAAAAATACAATCAAATTCACAATATAAGATGGTGATCAATAGGATGTGGTTATTTTTAGTTATCCTCATAGCGTCTTGTCTTCTACGATTCAAAGCGGTGATAGTGGTCTCGAGCGGAGCTGTTGTCATCATTGCGTTTAACGCGGCAATGGTTTGGTTAAATATATGGTTGCTGTTCAGAGGCCATACTTTGATGTTTTTGTCTCCTTTTAGTTTGTTGATTTTTGTTGTTCTTCAACAAAGAATGTCTTAAGTTTCAAAAAAGAAAAAAACAAAGAATGTCTTGAAAATTGCTAAAAGCAATATTTGTTGCACAGACATTTTTCTCTATATTCATAAGTTTATTGAAACATAACAATAGAATAAGTGCCCGCCTCTGGGTTCGAGCCTTGGTCACTGCGGAATTTACATATGGGCTGCAGCATCCGAGACCGAAGACCGTTACACGGTGAGCCACCTGGTGACTTTCGGGTCCATACTCACTTCGGTCTCTAGTCTGGACCACCATGATGGGACCAGGATACTCGGTTAGCAAAAAAAAATAACAATAGAATAAGCAATGGCAATGGAAACAATTATTGCACATGTATGAATTTGATTTCTCTCATGTCTCATGTTGCACATGCACGGTTGGTTTCCGGGTGACGAACAAGTATTGTATCCCATCCTTCAAAATTTCCGGAGATGAATAAAACTTTATTATAAGTTGAAGATTTTCCCTTGGGTCGATCTCTCTATACTTTATATAGAATCTAGTAGATGGGCATAAGAAGTATCGATCGCGTCTACTTCTAGATTTTATGTTTCCCTCTTTTATCCACAAATACTGAAGCAATCCAAAAAGTACAATTGTCAATAATAGCACCTTCTAAAGTTTATGTCTCAAAAATAGCACTAGAAAGAGAAAATCACAAAAATGACATTCATTAAAGGGTAAAATATCTATAATACCCTTGGTTTAAAATTAAATAAACAAACAAAAATAAATAAAAATAAAAATAAAAAATAATTTTTTTTTTTATAGTTTCAGATTATATGTTTTCAGATTCGAAATTTTTATAATTTTTTTTAGATTTTTTTTTCAAAATTTTTATTTTTTCAAATTTTTTTTTAAAAATTTTTTTTTTATAATTTAAAAATACTTTTTGAAACTGTTTTTAAAATTTTTATTTTTTATTTTATTATTTATTTTTTATAAAATTTTAAACCCTAATTCCAAAACCCCACCCCTTAACTCTAAACCCTAAGGTTTGGATTAATTAACCCAAGGGGTATAAGTATATATTACCTCTTTAATGAAACCTATTTTTGTGACTTTGAGCCTTGAATGCTACTTTGGGAACAAAAACTTGGTTTGGTGCTATTCTAGTCTTTTTCTCATCCAAAAATGATTAAAAGATTGTCTAAAAAATAAAATAAAAGATCTCAAATTTTCACTTGAAATTCTAGAGCAATGATACAACATGTAATATATTTATATATCATATAAAGGATATAAAAAATCCAGTTATGACAATTGTTGATATTACGTTCAAGGTACATAAACTATCTCACTGTATCATTATTACTTTCCGAATTGCATGGATGTTTTTTTTTGTCATCTTCCATGTATGTTTTAAAATCATTCAGAAAGTCATAAAATGGCGGAATTTGAATATTTTTTTCAAAAAAAAATTAAATGAACTATTTGACCTATTATTTAGAAAATAAATATTTAAAATATAATTCAAGTTTGGAGATTCAAACATTTCATATTAACATTAGTATTTAATATTTGCTAAAAAAAATTTTAATGAGACCATAGAGATGAAATAAGAATGCTCTCAGATAAATTTACAAAAATCTTAGAAGATAGTATATCAATACTTTTAAAAGGGAAGAAATTTTAATAAATCTACTTAAAAAGGTTATTTGGACTCTTTCATTAATTAATAATATTTTGGTCTTACTTTAAATTTCAACTAACAATTAGTTACCTTATATTTCTCTAACAATCATTCAGTCAATATTTTTATGTACTACACCCATATCTTTTTGTTCACGATTTGATTATACCACATATATACTTTATTTATTAGACCGCATCATTTAATACACAAAAATATTATACCACATGATACACTTCATTTTATTAAAACACATTTATTATCAATACATCACTTATTAATCCCAACCACGGGTTGTAGCAATATTAAAGGTTTAAATTAAAGTTCAAATATGGGTAATTCATTACAACATTAAATGAAACTAACATGTATTGTAAGTCAATTTCTATAATTTCATTAAAAGAGAAACTGGTTTTTGCTCATTAACAATAGTATAGGCATTGAAAACAATATAAAATATATTGGAAACGTTTCATTCAAATAAATACTGAAATTTTGGTTGTTAAAATCAATGCTGATATTGCCTAGATTGTAACAATCAGTTTGAAAAACAAAAGAGAATATATTATCGATATGCTAATTATATTCATTTACTTGATTAACACTTTTATTGATTTCGAATTCATTTTAAAGAAAGTCGATTCTTAGAATATATTGTATTTTATTGGGAATATATTATATATATACTGAAACGATTCTTTTTTTATTTAGAATTTTAATCCACATAGTATTGGTTTCAAAGATATAGAATCTGCTTGGCTATTTATAAAATTCATTTTAATGTTAGTTTCGTTTTTTCAGTTTGGTATGATTCATTCTCCAATAAATGTTATCAGATCAATGCTTTATCTTATTTAGAAATTCATTAAAATTTTATTTAATTTCAAAAACAAACCCGCGCTTTTAAGCGCGGGTCAAAATCTAGTTAGAGCATCCTTATCCCACAACCCCATTAAGGGTCTCTTGAGATAAAATTAATAATATTTAAAGCATAAAGGTGTTAAAGAGACTTTGTCAAGAACCTTGAGATTTTAATGTCTGCATTGCAAGTCTCTTGCTTTGGAGTTCTTGAAAATAAAATAATATTGAATATTTATTTAAAAACTTATATTTATTAGTAAATAAAAGACAACATATTATACATAGATTTTAAATTAAAAACATGAAAACAAAGATTATTAAAATGAACGAGAATTATTTGAAATAAGCATCAGAGATCAATTGTTGTCTTCACCACCTCCAAATCTACGCCATATGTGTTCAACCAAATCATCTTTCAGTTGTTGATGCTTTTGTGTATCACGAATTCTTGTTCGAACACCCATCATATTTGCGATATTTGAAGGGATATCTGTAGAATACGTGAGATCAACATGTGAACTTCCTTGGTCTTCTCCTTGTTGGAACCCTCGAACATCAAATTGAGTGTAACCGTCTCTTTCGTTTTCGACGATTATATTATGGAGTATGATACATGCTCTCATAATCTTCTCAATTTTGACTTTATCCCAACTCCTCGCTGGATTTTTAACAATGCCAAAGCGAGCTTGCAAGACTCCAAAAGCCCACTCTACAACTTTTCGGGCAGCTTCTTGATGCTGAGCAAATAAAACTGCTTGCGGCCCTTGTGGTATACGAATAGATTGGATAAAAGTTGACCATTTCGGATAAATACCATCGGTGAGATAGTAAGCCATATTATACTGATGTCCGTTGACAGAGAAAGTGACTTTTGGAGCTTGACCATTTATTATGTCATCAAAAACTGGTGAACGATCAAGAACATTGATATCATTTAACGTACCTGGAGGTCCAAAAAACGCATGCCATATCCAGAGATCATATAAAGCAACCACCTCTAAAACGATTGTTGGTTTACCCGAACCACGAGCATATTGCCCTTTCCAAGCGGTGGGACAATTCTTCCACTCCCAATGCATACAATCGATGCTTCCTATCATCCCAGGAAAGCCACGATACTCTCCAATATCAAGTAGACGTTGAAGATCAGCTGGTGTTGGTTTTCTTAGGTATTCTTCGCCGAACAAATTTATTATCCCTTCCACAAAATTTTCTACACATAACCGAGTTGTTGTTTCACCGAGCCGGAGGTATTCGTCGACGGTATCAGCTGCAGAACTATATGCCAAGACACGAATGGCGGCGGTACACTTTTGAAGTGGAGAGAGACTGTTCCTTCCGAGACCATCTTTTGTTTCCCGAAAATATTGAACTTCGTTGGAGAGTCGATCCACAATGTTCATGAACAATGGCTTGTTCATTCTAAAACGTCGTCGGAATAATAAAGGAGGATATGTTGGAGTTTGACTGAAATAATCGTTCCATAAACGATTATGCCCTTCTTCACGATGTCTTTCAATATAAGCTCGTTTTTTTCTTTTTTTTCTTCGTTCTTCTTGATTTGCTTGAATGGTAAAATCCTCAAATGCTTGATCAAAATGTTGATCAAATAGCTCATCAAATGTATCATCAAATGTATCATGAAAAGCGTCATTGAAAGTGTTGTGAGAAGAAGAAGAAGCCATTAACGTGATTAAAAAAAGTTTATATAGAGAGTGATTAAGAGTTTAACGTGAATGAAGAAATTGATTAAGTGTTGAAGTGTTTATAAAGTGAGAGATTTAGAAGAACTTGTGAAGGAAGAAAGTGATTAAGTGTTTATAAAAGAGATAGAAGAAGTTTGAAATAACTTGAGAGAGAGAAGTGGACTTGATATGGAAGTTTGAAATAACTTGAGAACTTGTGTTTATAAAGTTTCATTTATACACCCTTTGAAAACTTGTGTCCGTGACATGAGTTATGCTACAAAATAATACAAGACAAAATGTGATACAACTCTCTACGAACTCTCTTATCTTCACATGTGTGTCCGTGACTCACTATCTCTCTTGTCTTTTCTTCACTCACGCTCCGTGACATGAGTGTCCGTGACGAACTCTCTTGTCTTTTCTTCACTCACCCTCCGTGACTCAATGCTCTAGTCTGCCAAGAAAGAAAGAACAACATAAATTCACGTGAAACAACAACAAGTGAAACACGTGAAACAACAACAAGACTCACAACAACATAACACGTGAAACAACAACAAGTGAAACAACAACAACAAGTGAAACAACAACACGTTTTTATATTATCACGTTACCAACATACAACAGAGGAACAACAACAAGATAAAATCAACGTGACCAAAGACTTAAACCCATACTTAAACTAGTTCAACTAAGCTAGTTCAACACAAACTCTTAAACCCATACTTAAACTAGTTCAACAACTCAGCTAGGAGCTTTTTCACAACAGCATTTTCGACCTCATCTAAGGGCTCTTGCTTTGCAAGTAAACGGTCAAGTATCCGATTTCTTGATAGCGTGTCCTTGGAGACCAAGTCTTTTTGTTTTATTTCCCACATAGTCTGAAACTGTGACAGCCTTTCCTCCCCCTTGACATTCTTGTTCTTCCCTTTTGCTGCCTTAACACCCGGGGGACGCTCCTCCTCAACAGCGTGTGAAGTCTCAGACTGTGAACCCTCGTCTAACTTCCTCCTTCTACTGCTTCCTTCGTTTTTAGATGTAGCAGTGGCACACCATTTTTGATCATTTCGAAGCTCCTTCCAAGCGTGCTCAAGAATAAATTTTTTTCGGTGGTTGGTGAAGAAGATTTCATGAGCTCTGTTGAGAACATGATTCTCATTTTGCCCACTTGTCTTCTCTCTGGTTGCTGCTTCGAAAACCCCACAGAACTTGTTGACTTGATCATTGATCTTGTGCCAACGCTGCTTGCAATGAGTTGATTCTCGGTGTTCAGTGGCTGCAACCTTGGGACTTGCCGCAAAATAAGCGGCGATCCTATTCCAGAATGCCCCAGACCGTTGCTCATTTCCCACTACTGGATCCTTGCTTGTGTTGAGCCAGGAGCTGATGAGCACCATATCTTCTACAGGCGTCCACATCCGGCGTTCCTTACGCTCAACAGGAATGTCTTCAGGGACAGTTTCTTCAACTAAACTAAAGACGCTTTGTTGACTCGTAAGGAGATCAACAAAGTTACTACCATGCCGGTATGGATTGGAATCCATCCCCAAGAATGTCACAGAAAGAAAGGAAAAAAGAAGAGAGTTCAACAGATAAAAGGAAGACAAGAAGAAGCAATGTTGATGCCAGAAGAGAGAAAGCAAAGAACGCTATTTTAAAGGGAAGAAACTACTAAATGGACTTGACATCAACCAAACACATTCATCACACTTCATCACGTTTTCTATCTAACCATCAACCTAGCCATTACACCTATTTATTACTAACCCAACCATTAACAACCTAACTCAACATTAAAGCACTCAATAAATTCGAAAGGAGTAGACATTTACCTGTATTGCTCTGCTTTGCACTCCTCTCGTTCGCGGTTCCTTCTTCTTGTAACTTCGAGCCACGCACTCTGACACAAACACACAAACAAGACGTTAAAACTTCATCAATGACTTTGAGGAACACAAACAAACAAAGTACTACTCTGAACTTATTAAAAACGATTTCATCAGTAACTTTTAACAAATCAAGTTAGATCAATCCATCTATATTGAAACAATCTTACTAATAAATTCAATTTGATCCATGAAAACTTAAAATATTTAAGACTTTGAGGAACAACAGAAACTTTACCTTTGATTCGAGGAGAAGGAAAGTGAGAGAGCTCTGTCACCACCGAGAGACAGCTTCATCACCGTCGAGGACAGAGACGGTGCCGTCGAGGAGAGCTCCGTCGCTGACGAGGACAGAGACGGCCTTGTCGAGGAGAGCTCCGTCGCCACATAGCTCGCCAATTCGAACCGAACAAACAAAATATAAAGTAAATAAGCCGATCAGAACAAGTTAAACAATAATCGATCACATGCATGATCAAAAACAATATGATCTCCTATCACTACCTTTCGATTAGAGCCGAGCCACCGCGGGAAAGCTCCTTCGCCGTCGAGGAGACTCACCGTGCCCCAGATTCGACGAGAACCAACACATAACAACCGATCAGAACGAGTCGCGAGGATTTGAGAGAGAGAGAGAGACAGATTCGCCATAGAAATCGCCAAGTCGAGAGGATTCGAGAGAGAGAGAGAGAGAGAGAGAGAGAGAGAGAGAGAGAGAGAGAGAGAGAGAGAGAGAGAGAGAGAGAGAGAGAGAGAGAGAGAGAGAAAGTCAAGTTTCAAACGCGTTTAACGCATAACCGAACTTCCACCCACTCCCTTGTTGACACGCGTCCACCAACTGCCAACAAAACACTCGTCTCCTCCGCTTTCTTCCTTTTTTATATTTTTTTAATCAAAAAAATATAAAGAGACGGCCCAAATTAACCGCGATGCGGATGCTCTTAGAAGTTATAATTACCTCAGTTACGCAAAGTCGCAAACTCGTACGCTAAGATCTGATACTTGTTTTTTTTTTTTTTTTTTTTTTTTTTTTGTAACTGATCTGATACTTGTTCCTTTCACCATTATTAACCTTTTTGGATTCATTACATTTACCTTGAGCAAACTTAATACTTCAAGTAAATAACTACCACTATAATACGGTAACGACTACAAACAATTCAAAATAAAGCGGGAGATCATACTTTGTTAGACACTCCCTTATCAGTAAGGGTCACATACACACACACACAGCTTCATACCAAACTATTCTCACCGAAACCAAAAAAACTTGGTTTTATATGTCTTCTTTCATTTAATGTATCACCTCTCATTTCTTCCTCTCTAAACACTTTCCCAATTTATTTTATCTTCCTTTTTTCTCTCATATTTCCTCTCCAACAACTAAAGACACACTTTCCGATAACAATGGAGCCGTCCGATGATCTGGCGACGGAGGTGGAGAAGGAGAAGAAGGCAGCGACGCCAAAGGTGTCATTTCTTAAGCTCTTCTCCTTCGCAGATTTCAACGATTGCGTTCTCATGACTCTCGGATCAATCGGTGCTTGCATTCACGGCGCTTCCGTTCCGGTCTTTTTCATATTTTTTGGCAAACTTATCAACATTATTGGTATTGCTTATATGGATAGACACCAAGCCTCTCACAAAGTCGCCAAGGTTTTGAAAACTGAATAGAAGTTTACCTATAAAAAATTGTTGTTTGTAGCATAATTAAATTAATATTTACTCCAAATAAAATTCGAGTGAAATGCTAATCACGTATATTTTTTTTGTATTTATGATTGCTCGGCTTAATTGTTTTCTAATTTATTTGGTGCAGTACTCGTTGGATTTTGTATATCTCAGTGTGGCTATACTTTTCTCATCATGGCTAGGTAAATAAATACGTAATTCAATTTTTTTTAAAAACAAAGCAATGTCTCTGAATTATAATTCATTTGTAAGTAAGTAGTAGATAAAATATAATAAAATGGAAACAGAGGTTGCATGTTGGATGCATACGGGAGAGAGGCAAGCAGCAAAAATGAGGAGAGCTTATCTCCGGTCAATCTTAAGTCAAGACATAAGCTTATTTGATACTGAAGCTTCCTCCGGAGAAGTCATATCCGCCATCACCTCTGACATTCTCGTCGTCCAAGATGCACTCTCCGAGAAGGTACCTCTTTAAGCCGAATGAAACTGGTATCAACTCCTAATTGTATAATTTGCTTGTGTACTTGTGTTGCGTTTTTTGACTTGATTCATAATAGCTAATTAATTTTTTTGTGTGGTACACATTAGTTACTAAATGCATTTGTTTTTTTTTTGTGTAAATACCGCCTAACGCGTTGGTCGATCAACACTAGCTATAGACATGACATATATAGGTATTAAAATTCAGAAACCTTGTACATGGATTGTGTTTTTTACCTACACATGGGTTGTCTACTCCGTATCATTTTTAATGTGTATCACCATATGGTCCATGGCTTAGTCCAATGAATTAATATTATTTACATGCATTTCCTTTGGTTTTGGCCTTTTAGGTAATCTTTAAACTGATATTTTTATTTTTTTCTGTTACTCCAATAAATTATAGTTGCATTGCATGTTGCATTTTTAAGGCGTTTGAGTTTGATACGATTTAGTTTATATTTTAAATGTTGACCTATATTTGGTTATTTCCATCAAGCCAGCCACTTAAACAGCCTGGTCGCTTAATCTCAAAATTTTAAGGTGATCACGCAAATCTTGTTCATGGTTTATGATAACCGGTAAAAATCGTTGCAGGTAGGGAATTTCTTGCACTATATAAGCCGGTTCATAGCCGGTTTTGCAATCGGATTCACGAGCGTATGGCAAATAAGTCTTGTCACTCTGGCCATAGTCCCTCTCATTGCTCTAGCTGGCGGCTTCTATGCGTTTGTCGCCATCGGACTTATCTCCCGTGTCCGGAAATCATACATCAAGGCCGGCCAGGTTGCGGAAGAGGTTAGTTACTTCTCTGACAAGGAAAGCTCAAAGATTTTGTGTGTACTTTATATTTCACTGTCGGAACTCAGGTGATTGGTAATGTGAGGACCGTACAAGCATTTACCGGTGAAGAAAGGGCAGCGAAATTATACCGGGAAGCTCTCAAGAACACGTACAAGTACGGAAGAAAAGCCGGTTTAATTAAAGGACTAGGTCTTGGTTCGTTGCACTGTGTCTTGTTTCTATCATGGGCCTTGCTCGTCTGGTTCACAAGCGTTGTTGTCCACAAGGGTATCGCCAATGCTGGCGAGTCATTCACTACCATGCTCAACGTTGTCATCGCCGGCCTGTATACTATCATCTTGCTTGCTTGCTCTACACGTTTCCTTTGTATCTTTTATGTATCACAAACTCTTTGTTCTCGTGTTCGTGTAGGTCACTTGGACAGGCAGCGCCGGATATTTCAGCCTTTGTACGAGCCAAAGCTTCTGCGCATCCAATTTTTCAGATGATTGAACGTGACACAGCGGCTAAAACAAGCGCAAAATCTGGCCGTAAACTCAGCAAAGTAGACGGCCACATTCAATTCACGGACGTGACTTTTAGCTACCCATCTCGCCCTGATGTGGTAATCTTTGACAAGCTAAACCTAGCCATCCCTGCCGGGAAAACCGTGGCGCTTGTTGGAGGAAGTGGTTCAGGGAAGAGCACGGTCATATCCTTGATAGAGCGGTTCTACGAGCCCACATCCGGAGCCGTGTTGCTGGACGGGAGTGATATCAAAGAGCTGGATATTAAGTGGTTAAGGGGACATATTGGTTTGGTTAGTCAAGAGCCAGCTCTATTTGCTACAACGATTCGCGAGAACATTATGTATGGCAAAGATGACGCGACGGATGAGGAGATTGGCCGTGCTGCAAAGCTCTCAGAAGCCTTTTCATTTATCAACAACCTTCCCGAAGGATTTGAGACGCAGGTAGGTCAAAATAGATACCTTGTGACACAAGAAATTACTATAAACACTGATGTTCTTGTGCCTTTTCTTAGGTTGGAGAGAGGGGGATACAACTTTCAGGTGGACAGAAACAGAGGATTGCGATATCAAGAGCAATCCTGAAGAATCCATCGATACTCTTACTCGACGAGGCGACAAGTGCTCTAGATGCAGAGTCGGAGAAGAGCGTGCAAGAAGCGTTGGAGGGAGTGATGGTTGGAAGAACAACGGTGGTTGTGGCTCACAGACTCTCAACAGTAAGAAATGCTGATGTAATAGCAGTTGTTCACGAAGGGAAGATTGTAGAGTTTGGAAATCACGAGAATCTCGTATCTAATCCCGATGGAGCCTACTCTGCTCTACTTCGTCTCCAAGAAGCTGCCTCCTTGGAGTGTAACCCTTCCTTGGATCGCACGTTAAGCAGGCCACATAAGTACTATTTGCTGTATACTCATTTTTTTCATTAGAACTAAGTTTATTTTTTAATAAAAAAAATCAAAACCTAATACAACTCGAAAACCGAACTCTTCTTGTTTGTTAAGGTTCCTAGACTTACGACTTCAAACCATAAATGAAAGATATTTTACTTAAAGCCTCTTTTTAAGTTTTTGATGTGATGTGAGATCTTTTTAGGAACATTCTTTTTTGCATTTTCAGTATACAATACTCGAGGGAACAATCAAGAACGAGCTCCTGCTTGGAGAAGGAATCAGTAACTCGAGAGGACGGTGAAGATCAGTCCAAAGAGGCTAAAGTAACGATGAGACGTCTTTATTCTATGATCCGCCCGGACTGGTTGTACGGTATTTGTGGAACGTTATGTGCCTTTATTGCTGGATCTCTGATGCCTCTTTTCGCGCTTGGAGTCTCGCACTCCTTAGTTTCCTATTACGAGAAGGGTTGGGACAACACTCAAATAGAGGTGAAGAAGATCGCTATCCTCTTCTGCTTCGCTTCAGCCATCACCCTCATCGTCTACACTATTGAGCATCTTTGCTTCGGTATTATGGGGGAGCGTCTCACTCGCCGCGTCCGCGAAAAGATGTTCTTAGGTTCGTCTCAAACTACTTTGAAGTTCTTTGCAAGTTTTAAAATCAGTAATAAACTTATTTTTTGGTTATGTAGCGATCTTGAAGAACGAAATGGGGTGGTTTGATGAGGTGGACAACACGAGCTCGATGTTAGCGTCGCGGCTTGAGAGCGACGCGACTTTGCTTAAAACCATAGTGGTCGATAGGTCAACAATTCTACTTCAGAACTTAGGTCTCGTTGTGACCTCTTTCGTTATTTCCTTCATGCTCAACTGGCGTCTCACTCTTGTCGTCTTGGCCACATACCCGTTGGTTATAAGCGGACATATCAGCGAGGTAAACGCAGCGGCTTCGCGTCGGTTGAGTTTACGTGGGCAATAAGTTAAGTTTAACCTATTTGTCATATTTGTATGTATAGAAACTTTTCATGCAAGGCTACGGAGGAAACTTGAGCAAAGCGTATTTGAAGGCCAACATGTTGGCCGGAGAGTCTGTAAGCAACATCCGCACGGTGGCTGCCTTCTGTGCTGAAGAGAAGGTTCTAGAACTTTACTCAAAAGAGCTTTTAGAACCTTCTAAACGTTCTTTCAGGCGAGGACAAACAGCTGGACTTTTCTATGGCATCTCCCAGTTCTTCATTTTCTCTTCTTATGGCCTCGCTCTATGGTATGTCTCTATATAGACAAGTTCCACCTATAGGCCTAGGAGTTCCAGATGTTTTCGGTTTTGTGAAGAGTATGTTTGAAGTTAGGTTTTGGTTAATATAATAAAAGTACAAATAGATCATATATAATGATCAATATTATATTAAACAAATGTATGTTTGGTATATGTTTTTGAACTGTAAATGTTTAATTTGATAGGTACGGATCAACTTTGATGGATAATAAAATATCTAGCTTTAAATCATTGATGAAAACATTCATGGTTTTGATCGTGACGGCATTAGCGATGGGTGAAACATTGGCTCTAGCTCCGGATCTGCTGAAAGGAAACCAGATGATTGCGTCCGTATTTGAGATCTTGGACCGTAAAAGTCAGCTTGTTGGAGAAACCAGCGAGGAGCTGACTAATGTGGAAGGCACGATTGAGCTCAAAGGCATCCAGTTCAGCTACCCTTCAAGACCAAATGTTGTAATTTTCAAGGACTTTGATTTGATAGTTCGGTCGGGACAGAGCATGGCGCTTGTCGGACAGAGTGGGTCTGGGAAAAGCTCGGTCATTTCACTTATTCTCCGGTTCTATGACCCGACCGCAGGAACAATCATGATAGAGGGTGAGTGCTCTCGCCTTGGTACTATTAACACAAAGTTTCTTGTGTCTCAAGTAAACTCTGAGAAACCTAGGTTTCTTGCGTCAAAAGGAAGTTACTTAGCTTATTAAGCTGACTTCTTTTGCAGGAAAAGACATCAAGAAACTAGATCTGAAAGCTCTGAGGAAGCACATTGGTCTGATTCAACAAGAGCCAGCGCTTTTTGCAACCACAATCTACGAGAACATTCTGTACGGAAACGAAGAAGCTTCTCATTCTGAAGTCATAGAGTCAGCTATGTTCGCAAACGCTCACAGCTTCATCACCTCTCTCCCGGAAGGTTACAATACTAAAGTAGGTGAACGTGGTGTTCAGATGTCAGGTGGTCAGCGACAGAGGATTGCTATAGCTAGAGCGATCCTAAGGAATCCAGAGATTCTGCTACTTGACGAAGCCACAAGCGCTTTGGACACTGAATCTGAGCGTGTGGTAAGTTCTTAAGAACTTGATTTTCTAAGGGTTTGATCCACGTACACATGGGTTTATAATATATGAATGAATATTAGGTACAACAAGCATTGGATCGGTTAATGACAAACCGAACAACGGTGGTGATAGCTCACCGGTTATCAACGATCAAGAACGCTGATACAATAAGTGTATTACATGGAGGAAAAATCGTACAGCAAGGCAGCCACCGTTGGCTAGTTCTGAACAAGGTTGGTCCGTATTTTAACCTCTTCAATCTTCAGCAGCAGCCAGCAGCAACAACATCCTTAAATACTATATAGTTAAATTGTTTAAAACTCTTAATTTGGTTTTGGGGAAATATTAATCTTACTTTATATTCGTTGTTGGTTATGTAATCATATGTTATTATACCGATCATCTTGATTACTGTTGGCAAGTTTACATGCGTTTTATAAACTCTAATGATCAACAAAAAAAGACAACTTTGATCATTAAACATGAATAAACAAAAGAGATTCCACTCTTCTTCTCACAATCATAACCCACTTAAGCTCCTTACGTTGGGCCGTCTCACAAATCGTCCCTGTCGATGAGACAACAAACAATATTATTATATTAGAATCTGTCCTAAAACCGCAGCTCACATGAAAAATGTATTAACATTAGTATTATTCTACCCTAATCATCAATGCATGCAACCATTTAAAGACAATAATATAGAGATATTACCTTCATACGGGGTCGTTGATCGGCACTGAGTTTGCGAACTTGATATCGAATTTGTTTAGAGTTGGAGAAGAGTCGATTCATCCGTTTCTCTTTATACCTCAACACACTAGCTTCTCTCATTCCACTTTCTCCAAACAAATCTATCTCAGCCAACATTGTCTGTCCCAAAAACCCTCATACATTAGTAACTTTTGCATTTGCTGCTTCAAAATCTTCTATCCTTTATTAAAGCATCATCTAATGTTTTTTGATTAAATCTGTGCCGTTATAGAGAAGAAAACATTAATTTCTTGGTTTAAGAATTTCAAAAGCTCACTCATTTGAAAAGATTATTGAACAAAAGAAAACTATTAAGAGTTTTAAAACAAAATAGAATAGAAAATACTAGTTAACAACCACTTTCAAGTCTTGTAAATAAATTAATTACAAGGATTAAAGATATGGTTAAAAAAATTGAAAAAAGTGGCGGGAAAGAAAGATTAATTAGAGGATAAAAGTATAACGTACATGGATGTCTATACCGGTAGCGTGCGAGCCAAGAATCTCATCGGAGAAAGGCGACTCCTTATCCGACCAAGCCTCTAAAACCCTATCGTAGTCAAGCTTCAAAAACGTACTCACTCTCTTCTCCGTCGTCAAATCTTCAACGCTCCTTGATTCCGCCGCCGCCGCAGCCACTTTCTTCTTCTTCTTCGTCTTTTTTTTCTTACTCTTGATACTATCCACGGCTACGTCATCGGTTAATGCGGCGGCGGTTGTGGTGGTCTGAATTCTCGGCGAGATGTGTTTGAGTTCTACAGTGGGATATCTGCACAAGCTCCCATCATCATCGTCGTCTTCTTCCCGAAGAGAGCTCCTCAAGCCGAGCCCTAACGGGAAGTTTCCGGGGGAGCTGAATCCTATGGAGCTTCGGTACCAAGGCATCGTCGTACATTCTCCGTCGTTGGATTCGTTGCTCCCCATAAAACTATCTATCCCTTCTTCAATCTCCTCATCATCAAGAATAATCGATTCCGCGTCGAAGTCGTCTAATAACTCAAACCGAGTCACCTCCGAGTTGAAACTGAACTCTCTCTTCTCCAAGAACTGATACGGTTCGGTCTGTATTGCGGGATTGAACACCTCGTCGATTGTCTCAAAGGGAAGAAGTAACTGGGAAGCTTCGTCGTAGTCGCTGAGAGGAGACTTAGTCCCGGGAGACAGAGTGTTTCTCATGGAGGAGAAGATGTTTGGGTATGCGGTCGAGAGGAGAGCCGCCGCTTCGTTGTAAGTTTGGTTTGGTCGTTTCCGCCGAGTCCTTGGCCTTCTTGTGGAGATTGTGAACGGAGGCGAGTTGGATTCGGAGATTGTAGATGACGGTGAAGGAGTGTTGTGTGTGGAGGCGGCTCTCGACGGCGGAGATTTCATCGTTTTTAAAGTATAGGTGGCGCCGCCGCTTAGACAAGACGACATTTCTCTGCCGATAAGAGATAAAAAAAAAAAACAGAACTTTCCGGGAAAATCAAGAAACAGAGGAGTACAGTTCTGATAACTATTGGACTTGAGGATGTGGTTAACTCTTAATTAAGTTTTCTTTTTAAAAGTTGATTCAGAAAATTTCTGAGAATTGTACCAAGTACCAACTCAACTGTTCGTGTGAGAGAGAAGGTTTAAGGTTTCCTTTTTAGGAAAGTTATAATAAGGCTTTGGGAAATGAATCTTGATTTGTTTTGGGCTGTTTATCTGTAGGGTGATGGATGATAAACCCTTAAACCCTCTGACAAAATCTTTGTTTACTAAATTTAGCAAAAATGTCAACACTTTAAGGAGGGAAAAGGAAAGATTCTATGTACTAGAAAGGAAATGAAAAGATAGAGATGTTCATTTGACACCTTGAAGAAAGAAAGAAAACCCAATGAACATCTAAGATTAGACAGAGAGAGAGAGAGATAGAGTCACCGACTGGATAGGGAGAGTCACGAGATGGTACAAGAAAAGAGAAAAGATCCGTTAGGGTTTGTCAAAGTTATATATATAGTCAATTAGATGGAGGCTCTCTGTTAGTTGCGGCGAAAATAGTCTCTGTAAAAGGTGATAAGTGAGACAGAAGGAGAGTAAGAATAGGGCTATAGGGAATTAAACACAAAACATGTAATGTCTTGGAAGATAATGAATAGTAGTATAGTATTACATTTATTTATTTTTTGAGAAAAAGTAGTAATACATTTTTGTGACTTTCAAAAGAAAACAAAGTTCTCAGCTTGTTGGATTAACAATAATACTACAAAAAGAAATTGAAATAACCTTTTCGAAAATAGAACATCAGCAGCAGTGAATCTCTCTATTTCAGTAAATCTCTTTACCAATAAAAATTTAAAAAGAAAAAAAAAAGAAAAAGAGATCACAATTTTCTTGTTTAAGAAACTCGAAAACTTAAAAAAAGAATCATTTAACATTGTCAAAATTTTAATGGTTAACTAGATTTTGACCCGTGCTTAAGAAGCGCAAATATTTTTTTGGTGACCGTAAACTCAAATATTAAATGAATTTATATTTATCATTAGATATCTAAATATTTAAAAGCTGTTATATTATTATTATTTCAGTCCGGTACAATATTTTCATTGAATTTTCATATCCGAATCAGACTTTTGGTCGAACCGTAAGATCTAGTAACTCATATATAGTGGGATAGAATATAATAAAATGAATATAGTAAAAGTATTTGAAAATAAAAAAGATCGTTATTAACCCACTGAGAAAAATATAATTTGTTTTTTGTTTTATAAATTTTTGATATATTAATATATATTTGACTTGAATAAGAAATTTCTTTTAACAAATATTGTTAAGTTTATTTATAAATATATTAATTATCAATCTACCAAAATAGTGAAGCAAGTATTACTTTTTTTTCCTTTTTTAATTTTCTATCAAACTATTATCAATTTTTTTTTAAAAAAAAAATCAGTTTGTGACATATATTTTAGAAATCCATACAATTTAAATAATGTTACATTTATATGTATTTATATATAAAATGGTCTTCATAATTTGGAATTTTGTAAAAAAATGGTCTAAAGTTAATTTGGTTAATTTTTTTTCTGTAACAAAAGTTAATTGGATTTATAATTTTCTTTTCTGAATGGGTTGTATCAGTTAAATTATCTTTTTTAAGTTAAACGTCCAAAATCCAATTAATAATATTTATTTTGCTGATAACAAAGTGAGATTAAATATGGATAACATATAATATATATAAGGAAGACCAAAAAATAAAAAAAAATAAAAAAGTCCAAACAACTTTTTAAATAGATTTATTTAAACTCCTTCTCTTTTAATAGTATTGATATTATTATAGTATTAAAATTTGGTTAATGTTGATGCTTTAAAGCACTCACTTCTAGAACATTTAAGTTTTGTATGCAGAAAACCCAAAACATCATGTCAAGGGCTGGGCACATATCGTATATCTGGATTTTTAAAAGTATTTGGAATTTACTTTATATGTTACGAATATCTAATTTTTCGATTTGCTTTGTTTCGAAAAATAAATAAATATTTGTGGATATTTACAAATATTTACGGATATCTCATCCGTTTTAATTAATAAAAATCATCTTAAAATTTTGATACAAATTTGTTTTTTTTTCAAAATATTTTTTTCATGATTTATAAAATAAAAATTAAAAGAAGTAGTAAAACTACATATCTTGTAAATTTTAAATTTAGTTAACAATTATAATAACACAAAACTTAAGAAAAAGTTATAATTGTCATAATTTTTTTCTCTTATTTTTTATGTAATACTTTTATATAATTAATAATGTGAATAGAGTTTGTCAAATCATATGTTAGAATAATAATTATGTAAACTTAAACATTTAAAACTTTAAATATAATCAAGATATATATGTACTTATTTATTGTCGGATATGAGCGGATATCCGCTTCCCAAAATTTTAATATTTTGGATTTGCTTTGATTTTGACGGATATCGATTTTTAGTATTCGTTTTGTTTCGAAAGTTTACGGAAATCCAAAATTTTCGGATCAAATCGAAACAAATAATGAATCGAATCAAATCAAATTTAACGGATAAAATGCCCAACCCTAATCATGTATGTGTATGTGGCCTGATTTCATTGCATGTGTTGGATTTCTGTAATGACGTGGTGCTTTTCCTTTACACTCTGAAACCTTTCACCATGTTCATAAAACTGACAAAAAGATAACTCGTTTGTGAACTTTTGAGTTATGAGGTTTCATAATTCTTTTTGCTATAAAGAAAGAATTAACTTGCAAAAGAAAAAGAAAAATAAGTCAACTAAATTTGTCCCAAGTTGGAACTCTTCACAAAATTTCTTAGATTATTTCGTTTTTAATGTACGAGTTTAAAATAGCTACTAATTTTCAGTGATTATAGGAGTAGTAAAGTACTTGACTTCATGCTGTCTCTCTGTGTCATTTACTGCAGTCTTTTAGACCACTAAAACTAGAAGACATCGTTTCAAACAATACGTACTGCAGTCATATTAATACTGTAATTTGACTGGACGTTTTGTAAAAGTGGAATGATGTGATGTGATTTCGTCGATGAATCACCTTTTTTTTTTTTTTTGACACAAATTTTTTTTTTTCATTAAAAAAGGGGCAAGGCCCAAACAGAACCGAACTACAAACAGGCCCAAAACGAACCGGGCCAACTAAAACCAAAAAGAAAGGCCTTCGGCCCCAACAACCTGGGCCTTAGCCCACACCCAAACCCTAGGGTAGGGAATCCTAATTTCCGCGCCTCACCGAACGTCGGCGACGCAGCCCTAACCCCAACTCACCACCGCGCTAACGCCATGTCGCATGGGGTCATTCATCGGAGAGCATCATTCCATCGCGATCTCATCCGTATCCCATGCCGACAGAACCAAACACTCATCAAACACGATCTGCGTAGTCTCATAAGAACCGTCTACCATTGACCAACCACCCCCGACATTCCGAGTCGTTTCAGGTGAGAGATCAAGAGGCGGAAGAACTATGAAGCTTTGAGTTTCAGATTACACCGAGAAAGAAAGACCAGGGAAAAAACTAGAAAGACTGAAACGAAAAGAAAAAACCAAAGCCGAGAAGAGCGATACTAAGTGAGCTACCGCCTTCCGGAAGCAGGAGCCGGCGATGACGGTGCTAACAGAGCCACCGTCTCCCAGAAACAAAGGCCGGCGGTCGTAGAGCTGAGAGAGCCTCTACTCCCCGGGAACTAAAACTGAACTCACGAGCCGTCTGCCGCTTCGATTAACCGTTCTTCACCCCTCACCCCGACTCCAGAGAAAACAGCATCGCCGCCGTCTGGAGAACCGTACGAGTCGATCCCTTCTTGGCGCGATACCCTAGCCCAGAGCCGTCGGCATGTCGGGGTAATCGGTAGATCGAAAACCACAGCGGAAATCCCTGACTTGAACGGAAAAAGATGAGCCACCGACGCCGGCACGCGCGCGGACGCGCCACCGGACGTCGGGGGCGTCGACACTTTTCTCTCTCTTTTTTTCTCTCTCTGTATAAGCTATTACTTTCTAATCACCCATATAGTTTTTTTTTTTTTTTTTTTTTGGATCAAAATCACCCATATAGTTTTTTTTTGGGATCAAAATCACCCATATAGTTTTTTTTTTGGATCAAAATCACCCATATAGTTTAAAGTCAAAATTACGGCAGTAGAATGATCCTCATTGCTTAGTGCTTACATATCTTGATAAAATCAATCCAATCCTTTTTTGTTTTAACAATAGTGTATAAACACATTTTCTTCATATTAAAAACAAAAATAATATTTATGTTTGTGCACTACAAGAAAACATCCGCATACTAAGGGAAAAAATTGTCGGTATGTCTTCGGAATAACGCTATTCCGAGGACATACCGACGAAACAAGTCGTCGGAAATATCTCCTCGGAAAATCATATTTTCTCGGAATTCCGTCGGATATTTCCGACGGAATTCCGAGGAAACAAAATTCCGAGGAAACTCCGAGGACACAGAGTTCGTCGGAAGGTTCCTCGGAATATACCGAGGGATGTCTTCCTCGGAATATTTCGATGGAATTCTGATGGTCCAATCCTCGGAAGTTTCGACGAAATATTCCTCGGAATGTTTATCGGAAAATTCCGAGGAACTTTTGTCCCTCGGAAAATTCCGAGGAACTTTCTTCCCTCGGAATATTCCGAGGAATTTCAGTCCCTCGGAAAATTCCGAGGAACATGTTTCCCTCGGAATTTTCCAAGGGAAGAAAGTTCCTCGGAAAATTCCGAGGAACTGCTTTCCCTCGGAATTTCGAAAAAATTAATTTTTTTTAAAATTTTTTTTTATTTTTAAAATTTAAAATTTAAAATTTTTAAAATTTAAATTCGAAAATTTAAAATTAAAATTAAAATTGAATAAAACATAAAACATTAAAACATAGTAGATAATATTCAAAGTTAAATAAAACATTCAGAGTTTTTGGTAAAAAAAAAAAAACTACTGGTCTGGAATGTTCGGGAACACCTCGTTCGGGTACATCCTCTTCATCATCTCCATCATCTCCTCGTTCAGCCTCTTCTGGGTCTCATAGCCCGCCTGTTGAGCTGCCATCTGGGTCTCCAACGCAGATATCCGATCATCCTTGTCCTTCAGCTGAGCCGTAAGAACTTCTGGATCAACATATGCCGGTGGTGCAGAAGAAGGAGCAGCCGACCGGGAGCGACGACCCAAACCGACCAAACGTCCCTTTTTCTTTGGAACCGACTGAAATATAAATAACCAAATTTAGATAATATAAATTGATAGATAAAATAAAAATCAAGAAATAATTACATTGAACTTTTTTAAAAAAAAAACTTACCGATTCAACGATTTCGTTGATTCGAACCCGGGACAAGTTGGTCGAGGCCGTCGAATCGTCATCATCGGTTTGAAGCTGAGACACTTCGTCATACACCTGAATTTGGACCAGGTCGACCACGTCCCTCACAAGACCATCATCAATCTGGCCGGTCTTCTTGTTGGTATACGCCCTTTTCATAAAGGCGAGATCATCAA
Organism: Brassica rapa; assembly: GCF_000309985.2. Lineage (NCBI taxonomy): Eukaryota > Viridiplantae > Streptophyta > Magnoliopsida > Brassicales > Brassicaceae > Brassica > Brassica rapa. The sequence goes on from NC_024797.2 coordinate 27,373,273, forward strand.
CCGGGTCGCCCTCATTTTCTTCCGCCTTGAAAAAAAATAAATTAAACAAACATTAGAAATTTGAAAAAATGCACAAAAAATAAAATTCTGAAACTTAAATAATTGAAGAAAAAGCGGTTGAACTTACCATGCGATCCGCCAGAGTGGCAATAGATTGAGCACCCAAGTTATGCTTGTAGATGCCCTTTCCTTTACGGTCGCTCCTGCAGTTGTTGGAGTTGGTGGAAGAAGTTTCTTTCGACAAGATCTATTCCGAGGAAATTCCGAGGAAAACGAATGTATAATCAAATCCCTAAATCGACAAGATCTATTCCGAGGAAATTCCGAGGAAAACCTTTCTGCCCTCGGAATTTCCTCGGTATTTATATTTAAAAAAAAAAAAAAAGGTCGACGTTAGTCTGTTTCCGAGTCGTCATCACCAGATGAATCTGAATCTGGATCTTGGTGAAACTCTCCAATCACTGGTTCATCCTCTACGTGAACGGCGGCTTCCTCTCCGAAGTCGGTTAAATCGACTACAAGGCCAACTCCACCTAAATCTTCTGCTGCACTTAAGTTGCCGGATGTGCTTGGTTGTAGTGGGTCTTCCAGCTCAGAACTTCCCTGAACTCGGCCTCCCGGGTTCAGTCTTGTAACAGTAACCCATGGATCATCTCTGTTCCTTACCCGGGAGTACTTGATATAACAAACCTGATCGGCCTGAGAAGCAAGAATGAAAGGATCATAATATTGCAGCTTCCGTCTTGAATTTACTGATGTAACACCAAATGCATCTGTTCTCACACCTCGATCTGGAGTGCTGTCGTGCCAATCACAATAGAAAACAGTACAGCGCAATCCAACCATGCCCAAATACTTGATTTCCAAAATCGCATTTATGTGTCCGTAGTATACATCATCTCCTGATGCAGAACAAACACCAGCATCATAAGTCGTACTCGAACGTCTCCTCTTCTGAGTTGTGAATGCATATCCTCGAGTACAAAATCTCGGATATGACTTCACAACAAAGTTTGGTCCAACGACCATCTCGCGTATCCAATCGTCAAATGTTTCACCTCTGGCCAAACCATCACTCACAAAAGTAAACATCCATCCACCAAATTCTCTCTGCTTCATTTCTTCTAGTTCGTCCTCTGTAGCGTATCTATATTCGAACCGCTTTTCTGCCATGAAAATCCTTTCATATTGAAGAACATCTTCGCAGTTGGTGAGTAAATATGTTTGCAAATGACTGCGCTCCTGATCAGTAAGTCGACGGTCCTTTGGTTTTCCGCTAAGTCGTCCAACGTCTGTGAAAATGTCTGGAACCTTCCAATGATATGTTGCCCGTTCGCCTCTATCATCATGCCGAGCAGGTCTTCTGTTTTTGGTCTGAACTTCTGCTGGAAAGTAGTACTCGGCAAAGTTTGAAGTTTCTTCATTGATCATCTGTGCGACTATAGAACCTTCCACCCTACTTAAATTTTTCACCATCTTCTTCAAATGGAACATATACCGCTCATACAGATACATCCATCTATACTGCACAGGACCACCAAGTTCCAATTCTCTTACCAGGTGAATAACAAGATGCTCCATAACATCAAAAAATGAGGGAGGAAATATCTTCTCAACGTTGCACTGAATCACGGCTATGTTAGTCTTCAAATTTTCAATACCTTCAAGAGTCACTGATCTCGTGCATAAATCGCGGAAGAAACCACTTATCCCTGCAATTGCTTCATGAACATTTCGTGGTAATAGTTCCTTGAAGGCAAACGGAAGGAGGCGCTGCATCATTATATGGCAATCGTGGCTTTTCAAGCCAGTAAACTTTCCTTCCTTTCTGTCGATACAGTTACGCAAATTAGATGCGTAACCGTCTGGAAATTCCACATCGTTTGAAATCCAATCAAAGAACGCATCCTTTCCCGCTGCATCAAGTCGGTATATGGGAAAAGGAGCCCTACCACTCTCATCAACATGAAGTTCTGAACGAGCACATATATCGACTAAATCCAGTCTTGACTTCAAATTATCCTTTGTTTTACCTTGAACATTAAGGATCGTGTTCATGAGATTGTCAAAAAAGTTCTTCTCAATATGCATGACATCTAAATTATGCCTTAGTAGATGATCCTCCTAGTATGGCAGATCCCAAAAAATACTTTTTTTGTGCCAGTTATGTAGGTTTCCAACACCATCTACCAGAAAATGCTCATGTCCACCGACGTCTGGCGTCCTTTCTGCACCAAAATCTCTAAGTTGTGTCTTCAAATCTTTCCCACGAATTTCCGGAGGTGGACTGTCAAAAACCCTCTTGTTCTTCGTAAACAAATTCCTACTTCTACGATATGGATGATCTGGTGGTAGAAATCTCCTGTGACAGTCAAACCAACACGTTTTTCTTCCGTGTTTTAGTTGGAAAGCATCAGTGTTATCTTAACAATATGGACATGATAGCCTTCCATGCGTTGTCCATCCAGATAACATACCATATACTGGAAAATCACTTATTGTCCACATTAGTACTGCCCGCATTTGAAAGTTTTCTTTATACGAAACATCGTATGTTTCAGCACCTTGAGCCCATAGTTGTTGCAACTCATATATTAGTGGCTGAAGAAACACATCAAGTGATCTCTTAGGATGCTCTGGTCCGGGAACGAGAATCGAGAGAAACAAAAACTCTCGTCGCAAGCACAAGTTTGGGGGTAGGTTGTATGGTGTAAGAATGACTGGCCGTAGAGAATACTGTCTTCCACTTTTGCCAAACGGGCTGAAACCATCAGTACATAATCCAAGGTAGACATTTCTTCTCTCATACGCAAAGTCGGGATACTTTGATTGGAAATGCTTCCACGCTTTTGCATCTGAAGGATGTCTGATCTCACCATCTGTTGAGTGCTCCGCATGCCATCTCATTGGTTGCGCTGTGCGTTCAGACAGATACAGCCTCTGCAACCTTTCTGTCAAAGGCAAATACCACATCCTTTTATATGGTACTGGAACTCTTCCACTCGTATCTTTATAACGAGGCTTCCCACAAAATTTGTATGAAACCCGCTGTTCATCCGCCCTCTAATAAATCATGCAGTTGTCTCTGCATACATCTATTACCTGATACGATAAACCAAGACCAGCTACGAGTTTCTGAACCTCGTAGTATGAGCCAGGAGCTACATTATCTTCGGGTAGAATACCTTTTTCATAATCAGCAATCGCATCCACACAGTCTTCAGCCAAATTATAATTCGTCTTAATGCCCATCAATCTTGTAGCAGATGATAAAGCTGAATGACCATCTCTGCAACCTTCGTACAATGGTTGTTTTCCAGCATCCAACATATCATAAAATCTCCTAGCTTCGGCATTGGGTAAATCTTCCCCTCTAAAATGATCATTTACCATCTGCTCAGTACCTACACCGTAATCTACATCCGTTCTAATTGGATCTTCTAATCTAACCGCTGGCTGAGGTTCGCTAGTACTACCATGTTCATAATCAGTTTCTCCATGACGATACCAAATTTTGTAACTTCGTGTAAACCCACTCAAATATAGATGAGTCCAAACATCCCATTGTTTAATAACTTTTTTATTTTTACAATTAGAGCAAGGACATCTTAACATACCTGTTTTTGCTTCCGGTTGTCGGTGAACTAACCCCATGAATTCGGTTATACCTTGTTGGTATTCTTCCGTAAGCAATCTCGTGTTCGGATCCAAATGAGGTCGATCGATCCAAGAACGAAAATAATTTGAAGAAGACATGTTTTTTATGAATCAAATTCGTGTGTAAAGAAAGTGAGAGGGAGGATGAAGATATGGAGTGAATGAAGAGGAAGAGGGGTGCTTGTATTTATAGTTGAAATCCTGCCGACAGACCGAGGAAATTCCGACGGAATTCCGATGCAAACGGCTAGTTCGTCGGAATTTCCTCGGAATTTTTAAAATCCCCCAACGGCTCTCTAACGTCTATAATATTTCCTCGGAATTCATCGGTTTTTTCCGAGGAATACTAGTTTCCTCGGTATTCCGTCGGAATATTCCGACGAGATGAATTTTCCTCGGAATTCCGTCGGAATGTTCCGAGGAAATTCCGAGAAAGCCAAATTTTGTGTTTCCTCGGAATTGTCTCGGAAATTCCTCGGTATATTCCGAAGAATTCATTTTCCGTCGGAACGTCCGTCAGAATACCGCTGTTTTCTTGTAGTGGTGGAGTGAATATGTGTAGGAGAACTTAGCAATGGTGAAGCTGCAATGCTGCATGAGATTTATCTAACGAGGAAAATGTAAAGAGAGGATAAACCTGTCTGCGAACTCTGCCCACTGTCTCCAAAGTCCATCTCTGTTCCTTTTTTTTTGGAATCTTCTTATGTTATTACACTTCTTTTCATATGACATGTGACCTCTCCTTCTTTTCCTCATTTTTTCCTTTTAAATCAGTTACTTTTTCTTTCTTTCTTAATGTTTCAATGAAGAAAATAAATAAAATATATTTGATTCTAAAACACAAATGTCTTTTGGAATGGTTAACTTTTTTTTGTCACTATTGGAATGGTTAAGTAATTGTTGTGGAAGCATCATTAGCTCGATGGACATAGAAGATTCAATTGTGTATTTGACTTTTTTCTTCTAACAGTTGTTTCGCGAAGCTATTGATGTTTGATGAGTTATCTTTCACTCACATCATCTGATGTGTTTACCTTTGGATAAAAACATTATTTCGGGATTTTCAATGGTAGATGTTACCTTTCGTAGGTGTTGGAAATATGTTAATTATGATGTAAAGGAAATAAAGAAAATGTGCTAAAAATAAGTAAGATTCTCGTTTTTATATAAAAAAAAAATTAAGAAAGACTACCAAAAAAATTGCATGTAACTGGAAATGTGATAATGTTTAAGTATGTTGTTAAGCACGTGACCCTTGAGAGTCAATTAGGGCACTGTACAAGATTGATTCAAATGGTTACAAACTACAAGTGAACTCTCTTCTATGTGCGTGTATTGAGGGGACCATTAACATATACACATATAATATGCGTTTTGCCTAAACTCTCGAAGCCTTTTGGGTAACCCAAACAATGAAAATCTAAAATAAACAAAAACAATCGTCTTTAAAAAAGAACAAGAACGAAAAGAACTACTGTAATAATTAACTAACGCATAACGAGATTATACTAAAGATAATTGAGTTTAAAATATTGATGATGATGTCAAAAACTAATTGGTGAGTATAAGAAATGGAGGATAAAATTTTAGATAGTGATGATTATTCAATAGTACTTCGAAAAATATGAAAACATATAAAAATAATGAAATGTCAAAAACTATATAAGACTATCTTTCAAAGAACACCATTTCTCGAAGTTTTGATGACTATAAAATCTACATAATATAGTATAAGTTCAACCGGTCATAAAGATGCTGCATGTTTCAGCTTTATATGATCCATATTTTCTAGTTCCAAAGGAAATTGTATGACAATATTGAGATCTATAAATTTTGAAACATAGGAATAAAAAAGCTTTCGAGTCGAAAGAATAAAAACCTAAAATACAAAAAAAAACTCGCAAAGGGATAAGTATCTTCTGGGCCAGCACATAATTTCTACGTCACGTCCCTTTCTTTTTCATTGCCAGTTGCAAATGAGGACAAGATGTGCAAACTAAATCTTCCATAGCATACAAAACATAAGATATCCTAACTTACGGTAAAACGAATAGTGCAAGTGTGCAACCATTTCACGTGAGGCAGAGAATATATTAACCCATAAAACATACACTGACTTTGTGTGATAATAGGTAAACTTACATACTTAAAAAGAATAAAGATGATCCCATAATTAAAAAGAATAAAGATTCCATAAGGGATAATATCAGTGGCGAAACCAGGACTTAGGCTGTGGGGGCACGTGCACCCACTATTATATAACAATTCAAAATTTTACAATGTAGAAAAGCAAAGTTTCGTTAGCTCTTATGGTAATAAGAAGCTTGTGCACCCTTGATTTCCCAGGTTTGATTCTTGTCTAATGCATTTTTATTTTTTTACTATTAACAGTGCACCCGTTACTTCAATGGTCTGGATTCCCCTCTGGATAATATCGTCTGGAGTGTTAAGCAGACAGTCAGAGCAGACAAACCTAACCGAATCGGGGATAAAACTTGAAACATATACATAAAGTAGGAGTTCAAATATAGCTCATGGGCTAAAAGAAGCCCAAATGAATATCATTACGGGCCTAGTCTACATAACATGCCCAAAGCCCAAAACATCTGAACTGAAACGACACCGTATATAACCAAAGGTCAAATCATCTTCTCCTTCTCGCTCGCTCGCTCGCTATCCCCTTTTTTAATTTGTTCCGATTCTAATGGCCGCCGTCGCCGATTCCGCCGAGAACGGTGCTACAAACTTCCCCGAGAATGAAACCCTCACACCTTCCGGAGTCACTGCCTCCTCATTGCTCAACGAAGCCTCCGTCGCCTTCCCCGAATCGAATCAGCCGGATACCTTAACTGCCGAGACCGCCCCCAATACGAACGATTCCGCGGCGGAGAGATGGCCAGGATGGCCTGGCGATTGCGTGTTCCGTGTGATCGTTCCGGTATCTAAGGTCGGAGCTATTATCGGACGCAAAGGAGATATCATCAGAAAGATGTGCGAGGAGACTCGCGCTCGCATCAAAGTCCTCGACGGTCCCACCACAACTCCTGATCGCATCGTTAGTATCTTTCTTAATTGGGATTTGTTTATTTCTAAAGGTTGTAACTTTCTTAAACCTAATTAGAGAAAATTAGGGTTTAGTTAGCATCAGTATTCAGATTCATGGGGGTATGATCATTGCGATGCTCTTTCTAGGGAAAGTTGTAAGCTTTCTGTGTTTGATTGTAGTTTGAAGTGTCCACTTGAGTTATTCCGTTTTAATTCGAAGTTTCAGTTTTGATTGCTTTATGGGTTTGATTGTAGTTTTAAGTGTCCACTGTTATGTTTAGGTGATGATATCTGCAAAGGAAGAACCAGAGGCGTACATGTCACCTGCAATGGAGGCAGTCGTGAGGGTGTTCAGAAGAGTTTCGGGGCTGCCTGATAGTGATGATGATGAGGATCTTCAGAACGCTGGAGTTGCTTTCTCTTCAGTGCGTTTATTAGTTGCTTCTTCGCAGGCGATTAATTTAATCGGGAAACAAGGGTCCTCTATTAAATCTATAGTAGAGAACTCTGGTGCATCGGTTCGCATTTTATCAGACGGTACTAACATCATCATCTATGTTTGTTATTTCTCAGTTAACTGTCATCTCTGGAGTTTTGTGCTATTATAGTTCTTTAACCGGATGATAATAAGTAAACTGTATTTTCTTGTTGACAGAGGACACACCGTTTTATGCTGCGCAAGATGAGAGGATAGTGGATTTGCAGGGGGAAGCTTTAAAGATCGTAAAGGCGTTAGAAGGTGTTGTAGGACACTTGAGGAAATTTCTAGTCGACCATTCTGTGGTTCCTCTCTTCGAGAAGCAAGTAAGCTTGATTCTCTGAAAAGACTTCTTCCTTGCGGTTCTCTCTGTTTTATCTAACTTTTGTTAATTTTTTTTTGTCTTTAGTATCTAGCTAGAGTCTCCCAAGTTCGTCAGGAGGAACCGTTAGCTAACAACAAGTCAGCTCTCCATGCTGCTTTGTCAAATGCAATCGAGTCTGATCTCTTGGCACGGAGGGAAGCTCTGTTTTTGGAGCGGGATACTCGGGTGGAGTCATTTGTTCAGCCTTCGGGAGCTTCCATCTACAGTCAGGATCCTGCATTGGCCGCTAGACACTCCCCTGGCCTTGCTCGAGTTTCTGCTGCTTTTGTTACACAGGTAGTTGTCATGTTCTTACCTGTTATGTTTGGTCTTCTACTAGCGTCTTTTATCTTAGCTAATCTCTTGGAACTAGTGAAGATTTTTCTATTATGGGTTTTTCTTGCCAGGTATCTCAGACGATGCAAATACCGTTCTCCTATGCGGAGGATATTATTGGTTTAGAAGGAGCTAATATAGCCTTCATCCGGAGAAGAAGCGGCGCTACCATTACCATTCAAGAGAGTCCACATCCTGATCAAATCACAGTTGAAATCAAAGGCACATCTTCTCAAGTACAAACTGCCCAGCAACTAATTCAAGTACTAAGACTAGTCTTCCTTTTTCCATGCTACCCTCTGCTTCGTTCCTTAGCATAAAATTGTATATGTCGTTTACCTATGTGTAGGACTTCATCAGCAATCACAAGGAACCGGCTTCGGTTTCAGGGGGATATGCTAGAGTGGATACTGGTTATGTACCTGCGTACCCTCCTCAGCTGAGCAACCTTCAAGAGCCGCTCGCGAGCAGCTACATGGGCACAGAGACGGTGCAGTACAGACCAACAGCCTACTCTCAGCTTGCTGGTCCGTCGGCGTCTGCATACACGCCGTCACTGAATGGGCAAACTTATGGAACGGAATATAGACCAGCTTCTGATGCTGGTGGCTACAACACTTATAATTTATGAATCGTTTGCTGTGTGGGTTGTTTACGAGGTTTAGAGAGGTGGCTCATTTATGATAGAGGGGGAAAGAACAAGTGCAAGAGAGCCAATGTTGTTGATTGTGTAATGTAAAGCTAGGTGCCTGTTCTTTTTTACTTGAATCTTGATATGTTTACACGACAGGTCTTGTTACTTTCAAATAAGAACAGTTTCTTGTTTTTTTTTTTAATTTAAAAAGAAATCCTGTTAGTTTTGAGAGATGTTGACAGAAATTAGAAGACTTAGATATGAATTATTTTTTTCATTTATACAAATCTGAAATTTACTTTACAACTTTGTCAAAACATCGCCTTAGTGATGCTGATACGAGGAACACAATAAACAAAATAGAAATAATTTAAATTCTGTTTTAATGGGACAGCACCTGTGTCGGCCTCTAGGGGAAGCAAATCAAGCATCTGTTTCTAGTCCTGATGGTCTTTAGGGTCCAATTTTACGTCGACTCGTGTTAGCACTAAACTAAATCCACTTCTCGACGTAGAAATGGTACATTTCAAAGCCGGCTCAATGTTGAACGTAAGTTTTTCAATAAATATTCCAAGTTGGCCATGTTGAATCTTCGACGTGTGGAGAACAAACTCTAAAACATTTTTTGAAACATTTTTAAAGCACAATGATACATCATGTATATTCCTTTAAACCAGTTAAATTGACAATGTATCCACCTTTACTCTATGCACGTCTTCTAAATGAGACATTCTCTTTGCCTACGTCCTGTCCCTAAATTTATATATAAATATGTATGTTATGGACACTTAGAATATCATCACCAAAAGTAATTAACATTTACAGGAGAGGCAAAGAAGAGCTCATCATTCAAAATGAGGTCAATCACAGCTTTGTTTTTCCTTTTCTGTTTCCTTGTCCCATCTGCCTTGGCGCAGCTCCGCTTTGGGTTCTACGGCCGATCATGCCCCCGCGCGGAATCTATTGTTGCTAATGTTGTTGCCAACCGTTTCCGCCGTGACCGTAGCATCACTGCAGCATTGCTTCGTATGCAGTTTCATGATTGCTTTGTCAGGGTTAGTAAGCTTCTCCTTGTTATGTTGTGTGCACACGCATATATATCCTCTCTATCCGTAGTCTCTAGAAGAGTTTCTCATAATTAAAATTAAGAAAATAAATACAAAAATATAAAATGTGATGAAAGATTAATGAAATTTCCGATTGAGAAATTCAATTTTTTTTTTAATAGAAACTCATATAAGATTTGTTTTCTTGTCAATAGTCGTTTTTGGTTAAAATTTGATTAGAATATAACATTATATTAATACTATATCACTAAATACTTTAGCTACAGACTATATGAATGCTGATGTTCTAATTTATCTTCTTGACGTTACGTTGACCAATCAATGTTTGATACGGTTGTATAGGGTTGTGATGCTTCCCTCTTGATCGACCCAAGACCCGGAAGGCCATCAGAGAAAAGCACCGGACCAAATGCAAGTGTCAGAGGCTACGAGATCATTGATGAGGCCAAAAGACAGCTCGAGGCTGCGTGCCCCAGAACTGTCTCATGCGCAGACATTGTAACTCTAGCCACCAGAGACTCAGTCGCATTAGCTGGTGGTCCAAGGTTCTCAGTACCAACAGGAAGACGTGATGGATTAAGGTCAAGTCCCAATGATGTGAACTTGCCCGGACCAACAATCCCTGTGTCTGCATCCATCCAAGCATTTGCAGCTAAAGGTATGAATGCGAACGACATGGTTACACTTATTGGTGGTGGCCACAGTGTTGGTTCTATTCATTGCAGTCTTTTCCAGGATAGGCTTAATGACCCTGCCATGGACCGCACTTTAAATGCTAGGTACGTGTGTGTGTGTGTGTGAATACTAACACAAATCACTTGACTAAATGTGTTATTATTTTATGTATCAAATGATATATGTGAATGTGACCCACTAATACATTTCTTTAGGTTGAGGAACACATGCCGTTCTCCAAATGACCCATCGGTATTCTTGGACCAAAGGACACCATTCATCGTGGATAACGCAATCTACGGAGAGATCCGAAGGCAGAGAGGAGTCATGAGGATTGATCAAAACATGGGTCTTGACAGGTCAACCCGTGGAATTGTGTCGAGCTTTGCACAAAGCAATGCACTCTTTAGGAAGAGATTTGCTGAAGCAATGGTGAAAATGGGTAGGATTGGGGTTCTTACCGGACGTTCTGGAGAGATCAGGAGAAACTGTAGAGTCTTCAACAACGGACGTTGATTCTACACTGTCCTGACCATTGCTTATTTTCACTCTTTTTCGTTCTTTTCCCATTTTTACTCTTTTGAATAATCAACCGAAACCGAAGTTTGTTTTTTAATTTATTTCTGCTATCATATTTTATTATTTCCATGAATTGATATGTAACTGCATTTTCTAATGACTTTTCATAATTTCTTTAATTTTTACTTTCATGTCTATTGTGTGCATTTTATGTTGTTTAACTATTTGTTCGTTGTTCTTTTATAATACCCTTTATAATTTCACTTCTAATTATGATACGATAAAAACAAACTTTTAAACTCATTTAGTGATATACTAAACGAGACCAGTACACTCACATATATATAGTAGTGGTTTGGATCAAAGAGTGCAAATCATTATATAGGCAACGAAACAATTGAAATGCATAAACTAAGCACAATTCTACAGCATTACCACTAATTTCATTCAAATCAGCTTTCAGCGCAGTGGCCCTAGATTTCTTTTGCTAACTATTGGAAGTTATTAAACTCTCATTTGTGAATGATTAGCAAGTATTAATAATTAAGTCCAGTAAACGTACAATCCTTTTGAACATCTTCTTAGTGGTTAAGATAAAAACTATTCACTTAGGTTTACTTGACGCATTTTTTTACGGCAAATGCATTTCTTCAAACAAATTTTGGTGCGTAAAAAAACTTATGGTCTAGAACAGAATGATCAAAGTTCTCATGGCATAGACGCATACTTTAAATGAAGGATTTAATCAGATATACTAACAAATTAATTAATCACCACATCACGGTAATCATTGGTCTACCGTAAGACTCAAGTAGTAGACTACTCATACATATAGTAGTGTTAAGGTAAATGAACTTTCAACCTAAAATCAATTGGTGATAAAAGAAGTGGTTCATCTATTTTATATATTGCTTCAAATCTCTTCCAACTACCGATGTGATACACTATTTTTGTGACTAATAAGTAGGCCCTAAAACGTTGCAAGAAAAACTAAAAGACAAGATGAAGGTAAAACATACTAAGGGCCTGACTGGTTTAACCGCAGCGGTTGCGGTTGCGGTTGCGGGAGTTTGCGGATGCGGGTGGTTGCGGTTTCTAGCGGTTTTAAGAGATTTGTACGACTGGTTATGCGGTTAGAAATTTGTGCGTTTGCGGGATACTTATGACTGGTTAACTACCAAATGCAGCAGCAGTTAAATAATAAATTAACAATATTTACATTTTATACAATTATAAAAATATCAAAAATAATAATATTATAATAAATATAAAATTTATATTTAGAAAGTTATAGTTTAAATTTTTTAAAAATATAGAAAATATTTTTATTTTAAAGTTTTATAATATTAATTAAAATTTAATTGATATATTTTAGCATTTTTATAATTTCAGTTTAATTTTTTTATTGAATTTTTTTATTTTTGTATTTATATTGTTTTGGAAAAAAAATAATTTTTTTTTATCCTCCCGCAAACGCCCGCAACCGCAAACGCTAGCTGGAACCAGCTTTTGAATTTATGAGGTTCAGAGCGATTTGGAGCGGTTTAGAGCGGTTTGAGCGATTGTTGCAAAACGCCAGCAACCGCTACCAACCGCAAAAGCTGCGTTTGCGGGTGGTAGCGGGAAAACCAGTCATACCCTAAATTGTATAATTGTAAATGTAAAGATGAAAAAAATCCTCTTTAAAGAAGCAGTGAAACGCTAATCTTTTTGGAGGTCTACCAAAATGTATTCTTAGATTCAAAAGAGATAAGCTAATTAAATCAAGCTCGAGGGTTATAATTAAAAGCTAACATAACGCTTACATACAAACACATACGAACCAAGTTCGTCCCGAAATAAATTGGGTCGAAACTTTCTCGTTTGGACGAAACTTGGTCGAACTTGGTTAGTATTTTTTGGTTGGATCTAGACGAGTGTACAAGCGAGAGCTTCTCTAAAACTGCCTCGGTTGTGTACGTGCAAAGAAAAGGAGAGTACAGGAGTGTCTTGACTGAGTAAAAATCCAGACGCTCTAGTTAAACTTGAACGCGTCGGCTTGAAGGACAATTGTCAACCAAGTCATATTCCTGAATGATTATATTCACAATATACGCGTATTATATTATTTTCTATCTTATTTTTACGTCTTGTACAGCAAGAAACAGACCATGCAGACTTTTCTTTGTTTCTTTTTCTTTTACAACTTGTTTTATTTGAGAGGGAAAATATACAAAAAAAAACTGAAACAAATTGCATATTTTACTAAGTAGGCATCCACTTCTCGAAATAGAAATGGTATATACCTATTCAAAATTGACAGAATGTCGCAAATTGTTCAAAACATATTCCAAGTTGGCCGGAACCAGTCTTTTGACGTATAGAAGAGGTTTATGGAAAACATTTATTAAATCACAACTACTATATAGATAATGTTAAAACTTAAAACCATCAATTGTGAATATCTACCTTTACCCTATGCACGTCTTTGATATGAAACATTCTCTTTGTCAATGTCGTGTTCATCAATTTACATATAAATATGCAATCTACGACTAACAATTACAACACAACCCAAAAATATTTCTAAGTTTTCGCAGGAGAGGCAAGGAAATGAAGTCAATTACAGCTTTGTTTTTACTTTTCTGTTTCCTTGTTCCCTCTGCTTTGGCGCAACTCAAGTTTGCGTTCTACGGTCCCTCATGCCACCGCGCTGGATCTATCATTTCTACTGTCGTTGCCAACAGTTTCCGTAGCGACCCTAGCATTACTGCAGCATTGCTTCGTATGCAGTTTCATGATTGCTTTGTTACGGTTAGTAAGCTTCTCCTTGTGTGTGTGACTATGTATTATGATGGACTCACTAATATATAGACGTAACTAACATTGATCAACCAATGTTTGGAATGATTGTGTAGGGTTGTGATGCTTCCCTTTTGATTGACCCAAGACCAGGAAGGCCATCAGAGAAAAGCACAGGACCAAATGCAAGCGTGAGAGGCTATGAGGTCATTGATGAGATTAAGAGACAGCTCGAGGCTGTGTGCCCCGGAATTGTCTCATGCGCAGACATTGTAGCTCTAGCCACCAGAGATGCGATCAAATTAGCTGGTGGTCCAAGCTTCTTGATAAAAACAGGAAGACGTGATGGATTAAGGTCAAACCCAGCCGATGTGAACTTGCCCGGACCAACAATTCCTGTGTCCGCATCCATCCAAGCATTTGCAGCTAAAGGCATGAGTGTGAACGATATGGTTACACTAATTGGTGGTGGCCACAGTGTTGGTTCTATTCATTGCAGTCTTTTCCAGGATAGGCTTAATGACCCTGCCATGGACCGCTCACTGAACGCTCAGTACGTATTTTGATACATAGCATCAAATGAACATCAATTTTATGTATATCTGACCAACTAATACATCTCTTTTCAAAGGTTGAGGAACACATGTCGTGCCCCAAATGACCCATCCGTGTTCTTGGACCAAAGGACTCCATTCGTTGTGGATAACGCAATCTTTGGAGAGATGCAAAGACAAAGAGCAGTCATGAGGATTGATTCAAACTTGGCTTTCGATGGAGCAACCCGTGGAATTGTGTCGAGTTTTGCACAAAGCAATTCACTCTTCAGACAGAGATTTGCTCAGGCAATGGAGAAAATGGGTACCATTGGAGTCCTTACCGGACGTGCTGGAGAGATCAGGAGAAACTGCAGAGTCTTCAACAACGGACGTTGATTCTATATTGTTCTTAATCTAAAGACCAAGAGGAATCCTATGTTTGTTTTCTAACAAATAATCAAATCCGGAAGTGTGCTTTCTCCAGGATCTTGTTTTATTTATCCGTTCAAAATTGATTTGCGTGTTGCATGTACTTTATTATCTTTTTTAATATTGAGTTCTTATTCAGGCTTTGTGGTGTTGTATGTTTTCAACTGTATCATTTGAATTTAAAAAATGGTTTGGTTTTGTGGAACTTACTCGTTGAGGGACGGAGCAGTAAGTGTTTGCCAAGCAAAGTTTTTGTTCCTGGCTGTTCTATGAAGAAGATAGTTTCCGTTTAAGGATCTCATTCTCTTTTCTCAGTTTCATTAGCTTCTGCTTCAAAGTCTCCACCTGTCGATATGAAGTTGTATCCCTCTGCTTTTCGGCTACTGTTGTTCTACTTATAACCACTGCATAGAATATAAAGGGATCTGCCATTAAGGTTTGCAATATACTGACTAAAAATGTAATGTGAAGCTCTTACTCTCGCTAACGAAAACCATAAAACCAAACTAGAGCGTCTCAGGAACTTAGTAATCCATCACTTTTAAAAAGCATTTTCAGACACTGAGTTAGCAAAGAGGAGAAACTCTTACGTTCCTTCTGCAGACTCTGAAGTTTGTTAGTAATATCAATTTTCTCTTCTTGCTCCATGAGAAGACAGTCCTTCAGATCCTGAACCTCGACTTCATCTATAAAATGATTACCATTAGGAAGCCAATATATGTATGCAGCAACATAAACACAAACTTAAAGCAAACATAAGGCGTCTGCCAAGTCTTACACTTGGATTCCACTTCGGAATAGACTCGATCCAGCTTCCTCGACATTGCTTGAATATGCGATTTGTTAGCTGCCAAATCCTGGCGCAGCCTATCAATCACCATCTCGTTTGTTGCCTTTTCAACCAAAAGGCTTCTGTATGTAAATATCGAAAAGATGAGACACAATACAATACATATGTCAGTTATAATAAGAGTAGTGAACGTGGTGCTTATAAACCTGATTTTGTTCTCTAGCTCTTCAACCTTTGCTACATGCTTCTGCATAAGCGACTCCAAAGCATTCCTATGTTCCTGCCACAGCTTATAAAGCATCTCAGAACAGATAGGAACACGATCAAAGCATCATCTTTGCTTCTGTTTGGAGTCTCACATGCTCTTTGCTTCTGTTTTCATCATTCACTCTCTTCAGTTCTTCTTTCAAGCCGTGGCACTTAGTTCGATGCTCAAGCTGTATTTTTCCCAGAATCAAGAATCACACACACACGAAACATATTAACTAGAGAAGGATTCAAAAGGAAAGAAGACCTGATCTACGAAGTTGTTTAACGATTCTGTATGTAGCTTCTTCAGCCTTTCGTTCTCTGCAGGTTCATCACTTAAAATTAGATTACCACTAGTGAATACAAAGAATAACACAGTCAAACCAGAACCTTCTTTAAGAGTCTTATTGCTAATCTCAAGCGCCTCTCTTCTACTGGTTTCCACATTGCTCCTCGATCTGAACACGTTCATCTCGCTCATCCCGCTTTTGAAATCCTGAGCAACAAATCAAGCTATGAATGATGATGACAGTAGTATAACTGAAGCCTAAGCAATGAGCAGATCGTAGTTTCTAGATTTCAATTTCAATCGGTTCAGATAGAGATCTCGGCATAATCGAATCCGATCAGAGAAACAGAAACAGAATATTCTGAGCTCTACTCGATGAACAAGAGATCGGAAGAGAGTATCGAGAAACTTCA
Source organism: Brassica rapa (assembly GCF_000309985.2). Taxonomy (NCBI): domain Eukaryota; kingdom Viridiplantae; phylum Streptophyta; class Magnoliopsida; order Brassicales; family Brassicaceae; genus Brassica; species Brassica rapa. Next base: position 27,389,535 of record NC_024797.2, read on the forward strand.
CCTCGTAGATCTGATCGAAGCTGGAGAGAAGCAAACGCATCTGCTCGTCGCTTGTTGCCGCCATGATTCTTCGATTTGAGCTTTCTTACTCGACTGGTACTGTTAGGGATTTCAAATTCGAGAGGCTTTTCTTAGGAAACATGCTGAGTAATCTGGACCGTCGATGTCATCGTGTGGCTCTCGTACTCTTCAGTATCGTAATTGCTAATTCGTTTTCAAAATCAAATTTATCTTACTTTATATGATGATGTATAGAAGACTAAAATTTGTTTCATGGTGTTATGGAATGTCACTTAGGGTATGACTGGTTTTCCCATTACCACCCGCAAATACAGCTTTTGCGGTTGGTAGCGGTTGTTGGCGTTTTGCAACAATCGCTCAAACCGCTCCAAACCGCTCCAAATCGCTCTGAACCTCATAAATTCAAAAGCTGGTTCCAGCTAGCGTTTGCGGTTGCGGGCGGTTGAGGGAGGATAAATTTTTTTTTTTTTCCAAAACAATATAAATACAAAAATAAAATTATTCAATAAAAAAAATAAATTGGAATTATAAAAATGCTAAAATATATCTATTATATTTTAATTAATATTATAAAATTTTAAAACAAAAATATTTTCTATATTTTAAAAAAAATTAAACTATAACTTTCTAAATATAACTTTTATATTTATTATAATATTATTATTTTTGATATTTTTATAATTATATAAAATGTAAATATTGTTAATTTATTATTTAACCGCTGCTGCACTTAGAGTAGTTAACCAGTCATAAGTATCCTGCAAACGCACCAATTTTTAACCGCAGAACCAGTCGTACAAATCTCTTAAAACCGCTAGAAACCGCAACCATCCGCATCCGCAAACTCCCGCAACCGTAACCGCAACCGCTGCGGTTGAACCAGTCAGGCCTTATTTTATTTCTGTTAGTAGTTTTACGGTATGTCGTTAAAAATATTTTATAGACCTTATTATAATGACATTTTTACGTTATATTAATAACATATGAGGTTCAATAAGTTTCAATTCTTACCACATAGTATGTGGTTCGACATCATAGTAAGAGACTCAAACGACTGTAATACCAATTGTTAAATTGTTAGTGACAAAAGATTTGAAATAATGTTATTAAATATTCATGGTCTAAACTTATAAACACAATAGAAATAAAAAGATATGAAACGAAATTTTCTTACCATGGTGATTGTCACTAAGATTAATATATTTTAACAGTCAAAAACTCAATATATAACTTGGATAAGAGTACTAATACATGGAAGCGCAAAAAAATTTAGAAACGGTCCCAACTGTGTAATACACACAAGTACCACAAACAAAATAAAAGCGAATAACCCACAAACAAAAAAGTACTAGATGATAACATGCGTGCGGGGAGTAAGTTTTTATAATAATATATTTTTTTCTTAAATAGTTTTAATATTTTGCAATATTACAATCTTATAAATTATAAAATGACGAATACAAATGTTGGTTTCTTAAATTTATCATTGTTGTTAAAGAGTTAACGTATTACATCTCATTTTAATTGTTTTTAAGATTTCATATGCACAAAAAAAAATTAAATTTTGCAGGTGACACAAATCATCAAAACCAAATAGGCAACATCGATTGAATAATGACAAAAGGAGATTATGTTCTCGATTTGTTTACTATTAACTTTTCATAAGTGATTCATTTTCAACATTTATAAAATTGTTTTTTCGTTCTTGTATTTGTTGCATTGATATGAATTTAGTTTTTTTTTTCTAACTTCTTCTATGAATTCAGTGAATTACATAAGTGTCAATTAAAAAAGTTAGACATCTGTAAAAATTAGTTCTACTCCAGATACATATCTAAGAATCAAATTTTGAAAAAAATCACTGGCAAACTATATTAAAAAGTTATTTTTCAAATCCAATATATCAAAGTATTATAAAATATAAGTGCAGACTCGAAATATATTGATATTGACATAGATATATAGTATATTTTAATATAAATATTTATTATTGACACTTCCTACTCATATTATTTTTTTAACATTTGTGTATTTGCTGTAACAAAAATTTAAACCGTTAATCACAAAACTTTTAATGTGAGATTTTTCAATACAAATTTCAAAATTAAAACATTAAGATTTCAATAAATTTTCACTGAAAAATTTGAAATTAACATATTTTAATATAGTATATAATTTATTTCAAATGATATTAATATACATATTACATATATATATATATATATATATATATATATATAATATGAATATCTATTAATGAGACTTCGTATTCATACGATTTATTAGGGTTGAGAATTTTATCTGATACCCGAACCCGTATCTGAATCCAATCCAAAATTCTCAACCGAAATAGCAAAATATCCGAACGATTATTGTGAATTCGGAGAGATTGGATATCCAAACCCAAACGTGTAATATCCAAACTGGAACTGATAATATCTAAACCCGAATGGATATCCGAAGATAAACAAACATAAGTATACTTAACCCTATATTTCTAGTTTATTTCTCTCATTTTATTCAAAATATTTATATTAATGATGCACATTGCTTAAAATTAGATATTATACATATAATTATGGACAAAATCATTTGCTCCAAAATTATAAAACAACAACTAAACTAGTGGTTTTCTATTTTTAAAGTTTTCTCTCCAAACCTATTAAGAATTTAATCTTTTAAAAATTAGAAAATCAGTTGAGTTAAAAATATATTTTAAATACAAAACAAAAATTAAACAGTAAATAATTTATTTAATTTTTCTTCAAAATTTAGATATCCGAACCCGACCTAAAATATTCAAACCCAAACATAAAATACCCGAACCTCACCTGAAGTGTAAAAATACCCGAATGGGTTCTATACCTTTATATTGAAATACCTAAAATATTAAATACCCGATACGAACCCGAACATGTATCTGAATGCCCATCCCTACGATATATGATCATTTGTCTCTTGCTTGAACCAAAAAAGTGAAACCACTGATCACAAACTTTTCAATGTGGGACTTTTACCATTTTTAGTAATTTATAGTCGTTTTTAAAAATTCAAAATATAACATATAAGAAACAGTCTAAATTTTTTAATTATATCTTTAAAGTGATTGCTTAATTTCTTTTAATAATATAAAATTAAACAGAAAGAGAAAATATACAAAAATTGTTATCAAATATGTATTATTCATAATAATTAATTGTCATATATATGTTAACCAAATTAGATAATTCCGTAGATTTTATTTAAAGAAAAAAAAATGATTATTCTTTGGTACTAAATTAATTTGATAGGTAGTTTAATAAAAAGCATCGTATAAGTTTATATGGACCGACTTATTTTTGTAAGAATCATTCTTGTGATGACACGTGACTTCGAAAACATGTTGTAATGCTCCACGATTAATATATAGTGGATATATATTAAAACTGATGAAGCTCCAGACGTAAACCCATAGAAACAATTTTTTGTTGTTGTTCAACCCCATAGAAACAATTAAAACCCCGTATAGTGCAAATCACAAGCTTCAATTCACATAAAATACAACATCTAAATATTCTACTGTTAGTCTTAGTTAGGAGTTATCGGAACAACCAATCTCCCAAACTGCAACTGCACATATATAGCTCAAATTACTTGAAAAGATATATTCTTTCACACACAAAAAATATGCTACACATAACAAAAAAAAAAAAAACTCCTCATAAAAGAAACGTGGAAAAATCACAAACAGAACTAAAATATTTAATGGCACATCATAAAATCACTAATAAAAACAAAATATTTGATCACATACCATAAATGATTCTCACCTAACAAATCTAAGCGAGTAGCTCCAAAAAAGAATTAAAAGCGTTGACTGACCATGTACATAAAAAGTATTCATTACCAATATTGAGAAATGTAATAGAAGATTTTCATATGTAGAAATTAAAAATAGTCAACATAGAATATGCGATTCCTATTTTAAAGTTTATATTTTAGTCTATGTGTATGCATACTAACACTATAAATAGATAGATATGCAAAGGTCTAAACCACACACTCATTCTCAAGATGCCTTCCCTACCAAATGAGTTCATCCCTTATACCGATAATACCATGACCCAAAATGATTTTGTTCCCATCCAGATTAACCGAAACGAGACCCGAACGGTGGTTCGATCAACGTTCGTTACTTCTGGAAACACAAACTATGCCAATTTGTTTTCTCCATCTCCGCCTTTTACTTCTTCTTACCGTGCTTCACAAGTCTATTCATCTACCTTAACATTCAACAGTTCACGCATGGCTTATCAGCCGAGAAATAACATGGTTTCTGCTGTGAGAATGCGTCAAATCTCAGGATTTGTTAACCCTCATTTTTCTCCAGTTTTGGCCACTCCAACCATCCCAAACATGTATCATCATGCTACTGTCCCAACCAATAATATGGTCACTAGCCAAAATGGTCATGACCGTGTCATAACTTCTGGTCAAACCATTAGAAATCACTCTCCAAATGTTTTTGGTAACGCCACTCCAACTATCTCAAACATGTATGATGATGTTATGGTTCCGACCAATAATATGGTCACTAGCCAAAATGGTCATGAACGTGTCATAACTTCTGATCCAACCATTAACCCTCCAAATGTTTTTAATAACAACCGGGAAACCTTTTACCCTGAACCTATCGATTACACTAAAGTCGACACAAATGACAAAGGTGGTGAAAACAAGTATCAAACCCATGGCATACCAAATGAAAATTACGGTTCATATATGTGTCCCAAGTGTCACAGTCAGTTTGATATTTCACCAATAATATCAGCTGCACGCATGGGGTTAGTTCATTCTAGCAATGAGACTAAAGATCAGGAAAACGAGAAAGGACCTTGTGCAAGAACTAAAAAAAGGTATCATGAACAAAGTCATCCTGAAGTCAATGGTAAAGCTCGGAAGATCGAATCGGAGGACAAAGTTCCAGAAGAGAGCTGTGGCTCTAAAACTAATTAATCAAATATCATATAAGTTAAAAAATATGTATTTTGAATTAAGCTTTTAATATTAATATCTATATGTTTGTATTAACTTATGATATATGTAAAATAAATAAAGCTGAATTTCTTTTTTCTTGTTTTCTTTTCACATTCATCACATTGTTGATGATTTAAAGGTTACAACATTTCCTTTTGATGTAAAAAAAAACGAGTTAGAACATTTTAGTGTCGTTTGAGATAAAACAGAAATATTGTGTAAAAGATGTTTGATTTCAGTCGATTGCACAAAGAATTCGATAGAAATAATTTGATTTAACCAATCATAGAACACCGCATAAATTTTTGGTATATGTATAGTTTGAACCACATATCTCACTGAGAATGATATTATGCAAGAGTATATGAAATTTCGATGATTTTATTCAAATTAGAAACCGTCAAACGATACGTAACGCCTGACCGCCCACGGCGGTGCGTTAAATTTTTTATGGCCCGAAATCATTTTTACTGACCCTACAATCACCACATGACTTTTCTCCGTACTTTCGCCTCACTTGCATGGTATCGCGAATCATTTTTCGATAGGTCAACCATCTTTTCACTACTCTAGTTCAAGCATGCTTAACTCTGGACTTATAAACAGATGTCTAATGGAAAAAGTAAGTCAACTTTGGTGACATAGGTAACCAAATCAGTTCTCTTATGCGTTTTCCATATATCACAACTCGGGATGTTACAATTCATTTCTTCTCAAAGAACGCAACACCCTCGTTGTATCCCACAAAAGGTCTCAAGACACCTCTCAGGTCAGAACTGAGATGGCTAACTACCTCTGATACCACTTATAACACCCCGACTGCTCACGGCTAATGAACCATCCACGTCCTCTCTCTTGGCTCGTGGCCCCATCCCGCCTGACGGGCGGTGCGGTAATTTTTATAATGCCTGAAAGTCATGTTTACAGACTCTGCAATCACCACATGACATTTTCTCGTACTTTGACAAAATATTTGAAATAATGTTATTAAATATTAATGGTCTAAACTTATAAACACAATAGCAATAAAAAGAAATGAAACGAAATTTTCTTACCATGGTGATTGTCACTAAGATTAATATTTTTTAACAGTCAAAAACTCTAAATAAAACTTGAATAAGAGTGTACTAATACATGAAAGCGCAAAAATATTTAGAAACGGTGCCAACTATGTAATATACACAAGTACCACCAACAAATAAAAGCGAATAACCCGCAAACAAAAAAAGTACTAGATGATAACTTGCGCGCATACGCGGAGTGAGTTTTTATAATAATGTTTTTTTCTTAAATAATTTTAATATTTTGCAACACTACAATCTTATCGATTATAAAATGACGAATACAAATGTTGGTTTCTTAAATGTATCATCATTGTTAAAGAGTTATCGTATTATATCTCATTTTAATTGTTTTTAAGATTTCATATGGACAAAAGGAAATTAATTTTTGCGGGTGACACAAATCAGCAAAACAAAATAGGCAACATCAATTGAATAATGACGAAAGGAGACTATGTTTTCTGCTCTCAATTTGTTTACTATTAACTTTCCATAAGAGATTTATTTTCTACATTTATAAAATTATTTTTTCGTTCTCGTCTTTGTTGCATTGATATGAGTTTAGTTTTTTTTTTCTAACTTCTTCTATGAATTCAGTGAATTAGATAAGTGTCAATTTAAAAAGTTGGACATCTGTAAAAATTAGTTCTACTCGAGATACATATCTAAGAATCAAATTTTGAAGAAAATAACTGGCAAACTATATTAACAAGTTAGTGTTCAAATCTAATATATCAAACTATTATAGAATATAACTGCAAACTCGAAATATATTGATATTGACATAGATATATAGTATATTTTAATATACATATTTATTATTGACACTTCCTATTCATATTTTTTTTTTAACATTTGTATATTTGTTGTAACAAAAATTTAAACTGTTAATCACAAAACTTTTAATGTGAGATGTTTCAATACAAATTTTAAAAATAAATATTAATATTTCAATAATTTTTCACTGGAAATTTTGAAATTAACATATTTTCATATAGTATATAATTTATTTCAAATGATATTAATTTACATATTACATATATATATATATATTTATAATATGAATATCTGTTAATGAGACTTCATATTCATACGATTTATTAGGGTTGAGAATTTTATCCGATACCCGAACCCTTATTTGAATCCAATCCGAAAATCTCAACCGAAATAGCAAAATATCCGAACGATTATTGAATTCGGAGAGATTGGATATCCAAACCCAAACGTGTAATATCCAAACCGGAACGGGTAATATCTGAACCCGAATGGATATCCGAAGATAACCAAACATAAGTATACTTAACCCTATATTTCTAGTTTATTTCTCTCATTTTATTCAAAATATTTTTATTAATGATGCACATTGCTTAAAATTAGATATTATACATATAATTATGAAAAAATCATTTGCTTCAAAATTACAAAACAACAACTAAACTAGTGGTTTTCTATTTTTAAAGTTTTATCTCCAAACCTATTAAAGTTTTCCAAACCTATTAAAAATTTAATCTCTTAAAATTAGAAAATCCGTTGAGTTAAAAATATATTTTAAATACAAAACAAAACTAAAACAATAAATAATTTATTTAATTTTTCTTCAAAATTTAGATATCCGAACCCGACCCAAAATATTCAAACCCAAACATAAAATACCCGAACCTCACCCGAAGTGTAGAAATACCCGAACGGGTTCTATACCTTTATATTGAAATACCTGAAAATTCTAAATACCCGATACAAACCCGAACGTGTATCCGAACGCCCATTCCTACGATATATGATCATTTGTCTCTTGCTTGAACCAAAAAGTTAAACCACTGATCACAAAATTTTTAATGTGGGACTTTTACCATTTTTAGTAATTTAGAGTCATTTTTAAAAATTCAAAATATAACATATAAGAAATAAACTAAATTTTTTAATTATATCTTTAAAGTAATTGTTTAATTTCTTTTAATAATATAAAATTAAACAGAAAGAGAGAGGATACAAAAATTGTTATCAAATATGTATTATTCATAACAATTAATTGTCATATATATGTTAACCAAATTAAGTAATTCCGTAGATTTTATTTAAAGAAAGAAAAAATGATTATTTGATACTAAATTATTTTGATAGGTAGTTTAATAAAAGCATAGTATAAATTTATATGGACTGACTTATCTTTCTAAGAATCATTCTCGTGATGACACGTGACTTCGAAAACATGTTGTAATGCTCCAGGATTAATATATAGTGGATATATATTAAAACTGATGAAGCTACAGACGTAAACCCATAGAAACAATTATTTTTGTTGTTCAACCCCATAGAAACAATTAAAACCCCGTATAGTGCAAATGACAAGCTTCAATTCACATAAAATACAACATCTAAATATTCTACTGTTAGTCTTAGTTAGGAGTTATAGCAACAACCAATCTCCCAAACTGCAACTGCACATATTTAGCTCAAATTACTTGATAAGATATATTCTTTCACACATAAAAAGTATGCTACACATAACAAAAAAAAAATAAAACTCATAAAAAACGTGAAAAAAATCACAAACAGAACTAAAATATTTAATGGCATATCATAAAATCACTAATAAAAATAAAATATTTGATCACATACCATAAATGATTCTCACCTAACAAATCTAAGCGAGTAGCTCCAAAAAAGAATTAAAAGCGTTGACTGACCATGTACATAAAAAGTATTCATTACCAATATTGAGAAATGTAATAGAAGATTTTCATATGTAGAAATTAAAAATAGTCAACATAGAATATGCGATTCCTATTTTAAAGTTTATATTTTAGCCAATGTGTATGCATACTAACACTATAAATAGATAGATATGCAAAGGTCTAAACCACACACTCATTCTCAAGATGCCTTCCCTACCAAATGAGTTCATCCCTTATACCGATAATACCATGACCCAAAATGATTTTGTTCCCATCCAGATTAACCGAAACGAGACCCGAACGGTGGTTCGATCAACGTTCGTTACTTCTGGAAACACAAACTATGCCAGTTTGTTTTCTCCATCTCCGCCTTTTACTTCTTCTTACCGTGCTTCACAAGTCTATTCATCTACCTTAACATTCAACAGTTCACGCATGGCTTATCAGCCGAGAAATAACATGGTTTCTGCTGTGAGAATGCGTCAAATCTCAGGATTTGTTAACCCTCATTTTTCTCCAGTTTTGGCCACTCCAACCATCCCAAACATGTATCATCATGCTACTGTCCCAACCAATAATATGGTCACTAGCCAAAATGGTCATGACCGTGTCATAACTTCTGGTCAAACCATTAGAAATCACTCTCCAAATGTTTTTGGTAACGCCACTCCAACTATCTCAAACATGTATGATGATGTTATGGTTCCGACCAATAATATGGTCACTAGCCAAAATGGTCATGAACGTGTCATAACTTCTGATCCAACCATTAACCCTCCAAATGTTTTTAATAACAACCGGGAAACCTTTTACCCTGAACCTATCGATTACACTAAAGTCGACACAAATGACAAAGGTGGTGAAAACAAGTATCAAACCCATGTCATACCAAATGAAAATTACGGTTCATATATGTGTCCCAAGTGTCACAGTCAGTTTGATATTTCACCAATAATATCAGCTGCACGCATGGGGTTAGTTCATTCTAGCAATGAGACTAAAGATCAGGAAAACGAGAAAGGACCTTGTGCAAGAACTAAAAAAAGGTATCGTGAACAAAGTCATCCTGAAGTCAATGGTAAAGCTCGGAAGATCGAATCGGAGGACAAAGTTCCAGAAGAGAGCTGTGGCTCTAAAACTAATTAATCAAATATCATATAAGTTAAGAAATATGTATTTTGAATTAAGCTTTTAATATTAATATCTATATGTTTGTATTAACTTATGATATATGTAAAATAAATAAAGCTGAATTTCTTTTTTCTTGTTTTCTTTTCACATTCATCACATTGTTGATGATTTAAAGGTTACAACATTTCCTTTTGATGTAAAAAAAAAACGAGTTAGAACATTTTAGTGTCGTTTGAGATAAAACAGAAATATTGTGTAAAAGATGTTTGATTTCAGTCGATTGCACAAAGAATTCGATAGAAATAATTTGATTTAACCAATCATAGAACACCGCATAAATTTTTGGTATATGTATAGTTTGAACCACATACCTCACTGAGAATGATATTATGCAAGAGTATATGAAATTTCGAAGATTTTATTCAAATTAGAAACCGTCAAACGATACGTAACGCCCGACCGCCCACGGCGGTGCGTTAAATTTTTTATGGCCCGAAATCATTTTTACTGACACTACAATCACCACATGACTTTTCTCTGTACTTTAGCCTCACTTGCATAGTATCGCGAATCACTTTCCGATAGGTCAACCATCCTTTCACTACTCTAGCCCAAGCATGCTTAACTCTAGAGTTCTAAACGGATGTGTGATGGAAAAAGTAAGTCAACTTTGGTGACATAGGTAACCAAATCAGTTCTCTTATGCATTTTCAATATATCACAAGTCGGGATGTTACGATTCACTTCTTCTCAAAGAACGCAACACCCTCGTTGCGTCCCACAAAAGGTCTCATGGCACCTCTTAGGTCAAAACTGAGATGGCTAACCACTTCTGATACCACTTATAACGCCCCGCTGCTCACGGCTAATGGACCATCCACGTCGTCTCTCTTGGCTCGTGGCCCCATCCCGTCTGACGGGTGGTTCGTTAATTTTTCTAAGGCCCGAAAGTCCTGTTTACAGACCTTGCAATCACCACATGATCTTTCCCCGTACTTTGACAAAAGATTTGAAATAATGTTATTAAATATTAATGGTCTATACTTATAAACACAATAGAAATAAAAAGAAATGAAAAGAAATTTTCTTACCATGGTGATTGTCACTAAGATTAATAATTTTTAACAGTCAAAAACTCAAAATATAACTTGAATAAGAGTGTACTAATACATGGAAGCGCAGTAAAATTTAGAAACGGTCCCAACTATGTAATATACACAAGTACCACCAACAAAAGAAAAGCGAATAACCTACAAACAAAAAAGTACTAGATGATAACCTGCGCGCATGCGCGGAGTGAGTTTTTATAATAATGTTTTTTTCTTAAATACTTTTAATATTTTGCAACACTACAATCTTATCGATTATAAAATGACGAATACAAATGTTGGTTTCTTAAATGTATCATCGTTGTTAAAGAGTTAACGTATTACATCTCATTTTAATTAATTTTAATATTTCATATGCACAAAAGGAAATTAATTTTTGCGGGTGACACAAATCACCAAAACCAAATAGGCAACATCGATTGAATAATGACGAAAGAAGATTATGTTTTCTGCTCTCGATTTTTTTACTATTAACTTTCTATAAGTGATTCATTTTCTATATTTATAAAATTGTGTTTTCGTTCTCTTCTTTATGCATTGATATGAGTTAAATTTTTTTTGTAACTTCTTCTATGAATTAAGTGAATTACATAAGTGTTAATTTAAAAAACTTGGACATCTGTAAAAACTAGTTCTACTCCAGATACATATCTTAGAATCAAATTTTGAAGAAAATCACTCGAAAACTATATTAACAAGTTAGTGTTCACATCTAATATATCAAGCTATTATAGAATATAAGTGCAGACTCGAAATATATTGATATTGACATAGATATATAGTATATTTTAATATAAATATTTATGATTGACACTTCCTACTCATATTATTTTTTTAACATTTGTATATTTGCTGTAACAAAAATTTAAACCGTTAATCACAAAACTTTTAATGGGAGATTTTTCAATACAAATTTCAAAATTAAAATATTAAGATTTCCATAATTTTTCACTGGAAATTTTGAAATTAACATATTTTTATATAGTATATAATTTATTTCAAATGTTATTAATATACATATTACATATATATATATATAATATAAATCTATACTATTAATTGCGAAATAAATTTTCGTAATCGAGCTCTCACGTTAAAAGTTAGAGTGGTTAATATCGTTTATACCCTTAATGAATAAAATATATAAACAAATTAAAAAATAAAAACGAAAATTTAATTTATTTGATCAGATAATTGATTAAAATTAATAATAGTAAGAATTACCTAAAATCTGAAAATATAATTTAAAAAAGAGATAATTTCTATGTATATTGTATTGTTATCTGAAAAAGTCTTTTAGTGAAAAGTTAAAAACATAATTATATAACTAAATATTAATCTAAAAATATAATTAAAAAAAGATAATTTCTATATATATATATATATTGTATTGTTATCTGACGGGCGGTGCGTTAATTTTTCTAAGGCCCGAAACTCATGTTTACAAACCCTGCAATTACCACATGACCTTTCCCCGTACTTTGACCTCGCTCGCATGGTATCACAAATCACTTTCCGATAGGCCACCTATCTTTTCACTATTCCAGGCTAAAAACGCTTAATTCTGGAATTCTAAATGGATGCGTGGCGGAAAAAGTAAATCAACTTTAGTGATATAGATAACCAAATCAATTCTCTTAAGTCTTTTCCATATATCACAACTCGGGATTTTACACTATAGTTCTAGGAAAACCGTCAAACTATACATATACCAAAAATTTAATCTAAATGATGATTTTATTAAAATTAGAATTTTACACTTAGTGTTGAAAAACCGAGCGGCTGCGGTCCGGTGGCTGGGGGCACAAAAGCCTAAGCTCTGTAATTGGTCCGTTGTAATTGGTCCGTTGGTCGCCTTGAATTCACCCCTAGAAAGTACATACATGATCTACTGGGTGAGTTACTGAGTTGGTTTTTGAATACCCAATGAGTCACTTCAGTGGTTCCGGGCCTGGAATATTTATTACCAAAAAAAAACATGAGTTGATGAGCTAATAAAATTGTCTCCAGACTCAAAAACCGTCCGCACTAATCACAAGTAAATCACCCATATCACACTATAATGAGGCAGTTTCAAAACTCTTCAGCGCGCCACATCAGCAGGTTTGTAGGCCCCGCGTTTATTTTTTAAAAGCCCATAATCTTTGTAAGATAGCTATGAACAACAAAATACACTTTAAACAAGTGGTCTAAGGCTTCTAATTAGGAACACAAGTTTATGGGTTCAAACCACACAGCTGCCATATTATATGGGTCTCACTCAAAGTAATTTTTTTTTTATTTTTTTGATATTATGTAATATGATAATGATAAATGGGCTTCTTCAAAAAATAAAAAAGTTTGATATTATGTTATGATAAATGGGTTTTGACTCTTGAGTTTCCAGGAAAGTAAGAAACAGCTTCTCTTCGTAAATTTCTCCATTTCCCCATCTTAAATCAATTCATTATTAATGGTCTCGATTCGTAACACCTCCTTAAATCCTCCTTATATATACTTCATCTTAAACAAAGCAACCCTTCATCTCTAAACCTCTCAACGATTCTTCTACTGGTTGCAGCTTCAGGGAGAATACAGAGCAACGAAAGTCGGTAACATCAGCAGACTGTTCAATTTTGAGTTATCGTGCATTTCAGCGTGAGTGAGTTGAACTAAAAAAACGGAGATCCGATGTCGTTCGAATCACAAAAACAGTTGCTTCATTATGCCCCTGAGAATAAAATGATGAAAATATATAAGAAGAAATGGTAAGATATTTTTAAAACTTGAATATTTCAATTTGAAGGCATATTTAATGATATCAGCTGCGTAGTTTCTTTTTTTTGTCGTAGGCTTTTTAAACCGTTAGATTATATGTAGATCTTCGGTTCAGCTTTAAGATCTTCTAGGTATCAAACCCACAAAAGAACATTAAATCTCACCATCACAAACATATCAAATCCATGCGTCGGCAGATTAAAAGAGCAAGAAATGAAAAATAATAATGGAGATTTGGGAAGAATCTTCCTCCTCTCTGTTAGGCTAGATTGACGGCGAACTTGAGCCGATGGCGTGACGGCGAGATTGCGAAGATGGTGTGACGTTAAGCTTGAGCACATGTGAGATGATGGCGTGAAGTCGACCTTGAGCTCCGCCGTGGATTCGTCTCCAGAGAGCCTCCAGAGCTTCGTCACCAGCGAATCTTCGTATTCTTCAACTCCATTATCATTTTCTTATGTTTTATGTTGATCAAATATGAAAAGCAAATGGTAAGAAAGAAGAGGAAGAGAAGATTCATACCAAAAAGAAGAGAAGAGAATGAGAAATATGTGTCTGCAGAGAGAAAGAGAGAGAATAATAAATCTGCACCCTCAGATTTATATTTATCCAACAATTCATAAGGTTGTCTTTTTATCTGTTTTTCAATGGTCAAAAATTTTAATATTTCTTTTAATTAATTATTATATAAATTTAGTTATAATTTTAATGTAGTTTATGTGTTTAGTATATTTAATAGTTATTGTTTATTTTATGGTTTAATGGATCTATGTTAACAAGGGAAACACATCAAGCTTGATAATCAATTTATTTAAATGTCAAAATCAATTAACAAATTCAAACCTTCTTATTTTAGACTTCGAGAACAACAAAGCAACAAATGAACACTGAGCAAGAAATGCAGTAGAGACAGCCTTAGCTGAGGTGAGCAAATCTCTTTTCCATGACGCTTTAGAATAACTATAATTTTACAAACTCACACACTGAAAATGCAATCAGGCCAGGAATCGCAAGAACTTGTGAAGCTGTCGATGATGAGGAAAAAAAAGGAGATTAAAACATTTTTCCAGTTTCAGACCTAAATTGTGACTCAAGACCCACCGATTTTCAAGCCCAAGCATTTAAAAACCCAGCTATTACGTTTTCATTGTGTTCGAAAATAAACCTATACCACTTTAACCTTTTTAGTCCACCATTCCCATTTTTAAACTATCCACAATATTTTTACCAAATACTCCCTCCGTTTCATATTAAGTGTCATTTTAGAGAAATTTTTTTGTTACAAAATAAGTGCCGTTTTCGGTTTTTAATGCAAAATTTATTAATTTTATTCTGTTATTTGTTTTTCTATTGGTTGAAATATGGTTAGGTGTATAGGTAATTGTGTTTTTATATAGAAAACATGCAAAATTAATTGTTTCCTTAATCTGTGTGCACAAGTCTAAAACGACACTTAATATGAAACAGAGGAAATATAAAAAAACTACGAATGAAATAGGCATACAACTATATAATTATATGAAATTATATCATTATTAATCTATCTAAAAGAAACTATACTACAATTATATATTTTCAAAAACATGTCATGACACATTTAAAAAAAAAACTAATTAAATTTCTTTTGGAAAAAAAACTGTTTTACGTTCCAATATTAGAGTTTTATATTAACAATTACCTAAGTTTTGCTACCTACGGTCATGAAATCGCTAATAACGTAAATATCCGATTAAATCGTACAAAAATAAAATATGGAAATACAGACACAATTCAATTTGTTAAACTTTTATCTGTAAATAAAAAGTTATTCACTAATAAATATTAACCTCTAAACATTCCGCACAAGCTCTAAACAAGCATGATCCCTCTTTCTCTTTTCTATCGATTAAACTATGTTTCTTTGTATAATTTGTAAACATCTTGAAAACCATTTTATTTTTAATGTCATTCAACTATTTAACAATAATATAATAACAACCTACTAATTTGATAATAACAACACCATAAACCGCAACTCTTGAACATGAAAGCACTAATAACACAAATACTCGATAACATCATATAAAATAATATATGGAAATATTAAAAGCATATGAATTCCTAATCATTTTTATATCAACTAGAGATTTTTTCCGCGCTTTGCGCGGATTGTGTCTTATAAATTTATTTTATTTATAATATTATTTGTCGGTTTTTTTCTTTTACATTAATTTTTTATTTTTCCAATGTTAGTTTTTCTTAATTTAAATTTATATGTTTATAGTTTTTCTTTTTTCTGGTTGTAGATGGAGAATTATATTTTTTATTGATGGTTTTTGTATGTGACATAAACTTTTTGAATTTTTAAAATAATGTTATATATAGTACAATTAACACATTAAAGAAGAGAAACATATTTAAGCACATTTTATACAGGTTTTATATACATAATTTTAAACATTATATGTGTATATATTATAAGTTTGAAACATGTAAATGCTTTCTAAAGTTAAATACTTGTTCTGAGTTTACATAACTTATCGAAAGTTTTATCTTTTTTAAATTTAAATCACAGAAAAAAATCAAAAAGTCAGTATAGATGGGTTTTCTTGGGCTTTTAAATCAACACTGAAAATTTACATGAATCATATAACAACAGTTTTATAAACAACTCGATAAAATTTGACCGAGCCAAAGATTTTCACACAATATGTTCTTTCTTCTTCAAATTGCGAAGCGCCTATAGGCACAAGAAAAAAATCATAATTTTTGTTTTCACTTATATAACATTTTTTTTCCTTTACACACGGATTTTATTACACTGCTATAAGCAATTGAGAACTCTATTCATATAAGATTCACATCTATGCATTTTGACAAAGAAGAATTTTAGCCATCTTTAGTTTCGGAATGAATCAACTTCAGTCATATACACTATATTTTCTCTATGATTTAAATCTTACAATTTTAATATATGTGCAGATTTCCATGTGAAAAAACACGCACGCCATCTATCGTTCAACCTATTACGTTTTTCAAAGTAAACACTATAATCCTCGTTTGGTTAGCTCCACAAACTAATCTCTTTGGATCAGTGTAACCTTTCAGAAAATGATAATCTTAACATCTTACAAAAAAAAACAACAAATATTGACTTATTTATATGAATATATATTATTTTAAATCATTATAGTGGACGAAGAAAGCACCATAATTTGTACAACAAATTTTCTTAGATTCACTTCATCATATTCACCATTTTACCATTTTAATTACATAATTTTATATGAGCTTCTTCACCTTTCCCGGTTATTTTCTCTTTATTTATAACTACAATATAAAGTTATAAACTATATATATATATTATAAATTAATAATTTATTTACTCTTAAAGTAACGATTAAAAATAGAACATAATTCAATATAGATATATGATTCTATTAATAAATTAGCAGTTACAAATTTGAAATTTTTAGAAATATCAAAAGTTTTATATTAGTTAATTATCTTCTAAATGACATTTATTTTTAATTCTTTTTGGATGAGAATATTTTGGCTGAGATGGATAGTCTCAAAAGCCTTGAATTTAGTTCCTTTTATATAGTAGGATTCAATCATGCTGGGAGATTCAAATTTCAAACCTGACCATTTTCCGTTAAAACCCGAACAGAAAAATATTCACAAAACAAACATCAAAATCTCATCCAAGCATCATCATTGTCTCCGGCCCCGCGCTTGCGCGGAGACTACAAAACTAGTGACATCAAAACCATAGAACCCGTTAAAACCATAACAAAATTAAATAAAATTATTAAACCAACAAAAAGAGAGTTCTGGCAAATTTGGTTTGAGCGTGCACAAAAAATAACAAACCACTAAACTAGAAGTCTCATAACAAAATAACAGATTTTAAATACCAAAATTTTATCAAAATGTCTTGTAGCCCTGCTATTAAATGTATAGAAATTGCTTAAACTACATTCAATCAAAAATAATCTAGTATTTGGGTTTAAGATTTAGTGATTATTATTTAGGGGGTAATATTGGATCTATTAAATTTTATAAATATTTTATAAATTATTTTTAAACATTTATATATGAATTTAAAGATTTAAAATAATTTTTATCACAAATTTAAAATATATATCAAAATGGTTGTCCGTAAATTTTGAAAATAATACTATTTTTTGGTAAAATTGAAATTCCTCCTTAAAATATATACACAATTTTGCTTTAGTAAAACGTTTCTCTATTTCAAAAACTAAACAAATCAGTTATATATTTTCTGTAAAAGACTGACTATATTTTTTAATTGATCAAATTTATTTGATATATAAATCTTATATTGACCGAATACATTAAAGAATATTTTTGCTCAAGTGTCTCACTAATGAATGGTTTTTCTTCTGCTGGTTTAGAACTCCGGGAGTTTTGACAACTCATTGGCTTTAGTTTAAATTTTGTGTAATCTTCGTTTTAATGATAATCTAATCAACTAGCGTTAAAAAAAATAGTTATTTTTTTATCTAACCAATATATGTGAATGCGTAAACCATAATTACTCAACAAAAACCAAATTTCATAACAAAAAATACAACTTTTATAAATAGTATGTATTAATGTATATACAGTAAAATAAAATGTCTTTATGTGTAATTTATATTGTATTAAATTTGAAATAATTTATTTAAGCTAACATTGTTGTCAATTGGCTAATCATATACTTAGATGATCTACAAATAAGATATATTAGATTTTGATCCACGCGCTCACGCGGATATATTTAAAAAAAATATGATATTATTTATTTTTTATGTCACTATTTAGGGTTGGGTAAAAAACTCGAATTTGAAGAACATAACCGATCTCAATCAGAATAAGTAATACTAAATCCGAACCAAAATTGATTAATTATCTGAATTATTCAAAATTTTGGTATTTGAATAACTGAAACCTAATCCGATCCGAACTAAAGTAATTTGGGTAACCAAAATAGATTTATATACTTATATATATATCAATTATTTTTAGATTTAATATATATAAAAACATCCATAATATATATGATACTTTTAAGTTCGCTTAAATACTTGAAAATATATACAAAAAATCAAACGTAAATATCTAAAATAGTTAAAATATATTCAAAACTCCAAAAATACTTAAATAATTATTAATTCTCTATCCAAATATTTAAACCAAACCAATTTATATGTTAAGTTAGGTACTCTGATATATGTTATTCAAATTTATATGTAATATATTCTATTGTTTATAGATTTTTTTAAAATTAAAGCATATAATAAATTTTTAATTTTTAAAAATAATTTAAATTAGTTATCCAATTCTGAATCAAATCCTCAAAGATCTGAACCGAACAAGAAATCACCAATAGACCCGAAAACGAATCCGAACGCCCACCCCTAATCACTATTATAGTATATCCTATATGTGTCATCATAGGTTACAAAAATATTTGTTATCATATAATTAATCGTATTTTATATGTACCATCAAATAAATAATCTTATAATTAATAATATTTTATACGTACAATCATATAAATAATCACATATATTAAAATTTTAAATTTCAATGTGAAATATAAAAACTATAATTTAAGTTGGTGTTTGAAATTGGGCTTTGTAATGTATTTTTTATATATATTGAAAACATTTTTATAATGTATTTTTTATATATATTGAAAACATTTTTATAATGATTATTGGAAAATATGTTAGTAAAAATCAACTTTTGAATATATGTATATTTTTGAATGAATTTTTGATATAAATCAGTTTTAAATTATTATTTTGATTTGAATATGTATATCAAGTAACATAAACTCATTATTTTTTAATATAATGTAATGGACTTCTAATTTTTTTAATAGCATAAGTCTATTACTCTTTTTTTCTAAATTATTGTTATTCATGTTTCCAAATAACATTATTTTTTTTTTACTACTATCAATGTTTCCGAACAAAATTTTAAAATATTTCTACTTTAATAAGATAGATGTATTAAATTTAATTAATTGGAGGAGAAGCAATGGCTAAAAAATATCGTGAGTAGGTACGTCTTGTAAGCAAAATATTCTTGAAAAGTTGGAAGTAGCAAATAAACAACGGGTAATCAATTAATTAACTACTACTTGACTAAGATAGCAGATTAACAGCTTAGCACTAAGCCTAGAATATGCATTTTTAATATATATATAAGCTATCTCTCCTATCAAATACTAAAATCTATTTTTAAAACTTAAACCATCTCCAATGACTTACTCTATTTTTTACTCTAAAATAGAGTAACTCTATAATAGAGTTTGAGTTTACTCCAATGGTACTCTAAAATAGAGTAGAAAATAAAGTAATGAACAAAAAAAAACAAATTACTCTATATTTGGAGTAAACCTATTTTTTACTCTATTATAGAGTGAGAAATAGAATACCATTTGAGCATTTTTTACTCTAAACTCTATTTTAGAGTGAAAAATAGAGTGAGGTTGGAGATGCTCTTACGGCCACCTTCCGTAGCGGTTGAAGAAAATGTGTTTACGTATATTTAAGTTGAATCTTCTCGAGGAGGAACTCATTGCATCCAATATTTTGATCATTATATTGAATTTTAGAACAAATGGTGAACTTTATATCAAACAACAAAGCAAATAATTACAAAGATAACAAAGACTTAATATCCCTTTCACATGTGCTCATATGCCTAGTGGCAGTTCTGTGGGCGCTTGCACCTAAACCCATCTCACTGCCTTTTGTTTTCTACACAAAAACAAGTTTTAATAATACTAAGAATAAACAAACATGAGAATCGAAAGAATATTTAGTGTTATAATTATATTTTCTGTGTCTATACGTGTAATTAAGAATTCATAGTAAGTATGATATGGTTATAGCTATTGGGTTCTAGTATGTGTCATATGGATTGTTGGTATTGGATCTCACATACAATATTCATTCGAAGAAATCTATTAACAGCCACGTTAATGCCCATGATTAGGTCTAAAATTGAGGACGGTCTAAAGAAAGAGGGGTCAAATGGTCGATGAAGGATTATTTCTACCTCTTTTCTTCTCCTTAATTCTTCTTCTTCTTCTTTTTTTGGTTTTATTATTTTGGCGTCCACCATTTTCACCGTATTCATCTTCCACTAGTTTGTACATTTTAATCAAGACATTTTTAGTAAGAACAGAACACCATCTTTCATATTATTTTATGTACAGTTTTGTTCCGTTTTTTGATATCTCTATAAAAAATTTTAGCCCCAATCAATTAGTGAATTACATGTTTATCTACAACATTTTGCATCCATACTGATAATATATGATCAGATGAAAGATATCGGATTGACTAAAAAGAGTAACTTGTTAAAGGTTAGTAATTCAAAGTTCTAATATGTATACAATAAGGTTATGCAATTACCATATTTCTCTTTTGAAAATAACTATTGGTCCCAGAATATGAGGTCATACTGTGACTTTATATGATATTAACAAAGACATAAATAGAAGATAAGACATAGATAGAAGATAAGAAATGTTGTTTCTTTCCACCAAAAGATAAGAAGATTATCTTCAACTGAAAACATAAACCGCCATAGTACTTGAGCCAAAAGAAAAACCGCCATAGTACTACGTCTGTTTTCTGATAAATGATCAGATACATACATTTTGGGACAAATGCTCTATAAAAAAAAAATATAATTCCACAAACGGTCGTCATGTGACTTAGTAGTTATAAATCAAGAATTATAATCGAGTTACATGCAAGTCAATCAAATTACTGCATTTCTTTAACTAAATTTTATAAACCAGCCACTTTACTAAAATTACCAATTAAAAATCACATTATACGGTGCAAAGAAAATCATTTCATTTCCCTTCTTAATCAAAGTTTCAAAAAAAAAAAAATTCCCTTCTTCATAAAGTACACTAGCTTTTTAACAAACGAAGGTTGGGACTCGCGAGATTCGCGGGTACACAAAATTAAAAATAAAATCAAAAGTCTACCCTTTTAGAAAAGTTGACTTATTCAAATTAATGACGTGGCATCTATACTATAATAAAAGGGGATATAAGCCATGGAGAGGGTGTCCACATAGGATAGAAAAATCAACCAATCAGAGAACCCAGGTTAGTATGATATATATATAGTACAGTTACCACTAAGCCATTGAAACATTCTTGGACACATATACAAGAACCACTAAGTATATAATCACAAACTCTTATGTACATTTACAATAATATAAATTCAACTTTCAAGACTCCGATACTTTGTTTTGTAAAAAAAAAAATAAGTAAGTGACTAAGCTAATATATTCTTAGAAAGTGTGAGAACGTTGACAAATATGAAAAAGCATAGATTTTTGTTTTCGTGACAAAGTTAAGAATTTTGTAAAAGTAAGTTTAACATATAAATTTTCGTGACAAATATGAAAAAGCATAGGAAACAATTAAAATATACTTCTCTAATGTCTTAATAAAATATTATTTAAGGGTGTAATAATTAAATATATTAATTCAATAAATTTTGTAATTTATAGACAAAACAATAACACAACAAATTTTGAAACATTTGTTTAACCTATCGATTTTTTTCATGAGAATCCAACTAAACAAGATAAAAAAAATAATTAGATTTACAAATATTTAATTACCATTTTATTCAATTTTGATTAATTTCAAATTGTCATAATGTATCTTTTTGAAGTTACAAATATGAAAAATCATAGATTTTTGTACAATTTGACAAAACAACTCAAAACATATTTTTCTAATGTCTTAATAAAATATTATTTAAGGATGCAATAATTAAATATATTAATTCAATAAATTTTATAATTTATAGACAAAAAAATACCACAAATTTTTTTAAAACATTTGTTTAACCAATCGATTTTTTTTCATGAGAATCCAACTAAACAATTAGATTTACAAATATTTAATTACCATTTTATTCAATTTTGATTCATTTAAAATTATAATAATGTATCTTTTTGAAGTTACAAAAAAAAAATGTTATTTCTTTATTAAACTAACATTATATATAGATTCTATATACACAAAATAAATATAATATAACAACATAAGCTTGCTTTCCCAGATTCATATGAAAACTTTTTAAGTTATCCACCAAAGCAAATTAATTAAATCAATGAAATTGTTAAAATACAGCAAATTAATATATAATTTTATTTTAAATTAAATTATTTAAAAAGTGTATTTTCATTCAAACAAAATAATAAATAAGTAAAACTGATTTGATGGTAATTTTTATGATATATATATATCAATTCTGTGAAAGAAATAGAAGTTTAATATGAAAAAAATCTTAAATACAAAAACCTCTAAAAAGTAACAAAAAAAACTAATAAATTAAACTATGATATCACTTAAAAGCTTCTTAAACCATATTAATAAAATATTTAAGTGATAATAAGACAAATTTGATTTTTTTTTCCAGCAAAAGTTTATTATTAATTAGCATCAGTTATTTCAAGATGTTTAAGAAATGGTGGACAAAAAAATAGGATGGACATTAATGATATATGAACTATGAATAGTACTTTGTGAAGCAGACTTAGATAACATATCTGCATATCCATTTCCAGTCCTTTTTGATGCCTAAATTCAATTTCTTCAGAGTAGTTATTCCACAAGTAGATCATATGAGATATTGTTTTGATATGTAGATTTGTTTTTTCAATGTTAAGAAGATTGATAACTGTAAAAATATCTCCTTCGAATATGATATGTATATAACCGAGTCCCCAACATGAAACAAGTTTGTTTAAAAAGTAAATAATTTTATTTTTCTTATATTATATAATCAATATATATTATTTACTGATAATAAAAATATAGTTATTCTTCTATCACAAATATCTATGCAAATATGTGAATCAAGTACAACAATCAAACAACATAATGATTTTCATAAAGAAAATTTAAAAAGTATATTTATGTTATGTAGTCATATATATTTTATATTCTTTAAATAATGTAATACAATATTATACATTATTTTTTTAGAATTGAGAAATACATATATCAGTTAGACAAATTAAGCGATAATTAAACAAATTTGATTTTTATTTTGTGAGCAAAAAGTTTATTATTAATTAGCATTACTTATTTCAAGATGTTTAAGAAATGATGGACAAAAAAATAGGATGGACATAAATGATATATGAACTATAAATAGTTTTTTTTAAAGCTGACTTAGATAACACATATGCACATCCATTTCTAGTCTTTTTTGATGCATAAATTTAATTTCTTCAGAGCAGTTATTCCACAAAGAGATCGTATGAGATATTGTTTTGATATTCAGATTTGTTTCTTAATTGTTAAGAAGATTGATAAGTGTAAAAATGTTTCATTCGAATATGATATGTCTATAACCGAGTCCCCAACATGAGACAAGTTTGTTAAAAAGTAAATAATTTCATTTTTCTTATATTATATAATAAATATATATTATTTACTGATAATAAAAATATAGTTATTCATCTATCACAAATATCTATGCAAATATGTGAATTAAGTACAACAATCAAACAACATAATGATTTTCACAAAGAAAAAATAAAAAATATATTTATGTTATGTAATCTTATTTTATATTCTTTAAATAATATAATACAATATTATACATTATTTTTTAGAATTGTGAAATACATATAATATATTATCCGCGCGTAGCGCGGTTAAAAAATCTAGTACAGCTAATACGGGACCGTACCTTCACTTCCCTTCTCGGACATATCCTTTTATGCTTTCTTTTTAGATTTGAGAATTTGTATTCCCTACCCACAACATATACCCTATTTGCACTCTATACCCTATTTCCCCCCAATTTTTTTCCCCCCATCATCACCATTTTCCCTCAACTCTATGGTATCTCACTTCTTTTTGGATATTGAGCTAATTTACTCTTTAGATTTTAATGTATTTTCGTACATTTATCATTAAATATTAATACTTAAATACGTAATAGAGAAATTGTCATAACAATATGTATCATAATGTCGTAAAAATGAATGATAAAGCCCTAACAAATATATGTCCTAACATATCCTTTTTATTAACTTTTTGTTTGTGTCCAGTACTCAGCTATATATGTCTTTATACATAGTATTATATATATTATATATTACTATATATGCAGTACCTAATTTTGTAGGTGGGTTGTTAAATATGCATATATATATATATATATATATATATATATATATATATATATTATATAGGTTTAAGCTTATCCATTAAAATAATTATCAACTTCAAAACTATTTAAGCACTACAGTCTTCTGAACAAATTTTGAAATTTTATTGTTTTAAATTTAGTAATCTACAAAGAAATCCAATATAAGTACATAACCAATGACAGAAAAACATCAAAGTACAATTTTTAGTTACCAATATCATAATTCATAAGAAAAGCTTGTTCATTTTTTTACTAATACAATATGCAGCTGATTTCAGCTTTTGTACGTAACTAAGTAAAACAAATATAGAAAAAGTTGACATTAAAATTGTTTGATATGTAAAAAGAAGGTTATAAAAGATAAACTACCTTAGATAATATGATAGAAAAGAATAAATCTAGAGAGAGAATTTCAGGTTTCAACGCCATCTGTTATCATCCGTACATATCTTCCATTTCGATCTTTAACTCTCTCTGCAATTTCTTTATTATATATATAAGTAGGATATGTTTTCAACTCATTTATAACAATCAACATAACCTCTCTCTTTTTCTTCCTCTCTATTTCCTCTAAGCATTCTCGCTTTGTGGGTTCTTCTCTGTGTATACAATTATACAAATATATATATGCACACACACATAGGAAGATATGATGGGTTACGAGCAGATGAATCAGATGACAATGACAACAACGGCGATGATGAAGAATTTCAATAAGATGGGACCAATCAATACTCCACATAAGAAAATTACGACTAAGAGAAGTGTATCGGCCATTGATGGCGGTGCAGCTGTGATGGCTGGAGAAGGAGATCGTCGACGGAATCTCAAGACTCTCGATCTTAGCGGCATGTCCTTGGCTTCCCTCTCAGCATCTTCTATCAACCTAGCTTCCATCTCAAAACTCGATCTCTCTAACAACAATATTCAGGTATATATATAAATATGTTGGATCATATATCTAATTTTCATCAACCGTAATTATACAGCTTTTGACTAAAATTTCGTGGAAATAATTTTTTTTTAATGAAAATAGACATTTCTGTCACTAATGAAAAAATTAATACACCTTAACAATAAACTACAACCCTAAGTGGAGCTTTCTCTTACAAAATTTCAAAAGTGCTTGAATTGTTAAAAAGTTATTGTTTTCTCGATCTTTTAAAAAGTTGATGTTTTCATGATTCATTTATAAATTTGTATGAACGATAATTAATAAAATTTATTTAGCAACAAAAATCATCAAAAATAATATACTTCTTAAGTCAAAAGACAAAAACAAATCATCTGAGAGTACTAGTGTTCCTCGAAGGCTCGATAGGTTAACAAATATATAAAACTATACAGTATAACAATTTGTTGCGGCCGTCGTGCTCTATTTAAATGAATTAATTAGAGCAGTTGTGGGCTCTAATTTTTAATTATAAAAGATCTTTGCTAAGCTGCTAACTAACAGATAAAGAAATGATAAAAATCGTAGATGTACTCAAGCAACGAAATTATCTCTTGCATATGCATGATTCGTTGTATTCCTTACTTTGTGGTATTTGTCATTTCCTGTTTTGTTCAATAAAGAAAAAGTAATCAAATTTCTATTATTCATAACAAGACAAATCATAGATTGCCGATTAAAAAAAAATTCCTGAAAATTTAATATTTTCTCTGTTGTCAAAAGTAAGATTTTCTATAGTATGCACGTTTATTAAGAATTGTATAATTTAATTTATTTTTTACTTTATTATACACTTTCTAATAATTTTCCACCAATAAAATTTAATCAATTCAAATAATCTCAATTAATGTTTCTTAAAATTATAAAAAAGTATTTTAATAATATAGAAGATCCTTGTTCAAAAACGCACCGTCGAGAACCGGAAAATCGCCAGAAAAGCGCTGCTCAGCCATCAAGCGTGGCGAATTGAAAAAATTCGGTGAAAAAGTTGGATCTCAAAAAAAATTTCAGTTATTGCATGTTTCGGCCTGAATCAATTAATATGCATAGAATCTATGAAATATGCATGGAAACAACAACAAAAAAACAGAGAAAAGTGATCTTAAATCCGTCAAAATCAAAGAGCCGTCGGGCTTGAAATTGCAGAAAACCCTAATATTGTAAAGAGGAAGACGAACTCGAAATGACAAAATTACCCCTCATTTAGCTTAAGACATTTAAAAACATGTATAAATGGCATTCCTGCTATTTGAACCCGGGATGTTTGCCAATAACAGATCAACAAAACTGCTACACTATGTGATCCTTATTGTATATTTTAACAAACGAAAATATATGTCTAGAAAAATCGCCGATTAGTCTCTGTATAATTCCCGATTTTTCCATTCGGCGCTAGGCGTAACCCGAGCGTACGAGGAACGCCTAGCTAGTTTCCGAACAGGGTAGAAAATCTATTTTTGCGGAACAAGAAAAAAATTTAAAAAACCTTACTTTCAGGAACGGATGGAAACGGATGAAGTATTGTCTTTGGTATCTTGCACACAATTTTCCTAACCCATTTTCATTTGGTCAACTCGAGCCTTGGAAAGCATATTCGCCTGGGTGCATAAGCAATTAAGGCACAAGTGTCCGTTATTTTCTTTTTTAAGTTTTCATGACATAATTGTTCTATATAAATAAAATATTAATGAAGAGCATTAATTATTGATAAATACGTGTTGATATGAACATTTACTTCTCTTTGACTCTGCTTGTATTGAATCTGTCATCTGACTGCCAGTAACACTATTTTCTAAATAAACAACCGTTGTAGTGCGGTTTTAACAGTTAGAAAAATGTATAGATATAGGGTATATATAGAGATTTTTGTTACTGTTAACTGCAGGACGGGGCGGGAAGCGGGTTACCATTCAAGCCTTAGTTTAAGTTTATACATAAATTTTTGAATTTCCACAAGTTATGAACTTGTGCGACTTATGATTTAGTTAAAACTCATATATTTAGTTTCCCATGCAGCAAATTCCTGAATCTCTTGTGGCACGAATGTTAAATTTGTGGGCATTAGATTTGCACTCCAATCAGCTCAAAACACTTCCCAACTCCATTGGATGTCTTTCCAAGCTTAAGGTTCTTAATGTCTCCGGAAATAATCTACAGCATCTCCCCAAAACTATAGAAGATTGCAGGTAAGACCCCTTCAACCGCGTCCAACTCTCTTATTATCAATGTACCAAAACGCAAAACGCGACCCAAAACGCAGATCGCTGGAAGAGCTGAACGCCAATTTCAACGAACTGACCATGCTTCCAGACACAATAGGGTTCGAGCTAACGAATCTGACGAAGCTCTCCGTGAACTCAAACAAGCTTGTCGTGTTACCAAGCTCCCTTAGCCACTTGACGTCGCTGCGTGTGCTCGACGCCAGACTTAATCGCCTTGGATCGCTCCCTGATGATCTAGAGAACCTTGTGAACCTTCAGGTCCTTAACGTTAGCCAGAACTTCCAGCACTTGAAGGAGTTACCTTACTCCGTGGGGTTGTTGATATCTCTCGTGGAGCTTGACGTTAGTTATAACGGAATTACGGTTTTACCGGACTCCATAGGCTGTCTTCGCCGGATTCAGAAGCTCTCCCTCGAGGGCAATCCCCTCGTCTCCCCACCTTTTGAAGTGGTACACACAATTTATCTTACTTTATCATAGTAACATAAATTATTCTACTCTTTTGACGATATGGTACAAATCACTATGCCATATGTTATAGTGTAATAACATCGAATTTAATTAAGACGCATCCAACAGAATATTCACTAGACTAGAAAGCATAACTTGTCTCACAAGCATTCTGATCTTTAGTGTGTATGATATTTGTAAACAATGCAAGAATTGTTTTTATATGAAAATATTATATCAGTTTTGTGTATGATATTTGTTACGTTAACGCTAAGATCATTCTTTTAGTGCACTATGGAATCAATCAATTAACATTATACAAGAAACTTCACTGACGTGAATAGATATCAATTATAAAATAATCTTACATTATGCTTATAATAAAGTTTGTGATATAGTTTAAGTTTGATGATCTGTTACAAAAGGTGGAGCAAGGTTTAGAAGCAGTGAAGCTGTACATGAGCGAGAAGATGACCGAGTCTTATAAAGAAACTCCGATGAAGAAAAAATTGTGGGGCATTGGTAAGATGGTCAAGTACAAGACCTTTAATGGCCTGAGCTCATCTCCGGGAAGGTCTCCAGGAAGAAGAACCGGCGGTGACCACCATGGAAACGAGAGGGGAGGCTTCATCAACGTCTCCGATTATCGCCAAATCGACGGAATCGCTTCCCCGAGACATGTGTCACTCTTCAACCCGAGACGCCTCTTGTCTCCATTCTCTGCTTATTTCTCTCCTCCGAGGTATTAGCTAGGGTTACTTTTGTCTTTTTATCTACACCAAACAGTCTTTTACTTTTACTTTTGTTTTTTTGCATGCAACGTTGTTTCCTTGTATTTTTTGTTTGTTCTTTTCGCATGTAGCGTTCTTTTTCCCTGTATTATAGACTTTTGAGTGGCTTTTTACCGCTGTAACACATTTGTAAATCCTGACATAATAATTTGGTTCATGTTATCTTGTATATATCTAAGTAATGAAAGATCGCATTTGAAAAAAATATCAGTCGTGCTATGCAGTATTATCCGCCTTGGTCCGAGCCTGTTTGAGAAAACAAATATTGGGGTAGATGATATAATAAGTCTAGTCATGACCAAAACCTTCAGCCGCGGTCCAAATTATCTTATATACAGGGAATTAGAAGAGATAACTAATAAAATACCTAATTAAATAGTATAAATTAGTTTTCTATCTAGCCTTTTTTTTTACTCAATAGTGTGTTTATTCAAACGATGGAACCGAAGAACAAACGTTCCTCTCCATAAATACCTAGGTTTTCTATCTAGGTTTAGGCTAATCTTTATTGTGCATGCATAAATCTGTACTTAGTGTGTTGGGAATCGCCACGTAAATGAAAGTTGCAAATCACATACAGAGAGTCTTAAGTTCACAACATTCGAAGCCAGAGGAGATTAAGAAATGTAACTAATCAGAAAAGATTTTTAATCTTTGTTTCCAGATTCTTTCTTCTTGTCTGGTTCATCATTTTCCATCTGAGGTAATCTCTGCAACGAAAGGTTAAACAAGAAATATAAATTAATATCTCCAATCATCTCTCCAATCCTATGGGTATATCTACCAATAAGAGAGAACAGGACAAATGTTTGGTTCGGCTAGACATTTCATCGAACATGTTGCATGCCTTCTTAAAAAAAGACAACTTACAAGATCTGGTTTGTATAAATTGTGGACGATGGAGGCTCCACCGAGAAGTGAGGCTACAACGACGATAGTTGACAACGCTAGTGACGGAGTTCCGGTCGGTATCTTCCCCCCAAACCTTTTGTTCATCTTGTAGTACTCTTCTAATACACTATATTAAACAGAAGCTTTATATATGTGGCGCGTGAACGTCAACTTCCTCAATTTCATTAAATAAATTAATGTAATTCCAATATCTAATTGGTTTGCTCTCTACCGGGTCAAAACCAAACCGTTAAAACCATATTCTCATATCACCTCCTCAAGAAAGAAACAAAGGAAACAATTGCTCATTTATTTTATTTTCTTTTGTTCTTCTCTTTACACACATTGTAGATTGCGAGAAGAAAATGATAGAGAGCTGGAGCAAAGATGAGGTATATAGTATTTAAATTGAATGTACAGACAAACATATAAGTCCATCCTCTATAATCCTTTTGACAAGAACGAGACCAAGATCATACATATATATGTCAAGATAATGGTGTATACGTAAGAATAAGCCACTAAAACCACCTGAAGGCAACAATCACCAGTAGCAAGAGGGAGAATCCCATCGCCTGCAACATCACCAGACTTCTTCATCATCATCAATTCGTTGGAAATCTCAAATAGTCAAGAGAGATAGAGGGAGAGAGGCATTACAGTGATTGCGGAAGCAGCAAGTCCTGCTCTTTCTCTAGGATCCTTGCGGTAGTAGTTCCCAAAATAGAGAAACGTCGAATAGTACCACAAGAATGGGAATACAAACCCCATGAGAAAGCTGTCAAAGGAAGATTTAGCAGGTAAGTATGAATTAGACATGGTGGACTTAACTTGGAAACAAAATGAATACTATTATTTAACATTTTACCCAAAAAAAAAAAACTAAATGAATATTCTACTCACGAGAACCATCCGATTCCGCAACCAAAGCATGGAAGAGGTTTGTCATAGGCTCCATTTTCAACATCGTCCACGTCTTTTACAAGCGTATATCTTCCCTTCCCACAAACCGTAGCATCTATCATAATGTCACTTAGTTCAATAAAAGATGTCTAAAGGTTACATCTTAAAAGAGTTTCTTAATGCATAGAGAGATGGTACCTTTAATAGCAGAGTAATATCTACCAGCTGGTCTCATGAGACTAGCATATTTATTATCACCCATGGATTTAACCAGCTCTGCACTTCCATCTCCATGCTCTTTAACATCTACAAAGTGATCAAAACTCATGAAACTTGGATCACTTGAAAATCACTAAGACAAGAAAAGAGGGAGAAGTCAAGGTTGTTTACTTTCTGCCATATGTTCTTCAGTGAAAGAGAGCGTTAATGAATGCAAAGCTCCTACTTCTGAGCTGAAACAGAACCATGAAAGAAAAAAAAAACAGAGTCCAGCAGATCAGATTTGTAATGAATTAATTACTACCATCTCAGTTCTAGTCTTCTAGATACACTTTTAGAGTTTTTACACGTATTAATAAAGTACACTAAATCATTTATAATAAAGTCAATTATCAATTTTCAATAATTCAAAGAAATTATACTTGTGAAATACATTTTTTTCCTAAAATATCAATCTTTGTGGAACGGTTAGGCTTTGATTGGTAGGACATTAGTATTAGTATTATGCTTTATATTATCTAATCAACAATTGTTAGAAAAGCATTTAGAGAAGTATTTACTAAATGATAATGATCTCCAAATACTCTTAAGGTTACAACATTTCCTTTTGATGTCAAAAAAAGAGGGTTAGAACATTTTAGTCTCGTTTGAGATAAAACAGAAATATCGTGTAAAAATGTTTGATTTCAGTCAATTGCACAAATAATCCGATAGAAATAACTGGATTAAACCAATCATAGAACACCGCATAAGTTTTTGGTATATGTATAGTTTGAGGCAAATACCTCACTGAGAATGACATTATGCAAGAGTATAAGAAATTTCGATGATTTTATTCAAATTAGAAACCGTCAAACTATATGTAACGTCCCGACCGTCTATGGCTAATGGACCATTCACGCCCGTTAACTCGGTCCGTGGACCCCATCCCGTTCTAATGGGCGGTGCGTTAAATTTTCCAAGATCCGAAATCATTTTTTACTGATCCTGCAATCACCACATGACTTTTTCCCATACTTTGGTCATTGCGAATTACTTCCCGATAGGTCAGCCATCCTTTCACTACTCTAGCCAAAGTATGCTTAACTTTGGAGTTTTAAACGGATGTTTGATGGAAAAAGAAAGTCAACTTTGGTGACATAGGTAGCCAAATCAATTCTCTTTGCCTTTTCTATATATCACAACTCGGATTGTTACAATTCACACAACATGTCTCAAGACGCTTCTCAGATCAGAACCGAGATGGCTAACTAGTTCTAATACCACTTATAATGCCCTGGCCGCCCACGGCTAATGGGCCACTCACGTCCGCCCTCTTGGCCCGTGGCTCTATCCCGTCTGACGGGCGGTGCGTTAATTTTTCTAAGGCCCGAAAGTCATGTTTGCTGGTCCTACAATCACCACATGACATTTCCTTGTACTTTGACCTCACTTGCACGGTATCGCGAATCACTTTCCGATAGGTACCCATCTTTTCACTATTCCAGCCCAAGCATGCTTAACTTTGGAGTTCTAAACGAGAGTGACGGAAAAAGTAAGTCAACTTTGGTGACATAGATAGCTAAATCAATTCTCTTATGTTTTTTCCATATATCACAACTCGAAATGTTACATTATAGTTCCGGAAAAACCGTCAAAACTATACATATACCAAAAATTTCATCTAAATGATGATTTTATTCAAATTAGAATTCTAAACTTAGCGTTGAAAAATCGAGCGGCTATGGTCCGGTGGCTGGGGGCACAGAAGCCTAAGCTCTGTAATGGGTCCGTTGGTCGCCTTGGATTGACCCCTAGAAAGTACATACATGATCTATCGGGTGTTGTAACCTTTAAAAGAACATTTGCATTTATAATTTATAAAATTAAAGAAAATATATAACTAATTCATTTATTTTATTTAATAATATCATAAAATTATTTTTATATTCAGAAAATAAAATTTTGATTTCTAAAATTAATTTACAATAAAAAAAATTTAAATAGTATTTCACATTTAAAATATAATTTAATTTATTTGAAAGATGAAAAATTATTTTAAAAAGTAGATATTTTAATTATAAAATTTATTTTAAAATAAAAAATTTTGATATAAACATAAAATTTAAATTATTAAATAAAATAAATCAATTATATATCATTCTAATTTTATATGTTAATATATTTATATATATATTAAAAATATATTCATTGAAAATAAATATATTATATATTATATACTAATTTTTATAATAATTTTAAATAACATACTCGTACTGCTCTCTACCAATCATCTAATTGCATAGTTTATCAAAAGCATACGGCTCCTGCAACATACTGCTTTTATAGCATACTATTACGGCTAATGCTAATGCTCTACCAATCAAAGCCTAAGACTATAACTAACCTCAGTCTCTTAATTTGGGTTCTTAACTTCCGCTAAGATACAGTTCTTAGCTTTCTTTAGATTTTAAATAAAAAAAAGCTAAGAACCATCTCTTAAATAAGAGATAAAAGAGCCGTCTTTAGCCGAAAAATATAAAAAAAAATGTCAAATCATATGATGCGTTAAGAATTCCAACTAAGAGATCGGGGTTAATCATGCCCTATAAGTATAGATCCACAAATATCAACTACAAGCTATCGGTTTGAACTTTGAATGATCCAGCGTTCATAAACGAGCTGGAGATCGCTCGGCAAGTAAAGAGATAACTCACCAGAAATTTTCAAGAGCAGAAACTCGAGAAAGAGATTGATTGCAAGAGAAGAGTTGAGATAATCACAATATCTGGAAAGAGAAGAGTCGTCGTCTTCTTCTTCGGCTGCTGCTTCAACTTCGTAAACGTTAACTACGGAGAGAGAGCAGAAAAGAAATATCGAAGTATGACTTTTTTTTTCTTACACCAAAAGCAACGTTGTCTTCTTCTTTCTTAGTATTTTGGAAATTAGTCTAATTCATAATCAATAACTCATTCTTCCAAGACTGTGTATCTATATATGTCACAAAGTATATTGTTTTAGTTGTTAGTTTATGTATTTATCACCAGCTCATATATTGCACTATTTATATTCGTAATTGTGAACTGAGTTTTAGATTATAGATTTGTTAATTATGAAAGATTAAACCATTTAAAAACAGTTATTTTCAAATTAAAAAAAAAATCAAATGATTTTTTTACCAGTTACTAATGACTATAAGGGCATCTCCATCCCTACTCCATTTTTTCCTCTAAAATGGAGTAAAAGTGAATATGAAGTAAGAAATGCTCCAACCCAACTTCATATCTTACTCCATAATGAAATTTACTCTATAAATGGAGTAATTTCTTTTTTTGTTTGTTCATCACTCCATTATGGAGTGGGAAATGAAGTAGGGTTGGAGCAATTTTACTTCATTTTCACTTTTACTCCATTTTGAAGGAAAAAATAGAGTTTTACATTGGAGATGCTCTAATATGTAACTTTTCAAAACCATATTGTGTTTAATTTTCCTTTTTGTTGAAAAGTTGAAGAGATTGAGAAAAATAAGTATATAATGGGTTCTTCTTTTGTTTGGCAACCTTTTATGAGGAACTTTCCTTGGACAATACTTTTTTCAAACAAACAAAGCATCAGTTTTGCTAATTCAGACATGCATGGTGGACTTAACTTGGAAACAAAATGAATACTATTATTTAACATTTTACCCCAAAACAAAAACTAAATGAATATTCTACTCATGAGAACCATCCGATTCCGCAACCAAAGCATGGAAGAGGTTTGTCATAGGCTCCATTTTCCACATCGTCCACGTCTTTTACAAGCGTATATCTTCCCTTCCCACAAACCGTAGCATCTATCATAATGTCACTTAGTTCAATAAAAGATGTCTAAAGGTTACATCTTAAAAGAGTTTCTTAATGCATAGAGAGATGGTACCTTTAATAGCAGAGTAATATCTACCAGCTGGTCTCATGAGACTAGCATATTTATTATCACCCATGGATTTAACCAGCTCTGCACTTCCATCTCCATGCACTTTAACATCTACAAAGTGATCAAAACTCATGAAACTTGGATCACTTGAAAATCACTAAGACAAGAAAAGAGGGAGAAGTCAAGGTTGTTTACTTTCTGCCATATGTTCTTCAGTGAAAGAGAGCGTTGATGAATGCAAAGCTCCTACTTCTGAGCTGAAACAGAACCATGAAAGAATAAAAAAAAACAGAGTCCAGCAGATCAGATTTGTAATGAATTAATTACTACCATCTCAGTTCTAGTCTTCTAGATAGACTTTTAGAGTTTTTACACGTATTAATAAAGTACACTAAATCATTTATAATAAAGTCAATTATCAATTTTCAATAATTCAAAGAAATTATACTTGTGAATTACATTTTTTTCCTAAAATATCAATCTTTGTGGAACGGTTAGGCCTTGATTGGTAGGACATTAGTATTAGCATTATGCTTTACATTATCTAATCAACAATTGTTAGAAAATCATTTAGAGAAATATTTACTAAATGATAATGATCTCCAAATCGGTTACATCATTTCCTTTTGATGTAAAAAAAAAGAGGGTTAGAACATTTTAGTCTCATTTGAGATAAAACAGAAATATCGTGTAAAAATGTTTGATTTCAGTCAATTGCACAAATAATCCGATAGAAATAACTGGATTAAACCAATCATAGAACACCGCATAAGTTTTTGGTATATGTATAGTTTGAGGCAAATACCTCACTGAGAATGACATTATGCAAGAGTATAAGAAATTTCGATGATTTTATTCAAATTAGAAACCGTCAAACTATATGTAACGTCCCGACCGTCTATGGCTAATGGACCATTCACGCCCGTTAACTCGGTCCGTGGACCCCATCCCTTTCTAATAGGCGGTGCGTTAAATTTTCCAAGATCCGAAATCATTTTTTACTGATCCTGCAATCACCACATGACTTTTTCCCATACTTTGGTCATTGCGAATTACTTCCCGATAGGTCAGCCATCCTTTCGCTACTCTAGCCAAAGTATGCTTAACTTTGGAGTTTTAAACGGATGTTTGATGGAAAAAGAAAGTCAACTTTGGTGACATAGGTAGCCAAATCAATTCTCTTATGCCTTTTCTATATATCACAACTCGGATTGTTACAATTCACACAACATGTCTCAAGACGCTTCTCAGATCAGAACCGAGATGGCTAACTAGTTCTAATACCACTTATAATGCCCTGGCCGCCCACGGCTAATGGGCCACTCACGTCCGCCCTCTTGGCCCGTGGCTCTATCCCGTCTGACGGGCGGTGCGTTAATTTTTCTAAGGCCCGAAAGTCATGTTTGCTGGTCCTACAATCACCACATGACATTTCCTTGTACTTTGACCTCACTTGCACGGTATCGCGAATCACTTTCCGATAGGTTACCCATCCTTTCACTATTCCAGCCCAAACATGCTTAACTTTGGAGTTCTAAACGAGAGTGACGGAAAAAGTAAGTCAACTTTGGTGACATAGATAGCTAAATCAATTCTCTTATGTTTTTTCCATATATCACAACTCGGGATGTTGCATTATAGTTCCGGAAAAACCGTCAAAACTATACATATACCAAAAATTTCATCTAAATGATGATTTTATTCAAATTAGAATTCTAAACTTAGCGTTGAAAAATCGAGCGGCTGTGGTCCGGTGGCTGGGGGCACAGAAGCCTAAGCTCTGTAATGGGTCCGTTGGTCGCCTTGGATTGACCCCTAGAAAGTACATACATGATCTATCGGGTGTTGTAACCTTTAGAAGAACATTTGCATTTATAATTTATAAAATTAAAGAAAATATATAACTAATTCATTTATTTTATTTAATAATATCATAAAATTATTTTTATATCCAGAAAATAAAATTTTGATTTCTAAAATTAATTTACAATAAAAAAAATTTAAATAGTATTTCACATTTAAAATATAATTTAATTTATTTTAAAGATGAAAAATTATTTTAAAAAGTAGATATTTTAATTATAAAATTTATTTTAAAATAAATTTTTTTGATATAAACATAAAATTTAAATTATTAAATAAAATAAATCAATTATATATCATTTTAATTTTATATGTTAATATATTTATATATATATTAAAAATATATTTATTAAATATAAATATATTATATATTATATACTATTTTTTATAATAATTTTAAATAACATACTCGTACTCGTACTGCTCTCTACCAATCATCTAATTGCATAGTTTATCAAAAGCATACAGCTCCTGCAACATACTGCTTTTATAGCATACTATTACTGCTAATGCTAATGCTCTACCAATCAAAGCCTAAGACCATAACTAACTTCAGTCTCTTAATTGGGGTTCTTAACTTCCGCTAAGATACAGTTCTTAGCTTTCTTTAGATTTTAAATAAAAAAAAGCTAAGAATCATCTCATAAATAAGAGATATAAGAGCCGTCTTTAGCCGAAAAATATAAAAAAAAATGTCAAATCATATCATGCGTTAAGAATCCCGACTAAGAGATCGGGGTTAATCATGCCCTATAAGTATAGATCCACAAATATCAACTACAAGCTATCGGTTTGAACTTTGAATGATCCAGCGTTCATAACGAGCTGGAGATCGCTCGGCAAGTAAAGAGATAACTCACCAGAAATTTTCAAGAGCAGAAACTCGAGAAAGAGATTGATTGCAAGAGAAGAGTTGAGATAATCACAATATCTGGAAAGAGAAGAGTCGTCGTCTTCTTCTTCGGCTGCTGCTTCAACTTCGTAAACGTTAACTACGGAGAGAGAGCAGAAAAGAAATATCGAAGTCAATGACTTTTTTTTTCTTACACCAAAAGCAACGTTGTCTTCTTCTTTCTTAGTATTTTGGAAATTATTCTAATTCATAAGCAATAACTCATTCTTCCAAGACTGTGTATCTATATATGTCACAAAGTATATTGTTTTAGTTGTCAGTTTATGTATTTATCACCAGCTCATATATTGCACTATTTATATTCGTAATTGTGAACTGATTTTTAGATTATAGATTTGTTAATTATGAAAGATTAAACCATTTAAAAACAGTTATTTTCAAATTAAAAAAAAAATCAAATGATTTTTTTACCAGTGACTAATGACTATAATATGTAACTTTTCAAAACCATATTGTGTTTAATTTTCCTTTTTGTTGAAAAGATGAAGAGATTGAGAAAAATAAGTATACAATGGTTTCTTCTTTTGTTTGGCAACCTTTTATGAGGAACTTTCCTTGGACAATACTTTTTTCAAACAAACAAAGCATCAGTTTTGCTAATTCAGACAGCATCTTCTTTTAATACTAGTTACCACATAAACAGTACCAATTCAGATTTTTTTCGTTCGTTTTAGTCAAAATATATATTAGGTCAAATAGTCACATTAATAGAGATTTAGACTTCTATTCTCACATATTCCCTATCAAAATCATGTAGAATAATAGTCTATCATGATCTCCTATATTGTGGATCAAATAGTCCAATTAAAAAATAGTTTTATCAAACTCTCAAAGAAAAAAACTTGTTTTAAGAATGCTTGTACTGTTACAAAAAAAGAAAAGAAAAAAAGAATGCTTGTACTTTTTTTGAAAAAGAGAGAATTAGGTAATAGGTACAACAAATATTAAATTACGTCCAACTCAACATCACTTATGTATATTGTACTTTTTATTATTTTTTCATGTAGTGTTTATTTAATAATCATGACGATTTAAATATAGATTAGATGATAACGCGGACTGAGTTCTTATAATAATTTTGTTTATGAAATGATTTTAATATTTTGCAACACTACAATTTTTCTTGATTATAAAATGATGAATACAAATTTTGGTCTTTTAAATATATCATCCTTGTTGAAGAGTTAATGTATTACATCTCATTTTAATTATTTTTAAAATTTTATATGCACAAAAAGAAATTAAGTTTTGCGGCCGACATAAATTACCAAAACCAAATAGGCAACATCAATTGTATAATGACGTAAGGAAATTGGGTTTTTTGCTCTCGATTTGCTTACTATTGACTCTCCATAAGTGATTTCATTTTCTACTTCTATAGAATTATGCTTTCGTTCTCGTCTTATTTTTCACTGATATGAGTTAAATTTCTTTTTATTAACTTCTTTTATGTATTCAGTGAATTACATAAGTGTCAATTAAAAAAAATAGACATATGTAAAATTTCCGTAAACATATCTAAGAATCAAATTTTTTTAAAAAATCACCGACAAACTATATTAACAAGTTAGTGTTCAAATATAATATATCAAGCTGTTATAGAATATAAGTGCAGACTCGAAATATAAATATTTGTCTAGTATATATTCACCAGCTCGGTATAAAAATCATATAATTAGAACAACAAAACAAATTACTTATTTCACCAGTTCGGGTAATATCTGAATCCGTACGGGTAATATCCGAACCCGAATGGTTATCTATCTGAAGATAACCAAACATAAGTATACTTAACTTTATATTTCTAGTTTATTTCTCTCATTTTATTCAAAATATTTATATTAATGATTCTTATTGCTCAAAATTAGATAATATACATATAATTATGGACAAAATCATTTGCTACTCACTTAAAATACATATCAAGTTCTTGTTTCTTGCATTAACAAAAGTTGCATCTAAAACTTCAAAACAACAACTAAATTAGGGTCCTTCTATTTTTAAAGTTTTATCTCCAAATCTATTAATAGTTTAATCTTTTAAAAAAAAATTTAAAAAAGCAGTTAAGTTAAAATATATTTTAAATACAAAAAACTTAAACAATAAATAATTTATATATTTTTTCTTCAAATTTTAAATATCCGAACCCGACCTAAAATATCTGAAACCGTACATAAAATACCCGAACCCGACTCGAAGTGTAGAAATACCCAAACAGGTTCTATACCTTTATACTGAAAAATCTGATACAAATCCGAACGTGTATCTGAACGTCCATTCCTATGATATATGATAATTTTAAGTTGTATCTTGCTTGAACAAAAAAAAAGTTAAACTATTGATCACAAAATTTTAATGTGGGACTTTTACCATTTTTAGTAATTTATAGTCGTTTTTAAAAATTCAAAATAAAATATATAAAAATCTAATTGTTTTTATTATATGCTTAATGTGATTGTTAAATTTATTTAATAATATAAAATTAAACAAAAAGAGAGGTTATAATTTTTTTATATCAAATATGTATTATTCATAATTATTAATTGTCATATATATGTTAATCATATTAGGTAATTCCGTATGTTTTATTTAAGGAAATAAAAAATATTATTTTGTACAGTATTAATTAATTTGATAGTTAATTTAATAAAAAGCATAGTATATGTTTATATGGACCAACTTATTTTTCTAATAATTCTAAGAATTATTCTCGTAATGACACGTGGCTACGAAAACATGTTGTAATGCTACGGGATTAATATATAGGGGATTGTATTTTGTGTGTTTAAGCAATAATTAATATCAAGAAGCTGTTAAATAATGCAAATAAACAATAATATCACAACAATAAGACCATTCCTCAAAGAAAATTAATCATAAGACTAGTACAACTAAAACAATAATCATCATCATTAGCCGCTCTTCTTTGTCTTAATGGGAACATTGAAAAGTGGGGAAGTTAAAATGTAATGATGTTTGGTAATAAAATTAAAAAAACTTTTAAAAGGAAGAAAATACGAGTCAAGCAGAAGTCAATGACCATATAGTCTTCGTCTTCTTCTTATTCATATTCATTCATAGTGGTGAGCTACACGACGTCGGTCTAGCGTTCGTCATTCTTCTAATTTCTCTGACCTCTGCTACTGTCTATCCGTTCGTGTTGCTTTGATCTCTCTAATCAGACATGAAGAGAGGCAGCTTGAGTCTTAATCCCATCTCTCTCCCTCCTCCTGAGCAATCCATCTCCAAATTCTTGTACCTCTCTCTCTCTCCCCTCTCTTTTTGGATTCTTCCTAATGTTTCTGTTTTATTTTTATTTTTCAAATGCTCTCGTCTCGAATCTAGATCTCTTGTTAGGATTTGACGAATCAGAGCACACTGTTCTCACCTTTTTAGGATTCGTTTTCATTGCCAAAAGTGATTCTATTGTGTAAAAATTGTTCAAATATGTGTCGATGAGTCTTCTAACATTGAAGAAAATGGTTTAGAACACAGAGTGGAACGTTCAAGGATGGGGACCTTCAAGTGAACAAAGATGGAATCCAGACAGTATCTCAGTCTGAGCCTGGAGCTGTAACATGCTTCTTGAAACATCAGATCTCACACTCTTCTCTTACATTGTAATCAATAAGAAAGTTGAATCGTTTTGTTTTTTGTTTTTTTTTTGCAGCCACCACCTATTGATCCATTGGACAACCAGTTGAGTTTGGCTGATCTTGAAGTGATCAAAGTCATTGGCAAAGGAAGCAGTGGTAGTGTTCAGCTGGTTAAACACAAACTAACTCAACAGTTTTTCGCTACTAAGGTCCGGTTCTGTTTTGTTGGTTGTTTCTTTTCAAATGTTCTTCTTCTCTTGTCTGAACAAAAGATGACATTATATTATATTCAGGTTATTCAGTTAAACACAGAAGAGTCCACATGTCGAGCCATTTCTCAGGAGCTGAGGATAAACTTGGCATCTCAATGTCCATATCTCGTCTCATGTTATCAGTCTTTCTACCATAACGGTCTCGTCTCAATCGTAATGGAGTTCATGGACGGTGGATCTCTTTTGGATTTGTTGAAGAAAGTCCAGAGAGTTCCTGAAAACATGCTCGCTGCCATCTCCAAGCGAGTACTCTACGGAAAAACTTATAAAACATCGGTTTCTATTTTTATCTGGCTCTTGGAAAACACATAACTAAGCTTTTTTTCTTCGACTAGGTGCTCCGAGGCTTGTGCTATATTCACGATGAGAGGCGAATCATTCACCGGGACTTGAAGCCTTCCAACTTGCTAATCAATCACAGAGGTGAAGTCAAGATCGCAGACTTTGGTGTCAGCAAGATCTTGTCTAGCACAAGCAGTCTAGCGCATACCTTCGTGGGCACAGACTTCTATATGTCGGTGAGTAGTTTCCTCTGTTTCACCTCTCAACACTCACCAAACATGCATGAAATCAATGTTCAACAAATTTAGAAAACTAGCTATTAAATGGATTATTGGTGCTTATGCGGCCTAT
Organism: Brassica rapa; assembly: GCF_000309985.2. NCBI lineage: Eukaryota > Viridiplantae > Streptophyta > Magnoliopsida > Brassicales > Brassicaceae > Brassica > Brassica rapa. The sequence continues at coordinate 27,432,108 of NC_024797.2, forward strand.
ACATTAATGAATTATTAATTTATTTTAATATTTTCTATATTTATTTTATTTTTCAGTTTAAATTAAACTATTTTGAAGAATTATAAATATTAGATATATAAAAAATAATAGATAAATTTATGGATGTGCACTAACATTATTTTTTGATATAACAAATTTAGATTTAAATATATTTAAACCGATTTAAAACAATTTTTTATTACGATTTAAACCATTTAAATCATAGAAATCGGATTTTAAGAAAATTGTTTTGGCTTTAATTTATTTGTCTTCTACACCGATTTTTAGAACATAATGCATGCATCAGAGTCGAAATAAGCTTTTGCATGAATTACCGGGGTATTATTCTCATATGTTTTTCAGCCAGAGAGAATCAGTGGAAAAGCGTATGGGAACAAGTGTGATATTTGGAGTTTGGGAGTGGTTCTGCTCGAATGTGCAACGGGTAAGTTTCCGTATACTCCTCCTGAAAACATGAAGGGATGGACTAGCATGTATGAGCTAGTTGACGCCATTGTTGAAAACCCGCCTCCTCGTGCACCTTCCCACCTGTTTTCTCCAGAGTTTTGCTCCTTCATCTCGCAATGGTTAGGCAGATTTTTTCAAACCGTTTCACGTTATGTTTCTGTACCTGAGTAGGATTTGAAATGATGCCTCTGTAACTTGTGTAGTGTACAAAAAGATCCAAGGGACCGGAAATCAGCAAGGGAGCTTCTGGTGAGTAATCATACAAGAGTAACTCTGTCATCTTTCTTCTTGTAAACCACTCTTAACAAGTTTATTTGTTTCTTGCTATTCCTAGGACCATAGGTTCGTAAACATGTTTGAAGATGTGGATGTGGATCTCTCGTCTTACTTCACCGCCGCAGGATCTTTGATTCCCCCACTAGCTAACAGCTAGAACCGAGTTTGAACAATCCTTTTAACACCAAGTTATATATATGTATTTTATATCCACTGGAAGAGACGATATTTACGAGATGTTGCGACTTATGAGAGAATTCTCTTGATAGACATTAAAATATATTTATATTTTCAAAGTATTGAAATTTATTTGGATAAACAATAATGTATATTGTAAGTTTGTAAAACCATATTACAATTAGCCCGGGAAGAAAAATACAAGGGGCTTTTAGGATATGCTACGAATAAGAGCTTAACACTTTAAGCTACATATTATCATATGCTTGTAAATTTATAATGTTAGTTAAAAATTAATTTTAAAAAGAAAACACAAATTATAATGTGAGAGACCCATATTCAGTGATTAAAAAAGAGAAGAACAAGGACCATCTGCTTCAATTCAAGGGTTTGCTCTTGAATTTCCTCTGAGGCTTCAAATCAACCACCACCACAGTGATGTTGTCTTTGCTCCCTCTCTGTAACGCCAGTTTTGACAAGTACTCAGCTGCCGACATTGCGGCCGGATCTTTCCCTTCTCCTCTCCTCTCATTCGTGAGCAACGACGCATCTCCAGCCATTGCGTTCTTCTTGTGCCACAAGAGAATCCGCTTCCGCGCCATCTCGCACGCTTCCTCATCCGTCATTACATCCCAAACACCGTCACTCGCTAGTATCAGACAGTCATCTTCTTTAACTCTCCTCACAGCCGTCACTTCCGGATCAGGAATGATCGACGGTTTCAAGTATCTATCGCCTGTCACACAATATGTGTTTTGTAAGAAAAAAGATTTCTATTTAATAACCATTGATTTTTTTTGAAAACCTTACCAATGGATCTTGACATGGCGAGAACACCAAAGACACGAGCTCCGTTCCACCTGATCACTTTCCCTCCAGCAGCTTCAATCCTCTCCGCTTCATCTTCTCTATCCGGCTACACACAAATACATAAGAAATGCATCCATAAAAGTGACACAACCAATCTAAACTATAGATCCAAACTGTTTTGTCGGAAAATAGCTATTATGCGTACTTTGTGGTCAGTGGACAAAGGAAGGGCAGTTTTGCCACGGCAAAGAACGGCTCTGGAGTCGCCGCAATTCGCGACGAAGATATGAGTCGGGAAAACGACAGCGACCACCGAGGTTGACCCAACAGTCTCCGGGGCCACGGACTCGATCTCCGAGTCAACGCGGAGGAATGAGTTGAACAAAGCCCTCTTCCACTTCTCCTGCCACGTGTCGCCATCGCAGAGCATCGGATTCTCCCTGGCTATCTCCTCAGCTAAAGCCAGATGCATCCTCTCTCTACAATAGTCCGCTACCTACACAACACAACACAACACAACCCCAAAGTGGTTGACTTTTTCTACTAAATTATCGGATCTGGTCGGAATCTACTTAGGAGACCGTTGACTTTTTTTTTAACCTGAGAACCGCCGTGGCCGTCGTAGACACCGAAGAAATGAGCGGTTGACTGAGGATTGAACCGACCATCCACCAGCGAATTGGTCGGAGATTGAAGGAACCTAGGTATCGCGGAGACAGCATCTTCCATCTCCGGTCTTCTCCCACAGATCGAAGTAAAACCGTACAAAGGCACGCTCTTGAACTCGAACAGGCTCCTGCTCTCCGTCCTGCTGATCATCTTCTTCTCGCTCTGAACCGTCGATCTCTCGTCCGAGCCGTTGATCCCTTCTCCGGCGACTTTGTCTGACGACGACGATGACGAAACTATCCTAGGTTGAGCTCCAGAAACAGAACACGAAGAAGTCTCTTCGCCGTTGTCGGAATCTTGAGCTGAGTATTGGCCGTTGCAGTAGCCTTTACCCAGCATGATCCCTGCAAGCTCCATCTGGGGGGTCTCGGGGAATGGCATGAAAGGCATAGCAACCGCCGGAGATACTTCCTCCATTGTTGGAATCGTAAAGCTTTGAGCTTTAATGGAACAAAAGTGAAAAGTCGACAGATTTTCTACAAAAAGATTTGAGGAGAAACAACTTTATTAGAAGAAGCTATGTAGACAAGAAGCCCATGACTCCTCACCAAGAATAAAAAAAGAAGGAACTTTTAGCTACCGCAGGAAACAGATGATATACCAATTTTCCCGGGAAAAATCAACCACACGGCAAAAAGAAAGAAAAAAAAAGATGGATGAATTGAATTGAATTGAATTGAATTTCAAACAGGGTTTCCTAGATTGTGGGTAATTCGTTAGAACCTCTTAATGACTCTCTGCAAATATTTCTCTCTCTCTCTTTAATTAATTCCTACTACCTAAAAGTTGAAAGAAGACTGTTTTTTTTCTTCTTCTAAAACTTCATGTGCCTTCTTCTTCTTCACAGATATAAAGAGAAAAAAAGGAGGAGGATATAGGGTATGCAAAGGCAACAATCTGCTATTTATGTTAACTTAAATATAGGTATTTATATATATTTTATAGTTATTATAAAGTCATGTTCTATTATCTGTTTCTTTTATTATTTTTTTGTAATAAGGGGAGATGTTTCGTTCTTGGAATTTTAAAATCATAAAAGATACGTTTTCAGTGTTCAAAAATCTGTAGGTTTTTCATTGGTAGTTTTTTCGGCCGGACTAATATTCTAAAACCAAAATCCTATGTTATTTTATCAGACAATTTATGATTCTATTACAAATTTTTCGAATAAGTATAACTACTATGAAAACAAAAAAAATTAACTTCACAAAAAAATTATCTATCTAACCAGAATTTTACTATTTAATGAATGGTTTTATTTGGCTAAGGGAGTTATAATAGCAAATAGAACAGAGAATGCTCACATAAAGGAGAGACATATGGTTGAGATAATGGTGGGATGGAAGCCACCTTGTGTGGGGTGGATGAAACTGAACACGGACGGGGCATCACATGGGAACCCGGGGCCGGCGGCTGCAGGGGGAGCACTGCGAAACGGAGAAGGCGAGTGGTGTGGCGGTTTTGCGATTAATATAGGTAGCTGTACGGCACCATTAGCGGAGTTATGGGGTGTGTACTATGGTTTAGTGGTTGCTTGGGAGAAAGGGGTGAGAAGGCTGGAGGTAGAGGTCAACTCTATGATGGTGATGGAGTTTCTTACGATAGGGATTGGGGACACTCATCCGCTGTCTTTCCTGGTACGCTTGTGCCATGGCTTCTTGACAAGGGACTGGCTAGTCCGATTTGTTCATGTATATAGGGAAGCAAACCGCTTAGCTGATGGTTTGGCTAACCTTGCATTTACTCTTCCGTTTGGTTTTCATAGTTTTGTTGTGGCCCCGATTGAGGTCGCTGTTTTAGTTCATGAGGATGTTGCTGGACCGTTGTGGCCACGACAAACTCGTCTTGTAAGCTGAAGTTTGGGTTTCTTTTTTAAATAAATTGGGAGTCACTCTCCCATATTCCTACCAAAAAAAAAAAAACCATTAATTTATAAAACAAATCACATGCTCTTTTATTCTCATTATCTTTAATATTTAATATTTAGTAATTATTCAATTAAAGGGGATGTATTAAATATAATATTTGAGGTGATTTGACTTTTATCCAAGTTTTAGTTGATTTCAATAAGTTGCAGATATTTATGTGATTTTTGTTAAACTATTCTAAAATATAACTTAAAACCATGTGATTTGAATTTTATTTTATTTTTAACTAAGAAACTCTACCTAAACATTCTAAAATCACTGAAGTCACAACTTAAAATATTTTCAATAAAAGTAAATTTTAGAATATTCTACGAAATGATAAATTCAATAATAGTGGATTTTAAATAAGTTTTAAAAATTTATGTTTGAATAATAGTGAATTTGTCATTTTAATACAAATCACGTAAAACTCTTGTTTAATTATTTTACCAACATTTTTTGTTTAATCATTAACTTTAGTTAGGTAATCGGTTTAATGAAATTATTGTACTAGTATATTTTAGTAGATGACTTTCACTAATAGACGTACGTGTCACATTCCGATTTAAGTCTTGTAATTTACAATATATTTATTTGTCATATATACAGATTTAATCCGAAATACACGAAAGTTTATTCGTAACTTCTAACCTTTGGACTAAATAAACCAAACATCATATTCGCATACCATTTAAAAATTAAACAAAATAATAATCAAAACTTCTGTCATTTTCAGTATAAGAATAATATTTTATCCGTATAATTAAGATAAGAAAAGAATTGGATGTTCTTATTTTCTGGAAATACCGGTAAAATATCTTAATAATTATAATTTAAGGGGAATCATTACATCATCATTTTTATAATTTATAAACCTTTTTTGGTCAAACTTCAAACTATGTTTGTATATATCTGTTAGCGTAGGAACAAACCATATTCATAACCTATATAATTGAATCTTTAATCAACTAAAACTCCATATATAGAATGGTTCTGCACAACAGAAAGAATTTGGTCTTTGTATTTTCCTGTAAACATCACGAAAATATAACCGGTCTCGCAATTATAAAATGGGTTAAAACCTAGTTGCAATCATTTTATTTCGAAATGTTTTGATAGAAATCCATTAATTCGACCCTAATTACTCTTTGCATTGACTATTTGACCAGAAAACAAAACTATTTGTATGGAACATATTTTTATCACAATAAAGAACAAAAATCATAGAAAGAAAATAACGTGAATGTTGTTCAGAAAAAAAAAGAAAATAACGTGAATAATAATGGTCCCACGTTCAGCGGTAAACCGGTGGATGATCGACAGGTAGAGGAAGAAAAAGTCTATTTTGGTGAACGAGAGAGTGTGACGTGTACGGTTCGAGATGTGTTAGACGAGAGAAAAAAAGATTCATTGCACTGACAAAGACAACCCATTAAATTTCGTAAATATCTTGTCTTTAAACTCTCTCTCTTGATGTCAAAAAAAAAAAAAAAAAAAAGCTCTCTCTCTTTTTTTTTCTTGAATCTTATATGTCAAATAAATAATATACTATTGGTTGTCAACAGAACGTTACTAGTATACAACATATTTTTATCAAGTTCCATATGTTTTGTGCCACTTGTGCTGTATTTCTTTTGGACAATGTGTAAATGAAATGGAAATGTGAAAGTTGGTTCTGGAGTATGGGCAGTGAACAAAATACCCAAGACACCTCAAATTCAATGAACCAATATAAAAAAGTTGTACAACATAGATATTTTGAAATCAATATGATATATAAGAGGCTCTTATATATCTTAGAGAAATTGAGAAGATGGCCAAGAAAACATGTATTGTAGTGGATAGATGTTTTAATATATGTTTGCTTATTTTTTATGTTAATACTTTTAGCTTTCCTTGCGGGGAATGCGGTTAAGGGAAGAAGCAAGGAGGTTCAACGTAATCAAAACCTAACCAGTAACCAGAATCAAAAGAATTGTACTATATACCAGGTTACTTATATGTTTTGTGATATTCTGAAAATAATGAATAAAGTGGTCTATCTTTACATCCCATTCATATAATTGATGCCTCCCATTATTGGTGAAACAGACTATTTGAGTATTATGATATGCAACATACTCTTGTTTCCATTAACAAAAGAAAAGGCTTTATTTTTTTACAACAAAAACATTCACAGACTACAAAAGAAAAGGCTTATTTTATCAACTCTTGAGTTTTCTGACAAAAAAAAAGCTTTCAACTCTTGAGTATTTTTTTCCAACAAACTCATGACAACATCATAAGTAAATGGACCACATCCTGAGTAGTGTTTCTATGATTATCAATTCATCCCAATCATTACAGTTTATTCTGAGAATCATTACGTGTAATGGATCAAGTACTAACTACGAATCAGTATGTATCAATGCTGCTAGTGTTAACCATTCCTGCATGCGGTTGATCACCATATAGAAATTTCGGGAGCTTAGAGAGATAAGCATCAATATGTGGCCAGCTTATATATTATTTCCCTATGACCTATGTTACTAGTCCATCATATCTACATGTCTTCTTCAGTTCAATGACAACAAAAAAAGCTTTTGTAAATATCAATTACGCTAGGCTTCCCTTTAGATGGGCATTATTATTGGAGGCCCAATAAAATTCCTGAATGAAATCGATATCGATATTGGAAAGTGGAAATTATATTAGTCAATAAGAGTCTTCTTCGTCTGTGAGAGACTTGCCAATTGCCATCTCGAAGTTTCACCGTTCTCTGACTCTTAAGACAAAATGGTGATGATTCTGGACTCCACTGATTTTTATAATGAGCTTCAGAGTCAGTGTTTTCCTGTTTTGGTGTTATAACTTTCTTATTAGTTTTCGACTTGATGATTGAATATCTGCTGCAGAAATTTTGTTTTTCAAATAAGGAACGTTACATCATTAGTCATTTATATCTGAAAAATTTACATTTACGCATACTTTTTCTCAAGTCCATATAACTTACACCAGTACCGTGCGAAGAGTTTTAAGGGCCTAAGGCAAGTTTTAAAAATAAATTTATTTACAACCGTAATGAAAATAATTTTCTAATATAATCTATTATTTTCACCAAATTCACAAGTCTAATACAATAAAAGAATAATTTTATAACATAAATATGTTATATTATGTCATATAGAAAAAAAATACATGATAACAAAAAATAAATTAATTAATTTTCGTAGAAATGTTTTTTTTTAATAAGTCTAAACCACTATACTAGAAATTATTTTAAATTTTAGGGCCCTAAAAACAGTCATATTAATCGGGGGCCTGAGGCGAATGCTTTTTTCGATACACTGTAGGCACGCCTCTGACTTACACATAATTTCTCTTCTAACACTAGACGTTGACGATTTGGTCTTTGTCACTGCCACGGATCAATAATTTCATATCTGAACATCTTTACCCTTTCAATCAACTAATCCTATGTTATAGATTCACCTAAATGCCCTTCTTTCTATTTGTAGATCTAGAATATCAAAATCTGTAATCTATCTCCTCTGACTTAAAGGAGGAACAATCCACCATAATCACCACCTTCGAGCATATGCTTGAACTGAAAAACGGTTAAAGACATATGTTATGTGGTCAGGAATCTCTTCTGAAGGACAAAATCAAGAGTCGTGTGGTCAGCGAACATAGGTTATGTGGATAGAGATTATTAACCACGATTGATATATATTTGTACCAAATAAAATTTTTTTATTTAATATATATTTGATATATATACATATGGATATCAAAACAAAAAGAAAAAATATGTTTATTTTTTTTTTTTTTTTTTGTTTGTCATCATATGTAAAGATTGATATACAAGATACATGGGTAAAGATTTTAACTAAATAAAAAATATTTTTTTATAACACATGGGAAACTTTTTTTTTTTTTTTTTTTTTGAAACACAACACATGGGAAACTAAAACTAACTAATTATACATAAAATAACTAGCTCGTTACTTTATACCTAGCGAATAAAACATAATCACATTACTCAGAGGATAATTCGGGTATGTAAAATTCATAAAGCAAGGAAAAAATATACATCAGACCAGAAGTATGTCAAGTAACTCCAGCGGTAAACTACTCTAGAACTGATCGAAAATATCTAAAGGTTTGATGATCTAAACGTTACATAAATCAATCACAATAGGGAGATGTAGATATATAAGAAAATGTAAAATATTCTTTAAACACTAATTTGTACTTTATGAATAGACACATGATATGGATTCACATGATACGGATGAAACCTTTATTCTTGAAATTTACTTGCACAGAACCCTGACTTCTAATTCTGTCTTTAATTTTCAAAGCAGAGGCACAAACAAACAGCTTTTCATCCTATACAAATGGAGACAGAAGCTATTGTTTGCCTGTTCTTATTACAAGAGAGATCCCATTGGGGTCACCACCCAACTCCTCGAGTACAACTATAAGGTTTGCAGATGGCTTCAGCCACGAACGAGGCACATGGTACCTGAAAACAAGAGACCCAAAAATGAAAGATTAAATTTGGCCTAAAGAAGAAGAAGATTAGGTAGTTTTTCTCACTCACCATCTTTGAGAAGCTTCTCCACAGTTACTCAGACATTTCTTCTCGGTGAAGGTTCCAGCGTAGCTGCAGCGTTCGCAATTCCCACGAACTGTATATGCAGGCCAGTGTCTCCCGATGTTCTTCCCGTTTATCCAAACTTGGCCTTTCCCCATTGTGTTCATATCCAAAGCCAACGGTTCATTGCCTGCTGGCGTGTCAAAAGTAGACTGCAAAAAAAAAAAAAAGAGATGGTAAGAATCCCGTTTTTCGACCTAACTTGATTGGCACGTAAAGTTCATCAATCCTTGTGTTTCCCTCTTACCTTGTACCAGGTTAAGGGTTGTTTTGTGGCCACCAATGATCCTTCTTTCCATTCCACGGTGGAACCCTCGGTATGAAGGCTCAGTGACTCACCCTTAGTACCAATCTGCTTGAGTAACATAAATAAAAAACATGTTTATTTCATTGTTATTATGGTTGGTAAGATTAAGAAAAAAAAAAAAAATAGAGTTAAGTTATTTTCTCTTTAATTTCAGAACCACCTTGTAGGACCATTTCCACTTAGACATGTCCCATGTTCCGGAGTTAACTCCCGTCAGTGTGACTGGGCCAAGAACTCCAGTATTCCAAGTCTCATAATGCACACCACCGTTCTATGAGAAATAAGGGAAGACAAAGCTCAGAATGTAATCCTTTTTGTGGGCAAAACTTGAAGAGATAAACTAAGTAATTCATATAGATGTCTAACCGGGAGACCCGCTGCTATGCTCAACAGGGCAAGTTTGTTGACTCCTGCATGTAGTTTGATCTTCTGACTAAATGTTAGCTTTGGTTTCTCCAGTGATCCGTAAGCAGTTCCTGAAACAATGCGAAGTTTTTTTTTTAATTAACAAAGACAAAGACAAGCTACCATGAGGATGAGTTTGGCCTGTATTAATATTACCTGCAAGTTGTCCATTAACAAATACACTCAGAGCATGGCCAGATGACTCAATAGTAAGAAGAGGGTCTTCACCAGTTGTCAAGAACTTCTCATCATCACTGACCTCAACGCTGATTATATACGCAAACAGAACCAACCATGAGTTCCTCCCATAAACTCAGTTAAGAGAGTGACGTTTTAGCAAGTCAAGATCAGTTTCCAAGTATATTTACTTACTCTGCTAGATACCACAAATAGTCCGTCTTGTCTCTGGTCATGCTTATCTGTTCCACAAGCCCATCTTGGGAAAACGTACCATTGTCATTGTCATTTGGAGAAGGAATCTCTTCGTTGTATGATCCCCACGATAGTTTTGTGTTTGTGGGAACCATCTTCATATGTATGCTTGGTGTACGGACCTGTAACTTGTAAGACAGAGGTCACTCTCACTGATCTCAACAAGGTAAGCTTTGTATGTTGATTCTACCTTTGCAGTGTTGTAGTACTCGGTTTTGCAGTCAGGTAGAATACTGACAGACCAAGGCGGCAGATCATATGTTGATCCCCAGAACGAGACTCTTGCAGCAGAACTATCATTGTAGTTTGAGAGAAAAGCCGCGCAAGATGAGTTGGACTTGAACACATGAGCCTGAAAGAAAAAAAAAACAAAAAGTTAAATAATATTTAAATATTTTTCTTCTCTTCTCATGTGTATTTGTATTGTATCCATTACTTCTAGTTTGTCGCCTAGCCATGTGACTGTAGGATCAACAGAGACCAATGCTGGCTCACAGAGCTTGATCACCTTATGTAACTTTGTCAAGTGACTATACTTGGGTTCTCTCGGTAAGCCTTTTGAACACAACCAAAAAAAGCTTTAGAAAATGTTCATTATTGTTTGTTTTCAGGTTATTAGAGTTAAAATTACCATATTCATCAAGTGGAGCGTCGTAATCATAGCTAGTAGCGATGAATTGACCGGCTGTTCTGTCGAAGTTTGTTCCTCCATGGTACTGTTTAACAACATTTCTTAACTCTTCTTATATATTTAATAATCAAATCTTTTATTTATCATTCAAAAGAATAAATTTACCATATAGTAATTCATGAAGGAGCCACCGTTGTGTATGAAACGAGCCACGGAGAAGGCGATGTCTTCGGCTGGTCTATATGGTACCGCACCTCCAAACTCAGGATACCTGATTAATTATGTGCAGATTCACACACATTATTTTTGTAGTGAAACATGCCTAAATAATCATGGATTTACGGTTTGGATATATTTTAAATAAAATTGGTTGGTTTGTGTGGACAGTTGTGTTGTGTGACTTACCAACCAGTCCAGTTCTCAGTCCACATTTTCGGCTTGTTGTCTGACTTTGGTTTGAAACCCTCACAATAAAAACCATTGCATGTGTTTATCTATTGAGCAAGTACCAAAAAAAAAAACGAATCAATGGTGGTGAATAGATTTTTCAATAGTTTATTGTTGTGTCTAGAAAAGTAACCTAACAAGAAAATAAATAAGGAAAGATGATTCGATCTATAGAACACAAAACACAAAAAGAGATTCAATAATTCAGACATATATAAACAAACAACTTCTTTTGCTTAAAGAAAACATATATAATAATTATTAGGTATGCCGTATGCGTATTATTATGAGAAAATATAGAGAAGACAAGAAAATGTTTTTTGAAAAAAAAATTCTTTGCTTAAAGAACATATAACTAGAAAAAATGAAATACTAACCAAACTTCTTCTTTAACTGAAATAATACAAGAACAAGAAGGTATGTTTATGATATTATTTAAAGAGAAACAAGATAGTAATATAAAAAGTATTTGCTTTCTCTTTTCTTTTCTTTTTAAATACACGAAAACGGAAAAAGTTAATTCTTTTGCCTACAGAATATATAACCAGATAAACAAAAATAAAAGCAGATGCGTAATAATTAAAGGGAGAAAATTGAAAGAAAAAATAAAGAAGAAAACATACAATCGAATCAGGAACATCTTCATCTTGCTTGCACATAATCCATGGGACACCTGTAGAGAGCCCTTCTGCCATTTGAGCTGCCCATTTTGTGTATGCCTTCCCTGGTGCTCCTATCTCCCACTCTACTGGTCCATACTCATTCTCTATCTGCCCATTTCCCCATATTTTATACACATGCAATAAAATTCTAAACTTTTTTGACAGTAAATCTTCATTTTTCATTTTTTGTCAACGCTAAATAATATTTTTTCGCTTTTCTAATAACAACAAGAAAACATACAAACCTGCGACAGAATGATGGGTCCTCCTTGAGTCTCAAACAATTTTTCTTGTTTCATCATCCCCACAATCTTCTCAGTGAATTTTTGCATTGCAGCCTTTTCATTATAACATCAATTGTTTTCAAGTTAGTAAATTACCCCCAAACAACGGAAACTTTCTAGAGGAAAATGAGAGTTTTAAACCTTGAAAGGTTCATTGTCGGTCCTAAAAGCCATATCGGGAACAAATTTGAGCCAAACAGGAAACCCTCTGAAATCCACAAAGTTTGAATATATAATGTGATAAAGAGAAACAATTCCACAAAATTGATTTACATTAAAACATAAGTTTACCCAAAGTTCCATTCAGCACAAACGTAAGGACCAATTCTGAGATGAACGTAGAGACCAGCTTGTTGTACTAGCTTGATGAACTTAACCAGATCATATCTTTCCTCAAAGTAATACTAAACAAAAGAAAAAAAATAGAAAGCATTAGTCACGGGTTATGATTTTGGATTATGAGTTAAACAAAAACAAACAATATATTTGTTTAGTTTTGTAAAATCACTTGTCCAGGAGAAGGTTCATGCCCATTCCAGAAAACATAAGTCTGTATTACATCCAGGCCTCCTTCTTTTGCCTTCTGTATAAGATCAGGCCACATCTGCATATAAAGTAGAGCATTCACAAGATTTTTATTTAATCATCTTTTACTATAAGCAAACCCGTAAACGCCCATATGCACAAAAAACTTTGGGAACAAGGATTCATTGACAACACATAAAAATTCATAGAAAAGAAGAGAAGAAAAAATATATAATTGGATTCAGCATAAGTGCGTAACTATACTCTATACATATATCACTAAGAGGTTGTTTTCTACATAATTAAAAATGTTGAAGAATACCTCAGGTGTGCTTCTTGGGTAGTGAATGGAGCCAGATAGAAGGATCCTTCTCTGACCATTGATTATCACAGCTTTATGATCGTAAGTTACTGTTGCCTTGACTGAACAAATCAACGATGAACAACAAAGAACCCACAGAAAAACCCATGCTTTATACCTAAAGTTAAGCCCCATCTCTTCCTGTATTTGCAAAAACCAAACCTTTGGATGTTTTTGTTTTGACAAACTGGTAAGAAGATTCCAACGAAAGTTTTAGGTACTGGATGAGGTATTCGTGGGTTTTGGAACTAGTGAGGTTCTCTGAAGCTATTTATATATTAAGGTTGATGCACATGCCATCTTATTTAATTATAAAAATCTAGAGCAATTATTTACAATTTAATATTTGATTTCACAATTCCATTACATTTGAAAATATAGATTTTCAATTTTTAAATCTGTAATTTATTTAATAAAATATATAGAAAGATGAAATTTAAAGCAGTCTATGGAAATATTGACTGACTTTTTTTCTTGAAAAGAAATATTGACTGACTTTACTAGTTTGTTTTTACTTTCCATTTTATAATTGTCAAATTTGATTAGATTAACTACCTAAATAATTTTTAATCATCTAACCTTTACATTAACATGCGGATCCATAGATCTAGGTGATTCTCCAGTGCATATACACGGATTTGAAATTTACAAAACAAATAAATTATAATAATTATTTGTATTTTTATTTGATTTATTTATAATTAAAGTCAATCAATAATTGTATAAAATTAAAGATTATTTTAAATAATATTATGTATTTTTTGAATTAGAAATGTAACTTTAGGTATAACATATTTGATTGGTTTAATTATTATTTGGATTGATTGTATTTATTGTTCTAAACTAAATCATAACTTTTTTTATTCAAAATTAGGTAATTTTTTTAATAATTTCGTTTATTCCGTATAGTTTTGTGCCTTAGATTTATAATAGATTTTTGTAAACTTTATATAATTTTCCCTGTGTTATTTGGAAAAAACAAATAGAAATAATATAAACTAAAATGGTGATCGGTTCCTAGCTATGATAATTGGTTAATAATTTATTTCAATTTATTTATAAGTTTGAGTCATTCTTTAATTTATATGTATAAAAGTGAATAAAATATTATTACAAATAATAAAGTCGAACAGTTGTGGTCACTATATTTAGTTTATTTCATCATCCACGTTGTGTATATTTATTTTCATATATGTTTTATAATTTCATATTTCTTGTCTTGTAACAAGAAAACTAAAGTGATGACCGACTCGAAAATATATAAAAAAAAATCGAAGTTCGCACATAAATAAAAATATTTTAAAAATAATTTATTCTTTACTTTTAATTTTTATTAATTCGGATCATTATATAATTTTGATGTATGAAGATGCACAAAATATTATAACCCAAATATAAGAATTCAGATTTGTTTTGATATTCACATTTTTATTATATTTGGTTGAAGAAACTAATATAATTATGTAGTAAAATATTTAATAATTATATATAATTTTTATTTCTTGTGAAATTTCCTTTTTAATGAAAACACATTTATATTTAAATATATTTACATTTACAAACTGAGTAAATATTTCCTTTTTATCATATGTGTATTTTGTTAAAATATAAATAAAAGGAATTTTAAATTATAAACTTAACTTAAATTTTAACAAAAAGAAAAGGAAATCAGTTTTTTTTTTTAAATAATGACAATTACGTATAATATTTTTATTTCATTAAAAGTACATTTGTAATTAACCGTCATAAGAATTAACTTGAGCCCGCCACATAAGAAACTGACTTTTCAAATAACATTATAGAGATTAACATTATAGAGATTAACATTATAGAGATGTATTGATTATTGAATGCATATGTCTACTTTATTTTTTTGTACGTCGGAATGCATATATTTTCTTCTCCCAAGTAAATTATGGGAAAGGCAACGAGACACCAGTCTTGTTGCTTTGGCCGGGTGACCTTGAAGTTGAACCAGTCGAGTAATTTACAAATTTTTTTATATCTTTACGAACTATTTCTCAAAAGATTTTTGAAAACACTATTTTTCTTGATTTTTAAATATAATATTTTACTGACTAAAAATCTACATGTTGGTCACAAATCAGACGAACAATGTGGGCAAAGCGGTACCCAAACCATATTGTAAAGTTAACAACGAATTCCAAAAGAAAAAGGGAGGTTACTGGGTACTCGGGTATATTAATTAGAATCAATAAGTGAAGTTATGCAATGAGGTTTAGTTATGCAATGAGGTTTAGTTGACATTCATGGTGATAATAGGTGGAGCAGCGAGAGAACGGCGTCGTCGGATTGTGGAGGGAAGAAAAGCAAGGAAGAGGGTGACGTGGCGGAGGAGCTGAAGAAAGCCTTGAAAGGAGCTTCTTGATGGTATTTGGTTAAGCTCTAAGCTCTATGATCTTGAGAGAGGATAAAGCATTTATTCGAATTGTACTAGATTTTGTCTTCTTAGTTTATCTTATGGCTTTTGTATATAATGCGTTAAGTTGCCGCTGGATATTGGAAAGATTTTCAGAACTTGTTTTGGGATAATTCAATGCAATTGTAAGAGTTTTCGTATGAGATTTTGTTTTGAACTAGATGTTGCTTGATTTGAATCAGTTTAATATGGTGGCAGTGAGCTATGAGCTTAGATTATATTGGAAGGAATATATATGGATTTGGAATAGAGTTTGTGGTTGTGTTGATTAAACAAAGTAGGAGATTTTACACTCTGGAGGGATCTAGAAAGCTATCTGGAAGCAATTGTTGACAAGGATGTTAGAGAGTTCCATTGGAGTTACTGCTCATGTTCAGTCCTACGAGGAAATCTAGTGGTGAAGATGTTTAGTGGTATGATGAATCTGGATGAGTGTTGGGTGATGATGATTGCTAGCAAATCTGTTTCTAGAAAAAGTTGGAAAGAAACATGTATTATTTGCTGCGTATTTGTGTAATGAAAGTGTAATGAAAGCCTTCTCTTTCTACAAGTCCCTTCTCCTTCAAATTCTTTCTGACTTCAAGCTATCTCTTTTGCTTTCTATGTTTCTTAGCCTTCAAGTTCCAAAGTCTCAGAAAGCATTTGTATTTTCACATACAACAAAAACAGTTTTCATCTCATGGCTTTTTCATGCACTCTCTTATTTCGGATGTTTTTCAAATTATTCTCATTTATTTTATTAATCTTTGTTTTAATGTTTTTATTTAAAAATCTATTTTTAAAATATTATCTTCTAATATGTTTTATTTAATCAATTTTTTTAAGTAAAATAAAAAAATGTTTAAAGTTTTTTTTTTTAGAATCCCTAAATAAGAGACTCCCATTGGAGCACGAAAATGTTTGGATTTTTAGTGTTGTCTCTTAATTTACTTTTACAACTTAAAAGTATTAAAAAAAATAAGAATCCCTAAATGAGTCTTTGGTTAAGAGTAACTCCAATGGAGTTACCCATCATTGGAGTCCTTAACAATAGAATAATATTATTTTTTTTTTGAATAGTTAAGGACTCTAATCAAAATTGTATGTCTATTATGAAGTTCTTAAGAATAAAAAATATTAAATTTGTAAAATATTTAAATTGAAAATTTTATTTATTGAATGATTAAATGTAAACATACAATAATTATACATATTCATCATTACCAAACTTGTTCCAAATATTTTCAATTAAATCATATTTCAATTGTTCATGTATATGCCTATCACGAACATGATTCCGTAGGCCAAGCATATTACCGAGATTTGAAGGCATGTCGGTAGAATATGACAAATTCACATGTGAACATGATTCCGTAGGCCAAGCATATTGCCGTATGAATGCTTTTTTTCCCCTTACGAAACACAACCCTAACTCGCACCAATCAGACGTTGCCAAGTCATCTAGGACCAAGTCCTTAAACTCCTTAATTAAGGACCCTTTCTTAGCTTACAAAATTTTTATAATATTATTTTAATCTGTTTTGCATAAAGATTAGTGCTAAGAAACAACTAAGAACCCGCGTTGCAGGTGGTCTAATGGTGCTCTTAGTTTACACATCGTACATGTCACATGTGCTTCTTTTTTTTTGGTCAAAGTCACATGTGCTTCTTAAAAAAATAAAAAATAGAGAGGAGTTGAGTCATATATTCCCATAAGTCCACTGGATTCCTCATACGTAAATCGGATTTGTCCATCCAAATTTCAAGTTCAAATGGGCTAACATTTTCTTCTAATTAAGGCCTGTTAGTACTAACTCTTTACTTTTAATTAATAACTAGAACTTCTGCGCTCTCCACGCGGATGTTTGATTTAACTTATATTTAATGTAAACTCATATACCATTGGTTTTATAAAAAAATCTTATGTATATCTTTTATATTTTGTAATTTGAATATATAATAAAATATTTTTTATATTATAGACGTTTGATAATTTTTTTTATTTGTACATAATATTATATTATAAATTTTATAATTTGATACAATTTGATATAATATAGGAAAAGATTATCTCCCTTTAATACATGCTATTTAGTTAATATTTGTATAATATTAATAATGGTCAATACATAAAAATATCGATTTGGTTAAATAAGCTTCAATATTGTAATTAGTTAATTTAAATTAATTTTAAATGTAGTGATAGAATCTGTAAACGTTTACCTAGCCAACATTTCGATCCGGCTCTACCCAAACTTTTCTGGTTTACCTCAACATTTCCCACTTGTCCGACTGTTGCTGAGCAGTTTTTGGATATCAAACGGAAAGAAATACAAAAAGAAGTATTTAATTTATTGTAAATACAATGGTTATATATGTAAATAAAAGAAAGTACTAAAAAATACTAGTATTTATGTTTCTAAACAATTTTCATTTATACTGATATCTATGTTTTCAAATAATACCAAAAAGTACTTCAATTCTAATACTATAGAAGCGTTCTAGCTAAAGGTTGTCCAGGTTCAGTAGCAATTTGGTGCAACCACGTCGAAATGTCTTCTTTTTTTTCATAGATATTTCCAGTTTAAATATCCGCCTGTGAGTTGTTATATTGCTATCTAATATGACATTTTCTTAAGAGTTCCTGAAACATCCACTTTAAACATACGCATTTTTTAATAAAATAGTAACTTTTTGGTTACTTTTTATGAAAACATAAGAAAGTTTACTACTAAAACCGACATATCAATATAATGTTCTGTATTGGTTCATGTTTGTTCTACATTTATACTATGATAACTAGGCAAAGAGCCCGTGCGATATCGCACGGGAACTCATTTATAAAGAATATATTATAATCTATAATTTATAATTTTATATGCCTGATAAAAAAAATTAAATCATATAAATAATTAAATTTAATTTTGATGATTAAAATATGATTTACAAAGTATTCAAATATATATATATATATTTTATAAACCTTAATGTTCCCTTTAATTTTTTATCAAAACACATATTGCATACAATTATGTCTTCATCATTTTTAAGTTTTTTCATACATTTTTCACATGATAGTTATCTTCAACCACTTTTTGAACAAAATGCAATTTTTTTTGCATGATATATAATTTTTTTTCCTATTTAAGACATAATATTAAAATTATTAGTTTATAATTTTAAACAATTATAATTTATATGTTGGTAATTGTTATTTTGTATATTTATCTACCTGCTTTATTTATTGAAAATGAATATCCAGAAAATTGAATATTGTAATAAATATATGTTGATTTACGTTAATATAACCCGTCTCATTTATAATATTTTTTTAATTTTTGGGAGAGTTCTTATAAAATACCAACACTTATTATATAAACTAACACATTACTTAAATAAAACCAATATTTTTTAAAGCAATCCCACTTTGAGATTAAAAGACACCTTGTTTAGATGAAAAGTTGCAACTTTGACATTATTTTTTTCACCATTTTATTATTAGTAGATTAGTGAAAATTTGATTTGAAAAATTCATGGGAGAGACTATTTATAGATTTTTTAAAGCCTATTTGAATAGTCACAACCCTTCAATATGAATAGTCGCATTCTTCTAATACTCACAACTTCTCACTTTTTAAAAGATACTAGTGAATAGTCACAACTTTTAGACTATTTTTTAGAAGGACACAACCTTACAACATATAACTTTTAGAAAAGACACAACTCTCTACACATATTTTTCAAAAGACACAACCTTTCAACATAATTGAAGTTCACAACCTTAGGAATTAATTGGAAAAGACACAACCTTACAACATAGAACTTTTAGAAAAGACACAACCCTTTACACTA
The DNA here is from genome assembly GCF_000309985.2 of Brassica rapa. Lineage (NCBI taxonomy): Eukaryota > Viridiplantae > Streptophyta > Magnoliopsida > Brassicales > Brassicaceae > Brassica > Brassica rapa. Next base: position 27,451,379 of record NC_024797.2, read on the forward strand.
CTTTTTCAAAAGACACAACCTTTCAACATAAGTGGATTCACAACCTTAGAAATTAATTGGAAAAGACACAACCTTCCAACATAAAACTTTTAGAAAAGACACAACCCCATCATGTGACAAAAAAAAAAGAAAAGACACAACCCTTTACACTTCTTTTTCAAAAGATACAACATTTCAACATAAGTGGACTCACAACCTTTGGAATTAATTGGGATTGCTATTATTAGTAGAAAAATAATCTCACTTTGAGATGAAAAGACACCTTATTTAGATGAAAAGTTGCAATTTTGACATTATTTTTTTCACCATTTTATTATTAGTAGATTAGTGAAAATTTGATTTGAAAAATGCATGGGAGAGACTATTTATAGATTTTTTAAAGCCTATTTGAATAGTCACAACCCTTCAATATGAATAGTTGCATTCTTCTAATACTCACAACTTCTCACTTTTTAAAAGATACTAGTGAATAGTCACAACTTTTAGACTATTTTTAGAAGGACACAACCTTACAACATATAACTTTTAGAAAAGACACAACTCTCTACACATATTTTTCAAAAGATACAACCTTTCAACATAATTGAAGTTCACAACCTTAGGAATTAATTGGAAAAGACACAACCTTACAACATAGAACTTTTAGAAAAGACACAACCCTTTACACTACTTTTTCAAAAGACACAACCTTTCAACATAAGTGGATTCACAATCTTAGAAATTAATTGGAAAAGATACAACCTTCCAACATAGAACTTTTAGAAAAGACACAATCCTTTACACTTCTTTTTCAAAAGACACAACCTTTCAACATAAGTGGATTCACAACCTTTGGAATTAATTGGAATTGCTATTATTAGTAGATTAAATGGGTATCTTTTGAAAATCCTATTCACTCTTACCATAGTATATGGAGTATTATTGGGAGTGAAATACTTCGAAAGACGACGTTACTTCTTCACACAGAATCCAAACTCAGATCCTTTGACGTCTACATTTGAACACCACATAATTCACATTTTTCTAAAGATTATTCTGAACAATAGCGAAAGAAAATCTTAGAAAATGCGATTTAATTAATGAATGAAATATATGTGATAATGAGATAAATATTAGATGAGAATATGGAAGCGAAAGAGATGTGTCACAAGACAGATGAAACGGTGGTGAAGATCAGAGATTCAATGGTCCCTTTTGTGAAATCTTTAATACGGAAGAAACCAAAAAAAAAAAAGAGAGAGACAAGTCGTGAAAAGTACCAAAACGTTGGACATGACCCCAATTGTACTGACATTCACATATATATTGATATACGTACAACACCATATGTATGTCTAAATATGTGTATTGTTCCTCTCAAAGTGTCACTTATTGCCTTGTTGGAGTTTGTGATCCCTATGGACATACGTATCCCATCTCTAAATCGTTTATTTTTATTTTTAACTCATGCCACTTCTGGGTTTTCCTAAATATAGATCTATCTGAATTTTACTTCATTTATTTTTATTCAAATTATTCTTCATGTATAGGCTCCATAATTGCCCTTAGATATGTTTCAATGGATGCAACTAGAACTTTTAGAAGTTGATTGATGGACACCAGTTGAAATCAACCGGGAGTTAAATTAAGGGAAATTAGGGCACATGCACATAACAAAAAAGAAATAAAGTATATGTCCATAACAATAATTAGGCTAGAGTATTCTGCGTATTTTATGTAATATTACTTATTTTACTCTTTGAACAATCTCAACCATTAATTTTTATTTTTCTTTTGTTTTTTTTTATTTTCCTTTTTTCTTTGTCTTTTTTATTCTTTTTCTCTCCAAATTTTATTGATGTATATCTTTTAAAGCAAATATAATTCAACCAAATTATTATGTTACTAAAGATATACATATTTTTTTTACATATGGCATAACTTAAAATTTTTAAAACAGATTTTAAAACAATATCGGACAAAAATTATACTATACTATTTATTAAAATAAAATAATACATTTCATTAAACGTATATAAAACAATGTGTTACTAATATTTATAGCAGTATATTATTCTATTTACGTAAATAGTATAATTTTTTGGAGCTCCCTCTTCCTCTTCTACCTCCTTCCTTCTCCGGTTCTCCCTCCACCTCCTCCCTCCTCTTCTTCTTCTTCCTCCCTCCTCCTCTTCTTCTTCCTCTCTCCTGCCCTTGCTCTTACTTCTCATCCCTCCTTCTTCCTCCACCTCCTCCTCCTCTTCATCTCCTCTTTTTCCCTTGTTGCTCTTCCTTTTCAAATGCAAGCTACTTTTGAATATTTTTCTGTATTTTTCTATACTATTTACTTAATATACATAGTACGGTATAATATGTTTATTACGTTAGATGTACATGAGACACGCTTGTAAGAAGAATAAAATTAAAAATATGTCAAATTATCCCATCAAATAGTGATTACTGTAGTATAGCTATATTCTTTATTTTATATTCTCTTATGTATATACACCGAATTCTCCCTTAAATTAACTTATCATTGTTTTTTTTTGGTTTCTTCAGAAAAATTAGATACATGCATACGTTACACGTCTTTCACTCTTTTTTGTTTGAGTTGTTAATGACTTTTGGAACCTGGAAACTAATTTTAATTTTAAGTTTTAATGTTTAGTTTTAATCATTTACTTACCCAAAAGGTACAAAAAATTTTCTATAAAAAAATTAAAATGGACATGCATGTGATGGGGCTACGTAATAAGACTATAATTGGATGTATATGCACAAAGCAAGTTGTAGCTAAGGAACGTTGAAAGGTGAAAGATCCACCGCTTTTGTATTTTCTTCTGTTGGTTTGTGATCCGGTTTTTGATTTTTTTTATAGATCTTTTGTTCCTCCTAAAATCTGAAATGATCATAGCTATTTCATATTTTCGAAATATTATATTGAATTAAATTTCAAAGAGTAAAAGTGATCCTCTAACAAACCCTCAAGCTTTAGACGTTCTTCTCCTTTGGATCAAATGTATCTTCCATCCTTATCCTCCCGAATTTTACTAGAACCTTGAATCCCATTATGCAAGCTTTAACTATGAGATTTGGATATATTATAATTAACGCAATCCTGGACGAATTATCAGTTTCACCCGCGATATGAAGCAGAATTTCATAAGCAAAGCGGTAGATATACAACTATTTAGAGCATGCAGCAGCTAGTAGACTTATGACATTAAAAATATACAATAAATTTTATATTTTAAAAAGAAAATTCATGTGGGGGTCCTGACTGACCTGTAAAATTTTGATCAGAAGGAATTGAATGGTTTTGGCGAATACTAAGGTGGTGATGTTTTCTTCCTTTGCCATTTTTTTTGAGCAACCTTCCTTTGCCATTCTAAACCTATCTCTTGTCTTTTCTCTCCCTCTCTCTCAAAATGATTATTGATGAATCACAGCCCCTGGAAAGATCACGTGTTACCGATATTGATACATACTACACTTTGTGTATGGTATATTATTTGATCATTATCATGAGAGATGACATATTCTGACTTAGGGTTGCGGCATTACTTGTCCATGGGGTCGTCCAGTACCACTCCTACACATTTTGTCTCATGCAAATTGTTTTCGGATATGGGCTCACGTGAACCTCTTGATTTATTATTGTTTTTGTGTGTGATTTCTCCCAGAGTTTTACAGCGATAAATAATCATTCACGAAAGTAATAATTATAATTAGTTTAGATCTCAGTCCATTTGGAGTGGGTCGAATTACCCAAACTTAACCAGAAATGGTATAGTTCAATTATTATTTATTCGGTTCTATCAAAGGTGCAAAACATCAACAAGCTACTTCTAAAAAATATGTCTATATTATATTTCACAGTAACATAAACTAATTGCAACATTATTTTACTTTAGAACATAATAGTTTTTTTAAATTATATTACTAAGCAATTTATGATATAGCTAACTCCTTTTTTGATAAAACAAAAAGTTAGTTATTCTTTCTAAAAGAAAAAAAGTTGTTCCTTCTTCAGGTTAGTGAGTTTCAATACATATGATCCAACACTGCTGAAAATGATATAAATGTCCGGATTTGTTTTATTTGTTAGATAACTTATTTCCTGTTTATGCATACTAATCCTATTTTCTTGAATAAAAACTGGCTCACAAATTAAAACTATTAAAAATAACAGTTTATCCATTTATATCTTCTCAATTCTTCAAAGTTCTACTAGCTAGTGTAAGTTGATGAATATATATATTCTAATTTGTTTTCGGTTCGTACGTGGTCCCTTCTCTTGCCTATTTAAAAAATGTCAAACACAGTAGTATGCTTAGATCCTTCTATACTTGTCCCTGATCTCTCCCAAACTCTCTTCTTACATCTCTTTTTTGTTTCATAGATCTTTATCAATCATGGGTTCAAATTTTCGTTACACTATAGATCTCAATGAAGATCATCAAAACCATCAACCTTTTTTCTCTTCTTTTGGATCCTCTATTCATCAAAATCATGATCATCAACAAAATGTTTACCATCACCAAGCTCTATCTAATCCCACTTTTTCATCATCTTCTTTAGCTTCACCATCTCTTTCCTACCTCCCTTTCTTGATCAACTCTCACCAAGATCAAGTACATGTTGGGTATAACAACCATACTTTTCATGGCTTTCTTGATCCTCATATCTCCCAGCCCCTTGAGGTATAATTTTTTTAAAGTGAAACTCGTATGTACCAATATTTTTATGATACTTGAGAAGTTGTATAGTATTCACATAAAAATTTAATTAACTAAAGTATTTTATCATGGTATATGGAAATTTCAGACCAAAAAGTTTGTATATGATGGTGGATCATCATCAAGCGATCAAATGACGCCAGAGAAGGAGACACGACTTAAATTGACGATAAGGAAGAATGATAATCATCATGACCAAACCGATCTTCCTCAATATCCGACAAAAGTCGAGACAGAAAGTAATTCGCTCAAGTGGATGTCTTCGAAGGTGAGATTTATGAAGAGAAAGACGATGATCACCCCCACCGACAACAACAAACAATACGTTAAGAACGACCAGTCCTTGAACGTTAGCAATCTCGAAGAAGATCATCTCAATAAGATTTCGAAAAATCATTACAATATGATTGCGAACGAGAATGGTTATAACGGAAGCAACAACTGCGTAACTAGGATTTGCTCCGATTGTAACACGACCAAAACTCCTCTTTGGAGAAGTGGCCCGAGAGGTCCCAAGGTAATCACCACACACATAAAAATTACTCAAAGAATTGATTTCTTTTTATAGAACTAATTAATAATATAAGAATCGTAAATCTATAAAACCACTATCAAAAACTAATCCGTAAAACCAATTTTACTTAATTAGTAATCCTAACTAGGTCACGAGATAATTTAGCTAACTCTTATTTTGGTTTGTCTTATTACAGTCTCTTTGTAACGCATGTGGGATAAGGCAAAGGAAAGCGAGACGGGCTGCTATGGCCGCTTCAGGCGCAACCACAACCTCTGACGTGTCACCGCCGCTCCTGAAGAAGAAGATTCAAAACAAGAACAAGAGATCAAATAAAGTTGGTAGTCTCTCTTCTCCTTTGGCTTCAAAGGTACATAAATATAAGAGTATGACCACATCTGTGGCGGAGGCGGTGCCGATGATGGAGGGCGCGGGCGGCGCGGGCGCAATAACCGGGGCTTTGGAGACTCAAGGCAAATCCACAATGTCGTCTTCTTCAACATCTTCCTCCTCAAACAAGTGTTATTTTGATGAGCTAGCCATAATCTTGAGCAAAAGCTCAGCTTATCAGCAAGTTTTTCCTCAAGATGAGAAGGAGGCTGCCATTTTACTAATGGCTCTGTCGTACGGAATGGTACACGGGTGATCTTTTAATCAAAACTCACGTTTTTAGGTAAGAAGTTAGGGAATTATTATAATTAATGGTACCATAATCCATCGTATACGTTGTTTATGTTTGGTTCTTGCGGTGATAGATCGATATCAGTCAGTCCAACTTTATGGGGTTTAATTGTTTTTAATAATGAAACTATTTTGTATGGAGCTTGATATTCCGAGGATGTGGTTGTTCTTGATTTTTCATTTATTTATTGCGTTCGAAATTTGAGAATTAATATGCGAATTACATTAATTTTTCCATATCTCTATATCACTATATATATATGGTATCTCGTCAAGTTGTAAAACATTGTCTTTGCTTTTTAACATTACAGATATTGTTTCTCAGTAGATCTATATATATGATATACTTTTTGTGTGGATCGGTTGATATGCAATCCCCTAAAAGTTATTTGAGAAACGATTTGTCATGCATCACCACAATAATTTTAGAAGAAAAATGATGATATGGAACACTAACAACAATGATATGCAGTGAAACCAATTGTGACATAGACATTTTACATTTATTTTTGATTTATAGTTTTTGATAATTGTTTTTAAAAATATGATAATCATTCATAAATCATCATTAATATAATAATAAATAATATTCCTTGCATTTCATAATAAGTATCACTTAGACACATTTCACGCAGATTAAGAAACTAAAAAAATATACGAATCTACCCTTATTTATAATACAATTATTTAAATAAAAATAATTTAACTAAACATATATTTGTTATTTAAAACAGTAAGAAAAAGATTTAATGTGAAAATTTACATCAGAAATATAGAATAACACTTTTTGAAACAAAATAAAAAAAAAGCTAAAATAGTATTCTTTATGAAACAGAGGAATTATAACAGTAGAAATAGAAACATAATAATATTATAGAAATTTTAAAATATTATCTAATTCTATTTTTCTAATTATATAATTTTTATTACTAGAATAATTCTTCAAAATTTTATGTAGTTTTTAAAATGTAGTTTTATAATCCCAATACAATTTTTAATATCTATGTATTTTAGAAATATTATTTGTTTTACGTTTTCATAGTTATATATCTAACAAAATTTCCTCTTATTTTTTTAGAGTTTGATTTAATATATTTTAACCAAAAGAAATACCAAAAAAATCGTTTCAAGATTATAATTTTAAATATATACATATATATATATATATATATATATATATTAAATACAAATTTAAATAAAACTCATTTATTTATCTTATTTTGTACATATAATTAAATTTTAAAAATAAAATTAAATATTGTAAGCAAATAAGAAATCTAAAAATTTACAAACTTTTATTTTTAAATAAAATTTAAATTTTAAAACTTTTATTTTTGCATATAGTGTAGGAAAACACCTAGATATAGCAATAGGTAAGATTAGTGTATAATGCACACAAAAATAGCATTTCAAGGGCATCTCAACTTCACGCAATTTCTTATTCTAAAATGGAAAAAAATTAAGCATGAAGTAATAAATGCTTTAACCCTATTTTATTTTTAACACCATTATGGTGTAAAACATGAGTTTACTCCAAAAATATAATAATTTTTTTTTGTTCATTATCCTACTATATATTCTATTTTACTTCATTTTAAAGTAAAAAATGAAGTTTTACATTAGAGATGTTCTAATTACTTAAAGAGAAAGGGTAATATAGTTGATCTGTGAATAAGAATCGTTGTATTAAGCTTGAGATCATGGCCAACGTAACTAAATTCGTGTGCTGTACAACCAGGTCTTATTAATTAAAGAGCAACGGCAACTTTTTAGTTTTATCTCCAATGTTAGACCTTGTAACCACCCTCTTAGCTTAACTTACTTAGGGCATTTATAATGACACTCTATTTTTTACTGGAGTGAAATAGAGTATGTAATAAGAAATATTCCAACTCAACTACGTATCTCATTCTATAATGGAGTTCTTAATAAACAATTTTTTGTTTGTTCATTACTCCATTATAGAATAAAATATAGAATTGGGTTAAAACAATTTTTTTTATTTTTATTTTATTCTATTTTGGTAGAAAAAATAAAATTTTACATCGAAGATATTCTTACATTATAAGACCATAAATGCACTCGGCTGAAGATTATAATCCTCCGATACAATGTAATTAAATACGATGTCTTCAAGTTCACATGTTTCGTGTATATAATTAGGCCATCATTGGGTTCAACAAAAAAACTAGACCATCATTGGTGCATGTATTGTTGTAGAAATATAAAATTACGTTTAGCTAAATTTTATCAGTTCTTAACATGGGTCTTTAGATCATTTATGGACATCCCCATGGTGCCAGGCTGCCAGCCAAAATCTTTTTAGCTCCACTGTGAGATATTTATTGGCCCAGATATGCCCTCGTGAGAAGTCTAGGAGCTATGTATTCTTTGTCGATATACTTCGTGAGAGTCTAAGACGGACCATTAATAAGTTAGATCTAAGACGGACATTTATAAGTGGAAACAAGATTTGTGAGAGTGAAACTTAGAGCTATTCAAAGAAGATGCAACAGAGAGGCTTACATTTTGGCGAGGAAAGCAAACACGTTCAACAAGAGCTTATGATTCTTTTTAAATATAGTAACAAATTCATTCAATGGAGAAGTTTTTAAAAGGACTACATAGGCCCATATTGTTGGCGGTCCACACTCGAATGACAACTGGCACTTCGCTTATTTTAGATGCAACTATTGGAAAGTAATCCATTTTTCATTAAAAATTAAAAACTGATTCAAAAAATGCAAAGTAGTTTTATCCTTTTGAAACCTGTATGAATTTTTTTATTTATGCTTCTTGGATCTCTTCGACCAGTAGAAGTCATACTGTTTATATTACTAAGAGAGAGACGCCTGAAGTTTGAAAGACCTGAATAGGTTTTTTTTTCTAAGAGCAACTTTAGACCATCTTCAAAGAGTATTTAGAGAATGAAATAATAAAAATAAAAGGGAAAGCACGTGAAAGTTAATAACCGGTCCTCTTTTTAGTAGGGTTGGGCACGAATATTCGTTACTTGCCTTATATCCGTTATTTAATCCGTACTCGCTTCGGTTTTTCAAGTACTCGTTTTTGCTAAATCAAGTATCAAGTCGTTGAGTTTTGCTATTTGCAAGTACAAGGCAAATAACAAGTATCACAGAAAAAGTTATGACTCGTCTTGATATTACTCGTTACTTGTTTTACGACTAAAAAAAATGATAACTAAACCATAAAAACCAAATCCCTAAACAAATATTTCTTTGTTGTAAGAAGTAAACAATATTTTCTTATCGAATTCCACCTTTTTTTATATATATTAAGTGCAAATATTTTATTTTAAATAACTCTCGTGTTTTGCTGATGCATTTTATACTTTATATAGATAAGTATCAAGTACCCGCCTTGCACGTAAAAAAGCAAATACCCGCCTTACACCCACCTTAAGTCGGAAAATTCATTACTCGTTCGAAAAAACAGCGTGCACAATAAAAATGCATCAGCAAAAAGAAGCAGTGTGTACTCTTTTTTATGAACATATACAGTTTGTTGTTTTCGAGTCTTCAGTAAATATAGAGAAGATATATATGACCCATAACCTTCAACCTTCGTGTGCAAAGAAATGCTCCAAGACAAATCTATATAAAGTATCATATTGGTTAATTACTGTATAACTCGATATCTGAAGTTATCTGTCAATAAATCCGTAAAGCAACTTGAAAATTTAAAACTAAGTTGCACGCGTAGCAACAATTTTAATCTATCACATGTTTTATCTGTTTTATACATTCGTGCATCTGAACCTAATCGGGTACTTGGAGTTACTCTGTGAAACCAGACATCTATCTATATTGTAAACCGTAGACGCAGGCGTTCGTAAACTTTTCTTGTTAGTAGTACAATTTACTCGTAGTCACATGCAATAAAGATAAAGCAGATGATAGATTAATATGAAAGTAAACTCCACAAATCTAAAAGCATGGTTGTTCTTGTTCGAGAAAAACGTTTAACAAACTAGTTCACTATTTACATTACCAAAATACATATCTAGTTGACATCAGTAGAATTAACTGTTTTGAAAAATGGTCACTTAAGGGAGTAGATTTTTTTTTTTTTTTTATCAAACAAGGGAGTAGATTATATGTTAGAAAAAGGAGTAGATTATACATTTACGTGTGTTTATTTCTGCGCATATGAATTGGACAGACTGTCGTATTCTCTTTTTACATTTGTTTATTTAAGTATTAATTTTTTCTCTTTTCTATATTTTTATATATATTTGAACATGAGAATCAGTGTCCAAAATGGAAGCTATTAGCAATGTTGGTTGATGATTTATTTTCTTCTTTTGCAAAAGTGAAGCCTCATAATATATACGTACATATATTGAGACCCATTCATGCATTATTTAAAATGATTGAAGATCATAATCAAGTGTACTAGTTAATTCTAAGATATTATTGTAAAGTTACAACTTGACATACTCCATGTGTATTTTTTAATTGTCGATGAACTTTTGTGTTCTCGGTCATATTTACAACTAGTCTCACAATTATTATACAGCCAATTATTAACACCTATTTCTGCAGGAAAAAATTAATGAAGTCCCCTCTGTATATACAAATGCATTCTTTCGCAAGTTCCAATGAGTATAATAATAATAGTCAATTGTTCCAGAGCTTGGCTGATAATGCTAGTGTAAATCATAAAATTTATGTTGGAAACCCAATATTTATAGCATTGATCAATGGGGGTTCTTAGGGTGGAACTTTTAGCGTCATATAAAAGATCGTCTCTTAACTTTTAACTAAAAAATCTAAGAACCGGTTCTTAAATATTAGTTTTTTTATTAAAAATTAAGAGACGATTTCTTATATTCCGCTAAAAACCTCATCCTAAAAACCCACATTAATCATGATCTAAGAGCATCTCCAAAAGACACTCTATAACTTCAAATATGAAGTTTTTTGCTCTCCAAAAAGAAACTTCAAAACTTCAAATTTTGAAGTTTTGAGGAGTGAAACTCTATATTTGAAGTTTCACTTTTCAAAACTTCAAATTTGAAATTTTATATTTTTATTTGTATTTTGGTCCCTGCAATTACACATCACATTTATAATTCATAAATATCTTCTTGTTTATTATTTTAATTCTTATAAAAAATTATATCTCATAAATATTTTAAGTTTTGTTTACAAAATTTAAGTTTACGCATAAAATTAAATAAACCTTTAAAGAAGATTTAAAATATTTAAAACTAGATTTAGATAACAAAAATATACAAAAAAACATTAAAAAAATTACATGAAGACATAACTATTACACATATTTAAATATTACAACAACACTAATAGTCAGGTAAGGTTGATCTGGAACCTTCAAAATTTCCAAATATTGTCCAATTTTTTTGTGTAATTGAAAATGGTTGTTGTTGTTGTTGTTGATGATGATGTCTTTTCGTACAATTCTTTCTTGTACATACTGAATATATTCACGAGTATAAATATCATCGATAAAAGTTAGTATTTTAGCAATATTTTATGTTTCTATTTTATTTTCTTGTTATGATCTAATGTATGTACAAGTATTAATATCTCCCGATTTCAACAATTTTTTTATCTCTAATCTACAAATTAAAAATGAGGAGAGCTAGTTTTGCTTCGAAATGCACTAGCAGATCATATATGCATTACGAAATCACTTTATGGAATAATATGGTATTTTTCTTAAAGTTTAATATTAATTAAGTTATTTTGTTTAAAATTTTATATTTTAATATAATATTTTATTAATTAATATTGTTGTAATATGTTTATATATGTGCTAGTTATTTACAAAAGTTTTATGAATTCAAATTAGTTATGACAAATATAAGGACCATACTATAAAATACAAATAGTTTTGAAGTTAAGTTTGAAATTTTGCTTTTGGATAAAAACACATTTAAACTTCAAATATAGAGTTTTGGAAACTTCAAAATAAAGTTTTTTTGGGAGATATTCTAAGAACCATCAAATTAACAAAATTTATTTCTCTAAGGTTGTGACTGATAATTAGTAGAGTAAAATAGTGAAAATGAAATGGTGAAAATGGAAGGAAAGAGAACTGTCAAATCCAGAGTAATATTTTCATCTACCAAAAGTTGAAAGAACATTTACCTCTATTTTTTTCACTTTGTTAAGAGTAAATGAGCTGAATGTTTTCCACTTGACTGGATAAAATCAGAAGAAATGAGCTAAAATAAATTTTCACTTACTTTATACAATACAGTCACACCCTAAATTTGGACCATCGAGATCACGAACAAATATAACTACTAATTGGCGATTATACATAGCGTTTATTAATCGGTATACCAATATGAAACTAAAATACATAGACCTCAATGTCATATATGTGAATCATTAGAATTTACTTGCAATCTAATAAATAGTGTCACTGAACTTGTCAAAGTGGAAGAATTCTACTCTAAATGCATATTTAGCTAATATAATGTAGATGCGAGAACTAGCTAGCTTACAATAATTCGGTTAATACGATCCGGTTACCAAACCAGTATTGTACAACGCATGTTTAAATCTTTCTTGATATTTTTAAAATAAAATGTTAAGAATAGGACATACTATATATTAATTTTAATTAATTACATCGACCTTGTGCATGCGGTCTTTTACTGGTAAGTGCTTTTTTGGGGTGTGGAGTGCATGGTAAGTGATATTGATATGGTTAAAACCAGAAAGATATAGTAACGGTAATGCAATGATTTATAAAAATAAATATATTTCCTCACTAAATTTTTATCTGTTGATTGATAAATTTATGATCAGAACATTTTTTTTGTTGTCGTGGTACAAATTTTCAGAATTATCAATCAAATTCATAGTATTAGAACATTAGATATAAAAGAACCCATAAAATTAACTTTGACCACATAAATATAATTAACGTCAAAGTAAAGAATATATCAAGAATCTTATCTCAGCTAGATGGAAAAAGATGTGTGCACTTAGAGAGGAGGGAGGAATTGGTTTCCGAATGATTCATGAATTCAACTTACTTCTTTTAACGAAGTAACTTTGGCGTCTTATACAATTTTCAGATTCATTAGTGGCGAAAGTTTTTCGAGAAAAATACTATCGATTGAATTTGCCTTTGCGAATTGATGCAGTGGATAACCCATATTATGTGTGGACGAGTATTATTACGGCAAAAAAACTATTACTTTTGGATATCAGGAATAAAGTGCATTCTAGATATGAAATTAATATTTGGCAGACCATGGATTCCCTCAACTCCAGCAAGGCTGGCTCGCTCCAGGACCCCAGTAGTACACCCAAAGATGAACGTCAATAGTCATATTAATCTTGAAACAAAGGAGTGGTATGCTCGACTACTGGAACACTATGTAGACCAAGAGAATATACCGATGATTCAGAGTATGGCCGTAAGTCCTACTTATCGACGCGACATTTTTTTGCTGGAGCTACACCAAGAATATGGCCAGAGTATGACCATAAGCCCTTAAGCTTGGATATTATTTGTATGGTGGACGGTTCAATGGACCCCCACATATCAATTCAGTGGAATTAGATGGGTTTGGAAAGATAACATGGGGAAGATCCAACTTATGGGGACACAGAACTTAAGGAGGTGTGAGACAGCACTACACTCGGAACTGGAAGCGCTAAGATGAACTATGGAGCGTATGCTACATCATTCGACCTGTGAGAGATTTGTGACAGATTGCAAGGACATGATTACAATGATAACGGATCCACAAGCTTGGCCAAACTTCTCAACTGAGTTGGAGGTCATACAGATTCTCCAGATGTGTTTTCCAGACTTTAAGATCAGTTATTTTACAAGAGCGCAAAACAGAATTACCGACTCGCTAGCTAGGAATGCTCGTTTTTTCGTAGATTTCTTTGCTTTATTGATTGTTCTATTCCGGTCTGGTTATCCAGACCAACTTAAGTTTGAGTAATAGAATAGCCATTTGTTACAAAAAAAAAAAAATCAAGAATCTTATATCGGCAGCCGTATATGGATCCTGTAATCATGAACTGGACCGTATCCTTATAGCGTGATCAGCGTGTGAATGCAAATAATTTTGGCCGGATAAAGTATTTAAGTTCATGAATTTTTTTATATAGTTAAGGTGCTACTGATTTTGTGTGAATATTGAGGCTATTGATTTGCCCTTAACTGTTCATATTTACAAAATAAAAAGGAACAATAATAAATTATGAAGGTACTGCTAAAGTTTTCAATGAAAAGGCAAGTTTTGGCTTCATATGCACATAGAATAATAATATAAAATATATAATTACTACTGTATTGAGGCAATAATTCAAATTTGTTAAGCTATGACATCAACACTTTTTGCTATCTATAATCTTATTGTCCAAAATGAATACAAAAAGGTTCGAAGTTTTGTACTTCAAGTTGTAAATATAACTCTTTAATTTGTATAGCTTGAGGTTTTGTTTATACATGAAAAAGAAACTCAAATGAATACTTGACAAGATAAGTAACGCTGGCAGTGGAGAGCTTGTGTTGCACAGTACAAGAAAGTGTTCGTACAAACACGTTTGGAATATCCTTGCATGTCATAACGCGTTTCTGAATATTTAACATGATATAAGGCTATGGTGGAATCAGAAGTCAGAAGATACGACTTACCAACTGAAGATGATGAGTTAATCCATTTCTGACAAGTGACAAGAAGAATGAAACATATACACTCGTGGCCTCTTCTCATTGGACACATAATACTGCGGAAGATACGACTTTTTCACAATATCGTTTATTTAATCATATTTGATTATAGCAGATCATTAGGTATTCGGATCTTTTCAATTTAGTTTCTTTTTTTATAACATCCATTAAATTTAGTTGCTACTAGCTACCACATTTCATGTTTTTGTTCATGTTTAATTTCGTTCTACTGGTTATGATTGTTGTGGACAGACTTTAATAATTTTTTTTCTTTAAAGACGTACTTTAATCATGGCATAGATTCATAAGACAAGTCTTCAATCAGAAAGACTATATAAATTCATTAACATTCGTACCCAAAAAAAGACTACTGGAAGCTGTTTTTGTTTTAGTACTTCGTAATTTGAGTTGAGTAGTTCAGCGAATATCAAACGTGTTATAAATGTAACCGCTTCAGTGAAATCCACATATTAACGAAAAAATGTAGACGACTAACCGAAGATAGCATAACTATATACAGCTAGATTATATACTTAATAAATAACATAGATTATAGATTGCAATATCGTTTGATGCATGTCTCGTATTTTTACATGAAGATGCTCTCCTTATTAGCCGCACAAACAGACGCCAAACTCCACTTCTCTTTCACGTTCTCTATTACAACTTGCAACTTTGTTTATTATGTTATATAGTATTAAATTAAGCCAGTTACTGTACTAGCATTAAAATTAGTGGATACTTCAATGATTGGTCCATAAGATATCATGAACTTCTGCTCGAAGATTTCGTGTTAGAATTAGTGATTGATTACACTTATTATGCACTTATGGGAATCAATCAATCAATTGGTGACTAAATTTGATTCTATGTTCCTATGAAATTACACACAACATGTAAACAATCCATTGGCTTGTCTTTCTTGTGGAAGACATAATCCAGCATGGTTTGAAGAGAATCTATGAAACTAATCTAGAAGAAATCAACTACGTACATGCCATTAATTTCCCAAAAAAATTCGTCTAACATGTTGTTTCAGAAATTAACAAAATGCAATGTATATATAAATCTTGGTGCTGAATGTGGACAGTATCTATCCCCAATGATAAAGCACAATCATAAAATTTTCAGTTTGGAAAACGAGGTGGCGGTGATATTATTATGCATTGCATATTAAACCTACTGGGGTATTTACATGCACCTTCATTCTACTCGTGTTTGGTGTTTTACACTAGACGATATGCGCTAGAAGTCTAGAACTAATCACCGTTTCAGTAAACATTAATTCCTTTTTTTTTGTGGGGGGGGGGGGGGGGGGGGGGGTGTCAAAGATGAAACATTAGTTCTAAAAATCTGTGATTAAAAACACCTAACTCTTTTAAAATATGTGATGCAGTCTTACAATATAAATATTCATACTAGTTCTCAAATTTCTCACATATATTAGTACTGTATTATCTTAAAAACCTAAGCTATTAGTTAAAAAAAAAATTAGCTATTTATTAAAATCTTTCCTTTTAGTGGTTAAATTGAAATTCTCAAGAGTTCTTGGCCGAATCTCATACGTCTCTTTCCAAGCAAGATAATTTCGAACGCATCTTTCCTTGAAGCAAAGGATCGCCACAATACCACCTACATCATTGTTGTTGGTGTAAGTAAATCTATATGAGAACATATAAATCATCATTACCTTTTTGTTTTCAAGTTGGTCTTGTATTGAGATTCAATCTACAGTTTTGTTTCCGAATCTTAAGCTGGTGGGTTTGATCACATGCGATTACACTGGTCTATTAGTATTACGTAAATCAGATAGAAATATACACCACTTGTAAGAGTACGTGTATATAAGTGTATATATCCTCTATAAGCATTTTAAGGTTACTTTGTTTTCGTTATCTTCTAGCTAAATTAATTAATTAAAATTAATCATATTGTTTTGACCAAAAAAAAAATTAATCATATTGTTATGCCGGTTAATACCCTCTAGTCACCTATTCTAAGTCCAAACAGACAAACATTAAATCTTTACACAAAATCTTAATCTTGGTGTGTAGGCAAATTTGCGAACATAACACTTAATTTTTATTTATTAAGCCTTAGTTTCAACTCATAACTCGGAATCAACTATTGACAATACTACGTTTCAGGCGTGAATTAGCTCTTCCAAATAAAATTAAACTACAACCTTTGTAATTTTCCAAATTCCACTAAATTAATCACCATCCATTTAATAAAAACTAAATTTTGATCCGCGTTTAGAAAGCACGGGTTTATTTTTAAAACTAAATAAATTTTTCTTATATAATTTCTATATAAGATAATGTAGTTTTGGGTACATTTATCCGAGTGCACTGAACCCTACCAAACTGGAAAAAAAACTCAAAATTAAGCTGAATTTCATAAATAACTAAGCATATCATATATCTTTGGAACCGAAAAATAGAAACCGAACTAAGAACCAAATGAGTATTTAAATTTTTAAAATACAAATTATATACCTATTAAACATAACTAACCATTTAAAAATTTATACTGATAATGAAACTATATGTGGTAATGATCACACATCATGTGTAAACATGTTTAAATAATCTGTCATATATTCATGAGAATTTATTGTCAAAGTAATTATATAATAGATTATGGGAATATAATAAATGAGTTCATTTAAATTATATAAAGTATTTATATAGTTAGATAAATATAAGGTAAAACCAAATAAATAGTTAAGTCTAATAGAATGATCCAACAACCTTGTTTAAGTAGATTTTTTAGGACTCCTTCCTAGGGCTGGGCAAAAAACCCAGATCCAAAGAACGAAACCGAACCCGATCCGAAAAAGTAGTACTAAACTCGAACCGAAATTGATTAAATATCCGAACGGGTTCAAAATTTTGGTATCTAAAGAACCGAAACCGAACCCGATCTGAACAAAAGTATCTCGGGTACCCGAATGTAACCGAAATAGATTTATATACCTAAATATATTAGTTATTTTTAGATTTAATATATATTTAAAACATCCAAAATATATAAGATACTCTTAAGTTGTTTAAAATTCTTGAAAATATACATAAATAGTCAAAAGTAATTGTCTAAAATAGCTAAAATATATTCAAAACACCAAAATGCTTGAAATATCTATTGATATTCTATCCAAATATTCAAATCAAACCAATTTATATGTTAATTTTAGGTATTTTGACATATATTTTACAAATTTATATGTAATATATTATTTTTTATATGTTTTGATAAATTTTAAGCATATAATGAATATTAAAATTTTAAAAATAATTTAAATGGGTTATCTGAACCCGAATCGAAATTTAGAAATTTTCGAATGGGGCTGAAATCTTTAAACCCGAAAACCTGAAACCTGATTAGATCTGAACCGAATCCGAATGGGTACCCGAACGTCCACCTCTATTTTTTATCTTTTAATAGTATAGATACACTAGCAATATATACAGTATTTTCGATTGTAAGTGGAGATAAACTTTTGTTAATCTATGCATCGAAATAAATGTTTTCTCGAATTATGTACTATATTGTGCCGTATGAATAATGATTATACTAAAAAAAGTAAGTTTTTTGTTTGGAGTCTTTGGACCATAAATCGTAACCAACCAACACAAATTCGAATCAACAAAACTCTGTTAAGCAGATTTGATAAAATCGTGCTGATTTTAAACTTTGATTAATTGTTGACAAAAAATGGTAATATAGGTCTGTTTAATCCACTCAATTACGTGAGTATTAAACTTATAAAATTTTATAACTACTGTTTTGATATATGGGGTTACCTAAGATCCTCCAAGAACTTAATTGTTGATGAACATAATATTGGTCAAAATTGGAATCATAATCTTATGATATGATTCTATGTACCTATGTCACATAGTTCGACTTTAACCACTCTTAGATCTCCAATATATCCTTCTCGATCTTTTTGCTTCACATATATATGATACTGAGTTTTATATAGTATTTTCTTGCAACGACACATCATTAAGTATTCCTCTTCTTTTTATCCTAAAAAGTTTAATACTCTAAAAAACTTTTGTTTTATTAAATCACTATACATATAAATATCTATATATATGTAAAATAAAGTAGTACAGTGATCTTATTGGAAAAAATCACATCACAAACGCAACTATAAAAATGGAGAGAGAAAGAGAGCATGTATGCTTAAAATCTGGTAGTGTAGAAATTTATACTTTATATAAGATGTACCAGAGGCATAACTAGTATCAACTATATATTTTAATATGTTTATCTTCATGTGTAAATTTAAACATTGTATTTGTACTTGTTGCATGTGTTGTTAGGTTCTTAAGTACGAGAACTAAAATATGCGTTAATTAAACAAATGTTTAATTAGCCCGCCATTAATAGAGTGCATTATAATAACTCATTAGGGAATAGGGAGCATACTTTGACCACTCGGGGAAAATTATAAATATGTAATGTTTTTTTGTTGTAACTTTGTTAAAAAGATTAATATGGGGGTTTATCGGACTATATATATGCGGCCCATGATTAGACTAAAACTAAATATGTAATCGCGATTCAGCATACCCCTAACTAATATTTAATCTAAATTGTTAAATGACATTATTTAAATAGTTGTAAATAGTTTTAAAAATAACCATGAGAGACGAGTGAACAAAAGCTTAAGTGATCGTTTTTTTTTTAATTTTATATCTTCTTCTAACTTTGTATTTACTTTCAATCAATAAAAAAATAACTGGCCGGGGTGCTCAACAACCCAATAATACTTGAGAAATAATTCAGTTCCATTTCCAAATAAGTTTTCAGTGCATTCAATCTGTAAATAGTTGCTGCCAACAAAAAATCTGTAAGTAGTTAATTGAAAAAGGAAAAGTTACAAAATCCATTCCAATTCTAGTTTGTAAATATGTAGTGTTATACTTACAGACTACTCTATTTATTCTCATTGTAACCAGCAAATGACCGAAACTTTATAAGTTATACTAATATAATATATAGTATAAAAATTGGTTGATATTAATGTCACCCACTCCTCTATATATAATCGGAATTTCAACTACCGTCTTTGGGTTATAGATAGCATAGCTAAAATTTTGAAAGATAAAAGACCAATAATATGAAAATTATACTAATATGATAATTACCTAAATGTATTGACAAGTGAGGAAGAAGAAGACAGAAGCTAACAGTTGTCCGAACCCGATTTCGGCAAAAGGCGATCTTTTGATTTTTGCTTACAACATCGAATCAGAACTTTTTGTTTAGTTGTTTATCTATTTCATTTATCTATGGAGTTTAATATACTATCCTCAACAAATGTTATTAAGTATATATTTAACTCTCTAATATAAATTTTAGTTAATTGTAAAAAGATGTAAATGATTTTATCTACAATTATGTTTAAAACAATACTACTGCTTTGGGAAAAAAACTACTACTGGTTTTTTTGTTTATATATACTATTAGCTTTTGTTATGTAAAAGTATTTCAAATTTCATTTGTTTTTGTTATGGCCTCTAGACAAGGGAAAAATATTGGAAGTACGTCTTCACCGTTTTTAGTGAGCATTCTATAAAAGTATCAAGCTTTGGAAAACAAATTTGTAGTAGCAAACATTAAGTTTCCTATATTGCATTTTACCAAGGACTATATAATACCAAAAAGTATTTACAAAACGTTGATCAATATTTAAATGTTTTTTGTTTATGTAGCTGCAAATGACAAATCCAAATATTTTGAAACATTCCCGAAAACCATACACATTTAAAAACAAATAACCCATTCCTTTATTGGAAACGATACTAATTATATCGGACTAAATTCTAAACAACATTACGTTTTGAACTTGTTAAGTAACGATTTGAAGAAGTGGCATTTCCTATTTGATGAAAAACCGAGAAATTTCGGAGTAAAAACAAAATAAAATAGCCAACACTCTTTTCTATTCATCCAATTGCAAGTCAATGACAACCTATTTTTTCCACAATCGAATCTTCCGTATTCTTTACACATATTTTTTCTTCTGAAACCAAAATATATAATAAAAAGAAAAAGGAGTAAAATCAATTTTGTCAAAGTCTTTCCTCCCCGTCACGTCTGCTATATATACTTGTCCGTCATTAACACAAATGTATAACTCCAACACACTTCTCTCTCTAGCCCTTCTCTCTCTCTCAGATTGTGTTTCAGAGCTGTCACGTGTCAGGTTCGAAGCTCAAAGAAAAAATGGGTCTTCCTCTAATGATAAACAACGACGACAACAACAACAACAAGGTCGAGCTTTCTCGAGTGGCAGTTTCCGACACACATGGTGAAGATTCACCTTACTTTGCCGGCTGGAAAGCTTACGACGAAAATCCTTACGATGAATCACATAACCCTTCCGGTGTCATTCAAATGGGTCTCGCCGAGAATCAGGTAGTTATATTATTAACCATTATCAACTTTTGTTAAAAATAATTATTATATATATACTGGGATAATTAATGTATATTAATCGTCTCTCACTGTCGATCATCTTTTCTTCAGGTCTCGTTCGATCTTCTTGAAAGTTACTTAGAGAAGAAGAACCCAGAAGGCTCGTTGTGGGAATCAAAAGGATCATGTGGGTTCAGAGAAAACGCACTGTTCCAAGACTACCACGGTCTCAAAACTTTCAGACAAGCCATGGCTAGCTTCATGGAAAAGATCCGTGGAGGTAAAGCTAGATTCGATCCTGATCGGATCGTCCTCACCGCCGGAGCCACCGCTGCTAATGAACTCTTAACTTTCATCCTCGCCAATCCCAACGACGCACTTCTCGTCCCCACGCCGTATTATCCAGGGTACGTACGTGACACTTTCTATATTTAAATTTAAATACATGGTTTGATTACATTAAACAAAAAAAAAATAGCTGCAACTAACACATACTACTTAAAAGGATATTTGTATTTACCGAAATGTTTTTTTTTTAAATTACAGATTCGATAGAGATTTGAGATGGAGAACCGGAGTGAGAATTGTACCGATTCATTGCGACAGCTCGAACCATTTTCAGATAACCCCTGAGGCGCTCGAGACAGCTTACGAAACAGCACGTGACGCGAACATTAGAGTCCGAGGAGTGCTCATAACCAACCCATCAAACCCATTAGGCGCGACGGTCCAAAAGAAGGCTCTGGAAGATCTCCTTGACTTCTGCGTACGCAAGAACATTCACTTGGTCTCCGACGAGATCTACTCCGGCTCGGTTTTCCACGCGTCAGAATTCACCAGCGTAGCCGAGATCGTAGAGAACATCGATGATGTGTCAGTCAAGGAACGTGTCCACATCGTTTACAGCCTCTCCAAAGATCTTGGCCTTCCCGGTTTCCGAGTTGGGACCATTTACTCGTACAACGATAATGTTGTGCGGACAGCGAGAAGGATGTCGAGTTTTACGCTTGTCTCGTCCCAGACACAACACATGTTGGCTTCCATGTTGTCGGATGAGGAGTTTACGGAGAAGTACATAAGGATAAACCGAGAAAGGCTTAGGAGACGGTACGAGACAATTGTGGAAGGGCTTAAGAAGGAAGGGATCGAGTGTTTGAAGGGCAACGCAGGGTTGTTCTGTTGGATGAATTTGGGTTTCTTGCTCAACACGAATACGAAAGAAGGTGAGCTCGAGCTTTGGGATGTGATCTTGAAGGAACTGAAGCTGAATATATCGCCGGGATCGTCGTGCCATTGCTCGGAGTTTGGATGGTTTAGGGTTTGTTTTGCTAATATGAGTGAGAAGACTTTGAAGATTGCGTTGAAGAGAATACATGAGTTCATGGACCGACGAAGGAAGGTTTTGAATTGTTAAAACACAAGAAGTAAATTAAAAGTTCAAAACCGATTTAATTTTTATATGGCTAATACATGGAGGGTAAGGGGAAATTAGTTTTTTTTTCTTGGAAAGAGAGGACAGTTAGTTGAAATCCATTTATGTAAAGTGGGTTTTGATTTGTTTCTCTTTTCTAGATACTATTGTTTGTTTTCTTGCTTTGGAAGAAGCAAGTTAATTTCATGTTTATTAAAGGTTGATTGTAATATTTGCTGTTATATACGAAAATTGAATAATTCCTTTTGATATATTCCTTTTGATTGTAATATTTGCTGTTAAAAAAAAAGAATAATTCCTTTTGTTTATCATGTTGAACATTACAAATATCTCTAAACATTTTCATATTGTTCTTGAAGGCCATTGATATATATACACATAATATTTGTTGTACCTTTTTTTATTTGAAGATGATATCTGTTGCTGTATACAGCAAGTGGGTCTAAATTGAATGATTTCAATGAGATTATGTCAGTGTTGATGTAATTTCCAAAGAGGTTAGTGTTGTTATGTGGTCGGGTCTTTTTGACTTGGTCACTCTACAACTCTAACAAGTAAGGTGTTCCCTTTTTCTCTTACTTTAATTTATCCGAAAACACGGTATCGGTGAGATCGAATTAATATTTTTGTAGTTATATCAACTAGTTAATTATTTTCATAGTATAATTGTATTAATTGATTAGTTCATTTCTAGCTAGAGTAGTCTTCAAGTTATTTCGTTCTCTTGGCCAAAGCCGAGGTCGTATACCACTTGATGAATAAATATTAAAATAAATATTGCAAAGACAATGGTCTCTATTAAAATAAATATAAATAATGCAACTTGCCGTTATAAGTATCTATCTTATTAAAACTCAAGTACAAAATTGAAGTGTTTGGAGACTTGAATAGGACTATTAAAAACATTTGGAGTGTTTGGAAACATAAATTATAGTCTTTTAAAAAAATATTAATTTTGTTTGGAAACAAGGATAGTAGTATTAAGAAAAAAAAAGGTAATGGGCTTATGTTTTTAAGAAAAATTAAAAGTCCATCATATTATAAAAAACTATCTATCTGGGCGAGATTTAAAATATACGAAAACGGGTCAATCTAATCGCCTAAAACTTTTTCTTTTCTAAACTAACCATAAAACAAAATTTAAACTTTATACACATATTTCAAATCAAAATAATAATTTAAAGTTGATTAAAAACTAATACATATATTCAAAAATGGATTTTTACTAAATTATTTTTCAATAACCATTATACAAAAATATTGTCAATATATATAATAAAAATACAATACAAAGCCCAATTTGAAATACCAACTCAAATTATCGTTTTTATATTTCCTATTAAGTTTTATAAATATAATATATGTAATTATTTATATGATGGTACGTATAAAATACTATTAATTATATGATTACTTATATGATGGTACGTATAAAATACAATTAATTATATGATGACAGTATACGATATATAATAATGAATAGGGATGAGATTTCGGGCACCCATACGGGTTTGGTTCTGATCGGTTTGTGTTTCGGGTTTTTGGAGTCAAAGATTTAAGCCCTGTTAGGATGTTTCTAAATTTTGGTTTGAGTTTGATTCGGATCTTTGCGGGTTTGGTTCGCGTTTGGATAACCCATTTAAATTATTTTTAAAGTTTTAAATCATTATCTATTTTAAATTTCTCAAAATCTATAAATAAAATAATATATTACCTATAAATTTGAATAACATATGTCAGAATACCTAAACTTAACATATCAATTGGTTTGATTTAAAATTTTGGATACAGAATCAATAATTATTTTAAGTATTTTTGGTGATTTGAGTATACTTTAACTATTGCAGATATTTACTTTTGACTATCTATATATATATTTTCAAGTATTTAAACCAATTTAAAAGTATCATTCTTAATGTTTTATATACGTTAAATCTAAAAATAATTAATATATATATAAGTATATAAATCTATTTTTAGATAAATTCGGGTACCCGAATACTTTGGTTCGGATCAGATTTGGTTCTCTAAATAACAAAATTTTGAATAATTCGAATATTTAATCAATTTATGTTCGGGTTTGGTACTATATTTTCGGATCGGTATCGGTTCTGTTCTTTGGATTCATTTTGTAAAACCTTAATAATTACATGAAAAACAAATATCAACATATTTTTCAAAATATACACCCGCGCGCCTGCGCGGGTCAAAATCTAGTTATTATATTATGTTGTGAACAAGATCGTCTATATTCTATACATTTAAAAACACGGAATGGTAGGTATATAGTTCAGAGGTTGCATGCAACGGAAATATAGGCATTTCTTACATGATGCACCTATAAAACAATAAACTAAGGGAAAACTAATTAAAGTATACATGTACATCGTAAAGCAAAACAAATAGAGCTAGCTTAAACATATTGATATAAGTTTTTTATATACACTTGTTTTAGATGATCACAAAATCGAAAACAAGGACTGAAAAATTCAATATGCATAAGTACATTAGTCGAAGTTGAGAACTTGTTAATATATAGTTACAGTTTCAGATGTTTGTCAACTGAATCAATTCGTCCATTTTTATACGTTTATATTTTCGTTGATTATACCTATATCTATATGTAACTTTTGTTATGCCATTCACTTGTAACAAAGCACAATTGTTTCTTTGAGTTTATACTTTGACTGGTATAACTATATATATTATACTTTTTTTGGAACAAAACTATATATTATACTATATATGTAAATAATGCTTCTACTTATACAGATATATAAGATAATTATTTGATTTGACTACTACGTCAAAACAGAAATCTCATTAGTTAAGTTTATTAAAATGGAGTTTAAAAGCGTCAAAGAAGTATTACTAAATTGTGATTAGTGGACTTTGCATGCATAATTATTTTTAAAATAATCACCGATTCGACACTTAGTCTATTCTATCTACATGCTTGAAGTCTTTCTACTTTTATACTTTTGACATTATACATGCGCATGTCTCTATCTCCCTGTCTAATATAATTTCCTATTACATTCGTTTTATACTTTGATCATGTGTATGCAATGTCAACTGATCATTAATCTCATTAATCTTTCGTTTTCCGGTTTATATATTATATACCAATTAAGTAATCGACGGGACGCATAGCATAAACCATACTTTTTAGGTATCGGCTACGTGCTATATATGCGTCTCCGAATAGATTATCTAACGCGTAGAATTTTTGGGCGCTTCTTATATACAACACGCTTGGAAAGTCTTTGTACGTAAAATGATGTTGACTTTAAGTTCATGTGTATTTTATAATGGTCACATTTATGATATTTTGTTCCTCGTATATATAGTCAAACTATTTAAAATTTGTATTTGTAGTTTTGTGACAAGTGCAAGGGTAGACTTTCCAAACTTCCGTATTAAAAATATATTTGTGAGATCATTTGTATTTTCAGACAATGAAAATTTGTAGAGTACAATATCGAAATCTTATTGTCCATGACTAATGCTGAACAAATCCAACCCTTGACGATGACCAGAATAAAAGAAAGTATAAGTCCGGACCTATTTTGAGACTTAAGTGATCATTTCTCGTTTGGTCCCCTTTTCTCAGGGACTCTCAAGTCTAAAGTCTTTACTATAAAACCAAAAAGTTTGTTCTACCCTTATGTATTATGACATTATCACTTTAAAATATCTTACTATTCTAAATTAAAATGTGAAGAAACAAAACTCGCATACACACACGTCCGATCGGAATCCTTAGCATTTTCCAACTTGGTGCTACTTTTTGTGGGAGTCAAAGGTCAATCGTAACAACTGGGAGAATCTTAGCCGTCAGATCAGTCCTCACCTCACACGCGGAACATGCTTACAGGCTGGTCTCATCATTAACTACGTAGGTCTCATCTTCGTGTCGTTCTTATGAACTGCTCCGCAGTTATATCCATGGACTTATCTCTACACGTTACAAGTACAACAACCCGAAACCTACAAATAATTACACGCGTACCCATTACACAAACGTGGTTAGGTAAAAAGTGTGTGTATCAGTTTTAGTTACCAAATTCGAGTTGGAAGTTCTATCTACATCACCACAAATCTCTCTGTTCCATATTCTTTTTTCTTAATGTAACCAAAAAGATAATGTTCTAAAAATCGCTAGACGGTAGCTAGGCGCTTTATAGAGGACTAGCGACTAGACGAATTATTTAGGGCCTAAACGAGATTTAGGCGTTAGCAAATTATTGATTTATTTTATATATTTTATATATTTAACATATATAGACAATTTATTTTATATATTTTATACATTTATCAAAGTTAAATATACAAAACAAAAGAAAGTAGACAAATTTGTAGATTTGTAATAATATTATTGCTTAATTTAATATATATATATAAACAATTTTAGATCGATTTTAACCAATTTTAACTGATTTGGAACTGTTTAAACCAATTTGAATCATATAAATCGTTATAAATCAGATTTTAAAAAAACCGTTTCGGATAGGATCGAGTTGCCGCCTAGGCGGGGGCCTAGACGCCGTCTATACCTATTTTTAGAACCTTAAAATAATACGAGCAAGGCCTAGTAATTTGTATTAATGTCCACCTGGTTTTATTAGGAGATGGAAATATCGCTCTTTGTGGGCTCTAGAACTGGGCTTTCATATATGGGCTTATAAATGGGCCGTAACTAGAGAAGAGGACTCGAAATGACTCTCATGTCTATGACTGACGTTGAACATTTCCTAATTCGATCTAAATCCTCTGAAGAAAAAATCTATGAAGAAGTTAGCGAGAAGATGGCGGAGAACTCGCGGCGACGACGAAGATGATGATGATAAGCTCGCCCTTCCTACTTTTGACGACATCGATTCTCGGCCTATCGATACGCAAGGTTCTTCTTCTTATTATTCAAATTACTCAAGCAGATTCGTAAACACTTTGTTCGTTATACAGAGCAAGAAGAGTACGTCAGGTCGCTCGAAGAAGCTCACGCTCAGCAAAGTCGTCAATGGAAGGTATGATCATCGAATATAAACTTGAGAGTTGTGGATTTTGAAAAATGTTTCGATTCTTCATTGTGTGTAGAGCGTGTTCGCCGTTCTTCTGGTTTGCTACGGAGCTTTCCTCTTCTACTCCAGTTTCCAGCAGTTCATGTCACCGTGGGAGCTGGTACGGTGTTCTCCTTTTAAGTTGAATTACAATTTAAAACTCAGTTTATGATTCTTGTTTTACTTATAGATTCTGTATTTTTTTTTTTTTTTTATTCTGAGCAGCGGTATCATGCCTACTTCATGGAAGATCTTAAGTCGTGGATGGTCATTTCAGCTGGTTTGTCTTTCATCTCTGTGTTCTTACTTTGAATCCATCCATGGTTTATTGCATATTAATTTAATGCACACTTTCACTTGGTCATTCTTTGGCTGTAGTTCCTGGGCATCACTTTTCACATGTCTCTTGATGGAATAGTTGAGAATGAAAACTATTGGATTGATCTTTGTAGCTTCTCTGCTAGTATAGTTATTAGAACCTATTTAGTGAAACCTTACTGCCATCACAAGACTTTGCTACTTGGTCTTCAGTTACTTTGCATGTTATTTGAGTTTTGCAACAATAACAGTTTTATTGCCGGATTTTTATGGATCAGAGTGGATTGCTATCATGGCTTGCTGCCTCTCAATTGTGGGGCTACTAGATAAGAAGAATGATCATGGACGGTGGTTTTGGTACTCTTGTGTTCCCGGATCTGCATTGGCCATCTTTTGGATTTACTACTTACTGAGGTACACTAGATATAGTATACCTTTCATCATTTCAGATGACATCTTATCTTACAATTGATAGACATTCATAAGAGAAACTTAAGTGCTTTTGATCTCAATTTGCTCTAGAGATGCTGGTTCATAGATATGCTACTTTTAGTACCATTAGGCTGGATCAACAAGAGCTACATTTTGGCAATTCGTTTTATTAGAGTTGTGCTAAAATCTATTCTCCCTCGTGGTCTAGGCTTCCGAAGTTCCGGTGGGATGCTATATGGCTTCCATTTGGTCCCCTTTGGTTGGTGCATCTATCCCGTATATATAACCTGATGTCTAATATAGATCATGTGTGTATGGCACTAATGTTTTGTATCAACTTACTCTACTTTGAATTTTGAAGCGGAGCTGGAATTTGTCTATACGTGGATCATCTACTGGAGGAATCATCTGAAGAAGTGAAAAAACTAAGGAACTATATGTATGCATACAAAGCAAGGTAGAGATAAAAGTCATTCCAATACACTTGAGAGTAACTCTGTGATGGCAACAGTGCAAGTTTTGACTAAAAACAGAATGATTCTGAATAATCTCTCATTATTGACGCAAAACTATAGATTCCATGTCAATCACGAGAGATTTGTCTATAATCTCTCTTATAAGTTTTTAGCGATCTGTCTATAATCATTGGTAGTCGGGTTCCAAAACCATATTTACAAACTTCCGCACCTGTTACCTGCGTTTAAACTAACCACTCTGAGAATTGTTCAAAGAGAGCGTTTAGTTGGCCTAGTGGTACGAGAGTAAGACATCTTACCAAACGGTTCAAAACCACTATGAAATAGCGATGATGATAAACCATCAAAGTCTTCAAAAGTACCAAACTTTGTTTCTGTTATCTCTGTTGTGAGTAAGAAACATGGTTTTCTTCACTGTAATGAAACTCAATAACAACAAAAAAACTTGCAAACAAGTGCTCGACTAATATTATTTAAGAGCGAGCATGAGTGACGATGCCTCAGCTTCAAATTTTGGGTGTATCTGATTATCCATAGACAGGAAAAAAATTAACTTTTGCTTCTAATGTCAGCAATGAGATCGATTCTAAACCGCTAGTTAATGATTTTAAAATCTTTTTCAGCGATCAATGGAAGCATCTGTTAATGGGGTTGCTCTGTTTCTTCAAGGGTAAGTAGAGGGTAGTAGCCGGTGAAAGTGAAGCCTCTTCCGACGATCTCACCTGCACAGAACCATACAAAGCAATCCAGACCAAAAAGTACTGCAATACCAGCCTCTTCCACCTTCAAATCCGCACGATTCTTCCACAAGCCTTTCACGTGATCAACTTCCTTCCAGAACGACTCAGTACGTCCACGAATGCTGTAATCAAGTCAGTCACAGCAACAAAGAGACCATTAAGAAATCTACTGATAAGACTCTAAGATGTAAAAGACGATCTTATTGCTTATCGTACGAACCGTAACAATACCAAGACGAGAAGGCTATGAACCCTAACGCCAAGGTCCTTCAAATCCAGAGACACTCCTCTGATTTGCCTAACAACTCTCTATCATTCCCCCCTCAACAACAACACTCATGGATCTTTATTTATACTCCCCAGTTTCAGTAACAGCAAAGCCTCTGACTCAATCAGCAACTTCACTAACTTGCCAACACAGTAACCATCAGCCACGTCAGCTATAGTATTCGGTATCTATCATTACCCCCCGCTTCAAATAGAGCTTGTCCTCAAGCTCTGCAAATCCTGGCTTCACCTAAAGCACTGCAAGTGCTAGCTTCACCCCAAGCTGTGAATAGAGCTGCTGCAACACGATACTGTCTCTGGTTAGTCTGGAAACGCATCTTCTGATTCTCCATCTGTGCTTGACTTGAAACTTCTCATCGTCAAGGTTGTGTTTTCTTATTACCGCAACACTGTCCTGCATAATTATGTCAGACTCAACGTTCTCCGGTGAGCTAGCGGCAGTTGCATCAATATCTATATGCTTCCTTGTTTGCCAATTCAGAGTCCCACACATCTTTGATAACGCTTCATAGACATTAGGCCTTTGTAGAACTGACTCAAACACAGCTAGTCGTGCAAGTTCTGCATCAGTCTCTGGTAGCCAGTGCAACATGCAAAACAAGCAGAATAGGTTAACCATTTCAAGGTTTGATTCAGCCAGAGTCAGTTGCGGAATGTGACGACCATCACTCCAATCATTATATGCTTGTGCAAGCTTCATACAGTGTCCCTTGTGCCTGCCGGTATATATGAGCCTCACCAGCACAAGAAAAAAGACTAGGACGTAGTGGCCTGATCCCAAATTTGTACGCCACTCAGCTACGTTGCTTCTTATCATCACGTCATTGTTCAGCTTCTCCACTAGTAGCGTCCACCGAAAGTTCACAATTTGCATACATGGAAGGTAGTGATTCAGCACAAGGTTGCCACTATGAAGAATAACATCATACTCTTGATCTGCAGTACATGTAATATGAACATCAATGTTTTTTATCATAAGCTTTTGTTTGCTCCAAGTCTGTACCACGTTGCTCAAACTCTTTTGCTTCATCAGAAACTGCTCGCTGTAACATGTTTCCCTGTAATATTGTAATCGAAAAGCTTCTCTAACCGTTGCACTCTGTTTGAAATTAAACCACCAGTCTTTGCACCATTTTCGTGTCCATGAATCTACAGCCTCATCAACTTCTGACAACCCATACTCTTTATGTGACTGAAGACTCACCAGAACAAACCGCAAACGGCTTGAAACGCTATTAAACTTTCTCGTCGGCTTAGCTTGATTCATTGTCAACGTAAGGCTGGTCTGCAAAGTTGCGTCTAACTCAGCCTTCTTCGGCAAACAAGGTGCAGGTTCCTGAATATCTTGTAGAACTGTCTCAAACACCACTTGTATCCCAGACTCAGTAGCTGCATGAGTGGCGAACGGAAAATCTTTTTGGTATCCAGACTTAAGCTTGAGTGACTGTTCCTTGGTACCCGCTCTTTCTCTCATTAAATCAACACTTGGAACTGTACCAAGATCTTCACCGCTAGTTCCAGACAACATTCTCCCCAACTCTCCACTGAGTTTAGATTCAGAGCTCGACAATTCCCTCCACTGAAACTCTAAAATTGTCTGTACAACGTCCAATCTTCGTTTCTTCACTAGATGTCCTTTGTATTTAAACCTCCAAGACTTAGGAGCCAAACACATCTTCTTCCTGTGATGTACCATTGGCCTTCTCATGATCAGTAATCTTGGTACACCAATCACGAGTGAAGCAGACGTCTCTGAATGCAGATGTGGATTCAAGGCAGTAACGATTGATTCATGATCATCATTGTTGTCCTGACTCGATTCTGTCACAGGATCTAACTCTCTGTCTTGAATCAAATTCTCATCCATTTTAGGTTCTTCCGCTTGTATCGTGACTGTTGCTAATGCTTCGACCTCTTGGACTTGATTAGTCGAGTTGATAGACGGAATCAATCTTGTTGTAGACATCTGTAAGTGTCTACCTTGTTCTGCCTTGTTTCGTTCACCATACTTCCACAACAATGATTCTCTCAAATCCTTCCAGCTTTGGAAAGGGACGAACGAATTCATGCGGTGAACATATGCTTCCGCTTCTCCATCGATGAAACCGCGAGCCAATGCAAGCTTTTGTAGCTCCGTGAACTCTTCAGACGCAAACCGATTCTCCATCCACTCAATCCATGGTCTCAAATCAACACATGTAAACACAGGAATCTCTATGAATCTTTCCTCTTCGTGATTATCAAAATTCTCAACTACTTGCCGATAACCTAACTGATTGTTCCCGTACTGTTCCGATGAAGAAACAGATACCTGAGTAGAAGATTTCAGCTGATTAGGATTCGGAAAGATTCCAATCGAATCCGCCTGAGGTGATCGTTGTTCTAGCGTCGCAATGCATGATTGAAGCATTGCTTCGATCCTATTGAACTTCGCATCGATCTTTGCATCAAATGATTGATAGAACGATTGGATTTGTTGTTCGCCAGCTTCGGATCTCGTCGCCGTCGTCGCGAAATTCTGATACGCCATTGTCGTCACCAAAAGCTCGAACCGCTCACCGTCGCGATGATCGAGTCGCTCACCGCACCAATTGATAAGACTCTAAGATGTAAAAGACGATCTTATTGCTTATCGTACGAACCGTAACAATACCAAGACGAGAAGGCTATGAACCCTAACGCCAAGGTCCTTCAAATCCAGAGACACTCTTCTGATTTGCCTAACAACTCTCTATCATTCCCCCCTCAACAACAACACTCATGGATCTTTATTTATACTCCCCAGTTTCAGTAACAGCAAAGCCTCTGACTCAATCAGCAACTTCACTAACTTGCCAACACAGTAACCATCAGCCACGTCAGCTATAGTATTCGGTATCTATTATCTACACCAAGACCTCTATTAAACAGGAGTGATTAGGCACAGTATTACAACAACGTCTACCTAGCGAGACGAGTGTAGAGAAGCTGCCTAGACAGCTCAATGGATTTCTCTACAGTGGCTGGCTCCTGGATATACTGCGTGTTATCCTCGAGCAACTGTTTGTAGTAAGTTGTGCCGTGCTTTGACACAAACTTGGATGCTTTCACATGCCTTTGATTTCAGCTGTAGCAATTTAGACGCCATCTTTCAGTAAAACTCTTCCCTATGCAATAAAACAAATTTGGATTTAGCAGCCACCAACTGACATCTATATAAAGGGCCGGGTAACAATTCCATAATCAAATGCAATCAAAAGAATTAAGCTGTGGGAACCGACTGTCGATTTCCGTTTAAATAAGAAAACTAGGAAAATTCTAATTTTCCAGAGGACCCGGATATCTGCTAATTACCACACGTCAAACAATCAGAACACGAGAATAACAACGATAAAGTATAAGAAATCGAAAAAGAGAGCAAAGAAGATCTTATTCCAAATTTGTGTATGAGTGTTTACAACAAGGTATAAGCCTGCGCTCAAGAGCTGTCGGCGAGATTCCTAGTTCTAGCAACCCTAAGACGGCTAAACCTAATTGAGTCGCAGCTCGAAATAACAAAAACGGAAAAATGCCTAAATTGCTCTAAGTGCTAAGTTTGCTCTGAAAAAGTTCTCTTCCATGCTCATCGCCTAGGACTTCTTATATACTAGCTCCAAAGTCGGTTTACGTTTTTACTCTTCTGCCCTTAAGCCGTCATAGCATAAAAATGGAGATATTCCATTTTTTCCGATCTTCACAATTATTTTCAAAACTTCCGTATTTATCCGCTGAAACTTGACATTAAAAATCGTTGAGTTAGAATAGCAGAAAACATGGACTGAGCTTGCTACGGTCTTCGAGAAATAGCATTTGAAGGTTTGACGAGAATGCATGGATTGGTGTTGTATCGATGTTCGGAGGAGTTCGATCACTACACAGCAACCGAACTTCGGCTTGAGCCCGGTCGCTACGTAGCGACCGAGCGCTCGTCCCGCTTGGTCGCTACGTAGCGACCGAGCTCGAGCTCGGTCGAGCTTTGCCGAGCTCGGTCGCTACGTAGCGACCGAGCTTTGGCTCAGGCTCGTCTGCTACGTAGCGACCGAACGGGTTGGATGCTCGGTCGCTACGTAGCGACTGAGGTCGGTTCGGTCTTGGTTGCTACGTAGCGACCGGACAGCGTGTATGTGCGGTAGTTACGCAATGACCGAGCTTGGTTTATTTGCTTCGAATCTTCAAGGATACTTCTTCGTAAAAATTTCGTATTGGTTATTTTTTACGAAAGCTATATCTTTCTTTTTACTATCTCTTTCGGAAATACAATTTCCGAGGATTTTCGGGTGGTAATTCCGTCGTGACCGTTTTTGACCCCAACATAAGCTTTTAGAGTTGTAACCAATGTTCAAAAAAATAGCTAGCCCGTTACATAAGATTAATTTAGAAAAATCGTTTCGTTTAGGTCCAATTTGCCAATCTGAAACCAAAAGCAATTTTTGTAGGTGACCGATTCAGAAAGATCAAACAGCTCGATCTGATATCAATGTCGAAAAAAACAAACACTAGTCATTCGAAAGTTAAGATCATTCAGCTCGATCCAAATAGCGAGCCGAAAGCGTGATGTGATCTATTAGTTAATTCCCAAAAGGGAAAACGTGAAGGAGAAGAGAAAGGACAAAATTATTGACAGTCTCAAAGATTACTGATGATGCCGGCGACGGATGTTCTAGTGTTGGTGTTGGTGTTACCGTTGGCTGATAAAGAGAAGCTGGGGGGGGGGGGGATCAACGGAATCTCTAGAGTCTAGACTTTGTTTGAGGTTTTAAAAGGATCGCTGCAGAAAGAAAAGCAAATATTATCAGCCTTATGTGGGCCTTCAGGCCCGATGGTTTATTAATTAGTAGTAATTTTAGGAAACAACTTTGACAAATACCCTAATTTATCACAAAAACAATGATCAAATAGATTTCATTAAAAAGGTTAAACTACAATTATAACCATATTTTACAGATACATAAACATAAATAAATATTTGAATAATTATTTTGACATTTATTTTTAAAAAATTGAAATTATCCGTTTCAAATTTTTTTAAAGAAAATGTTTCTTTTTGGAAAGATTTTTCTTCAGAAATTTTAGAAAATAATTCCTTAATATGTATGATATATTTCTGAATTTGAGTTAACTGAATAAGTATAAATGTATAATATCTTCCTAATATTAATAAATATGTATAATATCTTCATAAAATTTAGAAAAACTTTTATAAATGTGTATTCAAAAATAATTTCTTAAATCATATCTTACTGAATTTGAATTATGTGTATATTAATAAAATATTCTAAAATATGTATGATATCTTCCTAAATTTTTGGAAGACATTTCTGAATTTGATATCTAAATTTTGTAATGATATTATACATATTTAAAAGCATCTTTGTAAATTTTCAAAAAATGTTTTTTCGTAAATATACATTTAAATCATATTCAAAAAGATGACATAATTCCGAAATATCCATATAAAATACATTCAGTAAATCTATTTACACATTTACGAATATATTCCTAAATTAAAGATTCTTATTTTACAAATTAAAGAAGATATCTTATCCGTTCAAACAAAAAACTTCAATGGCATATATTAGTCTACAGAGAACCAATTAGGAGGGTATTAGAATGAGTTGTAGCTTTATGTTTTTTTGCTGTAGAATTTAAGCTATAGGTTTATTTGATGTAGATTATTTTGTTGTAACTTTGTAAAATACTATTTTTTTGCTCTGGAAATAAAGCCATCTACAACCATATTTTAATTTTGCAGTGATTTTTTTTGCTGTGAAATGTTTAAGGAAAAAAAAACAATTGGTTAACATAAGGTCTAATTGGTTACTGATGTAGCTTTAGATATTTTACTGTAGAATGTAATTTGTAGGTTTTGTGCTGTAGTTTTAGTTTTTTTTTGTAGAATCTAAGCTGTAGGTTTTGAATTGTAGATTAAGATTTTGGAGAATTTGCCAAAACTAACCCACAACTTGACTTTAACCCCAAACTTATACCCAAACTTGAATCAAATGCAAAACTAACCTAAAATCCTTGTGAAATTACATCCCAGTCCCTTGTGATCAAACAAAAATACAGAAGTTATTTTTACGAATATAGCCCTAGTAAGTCGCCTGAGTCGTCTGAGATGTTGGAAGTCGTCTGGAAAACTTCAAAGTAAGTCTTCTGGTGTAGCTGATCTTAAAAATAATTTATAAATTTTTTAAAAAAATATTTTGATAAGCGAAAAATTAAAATCAATGAAATTATAAACAGTTTTAAGTGATATAAATTAAAATATAACAAAACTGAATTGTTTTCAACATAGATGAGTGTAGGTAGTGAATCATGGTATTCTTTGGTCTAGGGTTTGACAACATATGTTGTAGTATTGTATGTATTCTTAGGGTTAGATTTTGGAAAGCTTGAATGTTTTTTTAAAAAATTAATTTTTTACCTATACGTGTTTATTTTTGTGTATAGTAAATACTTTTGAAGTTTAATTTGATTTTATGAAGTGTTTAGTTAGTTAATTAAGTTTAGGAGTTATGTTTAGGGTCTAGACGACTTACATTTCAGTCGTCTGGTGAAAAAATTAAAACAGACGACCTACATGTAAGTCGTCCAAATATTCCCGCCTAAAATTTTTAAAAAAATTATTTTCCCGCTTAAATAATTTAAACCAGACGACTTACTTGTAAGTCGTCTGGATAGTCTTCTATTTAAGTTTTCCGCTAAAAATATTTTAATTTCCCGCTAAAAATATTAAACTCTTCTGGACGACTTACAAGTAAGTCGTCTAGGAAGTCGTCTGAATCAAAAATATTTAACCTAATTGGATTTTTTTGTCTCCCTATATAAAAAAAATTTACACATTCTCTCTCCTCCTCTCAAATGGCTACAACAAAAATGTAATGTTCATCTCTCTAAAACTCTTCAACCTCTCTCTAATCTCTTTGACTTGAAAACACCAAATTTTATATGAAATTTTTCAGTTTTGTCTCATATATTTCTTAGTAATCTATCTCTTTTGCAGGTTTTTAATCAGATGGTACTCATCTTCCACTAATTTAAAGGTATATCTATTAATTTTAGATATGTATTTTTGTGTATTCTATAAAGGTAGATTTATCTAATCTTCCACTCATTTTCTCTATTTTTAAGTCATTTCAACGTTTTTGGATATGCAGGTTTTTCAGATCTGGATTTGAAGTCCAGATGACTTCCATGAAGTCCAGATGACTTCCATGAAGTCCAGACGACTTCGAGGAAGTCTTCCAGACGACTTCCAGGAAGTCGTCTGGACTTCCTGGAAGTCATCTGGACTTCATGGAAGTCTTCTGACGAAGTCTCCCTTTTATAATAGATCTGAGCGTTTTGGTAAGTTTTTATGTTTGATTTTTCTTCATTTGGTAACTTCTTGTTGTATAAAGTTCTTACTTTTTTCCCAAACGAATACTCTCCAAACCCACTCTAATCTCTTTGACTCGAAAATATCAAACTTTATATGAATTTTTCAGTTTTGTCTCATGTCTTTCTTACTAATCTATCTTTTTTGCAGGTTTTTAATCAGATGGTACTCATCTTCCACTCATTTAAAGGTAGATTTATTAATTTTAGATATGTATTTTTGTGTGTTCTATAAAAGTAGATTTATCTAATCTTCCACTCATTTTTTCTGTTTTTAAGCCATTTGAACGTTTTTGGATATGCAGGTTTTTCAGATCTGGATTTGATATGCAAGTTTTTCAGATTTGGAAGACTTCTGGGACGACTTACCTGTTAGTCGTCTAAAATATAATGCACTAGACGACTTCCAGGAAGTCTTCCAGACTACTTCCACTTCAGTCGTATGGACTACCTGGAAGTCGTCTGGACCTCCTAAAAGTCGTCTGGACTTCCTGAAAGTCTTCTGACAAAGTCTTCTTCCATATCAAGTGGAGTACAATCTTGTCTTTGTAGAGGAATGATCTATAATAGTTTTGTTTGTGGTCTGTTTTGTGAATTACATGTCTACTCTTTTAGTTGTGAATTTTTTGTAAAATCAGTAATAATGTTTTCCAAGATGTAATACATGTGCTAACAATGTGTTTACACATTTACAAATCAATGAAATAATAGACTCCAGTAGCCTTTTTCTTATCTTTGGATCTCTCATATGCAATAATAAACTCCAATGGCTTTTTTCTCATCTTAATAAACAAGAATGTTGGTAGCTTTATATTGATACAACATTTTAAGAAGCATTTTAACCCTTCTTCCAACTCATAACAATAATCATCATTATTGTCTATAACAATAATACTTAAGAGATGGAAACAAATAATAGTAACTAGTCAAAGCATATCATATTTTTTATAAGTTTGCATATCATATTTTTTACTTAGTCAAATTTAGTAAAACTATGGGAGAGAACATATTTTGTAAATATGAGTTTTACATATCTTGAAGTTACTTATCATTCTTAAAAATACAAGTTATTCAAAAACTAACGCAGAAGACTTAAAAACTAGCGGAGAAGACTTCTACTGAAGTCTTCTCGGATCAGTTAGAAACTTTAATTAATGTGAATGATGGTAACCTCATAAATATCACCAATTAAGTTATAAATTTCATTCAGTAGTCCAAATATTCATTAATAAACATGAATTAACAAGAAAATGTTAAAAAGTCTTTATAGTTTTAGAGAAAATGCAAGTTTATTAAATATTGACGCAGACGACTTCAATCTAAGTATTCCAGATGACTAAAATATAAGTCGTCTGGTCAACGTAGAGGTTATTTTTGCAATTAACTTTGAAATCTGTTATTTGAGACGACTGAAAAATAAGTCGTCTACTTTTGTTTGGTTAAAAAAAAAACTCCAAAAAAGCTAGACGACTTACATTTCAGTCGTCATAGGTTAGTTTTGTATTTGACTGGATTATTTCAGAAGTTTGACTTTCCTGGACGACTTACATTTCAGTCGTCTCGTGACACTACAAGAAAACAGCGACATACTGAGGGAAAATATCGTCGGTATGTCGTCGGAATAACGCTATTCCGACGACATACCGACGAAAAAAGTCCTCGGAAATAACTCCTCGGAATTTCATTTTTCCTCGGAAATTCCTCGGAAATTTCCGACGGAATTCCGAGGAAACGAATTTCCGAGGAAATTCCGAGGACCACAAGTTCGTCGGAATTTCCTCGGAATATTCCGAGGAAGATGTTGTCGGAATATCCCGAGGGATACACTTCCTCGGAATATTTCCAAAATTAAAAAAAAATATAAATTTATTTTTTAAATTGAAATTCGAAAATATAAAACTAAAATTGAAATAGAAAATATATTTAAAATACAAAAAAATAAAATAGTTTTATAAATAAAAAAAATGTTTTATAAATACAAAATTAGTTATAATAAATATAAATATTTTTATAAATATGAAATCATCTTTTTATAAATACAAAATAGTTTTTATAAATACAAAAAAACTAAAATAGTTTTTATAAATAAAAAAATGTTTTATAAATACAAAATTAGTTATAATAAATATAAATATTTTTATAAATATGAAATCATCTTTTTATAAATACAAAATAGTTTTTATAAATACAAAAAATAATAAAATAGTGTTTATAAATCAAAAAAATGTTTTATAAATACAAAATTAGTTTTAATAAATATAAATATTTTTATAAATATGAAATCATCTTTTTATACATACAAAATAGTTTTTATAAATACAAAAAATAATAAAATAGTGTTTATAATAAAAAAAATGTTTTATAAATACAAAATTAGTTTTAATAAATATAAAATAGTATAAAAATTAAAAAATAGTTTAAATAAATCACAAAAAAAGTTAATAATTACAAAAAATAGTTTTAAAAATATTTAAAATGTTAAATAATTACAAAAAATAGTTTTCATAATATTCAAAATGTTTAATAAATATAGAAATTTATATTTTATATATAAAATACATAAAACGTTTTATAACCACAAAAAAATGATTTTAAATATTATATATATGATTTTTAATCTTAAAAAAAGTTTTATAGATTTTAAAAATGTTTAATAAATATATAAATGAATTTAAAATGCAAAAAATAGATTTTATATACAAAAAACGTTTTCAATATATATATATAATTACAAATTCGATTTTTATAACCACAAAATTAATAAAAACTAAAAAAAAAAATTCAAATCAAGTGATACAAATCAAATCTACCATTCACCCTAACAAAATCTATAAATCTACCATTCACCCTAACAAAATCTATAAATCTCATTCCAAAATCATCAAATCTACTTAAAAACCATACAAATCTAACCTAAAAGAGTGGGATAGGGTTCATACATGAGGATTAGGGTGGAAATCGCGAGGGAGAAGAGAGAAAGCGCCGCAAATCGCAAGGGAGAAGAGAGGAGTCGACGAAATCGCAGGAGAAAGAGAGATTGCGGCGGAGAGAAATGGGGAAGAAGGTCGGGCTCGACCTAATAAAATGAGGGGTCCGACGGAAATTATCCGTCGGAATTTCCTCGGAAATATTTACTATATCCGTCGGAATTTCCTCGGAAATCATTAATTCAATTTTCGCGAAATATTTGGCGGCTTGGTTTACCCGGTTAAATGAAAATATTCCGAGGAACCAGGTTTCCTCGGAATTTCCTCGAAATTTACCGAGGAAATTCCGAGGAACCAGGGTTTGGGGTTTCAAAACATCGATTATTTTCGCCGTATTTCATTTCTTATACAATTATAATGCATACCATTGAGGATTCTTTGTATAGATGATCATAAACCATGAAATAACAAAATTTCAAAAATAATTGTAAGTATTCTCTTTACCGTTTGTTAAAGTGTATAAGTGTTTCTCTTATGTTGTATGGTTTTCGTTTATGCAATCGTAAAAGTGTTTGTTATTGGGTAAAACACCAAAGTTTGACTTCATAATCTGGTTAAGACACTTAATGAAGGTTATCTACGTGTTATTCAATCCGTAAAACGTTGTTTTCGGTTTAAAACCCCAAGTTCCTCGGAATTTCCTCGGAATTTTCCGAGGGAATTCCGAGGAAAACTCTATCGTCGTCGGAATTTCCTCGGAAAAGTCCGAGGAAATTCCGAGGAACCAGGTTTCCTCGGAATTTCCTCGGAATTTACCGAGGAAATTCCGAGGAACCAGGGTTTGGGGTTTCAAAACATCGATTATTTTCGCCGTATTTCATTTCTTATACAATTATAATGCATACCATTGAGGATTCTTTGTATAGATGATCATAAACCATGAAATAACAAAATTTCAAAAATAATTGTAAGTATTCTCTTTACCGTTTGTTAAAGTGTATAAGTGTTTCTCTTATGTTGTATGGTTTTCGTTCATGCAATCGTAAAAGTGTTTGTTATTGGGTAAAACACCAAAGTTTGACTTCATAATCTGGTTAAGACACTTAATGAAGGTTATATACGTGTTATTCAATCCGTAAAACGTTGTTTTCGGTTTAAAACCCCAAGTTCCTCGGAATTTCCTCGGAATTTTCCGAGGGAATTCCGAGGAAAACTCTATCGTCGTCGGAATTTCCTCGGAAAATTCCGAGGAAAAGGAATGTATAATCAAATCTCTAAATCGACAAGATCTATTCCGAGGAAATTCCGAGGAAAACCTTTCTGCCCTCGGAATTTCTTCGGAATTTTTAAAATCCCCCCAACGGCTCTCTAACGTCTATAATATTTCCTCGGAATTCATCGGTTTTTTCCTAGGAATACTATTTTCCTCGGTATTCCGTCGGAATATTCCGACGAACTGAATTTTCCTCGGTATTCCGTCGGAATATTCCGACGAACTGAATTTTCCTCGGAATTCCGTCGGTATATTCCGAGGAAATTCCGAGAAAGCCAAATTTTGTGTTTCCTCGGAATGGCCTCGGAAATTCCTCGGTATATTCCGAGGAATTCATTTTCCGTCGGAACGTCCGTCAGAATACCGCTGTTTTCTTGTAGTGTGAAAATTAAAATATCAATATTTTTTTTAAATTAGACGACTTACAATTAAGTCGTCATAGGTTAGTTTTGCAATTAACTCACCAATCATACCTTTAATTGGTGAGTTAACTTACTTAGCACACATAAGGCTTCTCCAAGCACACAAAATCTCAAACGAAAGTGATCCACCCATAATCGTTAGCTTCTATGACTTTATGAACCATAAAAAATGTAAAATCAAAATCTTCGGTTTTTTTAGCTCAATGTGGAGAGAAAGTGAGATATATGTTGTGTTTAGTTCATAAGAATGGAAAAAGAAGAAGGGTAACTCGATTTTGGGAGCATTAAGAGCTTTAAATTGGTTGTTCATGGTGGTTAGGGTATTGATGACAATGACAATCATGTAATTACTTGAAGATGATGATGGTGAGAGAGTAAAACTATCATTTTCGAAAAAAAAAAAATTTGATGTTATTTTCGTGAATTATATGAACTTGTAGGGTGAATAGGGCAAAACCAATTTTCAAAAAAAGGGAGGTTAGTTTTGTGTTTGACTTTAAGTTGTAGGTCAATTCTGCAAAAAGCCCTAAGATTTTTTAATATATAATTTAAATTATTGATTTTTTTTAATATAATTATCAAAATTCGATTATGATTTTTTTTTAAACAGTTGTTATATGCAGCTGGCTAAATATTAAGTTGTGATTCAAAATTTAAACTAAATTGATAAAATTAATATAAATTATTATTGTATAACTATAAAAGGTTATTGTGTAAATATATATTCTATATATGATATTTAATCACTAAATGTAAAATTTATATTTATATTTATATGTTATACATAATCTTTACATAAGAATTATAATATTCTAGTAGTTTATATGCCTATATTGTAAATATACCATTATATAATTAGTAGAGTGAAAGAAAGAGAAAAAAATTTCAAAGCACTTAAACTAGTGCTCTAGGAAAATGGATGTGCAAAGTGGTATATTGTAGAGTGAGTTCATTATGGCTGTAGGTTTTAAAAAATAAATAACAACTTGCTTGCTTTAGTTTTGGTGTTGTGGAAAGAAATGAGGTTGTGCACATTATCCACAGCTCTCTCCAATTATCTTCATAGGGTCTGATTGGTTACTCATGTAGCTTTAGATATTTTGCTTAGAATGTAAGTTGTAGTTTTTTGTGCTGTAGCTTTAGATTTTTTTGTTGTAGAATCTAAGCCGTAGGTTTTGAATTGTAGATTAAGATTTTTTAATATATAATTTAAATTATAGATTTTTTAATATAATTATCAAAATTCGATTATGATTTTTTTTAAACAGTTATATGCAGCTGGCTAAATATTAAGTTGTGATTCAAAATTTAAACTAAATTGATAAAGTTGATATAAATTATTATTGTATAACTATAAAAGGTTATTGTGTAAAAATATATTCCATATATTATATTTAATCACTAAATGTAAAATTTATATTTATATGTTAAACATAATCTTTACATAATAATTATAATATTCTAGTAGTTTATATGCCTATATTGTAAATATACCATTATATAATTTGTCAAAAGAAAGAAAAAAAATTCTCAAAGCACTTAAACTAGTGCTCTAGGAAAATGGCTGTGCAAAGTCGTATATTGTAGAGTGAGTTCATTATGGCTGTAGGTTTCAAAAAATAAATAACAGCTTGCTTGCTTTAGTTTTGGTGTTGTGGAAAAAAATGAAGTTGTGCACATCATCCACAGCTCTATCCAATCATCCTCGTATATATATCTCTAGACTAAATTTTGGCTGCATCTAAGGCCGCAAATTAAATGCCAAAACAGAGAAAATGCAATACCCATACCCTAACCACTAAACCAATATATATCTTTTACACCGAAATCAACCGATTCACTTCTCAATTTTTATTTTATTTTTGTAAACCATCATATTTTCGTATAGACAAACGGGTTGAGAGACGAGACCCCTAAAGGCTAAATAAACAGATGAGATATTTTTATGTTGACGTAAAGTTAACACAAATATATTTGAATTACATGTTGAAGGTAGGTGATGAGTAGATATTTCGTCATGCATGTGTGGAAAAGCACATCTATAGAATTGAGATAACATATTAATATAGGCCACGTAATGCTGAGTCAATCCCAGCTTTGTATTAACGGTGCATTGACTTGTACAAGGCTACAAATCAAGCTTTCATACTTTTGAGGACAAAACTCATTCATATTTTCAGGTTAAGGACACCTCTTTGTTATCGGAAATTCAATCAATCTAGCAAAAATATCGGAAACTATAGAAAGTTATCTAAAATAACTAAAAACACACTGAAAATAGTAATTACAAACCAGTCAAAACTTCCAAAAATTGCATCAGAAAATCTTATCCCGGATTTTTTTTATTATCCTAGATTGTTTTTTTGTCGTAAACCTCAGATAAAACAAACAGTACAAGAAATATATATATATAAAAAGCCGTTTCTAAATTGGACAAATATAAAAAAAGATTTGTTTCAAGAAATACATAATTTGTTAACGAGGACTTAGATTTCCTCCTAATATCAAGGAGAGCAATTGTCTCCTGATTCAATCTACCACTATAAATAACA
Organism: Brassica rapa; assembly: GCF_000309985.2. NCBI lineage: Eukaryota > Viridiplantae > Streptophyta > Magnoliopsida > Brassicales > Brassicaceae > Brassica > Brassica rapa. The sequence goes on from NC_024797.2 coordinate 27,495,739, forward strand.
TACATTAACCTCGTAAAGTTTTCATCGCAAAAGATTAAGATCAAAGCAAAACCAGCTTTTTTTTCTCTGCATTATTTCTCACCGTTCTTGGAAGATGACAATCTCTATTGATAAGCCGATGTTTGGTAAGGAACTATTCCCCTAGGTTCTTAAATTTTCCAGATTCCCTAGCAATACAATGATAGCTTATGTTTCCTTCAAATATCAATGAGAGCTTATGTCAAAACCAAATAGTTTTTCCTGAGTAAAACAACGATTTTATAGGAGTCTTTTTCATAGAAATTTCAGCTAATAACAACAATATTATTTCGGCTTTTTGGGAAGAACAATGTATCTTCGTCTCTTTTTTTTTCTAAATCCTCAAGAAATTATAATGTATATATTTACCTTTGTTCCAAGTAGAGGAAGTTTCTGCATTCCAGAAGAAGAGCGAGAACAATACCCGAGACTTAACAATGGCCAGCGAACACGATGAAGCGTTCTTGGCGCCTGAGATGAATGCATTCGGCCGTCAATTCAGGTTTCTTTTTTTCTTTTCTTCACCCATCTATATAGAGTGGTACTCTCTATATACGTTGACCTGATCGATATGCATGCATTGGTTTTGCGGTCGCAGGAACTACGATGCTGAGAATGAGAGGCAGAAGAGCGTCGAAGAGTTTTACAGATTACAACACATTAACCAGACCGTCGATTTTGTAAGAGTCTCCAAACTAATTAGGGTTTATGAGACATCTACAATGCCCGCCCTAATTAATGGCGTTATAAACATTTTAGATCAATTTTAATATTTGTTTCAACAATTTAGAGGTCATAGACAATTTGTTTCAACAATTTAGAGGTCATGCACACTATGTATATTAGCTTTTAAAAATTTGGATGGCCAAGCCGAATGTTTCATCCGCGTCTAAAACCAATCATGGACATCTTATTAAAGCTATGTAACTTATATTCAAATTTAATGTATTTGTAGGTGAAGAAAATGAGGGCAGAATATGGAAAATTAGATAAAATGGTGATGAGCATTTGGGAATGTTGTGAGCTCCTTAACGATGTGGTGGACGAGAGTGATCCAGATCTCGACGAGCCTCAGATCCAGCATTTGCTTCAATCCGCGGAAGCTATCCGCAAAGATTATCCTAACGAAGAATGGCTTCATCTAACCGCTCTTATCCATGGTAAATTTGTTAACACTCTTTTTTTATGAATAATAAATATATATATATATATATATAATATGGCTTATAATTATGGAAATCTAGAAAATGATATGTTGAAAGTTTCAAAGTTTCTTCGGTTTTGATTTGGTTTCAGTCTTTCAGATCAGTTCTGATCTTTAAATGATGTTTTAGTTGTTAGGAACATTTCAGTTAAAGATAATTTTGATATCAAACTGATCCTTTGTTATTTTTTCCGTTTTAACTTTATTTGATTTTATCCAATTATTTTGGATACACCTAATTGTGGTTTAGAATGATTCATCACATGAGTATTGAATTTTCAGATCTTGGGAAGGTTATTACACTTCCACAATTCGGAGGACTCCCTCAATGGGCTACTGTTGGTAATTTAAGAATTTGTGATTAATGTTTAAATTGTCTTTATTATATCTAATGAAACTAATTGTTTTCTCGCTTTGACAAAATCATGCAGGTGACACATTTCCTGTTGGGTGTGCATTTGATGAATCTAACGTACATCACAAGGTAAATAAATAGTTGATTCAATCTCATTATAAAAAGATTATCATAGAGAAGTGTATAAAGTTGTGAAAACAAATTCATATACACAAAATAGTGACTAAATAATATTTAACTGATCTAAAACATTTTTATTTTACTTGTTTTACACCAGTATTTTTCGGAAAATCCTGATTTTCACAACCAAGCCTACAACACCAAATCTGGTATTTACACAGAAGGATGTGGCTTAAACAACGTCATGATGTCATGGGGCCATGACGACTACATGTATCTGGTAATTGTTTTTGCTTGATTTATATAATTTATATTTTATATATCAAATATTTTCCAAATATTAAATTGATTTTATTTTCAATAACTTGAATGATAGTTTATTTGTTAACTATTATATGTTCGAACCCAATTATAAAGTGACTAATAATTAACTAATATAGTATGTATTAATAATGGTTAACTATTTTATTCCTAGGTGGCTAAGGAGAATGGAAGCACCTTACCGTCAGCCGGACAGTTCATAATTCGATATCACTCATTTTACCGTAAGTATTTCGACTTCTTAATGATTTTAGATAACATTATAAATTAATATTTAAGAATAGTAAGTTCTTGTTTAGTTAATTAATTATATATCTACAGCATTGCACACGGCTGGAGAATACACACACCTTATGAACGAGGAAGACAAAGAGAACCTCAAGTGGCTACACGTTTTCAAGTAACTACATTTCTAAAACACAATTAACTAACTGAGTCGTAATCATAACTACAACCTCTAAGTTGCTATATATTATTGTTATTATATACAGCAAGTACGACTTGTACAGCAAGAGCAAAGTTCATGTTGATGTCGAGAAGGTCAAGCCTTACTACATGTCCCTTATAAGAAAAGTGAGTATATACTGCATATTGTTATACAAAAAAAAAAGTAATTATACAGGAAGAATTGTTTGAAAGCACATGTATATATTTCTTGAGTTTTCAACTTATTATTCTTTACTTTATTTTGAAAATTTACAGTATTTTCCGGAGAACTTGAGGTGGTGAAAATGTGGAGATGAAAAAAAAAAGCTGGCTATGAAGTAATTAGTCCTGTGATTCACTTACAAATGTTAACACATTGTCGAGTTAATGTGAATCTACGGCATAATTGTATTATATATTACATATATATCTTATGTTAATTATTTTCAGGTCGTCTCTAAATGTAATCACAATCATCCATAGCGAGTAAGAGTATGTACGCTGTGGTTGATATATAAGATCTGAGATTGATTTATAAGATAAATAATAAAATTTATTTATATTTTAAAGTAAATATATATACACGACTGGTGAACTCATTTTAGTCAAGATTAGACAAATCATATGTTTACAATATTGGAGTTTTTTGTTTTGTTTAAATGTTAACAATATTGGAGTTTATGAGTGGAAATGCATAAACATGCCATATATGACCACTCAAAATCAAAATAAACACTAATACATGTATTTTAATAGTAATCCGAAACATCATGCTTTCTCTCTTCTGAGTCAACACAACAGCAGTTACAAAAAAAAGGCAGCAAACATGTGTTACATGCACAGAGGAAAATATTTGATACCCTTCTTTTTGTAACGGATGTTGAGTAGAAGAGGAGAAAAAAACATGATGTTTAAGATTACTATTTAAAGAATATTTTCTTTTTGATACCCTTTTTTTTGCAGCATTCTCATTACCGGCGTATGAATACATACATAATGAATGAAAGGAAGCATTAGGGAACACAAGTTGAGATGCTGGGGGCTATTTAAACAATTTAAAAATAGTTTTGATATATTTTTTCATACAGATTTGGGAGCCAACGTTTATGTAAATTCTTTTGTAAAATTTGAAGGTATAGATTAATGTTTCATTTGTTATTTCCAAGACAGTCTTGAGTCTTGACTATAGAAATGTACTTTTTATTAAAGAACACAAACAACACCCAGGGGAAGAAACACACACACACAAACTACACATGACATAACTCAGAATTCCAAAGCATGAAGCATACATAAGAACAAACTACTTTATAATTACAATGCATTTTAGAACATAGCTCAGAACTTGAGACCCGAATCTTTGAGTTTCTCCTCCATGATCATGTCCATTTTGTTCCCCATTTCTGGAGTTAGATAATTCTTCCAGTCACCGACTATCCCTTTACGAAAATGGTTCTTGTGATCAATGCCATCGACTGATTCTCCGGTCATGTTAACCTCCAAACTTCTCAGCTTAGACAGAGAGCACATCTCCAAGATCTCATCCACACATCCATTTTTTTCTTCTTCCTCGGAAAAGGGACAACCCAAGAACTCTGCAAGCTTCTTGAGCTGACTATGAGGATCTGTTTTCACTTCATCGTACTTCATAAACAGAACATGCTTAGGGTTTTCCAAGCTAGCTTTCCAATAACTCAGGATATGATCCCAAAAGGGACCAAACAAGGCAACCCCGCTGCAGAAGGACTCGAACATAGACTCGAGAATGTTTCTGTCCTCTTCTTTGTTCAGGCACCTGCAAATGAAACGCCAACGTGACACCATACAATCCTTAGCATCCCTGCAAATGTACACTACCTTGCAAGGAGAGTATTTGAGAGCTTCTTGAAGAGTATGGAACGGCATGTGAGTAGAGAACACCCTTTGAGATGACGATGAGATCTTGGTCAAGTCCGGTTTGTGGGTGTCGCGATACAGATGCATCTCAAGAATTGGTATGAGGTCATGAGGGTTGTTGGATAAAAGAGGATGATCATCACCAGAAGAAGGGTTCTCCGATCTCTGGAAGAGGGCCACAGTGAGTGCCTTGATCCATAAGGTACCGGATTTAGGGAAAGATGCGATGATGATATCAGTGTCTTGAGGCTGAAGACCTCTCTGGACATTGAGGATACCTTGGAGGAAGTTGTAGTAATACCAAGTACCTTGGTATTTGCAGAGGTTTAGACCGAGGTATGGTTCATCTGAAGGAAGAGAAGAGATTAGAGTCTTTGTTTCTGAGGTTAAATCTTCTTCTCTCAAGTTAATCCATAACTCTTTCTTCTCCATTTTTTCTTTTGTCTTTTTTGGCTGACTTTTGCTTGGTTACAATTTGTGTGTTTTCTTCAAACTCCTAGCACTGCTATTTATATTGAAAACCTTTGTATACTACCGATAGAGAAATATTTAGGAGACATCAAGTTAAAAGATTGATCCCATATCTTATTTACACATCATTATATAAAATATACTTTATATAATAAGATATACATTTCTCTTAAATATTATCTTACTATAACCTTAATAACATAACATTAAGATAATTTATATATATATATAGATATATATATATATATATAGATATATATATATATATATTTAATATATATATATATATATCATCTTTACAATTTTATGAATTTTTCCAGTTTTTTTCTTTTTTTCTTATTATGTAACTCAAATATTTTAACAAATTATTTAATAGTTCATAATTTTTTTGTGAATCATCATCTAATTACAAATCTCTTTTTTGGTGATGACAAATTATCATCTACAAATATATCATATTATTAAATATTTAAATCTGAAATTAAAATTTTCATATATATATATATATATATATGTTTAAATGAATAAGAAATATCATTTATTAATTTAAATCATTTATATATAATAAAATAAATTTACATGAATATGAAAAGTCAATTTTTCAAAATTTTAATCTACATACTAAAATTTTGTTTTATATGCCATATTATTAAGTATTTAAATCTGAAATCTAAATTTTCATATAAATATGTTTAAGTGAATATGAAATATAATTTGTTATATTCAGTCATCTAAACTATTAAAACAGGAGTACATTTTGTACTTAACCCTGAGTTTTCCTCAATATTTACCGCTTTATGCCATTTACATTCAATAAACTGTCGTTTTTAAATTTTCCTTAACCACCCTATATTAATTGACATCACTTAACCTTAAATAAGTTTTACAGACGGTGGCTTAAATGTCTTCTTCTCCGTTTTTCTTTTTGTTCCATGAACATTTTTTTTCTCCATTCTTCCAAGTCTTCTTCTTCATTCTTTTACACTCTTTGCTTGATGGATTCAAGTCGAGGAGAAGGCTAGATAGGAGTTTTGTGGAATTGAGTTATTTCTTTCTTTGTCGTGGTTGTTTGTGGTTTCATATTGGTTGGGTTCCATTGCAAGTCAAGACGTCAGTGGATTTTCACTAAGCTCCGGTGTGGTTTCGTAAGTTGCAGCGGGAGTGACCGATTGAGATTTGAGAATGAATCACGATTTGTCTGGAGTGAGGTGGCTCAGGAGATTGCGGCTGCGTTGGTTAGGAGAAGGCCACGAGTTCGGTTAACTAGGTTTTCTTAATTTGCATCCGGTTTTGTACGTTAGTTTTTTCTGATTTTATCCATAAAATTATTAACCAATTCTGGTTTGGTAACCGAACCGAACGTATATGGATTATCTTTTAATAGTAAATATTAATCGCTCCTCCATATTTACTGTAAGCTACATTGGATTTGTCAACATGTATGTATGTTTAGAAGCTATTAGTTTTGATCGATATGGTTTGACTTATCTACCAACGAATTAACTATTATAAAGTTATAAACCAGGTCGGTTTTACCAAAATACATTAGAATCAATTATTATTTTTTCCTAAAAGAATCAATTCTGTTTATGTAGTGCAATATATGTTGTTCAACTGATATATGCATAACTTTCTGTTAGTGTATAATTTATATGTATTACAATGACTTATTCTTGGGTTCACCCCCTAAGGTGAACCTCTAGGTTCACCAACCAATAGGATTGTTTTATTTTATATTCGATATTTTAAAAAAAAAAAACAAAATATTGTCAAATTATATTATGTTTTTAAAATTAAAAGGTAAAAATAAAAAAAGTAAAAATTAGTAGTAATTACAAAAAAAAATATTTCAACGTCGTCAGCATAACATTAAACTTTAAACCCTAAATCCTAATCTCTAAACCCTTAATCATAAATCCTAAACCCTTGGATAAACCCTAAACTCTAGGATAAATCCTAAATTCTAAATCACTATACACTAAAACACTCAAGGGTTTAGGGTTTAGGGTTTTAGTGTTTTTTTATTTAGAGTTTAGGATTTATCCAAGGGTTTAAGGTTTACCCAAGGGTTTAGGGTTTACCCAAGGGTTTAGGGTTTAGGATTTAGGGTTTAGGGTTTACCCAAGGGTTTAGGGTTTAGGATTTAGGGTTTAGGGATTAGGATTTAGGGTTTAGAGTTTTGTTGACAACGTTAAAAATATATATTTCTTTTAATTCTTTTTTATGTAACTATTATCTTTTTTATTTTAAAAACATAATATAATTTGAGAATATTTTGTTTCCTTTTTTAAAAGATATCGAATTTGAAATAATGAAATCCTATTGGCTGGTGAAAACCCAAGAATAACTCTATTACATTTGGTCATACAATACAATTCTAGAAATTGAAATGTTAGTTAATTTACATTTCAAAATGCATTTTGATAGGAGGACGTTTTTTAAAGTTGTTTATATATTATTTTTAAAAATATCTCATGTTTAAATAGTATTAGATACATTTAATATAATTTAAAAATGATGATTCAACTAAAAAATCACATGAAAAAAATTGTGTACTTTTCTTTAACATAATAGGTTTGAAGTATTATTCATGATTCACGACATCTATATATCATCTACATAAAAAATACCCAATCGATTCCTATGTACAAACCCAATCGATTCATATTTATTTAAACTCGAAAAACCAAAACCGAACGGTACTTCAATATTAAAAATATGATAAAATATTAATTATTCGGATTCAGGATTTTTGGATATTCATAAGTAAAAAATATACAAAACTCGTGAATTACTCAGGTTTTTTGGGTTTAATTAGAGGTTTTAGATGTTTTTTAAACTTTAACCAAACCCAATCTATTTATAATTTGGTTCCAATTCGGGTTTTATAATAATATAAAACTGATCCAAACCCGATATTTTCTGAACCGATCCAAACCAATGAAACCATTAAATTGTTGTGTTTTGAAATGTTAATGTAATTATCGGAAAATAAACACCCGCGCGGGCGCGCGGGTCAGAAGCTAGTTTAGATTTATTAACATAGATTTAAATGAATATTAAATTACATTATTAAAAAATTTAATCTAGATACTAAAATTTGTTTTAGCATATTTTACTAAAATATAATAATTTGACTATACTAATATTATATATATATATATGCATAAATTAATTTTTTATCTTTTGGTGATGAATAAATATTCTATCATTAAATATTTATTTGTTGCATCAAAAATGTCAAAGTGGATAAATAAACCGTTTTAGTAATTATTCAGTGCAAATTATACTCCTATCTTTTCCAATTTTTAATCTAGATCATAAGCAACACTTATAAAGATGACACTTCTCCGAGTGATTAATATGATGATTCATATATTTGAAAGTAAAACTCGTAAAATCCTCTGATCCATTTTGCAATGAAAAAAAAACAAAATGTGGAAGCGCATTCAAATCTTGTAAACAGGAGTGATTCCAAGAAGGTGAAAGCATTTCCGCATCACTATAGCCGTTGCTTCACAAAGTAGTAGACGGCTTGCCTCCTCTGCTGAACCAATGACCTGTAAAAAGGTTCATGTTTCAAGTGAGATTAAACTTATATCGCAGATATTTAAAGAGAAACGTAGAATGTACTGAATCCACACCTGATGAACGGAATAGAATGAGGTGTAGCGTTCAGATAACTCGTAGAGGTACTCGCACAGCACATGCGGTAACAAGTTGGCGCAAGCTGCCTCAACCGTCTGCAATAGTTTCATACATGGGTTGTGTTCATCTTGTTACTCAGAAAAAAAAAAGAACTCAAATTTGAAACTAGTATCTAAAGAATGAGCATCTGTAACCTCAGCAAATCGAAGCAAGTGAAGCCCCAATGCTCGTTCTTCTGGATGATCCAATACTAGCTTCCCTGTCTGCAATAAAGCAGATGCTCAAAACATAAGAATTACTCTTCAATGAAAAAAGTTCATTTATATTCAAGAGGAAGAACAATGAAGCTAAAATACCTTCTTCAGCTCGTCTATGTCTTTGCCAGACTTTCTGATGATTGAACAGATCCGAGCATGGGCGTAAAGAAGGTAAACGGCTGTATTCCCCTGCTCATGATGACATGTGACCAATAAGAATATCAAGGTTAACTGCATAATGCAAATAATGTAAACTAGGTTGGTAGATTCCAGTTACCTTGTCACTAAGCATTTGATCGAAGTTGAAAGTATAACTTGTGGATCTGTTGTTCTTCAAGTCAGCATACCTCGAAAGAACATTAAACAAAACCGCAAGTTAGCAGTAGCATGAAAATATCAAAACAGCTGGTAGAACATTAACATCATCATGTTTGTTCAGCTTTGATCACAATACTCACTTCACCGCACCGTATCCAACTGCCTCCGCTGTTTGGTCCAGCTCCTCTGGAGTCCATTCTTTATCCTTACCTAAACAGAGAAAACAACATTATAACGGATGTGTAAGACGACAACAAAGTCAATGGTTAAAAAATTAACAATGCTGACACAAAGTTAGATACCACGCTCAATAAGGGCAGTTTTACTGCGAGTCTTGGCCTCATCTAGCAAATCAACTAGTCGGACTACCTCTGAAGATCGAGTTCTGAATCGCTTGCCATCTTCCCCCTTGACGAGACCAAAACCAACATGGTCAACTCTAGGGTAAGTTTTATCACTCTCTGGAAGCCAACCTGCTTTTCTGGCAGTCTGATTCATAGTAACAGGACATAACCACAGTTACGACTGATACTTTTAAACAAGACACGTCAAAAAGAATAAAATATTCATCAACCCTACTTTGAAGAACATGCTAAAGTGCTGCTGCTGGCCAACATCGGTCACATAAACAATCCACTCAGCTTTCTCTTCATTAAGCCGATACCTGAGCCAGGCAGATTTTAGCATCGGCAGACAATTCATTATTAAACACTATGCAAGTTACACTTCAGTGAATACAAACACAAAGATAACACACCAGAGAGCAGTCAGATCTGTTGAGGCATAGTTAAAACCACCGTCACTCTTTACAACCATGAGTGGGATGTTGAAGCCTTCAAGGAAAATCACACGAGCACCCTCACTTTCTTCAATCAACCCTTTGCTATTCAATTCCTCAATTACTTTAGCTATATATGGGTTATAAAAGCTCTCTCCCTGTCATTGATCAATGTAATTTTCATTAACCATTCAAATAATATAGTATTTGTCCATCTACTCCTTTTACCTTCTCTTCAAGCTCAACTCTAAGGCGTTGATAAACCTTGGCAAATTCGGCTCGGCTAATATCACAAATCTTAGTCCAGGCCTTGCGGTAAATAGCATCCCCACCCTACACCAAAGCAGATGCATATTAAAACACTGCCAAACAGAAGACAACACCAATAACTCTCAGGTAAGGAAGAAGGTTATTTACCTGAAGACGGACCACAGCCTTTTGTGCTTTTTCCTTGAACTCCGGATCAGCATCAAATTTACTCTTTGATTCTTTGTAAAACGACTGTCACATGACACATGAAGTTAGAAACTAAATTGCTTTGGCTCTTCACATAAAGCGTATTACACAAATATGATGCAAGGCAGCTGACCTGAAGATCTCCAATTGCTGTCTCAGTGACACTATCCGTATCAGGAAACTTCTCAAAGAGGTACTCAATGAGCATCCCAAACTACAGAATCAAAACAGATTTTCATTTCATTGAGTACAATCAAGACATTATTTCAAGAGCAGAAGAGTAGCTATACCTGTGTTCCCCAATCACCAACGTGGTTTCTGCGTAGAACTTCAACCTTTGAGTACTCAAGCATGCGAGCTAGCGTGTCACCGATAATAGTTGATCTCAGATGACCAACATGCATTTCTTTTGCAATGTTGGGAGATGAAAAATCAACTACTGCTCTCTTAACTGGAAGAGAAGGCGCCCATGTGTCAATCCCATCGACAAGCATAGTTTCAATACTCTGCGTATTAGAAAACAATTATGCTAACGCATTACACATGAAGAGGACTAGAAAACGATTATACAAACAGCAGCAGCACCTTAGCTATCCACTTGGATGATAGTATGACATTAACAAAACCAGGTCCAGCAACAGAACATGACTCCACCATCTCAGAAGCAGGTAGATTCTTCAAAAGGGCCTATGTGAAAAAAGTAAACAAGATAAGAGCCAATAAGAATCTGCTAGAGAGCATACAAAAAGCCACCAACCTGTCCAACAGCTGGAGGACCCTTGAACTGAGTCCCCTTTCCTTTAATAATGGACCATAGACCCATTGCATTATTACTGCATAGAAACAATATGATGTAATTTAACAAAACCAGAGATGAACTCAGTAGAACTTGAGTTTCATTTCATTTGAATGAAGTGAAAGAAGGAGGGAGGGAGAACCATTGGTAATCTCCAGGCTTTCCAGGAAGCGAGGCAGTAACTTCTGTCTGAACACCAGTTTCGTCAGGAACCGTTGATCTCAGAGACGCATCAAAGAGCTTCTCCACCTGGCGTTTTAGATTCCCAGGGTATTCTTGAGCCTGTCACAGCACTCAAAAAGAATCAGTCAAGTTAAAAAGATTGTTATATCACATTGTCTAAAAAAAAACTCTGACTTACAGCAGCCATGGTTGTCACTGACTTTGACTTGGTTACAAAAGTAAATCTCTTAGCCGTTGCTCTCAATACGCCTGTCTAGGTTACAAACCCGACATAAAGCAGAATCAGTACAGGTAAAGGAGCAGATTTTAATAAAGAAGAAAGAATGACAAAACTTGATGGTAACATTCATTGGTTTTTTTTTTTGAAACTAAGGCTATCATTCATTGGTTCTGCTACATAACAACAGTCTTATCTCACAAATATTGCAATAGAAATGTTACTACATGGCCTAGAGCTCTGAGGAGAGTATTTTACCAGACGGAGAATAAGGAGATGACAAAGAAGCCAAGTGATGGAGACGAGTGAAGGTGAAGAGAGAAGACGGCGGTGTAGCTATTACCGGAACAAGGGTTAGGCTTATTGCCATATCTTTAGCTTCTTTTTCCTACTTTTTCCTTTTTTATTATTTTTTATTTTTTTAAATTTTAATATTAAAGCAAATTAGGTGCTGGGCCGTAAGGAGTCTAGGCCCAGAAGCAAATTTGGTTATTGAGTTCGAGATGTTTCAAACGCGGACGTGATTTGCCGTTTTAAACGAAAGGGGTTTATGGATCCTTGCGGGTTACGACACAAGAAGGTTCTTTCTTTTTTTTTTTTGTAAACTGCATTCAGACACAAGACGGTTTCCTAAGAGCTAAATTAACATTAATGAATCTGTAATCTTTGTACACACTCTAGAAGTTTTCATATACAACTTCTTTTTCATATATAACTTGTAACACCTAATCAATGCAACTCAGAAGCTCCGAGATTATAAGAATTGTGATAAGATCCATCCTAAAGATTGAAATCCTAATCTTTTTATCAAACGCTTCTCATCATCATCCATGGGAAAATCATTTTTTTTAACGTAAAAGGGTATAACCCATTGCATTCACCAGTTTAAGATCTTATAGCATTATGCCACATGCTCACATGTTTATAGTATTTGGTTGTAAGCCAATCAAACACTATTGGTAAGTTACAACCTTTCTTAGAAGCAATCTCTCTACACCCTCCGCAGAAGCAGCATCTCTACACTTTCCATTAACGTAAATATTATTGATTTACTGTCAACTATGGTCTTATTTTAGAGTATTCAGAATAAGGCAAAGCAACTGTTATGATCAAGATGAAAAATCACTATATTGAAGTTAAAAGTCATGTTAGTATAGTTTAAGTAAATCATACTTTTCTTTGAAGATGTCATGATTATAAAGCTTACAATTAATTAAGGTGTCTGCTTGTTGTCTCCTCCCACTAAAATTTTCTAACCTTTAATTAAAATGATTTAAGATCTAAATTTCCACTAGCTTAATAGTTACCAAACTTATGACTTGTCAAATTACATTTTTTTTTTGCTAAAGAGTTTCTCAGAACTACACTGGTCAACAAAAAGTGATATAGCTGTTTTTATTAATATTCGGATGTGGCAGTCTTTAAACAATACATGAGTGAAAGCAGATATGAAATCAAGATATGATTTCTATATAAACTAGAAAGTCAAAAACAAATTTGATTAGAAGAGAAACCCAAATGCCATAGTGACTACGGTAGCGACAAAAGTGGGGATAGACAAAGAAGCATCAGAGGTAGGGCTCGGAGCCGGAGCCTCCACGGCGGCAGCCTGTTGCATGGCAGAGAAGGCCATCCCGACCACTAAAACAGCCACAAAGAGTTTCATCTTCATTGCCTCCATTGATGATTCTTGAGAAAGCCAACAAAGAGAAGAGTTTATATGTTTTGTGTGTCGTTATGTGTTGTCATTTGTGGGTTATATATACACATGGATGTCAGGATGTGTGTTAGGCCAACTGTGCATGTGTCACTTTAAAGTTTAATTAACACCAACCCAAACAATCAATTTTCTACTGAATTGTTTTAACTATTTTTGTTGTTTCAGAAAGAAAAAAACTTATTTGTTTCCAAGTCACAGTCTTTCACTAGATCTATGTAAGTTAACTAGTATAATTTTTGACTATAGCCACATAATTTTAGAAAATGCAACTGTTGATGAATTGGTAAAGCATTAGACTACATATCTGGATCATATCAATTTGAAATATATGTCCTGATCAAATAATAAAAAATTTGCCGTGCTAAACTAAATGAAAAACTGGCAAAAAAATGTTGTTTAGCTGAGCTCATCAACTAAGATACTTGAAAATAAACAGCTAGAAAGAACAGTGCAGCAGATTGAGTTGTTATCTACTGTTTGTTTCTTGGAGAAATTGATATAATTAATACTCTATGCTGTGCGGGTCAAAGATTATACAGATCATAAGGTGTTTTTTTTTCTTCAAATTAATACAGTTCACGTTGCGACCGTTTTCTTTAACAAAGCGTAAAGAAATAGAAAACTTTTGTTGTTTTTTTCCTGTGACAGTCATGAAAATAATATAATATGAGTACACCAATGAGCTGTTTTGCTGTTTCTTTATAGGCAAATAATTTGGAATCTGATTGATGGCACCATGTGCTCTTAATTTATAAACGAAGGTTTTCAGTTTATTATACAACACTACAAATAATAAAAGTAAATTATTTATGACTTGTTCTTTGTAAATCTACAAATGTGTTTAACATTTTGTAGTATTAAGTATATACAATTACAATGCTCTAGTTAACTCTTTATAGAGACCAGTAATGTTAATGGCCTAAAGAAAATCAAGGATTGAAGAAGTAAGAACTGAATTCACATTTGCTAAGTAGTATAAACAAGCTTCTTTTCTTGGAATCCAAGAAACAAACAAAGCAAGCTCACAGAACAAGAAAGACCGAGACTTAAAAACCAAAGGAAAATGAAGATTTACTAACTAATAATGTTCATCAACCTTTTTTAAAACCCAATATCAACACAACGAAGATTACTTAACCTACCTCACCAACATGATCTGGGTTTGATATTTGAACACTCAAAATGCAAATGAAAGTGGTACTAATATGAAGCGATGGCAGCTGAATATGAGCCATAAGCAAAAGCGCGATCACGATAGTCTTCTTCGTCAGCTTCAGGATATAGAAAACCTGGAGGAGGAAGAGAAAGAAAAGTCAAAAACCATAGAGCTAATCGACCCAGCTCCTGGAGCGGGAAGCAGCAGACGATGTTAATCATCTCGCTGCTGCCAATGCGTTCAGACGGTGGGATCCGCCGTAATCGCTGCCACATCTCAGCCGATAAATGGGCTACCGACATAACAGTCCCGCCACTGAACACCATATATGTCCGAACAGTGTTTACCCACAAAACGTTTCTGCTTCGGTTCTTTGTTTTGGGTTTAAAGAGATATGATGACTCCGTAATTTAAGGGGGTTTCCAGATCTTCACCCTTTGTTGCCATGTTGACTTGAATATCATTAGACATCAGTTATTGCATGAACCATGATCCGTTTTTGTTTTGTTCATATAATATTCAGACTTGTATAAAACCAAAACAAGATATCCATATAAAATCATTAGACATTGTCAGTTTGCTACAACAAGATAATCCATATAAATATTCAGAGATCGTTCACCCTTTGTTTGGTTTTAAAGGAAATGGACATCTTTCACAAAGTCCAATGGACATTTTTGTATTTGCTAAATCATGAGATCGAAGCACAGGATTGCCACACTATTAAAACCTAATACGGCAGCGTTTCAGAAAAAAGATTACATGCATCCTCCTTTCTGTTTGGTTTGTATGTGGTTTTTGATATGTAGTTAATTGATGAAATCTTAGTTCTTTGGAACAAAACTATATTAGAATGTTTAACTTATGGTAGAAGTTAGAATGATGGAACTCGCAAGCTTTAAAACTCTACAAAGGAACACTCTAATCAAACTAGCTAGTTATAGCTTAGCTAATTAGGCTCTTACCTCTAATTGAACCGACCCCTGACAACATGTTGTAGATTTAATGATAAAAGAGAAGCTATAGAACAAAAGGAAGACGTCTCTCACTACATGCCTACTCTTAGAGAAATTTTAAGCAATCTAATTACACAAATGTAGACCTAAAAAGTGTGAATAATGTCAGACTCGTGAGCCTATGCCTTCTTGAGTTAGTCACAATGATAGATTATACACCATTAATATCAACTTGAGTTTGGATTAGTTATATAAATCTGAGTGATTAGCATCAGCAATTTGTAGTGTCGGGCACTCAAGTTTCAGGCCGTATAACATCAATGACAAGATCTCTTGGTGGCATCTCTTTTGCTCTTACATTACTACTTTACTCATCAGTTCAAGCGACAACATCAATTTCTCATGTAAATCGCCAACTCCTAAACCGGTGCATGAAAAAACCTTTTCATTAACAGATTTGTTTCTTGATTGGCTTTGGTACGTCTTCTTCACGCTTTTTTTGCAGGTTTACATTGTCTATTTAGGCGCTAACCGGCTACAAAACGCTGCTTTAGCTTCAAGACACCATCTTCATCTTCTTTCAAAAGTCTTTACAAGGTTCCTTCAGAACTCATCTACTGTACAGTCCTTTTTTATAATCTGGGCCGCTAATTTTGGATATCTTGTTATAGCAAAGAAGATGCGGGACGATCCATGTTGTACAGTTACACCTACGGCTTCTCAGGCTTCTCTGCCAAACTCAACTCAACACAAGCTGCTTCTTTAGCAAGTAAATACTTCCATTTTTATATTATGGCGGCAAAATTATACCGACCGTTAAAGAACTCGGTTTAGTTTTGGTTATCCTTGGCCAAAATAACAATATTATTGTTTCAGCGAAACCAGTAAGATAATTCGGTTTAGTTTTGCTAAATTGCTAATCAGCTATCATAAAACCGGTTTGTAAATTGACTTTATTACAAAACAAAACCGGTTAAGCTTAACCGGGAAGTTATTATAGAAATGAACCAGGTCATAACGGTTTTCAAGAGCCGAAGCTTGAAGCTGCACACAACAAGGAGTTGGGACTTCTTAGGTCTCACCGTCGACAACACCGGCCATACTCCTCCGCCGCAGCTCGCCTATGGCTCCGACGTCATCGTCGGAGTCTTTGACACTGGTCTCTTCTCTATCTCGATATCTTCCTTGTTTCAGAGCTCTCTTAATCTTAAAATCTGTTACTTTCGATTAGGGATTTGGCCGGAATCGGAGAGTTTTAAGGAACCGCCGGAGGCGAAACCGATACCTTCGTCGTGGAAAGGAAAATGCGTCGGAGGAGACGTACGTTGCAACCGCAAACTCATCGGCGCTCGATTTTACCTCAAAGGATTCGAGGAGGCGTACGGGGAGGTCGACCGCACGCGAGATCGGGAATACAGATCGCCGCGCGATCGCCTCGGTCACGGCACGCATACAGCTTCCACCGCCGTCGGATCCGTTGTTTCCATCGTCTCCGGGTTCGCCGGCGGCGTCGCTCGAGGCGGAGCTCCGTCGGCGAGATTGGCGGTGTACAAGACGTGCTGGGGGAAGGACTTCGAAGGGGTTTGCACGGAGGCTGATATATTGGCGGCTTTCGACGACGCGGTTCGCGACGGTGTGGATGTGATCTCGGCGTCTTTTGGTTCGTCGCCGCCTTTGACGCCGTTTTTTGAGTCGAGTGCTGATGTTGGAGCTTTTCATGCTGCGGAGAGGGGGATTAGTGTTGTTTTCTCCGGTGGGAATGATGGGCCTGATCCTGGGCTTGTTCAGAACGTTGCTCCTTGGGCGGTTTCTGTTGCTGCTTCGACGATGGATCGGAGTTTCCCCACAAACATTGTTATCGACGGTGGTTTCACTCTCACGGTACTGACTTTAATGATCGTTGCTTTTTTTTTTTTTTTGAAACACTTTAATGATCGTTGCTTTATAATAAACTTAGGGTACGAAGGTGTGACTAAGACCATCTCCAATGTATTTTGCTATTTTCACCTCTAAAATAGGGGAACTCTAAAATAGAGGTGAGATATGCTCCAATGTATTCCCCTAAAATAGCAATCTCTAAAATATAGAGTAAAAAATAGAGGAATGCTATTTCTTCCTCTATAAATAGAGGAAAAAATAGAGATCTCTATTATAGAGGAAGAAATAGAGGTGGGTTGGAGTAATTTCACCTCTAAATGCTATTATAGAGGTGAAAATAGCAATGGGTTGGAGATGCTCTAAGGAACAAAGAGGAATAATGCATTAGTTCCTAAAATAATAATAATAATTCCTTTTTATTCTTTTTCACTTTTTTTTTTAGAGAATTAAAGAACAAAGTTATTCCTTGTTAAATTTGAGAAGAAACAATCATTCATTTTCATTTCTGCTATTTTTATTTTTTATTCGTTCATTTTGTTTCCCAAATGGTACCTTTTAAAAAAGTTTTAATCTTTCAGGGGCAGAGCTTGGTTTCTCAGGAGATCATTGGTACATTAGCTCTTGCAACAACGTATTTTGATGGAGGGTATTTTCTCAACTCAACACTCTAATTATTTGCTTATTAGCGTAACTGGTGTGTTACAGTAAAGACTGATATGTGCAGGGTTTGCAAATGGGAGAACTGGTTAGAGAAACTAGCCAATAAGAAGATAATTCTTTGCTTCGCTAGTTTGGGTCCTGTTCAGTTCATCGAAGAAGCGCAAGCTGCTGCCATAAGAGCAAACGCATCAGCGCTTATATTTGCAGCCTCACCTACTAAACAGCTTGTCGAAGAAGTAGACAAGGTCCCAACAGTTCGTGTCGATATCATTAGTGGGACTAGGATCAGGAACTATCTTGCTCGTTCGCCTACGTAAGCCGCATACTGTTTCCAACTTTCCATTCACTAATCTGATATACTAACTCATTATATTGCTTTTGGTGAAAATTGAAGAGTGCCAGTGGTGAAAGTTGGACCGAGCAAAACTGTTATTGGAGAGATTACAGCACCTGCTGTTGCATATTTCTCCTCGAGAGGACCTAGTTCACTATCACCTGATATTCTCAAGGTACAACCGCTTTTAGTTTATTCTGATGCTCTATAAGTTGTATGTTTGAGTCTACTGTTGTGTTGATGTATTTGAGATAGTGCCAGATGTCTCAGCTTTGTGAATATTGGTCTTTGGTCTGTGCAGCCAGATATTACAGCGCCTGGCATTGGGATATTGGGAGCATGGCCTCCTAAAACTCCACCTACACTGTTACCAGGAGACCACCGATCTGTTGAGTGGAACTTCCAGTCTGGAACGTCAATGTCATGTCCTCATGTGGCTGGAGTTATGGCACTTCTCCAATCTGCTCACCCTGACTGGTCACCAGCTGCAATCAGAAGCGCCATCATGACCACAGGTTAGCTCGCTCGCATAGTTTTGTACTGACAAACTCATATATGATATTAATCCATCTTCTTACCGTTTCCAGCGGGTACAAGAGACACGAGCAATGACTTGATCCTCTCTGGTGGTTCAATGAAACCCACTGACCCGTTTGATATCGGTGCTGGACAGATAAACCCTTTGAAAGCAATGGATCCTGGTCTGGTTTACAATACCAAAACCGAAGACTACGTTCTCTTCTTGTGCAACATTGGCTACACTGATCAACAAATCAAGTCCATGCTTCTTCTCCACTCAGAATCTTCCACAACATGCCTTCCCTCTCACTCGTACCGAACCAATGCTGATTTCAACTATCCATCTATTACCATACCGAGCCTGAGATTCACTAGGACCATAAAACGTACTGTAAGCAACGTTGGTCCAAACAAAAACACTGTTTTTTTCGTAGACATTGTTAGACCAGTGGGAGTGGAAGTTGAAGTCTGGCCGCGGATTCTGGTGTTCTCCAAGTGCCAACAAGAACACTCGTATTATGTTACATTCACGCCAACCAAGACATCCTCTGGTCGGTATGTGTTTGGAGAGATCATTTGGACAAATGGGTTCCATCAAGTTAGAAGTCCGTTGGTTGTGTGCTTAAGCAACAGTGGTTTTGTTGCAAAGTAGTTGAGAAAGAATATGTAACGTCGGGCTCACGTTAAAAGAGACGGTGTGTTCTCATCGCTATGTACTTTACCGATGGATATAACATTCTATTATGAGAAAGCCTGGTCCGTTTTAATTTAGTCGCTGCTTTATATACTATGGTAATCTATGAGGGGTAGAGTGCAAATATATGATGTTTCTGGGTATATAGACGCCAATTAACTCTTTTTCTTTTAACATTTTAAATTTTTTTTTTCCTTATCATTCAGCATATATTCAGCTTTTACACAATACAATGATTTGGTTTAATAAAATTCAATATTATATTTTATTAAATATTTTTTTCTATATATAAATTAAATAAATCTAGTTTCTATTTATAACAAAAATTTAAAATGATAAGTTTATATAAAAATAAAAATGAATTATTTAGTTTATAATGAAATTCTTGGTTTTAGATAACTACAAGATACGAATATCAATTTTTTTTAGAAATTGACATGTGTCAATATATCGTCGGTGGTCCACACATTCTACTTATTCAATAATCAATGTACTGAATCTATTCAACACTAAATAATCTAAATCATCAAATTTTATTTTTAACATGTTATTTGTAATGATTCAATTTTTAAATATCTTATTAACACACTTCAGATAGTCTGAGTCATACTTGGTAATCTAGGATTTTATTAGATCCTCTGCCATCCTATCCTCTGCTGAGAAAACTCCACCTAATTTTGGATTCGGATCAAAACTCTTCTGACTATTCACAGACCGTGAATCATCCCCCTCTCCTAGCTGTTCTGGTCTAATCTTATCATCTTAGAAGTTTAGTAAGGAATACTACTAGGGTAATCTCCAAACAAACAACAGTGAGTTTTGCCGTGATCACCATAACTGTTGTTGTTGTTTTATTTTTCTTTTCTCAGCTACGGTTTATGAACCCCTCTAGGTTTCTCCAATCTGCAGGACCGTAGACAATTGTCCTTAGGTTACTGCTAGTTTCTACATGGACAACCTCAGTCATCTTCTGGATGATTTGCTCTTGCGAATATTGTCACTCAACACGACAAAAGAAGCTATGGCCACAAGTCTTTTGTCCAAAAGATGGCGTTCTCTTTGGACTTTAGTTCCAGGGCTTTCATACGACCATAGCAATCACAATGGTGACTACAAGAGCTTCACGCAGTTTGTTTACAGGTCTTTCCTATCAAACAAGGCACCAATTCTAAAACACCTGCATCTGAGTCTCGGCCCTGACTGTCCCTCTGTAGATATTGGACTATGGATTAATCTTGCACTTAGTCGCCGTGTCGGTGAGCTGCATATTCATATTGTTATTCCTTATCCCAAGAAAGTGTCTGTTACTTTACCGAGTAGCCTGTATACCTCTGAAAACCTTCAAAGACTGTCACTCACAAACTGCGTTTTTCTTGATGGTCCTGTTCACGTTCTTCTCCCGTCTCTCAAAACTCTGAGCCTTAAGACTGTCACCTACACAGACAACACGTCTCTACAAATATTTTTATCCGGTTGTCCAAATCTTGAAGTATTGTCTGTGGAAGATCGTTATGATGGCCCACCAATGGATGTCATTGTCGTGGTGCCTTCCTTACAAAGGCTACATATGTCCCATGGAAATATTGAAACACGTGGGACATATGTGCTAGACGTCCCTTCTTTGAAGTCCCTTGAAATTAGAGATTCGGCAAGGTGCAACTTCCGTCAAATTGAAAACATGCCTGAACTGGTAAATGCACGTGTTTGCTTTGGTGCATCTAGTACCCACGAGTTTCTGAAAGCTCTCACTTCTGTCCGTCGTCTTACGCTAACACAACCACTTACGCTAAAATCAGAGGTAATATCAAACTATATATTAACATTAAATCGTCCTCCCAGTATATTATATATTACTTATGTAGTTGTTGCATATGAAACAGGTTGTGAATCCATGTGGTATAATCTTCAACCAGCTTGTCCATCTAGACTTGCGTACATTTGCTGTAGGTTGGTGGGATCTACTTATTTGTATGCTCCAGTATTCTCCCAACCTAC
This sequence comes from Brassica rapa, assembly GCF_000309985.2. Taxonomy (NCBI): domain Eukaryota; kingdom Viridiplantae; phylum Streptophyta; class Magnoliopsida; order Brassicales; family Brassicaceae; genus Brassica; species Brassica rapa. The sequence goes on from NC_024797.2 coordinate 27,517,115, forward strand.
GATTTCTCAAACTCATTGATGTATGTGGTCTCTTTAAATACACTTTTTATCTGGTTTAAGTTCTCCAATGTTGTGTGGTGTCTGATGACTATGTCCATGTTCTTAAAAGGTTGCTATATATTTCTCTGACATGGATAACCCATCTGGTTGGAAGCCGCCGAGTTCTGTTCCAGAGTGTTTACTGCACAGTGTGGAGGCTTTCGAGTGGTTCCAATACAAAGGAAGACAGGTAGATAGAGAGATGGCAACATATGTACTAAAGAATGCTCTTCGTTTAAAGACGGCGACATTCTCTACCAGATTGACTGATATGGGGGAGAAGTGTCAAATGCTCAAGGAGTTGGAATCTGTAGCTACAGCTTCTCCTTCGGCTCAGATTCTTTTCGACTGAACAATCATAGCACATTTAGTGTTCTTATTCTCTCTTCTTAATCATGGCTGTGTTTGTTTTTTTGGTTGCACTGATGTATCAGATTTGTAAAATGAACTGATTATACAACTTTTTCTTTTCTCAAAATATGGGACACAAGTTGAAAATGAAGGAAACATTAAAGCGAAATTGTCGTTTCAGACTTGGACACACATATTAAGACCGACAGTTCTTGCTTTAGTTTTAAAGCTTGAGGTGTTGGTGTTGGTGCTCGATCCTTTGGTTGTGGAACAAGATATTATAGGCTTCAATATCGTGCTACTTTCCTTACAAAGGCTAAATATCTCCCACAGACCCGGCTCAAAAGAATTTTGGACCCTTGGCAAAATAGTTAAAAAATAACTTTTTACATAATTATATGGTAACTTAAAAATTTTGGACTCTTATCTTTAATTTTTTTAAAAATATTGGGCCCCTTTTCAATATTGTTTTTGCAACAAAATATTTTGGGCCCTGGACCAATGTCCCTTTGCCCACCCTCCTAAGCCGGGCCTGATCTCCCAGCAAAGTTTTGGATTACATAGGCCGTGTGTGATAGATGTTCCTTCTTTGAAGTACCTTAAAAGTTGCGGTACGGCAAGTAACAACTTCTGTCAAATTGAAAACATGCCTGAGCTGGTAAGGGCAGATGTTGATCTTACTCTAGGAGTTAGTACCCACAAGAAGTTTCTGAGAGCTCTTACTTCCGTCCGTCATCTTACGCTATGGTGGACAACCCCAAAGGTGATAACAAACTATATAGAAAACATTAAATCGTCCGACTGCAAAAATTATATATATTATAAATTAGCTGGCATATGAAACAGGTTGTGAATCCTTCTGGTAGAATCTTCAACCAGCTTGTCCATCTAGTCTTGTATACATCTAGTGGAAATTATTCGGATCTAGTTACTTGTATGCTCCAAGATTCTCCCAAACTATCCTCAAACTCATTGATGATGTAAGTGGTCTCTATAAAACAGTTTTTATCCGGTTAAGGTTTCCAATATTTGTGGTGTTTGACTGATGACTCTTAGACAAAAAAAAGAAGAAGAGACTGATGAATCTGTTGTTGACTGTTAACTATGTACATGGTCTTAGAAGCTTGACATATATCTCTCTCGCATGGATAAACCAACTGGTTGGAAGCCGCCGAGTTCTGTTCCAGAGTGTTTACTGCACAGTCTTGAGGCTTTTGAGTGGTCGAGATACATAGGAAGAAGACAATAAGATAGAGAGATGTCAACATATGTACTAAAGAATGCTACTTGTTTAAAGATTGCGACATTCTCTCCATTATCGACTGATTTGGGAGAGAAGTATCAGATGCTCAAGGAGTTGGCATCTGTAGCTACAGCTTCTGCTTCGTGTCAGCTTCTTTTCAACTGAACAATCAATCATTTACGGTATTAATTTATCGAATATTAATTTAATGTTTTTGATCTCTCTTCTTATGATGGCTGTGTTTGGTTTTTGGTTGAACCGGATTGTGTTGGGAGACGAATTGTTTTGTTGACTGGTTTACTTCATGAACTATTTTCAACTTGTAACAAAAAAAACTCATTATACAACTTTTTCTTTTCTCATAATATGGGACACAAGTTGAAAGATGATCATACAAAGTCAGAAACATTAAAGCAACTACATAAGGGAGAATAATCATGTTGTGTTCATACTAAGTTGAAAGATGATCATACAAAGACAGAAACATTAAAGCAACTACATAAGGGAGAATGATCATACAAATATAGGGCATGTTGTGTTCTTAGCAATAATCATCTTGAGCTGCAATGGATTAGATAAATTCAGTCCCAGTTACCAAAAGCTTCGGACCAGAATCTCTCCTGGTCTAGACTCTAAGATCATCGGATCAACACTTTACTTACGAGCTATTCCCCACGAACCAAAATCTGATGTCCGCCTCCAAACGTAGATGCGGGTTTGTTCTTAAACTTAAACCGGCACTTCTTGCTTTGATTCTAAAGCTTGAGGTGTTGGTGTTGGTGCTCTATCCTTGACAAATGTCCTAAGGCATCCGTTGATTATGCGTGGCGCTGACCCATCGCAGAACCGTTTTGCAAGATCAACGGCCTTTTGCCACATCATTATTTTAACAGTGTTAGTTCACAAAAAGATCAAGGTTATCACATTGCAAAGATATACCTCGTTAATGACAATCGGGTGTCGAGTTTCAATGACTGCAATTTCAGACATTGCTAAGTGGAGAATCGAAAACTCTAGAATCCTCCCAGCTGGTGCACTCTGAGAATAGGTGCAGCAACATCCATAAGGTATTTATCAGTAGTGCGAGATGAAAAGATATGAAATACAGTCACACAATCAAAACAAGAAGCCGCTTCTAGATGCTTAACCATACTCAGAAGTAAAATGTTGAGCTCAGGGTGCAAACAACAAGAAATGGGCAATGGACTATCAGAAACGAAGCTTTGAGTTTGGTGGTCCCTTAGTTTTCAACTATACAGAACTTGACATTCAAGTGTGTTCAGTTTGTACCTTCCAATCTGGAGGGGAGATTTTATCGATGATGACGACATGAGTATCCCATTTATCAGCCACTGCAGCCAAAAGTTTCTTTGCAAACCTTTTAGGAAAACACATAGTGGGAATAAGATATCAAGAAGAGTAAGCAGAAATTAGTATTCACTGAAAAGTTTAACAGATTACCGTAAAACAAGCTTGCTGTACACCAGCTTTGGAGGAGCTGAAAGCACTTCTGCTTCTGCAGACACAGGGAGAGTAAACAACAGGTTATAGTTAAAAGAAGAAATCGCCCTGAGAGAATATCTTTAGCAATATAAGTAAAGCAGAGGAGGGAGAACTTATTTTGCAGTAGAATAAAAAAAACGTACCAATCTTGGACTCATTTTCATCATGGCGCACAAGCTCATCTTCCTCTTCACTAGTTTCTGTTTTAACAGGAGGTCCTCCAAAGCTCATGTGGTTGTATTTCAACAAAGAAGACTTGTCAAACTCGTAACCAGGCTCTGTACAAACCAATTCATGAAGTTAAGTCACATCTCTGAATGTACAAAATAGTTTAGAAAAGTTATAATGAGAATGCATGACTTCGTTAGAGCAGGAAGCGAAACAAAGATCAAAAACATGTGTACCTCTTCTTGCATTGATCCTCTTCTCAAAGAGACGAATAGGGTCAGAGCCTTCTAAGCATGCGGCATAAAGTATTACACTGTCAAGATCACACACAACCATATACTACTAGTTCATCACTCATACTAGTATCAAATAATCATATACTAAATTCATTAAAAGCTAGGTTCTTTTGGGTTTACGGTTATAGCTAAAACCCTAAACCAATCTCATGGAACTCTAATTTCAGAACCAAATCGAGAGAGAGAGAGGAGAGACATACAGAGCGAGCTCGCGGGCGGCGCGGGGACTGCTTAATCGACCGCTCTTATCAACCTTCGGCATCGGTACATCTCTCACTTCCTCCGCGGAGATTGTCGGCGTACGGAGAGAACCTTTCGGCGGAGAAAGAAACAGCCGCAGTGTCGACGACCGTCTAAACAAGTTCGTCGGCCGGAGCGAATCGACGAATGTAGTAAAACCCAGAGTACGGTGAGAGTCTAGTGAAAGGTTGCTGGAGAAGTAAGATAGGCTCGATGAAGAACGTAGGCAAAGCGGAGAGATGGTTCCCTCCATTTTTTGGCGTTCGAGCTCTCCTCCTGCTTCTTCGTGTTTTAGTGAGAAGCAGATAACGATATCCGTAAAATAAAAATAAATAAATAAAATATCGGGTAAAAGCATGGAGCAATGCGACGACGTTTTGATACTCTGACCGAGTGTTTAGTTAGGAAGTTTCAAAAATTTGGCCTATACAGGGATCGAACCTGTGACCTTCGCGTTATTAGCACGACGCTCTAACCAACTGAGCTAATAGGCCATTTTGTTTATATATGGTGAGTTATGTTATATATTAAATAATTAAATGAAGTGGTAAGATATTTCTTGGTGTAAGAAGTTTTTGTGACTTCATTCGGACAGGACTCCCCCAGTGACCCAAGACAGGTTTCTTTCATCTTCCATACCTTTTTTTTAGTGTTGCATGATTGCATCTATGAATCTTGTAGTGATTGCATGCATAAATGTTTTTTCAAGAAATATAAATAGCAAGTGTTGTTCAGATTTTGGTTACCGTCGAATCTAATAAGCGTTTGCGTTTGAATATTATTCATCATGTTGATTTGGTGACTATTGTTGTTGAGATGAGAAACTTGAAATTCCTATTGATTTTTCTTTTTTTTTGGTGTGGCTGGAAAGTGGAAACTTCACACAATACAATTATGCAAATAGGTTCAAAGAATTCAATATATGTGTTCCTAGCAACAAAGAAACTATTCCATTCCACTCCTTAAAAGTGATTCAACGTGACGAATATAGAGAAAGGGTAGAGATTGTTTTCTTTTTTTAATCCTTAACTTGCGTTCTCATTGAGCTGAGACGACCCTGATGTTGATCCTGATGACGAAGAGGAGGAAGAAAACAATCCACTGAACGGCCACCGTAATGAGAACCTTCTCTCGCTCCCACTAATGTTCCTTGCATTCTCTTCCACGTTCTCATTACTTAAGTTGACCCCTACGCTTCTTGTTCTCGGTCTCACCAGATCAGTCTTTAACTCCTCATCAGGAGGTAGTTCATATCGGCACACGGGACACGAACTGTGAAGCTCAAGCCACGGTACTATACACCTGATGTGAAACTTGTGCTTACACGGCATCTCTTTAGCTTCACATCCTTTGTCAAACTCATCCAAACAAACTGAGCATTGCAACGGCTCACATATCTTAACCATTGGGAGATTATCCACTGCCTCTTTTCGTGCTGGAAGAGTCCCTTGTCGCCTTATTAGATTGTTATCAGCTAGACTTCGAAGCAAGTGGTCTAACTCCGGTCGAGCTAAGTAATCTTCAATACTGCTCTCATGATCTGAGTTAAGCCCTTCACGAATGCCTTGAAGCAACTGCAGTATCGCAGCTGAGCTTCTCCGTCTCCTCCTCATGATAGAATCAACCTCCCTGTCTAAATCAATCTCTCCCTCATGTTCCCTGTCGCGATGACGACGGTGATGATGATGAGGATTGTCGCCAGCAACATTGACCTCAACATTATCAACACCAAACTCTGTCCTCCTAAACCTTCTACGTCTCCTAGGATTGCTCATCATTCCAACCAAGACTGGACCCCACAGAGTCAATGCACGGTCTGTACCAAAGTCGGTCTCTTGGTCTTGAACCTCCCTTAGGCTGCTGCTGCTTCCGCCATTATTCTCACCGCTCATTTCCTCTAAGAACCCACTTTGGCAATAGGGACATTTGATCTCGGCGTCAATGATTGGATCCACCACTTGTGAACACATATGACACCAATACCTAGCCGCCATTGCTTCTTATTCCTCCCACTCAACTTTGCCTCTCGTCTCTGAAACAACCACAAGACGAACATAAGAAACATGATGAAAACCTATAAAGTTTCCAGCAGATCTAAATTAAAAGGAATTGCATTTGAGGAGATTCATCGCCATCAGGAACATAAAATCCCAGATTTCAGACAGGAAAGTCTTAGGAGATTAGTAAGAGAATCAAGCTTCCTACGCAAACACAAAAAGTGATCCAGAAGACAAAGAAGAAATACAAAACCATACCTTGTAGAAGATTCCAACTTTCTGAAGATCGAGAGGGAAACAAGTGATCTTCCTCCTTCTTTAGATCTCCAACAAGAAGCTCCTTTTATCTTCTGGGGGTCGTCTCAGAAATGGTGGGAGACGAAGAAAAGAGGAAAGGAAGACGAAGAGGCGGAAGAAAAAAATACATTTAATTACAGACCCAATCTAAAGCCCATTAAACAAAATCAAATGGGCCAAACCGAGCTAACCCGAAGGTAACCACGTCGAATTTGGAATTTAAATTGAACCGAATCAAACCGAGTCGAAACAAACCGAACCGGCGTTGAACTCGAAAAGAGGAGGAGAAAACTCGTCACGGTGCCAGAAAGCTAAAATCTCCGACGATGAGCGAAACGGAAGCAACCGGCGTTACCGATGATTACTCTCCAGCGACTTCAATCTCTACTGATGCGACGATCGGGGCGGTTGATTCGGTGGAGGAAGCCATAGGAGGAGCAGAGAAATGGGTGGATGGTTTCCAGCGTACGGTGAAGGAATCTACAGACTCCGCCATTCGCTCTCTCCGCGAGAACTCCACCTCTCAGTTCCGCTCTATACAGGTTTATCATTCTCTCTTCGTTTCACCAATAGATTCTCAGATTAGATAGTGTTAGTTATTGTGGAACCATAGAATTTCTTTCTTCAGCAATCTTCAATGTATTGCTGAGAGGTTGTTGATAATGTCTTTTCACGTTACTTAAAGATATGATGAGTAAACGTTACTTTTGTTTTCTGGAAATTTCAGGATTTAATTCCACATGCTCTGACTCATTATAAGACCTATGAGAATGCTTTCTTCAGCAAAGTTACAGGTAAGTTTACGCCCAAGCTTCATTACTAATTTTACTTGTAGACTACTTTACTGCTTAGGAATATTTTTGAGATATAACAGAGAGTTTCCCACAACCTTTATTTGTAGTTGTAATGATTGTCTCTTCCTCACAGTCCTGATAATCAATTCTTCCATGATTTGTAATGGGGAATCAATCATTATCTGACTCACTATCCCCTTCCTGCTCTTTTTTTTTTGGTTTCTTTGTAGAAGAATTGGTAAACGCGAAGGAGCATCCGGCTGCTTCTGCTGGGATTGGTCTCGCTGCTGGGCTTGTTCTTATGCGAGGTATAACTTCTTCTCTTTACCACCGTTAACATTTACAATTTTCCTTTGCGTAGGAGCAGCCCAAAAGTATCGCATCTCTGTTTCTTAGATTTATCTCGTATAATTCTATGGTTCTACTAATTGCAGGCCCTAGAAGATTCTTGTTTCGTCGTACACTGGGCAGATTTCAGAGCGAAGAGGTATCTAGCATGCCAGTGACTTCAGTTTAGTTTGTTGGTTGCCCTTGTTTGTGTCCCTTTCTTGTTTTTTCATCCAATTAAAATCATCTTCTCAGGCGCAGTTCTTGAGAGCTGAGAAGCATGTCCAGGAGCTGAACATGTCTGTGGACTTGATGAAAAAGGAGAGCAGTAAATTGCTTGAGAGGTCGGCTTTGGCAGAGAAGGATATGAAACGCGGTCTTTCTGAACTCATGTACGCCATCACATCTTCGGGCCAACTTTTTTTTTTTACTTAACTGACTTCACTTGCGTTATAAGGCTACTACTGTCATTTTCTGTAGGGACTCTGGAAACAATATACATCGTCTTGCTAAGTCAGTCCAGAAAGTTGAATGCGAAGCTGCAGGTAAGAACAATACACATATCTTTTACCCCCTTTCGACCTTCCATTCGTATTATTCATTTATTCCATGTGGCACTCTAGTATATGTTAATGAGTTTAGATTCATGCTATATGTATAATCAATCTACTTTGATATGCAGATTTAATCCATGGACTGCGGCAAATTCCTGGGAGGGAAGCTATTAAGCTTAGAGCGGAAGTTAGTCTATTGTTTATCTCCCCTCATGTTTAAGCTTCATTGCAATGAACCGTCATTCAAATTATCTTGTCTTAAATCATTAGGTGGCTTCAATGACTTCGCTCTTGAGACAGAAGAGGATTGCATTGAACAAAAGAATCATGGGGATGTCTGAGCTAGGAGTTCCCGTCTGACATACTACATCAAGTTTTGAGTTTTTTTTGTGTAAGTTACTTCAAGCATATTACTCTCAATAAACATCTAACTCTGTCTAAATCCGAATCTTTAGCTTGAAACAGATTATGTTTCTTTCCTGATATTTGAGACCATTAGCTTATTTGCTGGAAGATTTATGAGAAAACATAAAAAAGTTACTGAATCAATTAATAGACAAGGTTTTTTAGAGGAGCTAAGTCCGGTCTCTTAACTAGTACTGAAACGTAACTCTATGGGAAACGGAGTGTGGGCCATCCACCCACACGACCAGGTGACCCAACAGTTCTGAGCGGTCTCATCGCCTTAAATCCTCCAGACGAGCAAGAAGCTTCGGTGGCCTGACCATTCAGTCCGTTAATGTCGAGCGTCTGATCTCTCCTCCATAGACGCTCTCTCTTGAGCAGAGTCCCTAACTTATCTTTCCCCCTTTTTCCCTTGACTGGAACCGGTACCATCTCCAGACCCATCAGCTTCGCAACCACCCCTGTCTCACACCACACTACACTCTCCCCAGCCACAGTCCGTGGCAGGCGTTTTGTCTGGCTCGATCTCCGTTCATCCCCGCAGCTTGATCTACGTCCACCATGTCTCACCACATCAGCACCGGGGCCAAGCTGGCGCTGAAATGACGATCGGTACATCGCATCCTTACCGTCCAGAGAGAAACGTGGGTACTGGTTCAAAGCGTTCCTCGCCGACCTTAACGGCAAGCAAATAAAACACAGCTATATATTATATACGTCCTATGTACCATGTGCTAGAGAAATGAAACGATTCGTTAAGAGTTCTTGACTATGATGAGTGATTACTATATAACCATGACGTACCTCATGATATCGGAACTGTTAACGCATGACATCCGAACGGGCTGATATAAGTTATCATCATCGTCGCAATTATCAAAAGAACCGTAGTAAGATTCACGTAACCTAGCTCTTCGAACAAGATCTTCTTCAACCTCTAGCTGAAGTATCATATCCTCTAACGTTCTCGGCGAACCTCCACCGAAAGGAGTGTTGTCAGGTGTGACAGATGGTCTCACATCAATACTTTGATGTTGGTTTAGCGTGGAAGTCGAGCCATCACCACCACAAGAGCTCGCAAAGCCGCTACGTGGACCTCGTCCACGCATTCGCGAGGCGAGAAAGTGTTTCTTGAGAAAGAAGAAAGACAGATCTTTCATTGTTTTGTTTGGAATATTGCCTTAAAGATTTGAAACTGATGGTGAAGGAGAAGAAGCCATGGTACTGGGTGTAATGGCTTTTGTGGCGTGAGAGGAATGAATTTGGGGGGGTGGTGGGAGATAGTTTATTTAAGTTTTGAGTATAGTCTGTTTTTAATGTATGTCACGTAGAAAAGTGCCATTGGTGGTCACGAGGTTCTCTTTTTCTCATCTTTCACGTATTGTATTAGCTCTCAGTGAAAGTCAGGCTCATGTTTACTAAGATCAGAGGGATGCAACTCCCTTATCCGAAATTATTGTCTTATAACAATACGTATATAAAATCTATATGATATATAGAGAAAAGAATACAAATTTATTAAGAAAAACCTTTTCTATAAAAAATTCCAAATATAATTAACTTGCACATAAATTAGTGACCTAAAACAGTTTAAAAAAAAAATAGTGACCTACATGGTTTGTGTTCAGTATCATTTCATCATTAGTAGGTCTAGAACGGATCCGGATATCCGGAAAATTTAAGGTACCCGGATCCGTGGATTTAATATCTGGATCCGGATTCGTGGTTTCCGGATATCCGGATTTCGGATATTCGTCTCGATATTCTATTATCAGCGGATATCCGGATCCGGATGCGGATCCGTAAAAATAATTAAAAATAATATGTTTTAAAAAAATACTAATTTTTAATATAATACATCAATTAAATATTTATATAAGATTATATATGTCTATAATATTGTAAAGACTAAAATATAATATTATAAGATTAATTAATGTATAAATACTAATATATCAATATATAAATATAATAAAATTTAAAAATTAATGTGTTTTAAGAATACGGATCTGGATCCGGATATCCGGACCTAAAAATTAAGATATATGGATCTGGATTCGGTTTGGACGGATCAAAAATTTTACTATCCGGATTCGGATCCAGGCATTCCAGATATCCTATTTTCAGAGCGGATCCGGAGTGGATCTCAGATAATAAGTTCCAGGCCTAATCATTAGTATCTAAAAAAACCTTCTAAAATATCCAATATATTATTAAATTAAATTAAAGCTTATGATATTTGATAATGTTGTTTATGTAATTGTAAAACTGAGTAAAATCAGAAAATAACCAACCACATTAATGAAAATTCCAAATAATTTTAAAATAAAATATAATTAGCCTAAACTAGGTGAGAATTATAAAATTTGGATTAAACAAAAAATGTTCCCAAAATCTTCTATAAAAAATGCGATGGGCTTGAAAACCCAACCCAAGCCCATATAAGACCCGAATCTCGGACACTTATTTAAGACCTCAGATTTTACGGACAGACACAATAACAAAGCACCGGGAAAGAAAAAAAAGAAAAATCTCGAGAGAGAGACGAAAAACCAATGGCGCCTTCTTCCTCAAGCGGCCTCACCTTCAAGCTCCACCCCTTAGTGATGCTTAACATCTCCGATCACTTCACTAGGGTCAAGACTCAGCTCAACCCTCCATCCTCCTCCTGCGCCGCCGGGAATACCCCCGCCGCTGTCGCCGCGACGTTTCCGCAGAGCTTTAGGGTTTACGGCTGCGTGATCGGTGCCCAAAGAGGCCGAACGGTTGAGATCTTCAATAGCTTCGAGCTCGTGTTCGATCCCACTACTGATTCGCTCGATAGAGCCTTCCTCGAGAAGAAGCAAGAGCTCTGTAAGTTTTTAAAACTCGCTATTTTGTTTTGCTGATTGGGTTGCTGATTGTTCTTGTGGGTGTTTAGATCAGAAGGTGTTCCCTGGCTTCTACATATTGGGATGGTACTCCACGGGAAGCGAGGCTAATGAATCTGATATGCATATCCACAAAGCTGTGAGTAGTGCAGAGTCCATTGTTGATTTGTGTGATTGATTAGCTTTTACTGATTGTGTGAGTCTTTCTTTGTACAGCTGATGGACATTAATGAATCTCCGGTTTATGTTGTTCTGAATCCGGCTATCAATCACGCACAAAAGGATCTACCTGTGACTATCTATGAAAGTGGTAAGCTTTACTCTCTACAAAGACTCTTTATCTTTTTTATTTATGTTCATTGATGAAAGGGGTAAGCTTTTACTTTCTAGAAAGATTTTAATCTACCTGTAACGATCTATGAAAGTGGGTTACATATTCTATATTGTAGATATGAATAACTAGTTTCTGCTCTTGAATGTTTTAAAAGATTCTGATCTTTTTTTAATCCTATGATCATGTGGTGTGATTTTTGTCTTTAAAACCTTCAAGAGTTCCATGTCATTGATGGGATTCCGCAGTCTATTTTCGTGGATGCAAGCTACACTATTGAGGTATTTTCTTAAGCCTCGTGATATGTAATGTTACATGAGAGTGGAGCTTTAATAACATGGCTATGGTTGTAACATTTGCTTGCAGACAGTGGAAGCTGAAAGAATATCGGTGGATCATGTTGCACATCTTAAGCCGTCTGATGGAGGCTCAGCAGCGACTCAATGTAAGCCTTATTGTAGCCTTTCATATTATTCATGATCTTCTTATACTTTCCTATTGGAGTTTAGGCTGATTCCTCGATGTTTTGCAGTGGCTGCTCATCTTACTGGCATACACAGTGCCATCAAGATGCTCAATAGCAGAATCAGAGTGCTCTTTCAGTATCTTGTCGCTATGCAGAAAGGTATATTATATTCTTGCATGCTCATATTCCCAATTTTCTGTGTAACCATTCGTGGATAGCTAGAATATTTGTATTTGTTTTGTTTTCCCCACGCTGAAGAAGAGATTGATTAGACGATGATATTGACAAAAAGTAATGTAGTTATGTGCTTTTGGTTTCAAGGGTACCTGTGGTTCTAATTGCTTGTGTGATTCTGCATCTAGGTGATATTCCCTGCGACAACTCACTTCTAAGGCAAGCAGCTGGTCTGCTCAGAAGTTTGCCTGCTGCACACTCAGAAAAGTTTAACGATAATTTCTTGATGGTAAGTAGTGCCTTACCGTTTCCTAGCAATGTCCCTACAGAGTGACATTCAATTCTCTGAACTTCTTACTGTCGCATGTTATTCTGATTAATCTCTTTGTACATATGGTGACGTTCTTTTAATTTGCAGGAGTACAACGACAAATTGCTGATGTCTTACCTAGCTATGATCACAAATTGTACCAGGTATGTACTCTACATGGATATTCCATTGTTTAACTAACAATGGTGGACAGGCATAGAAATGTTTGTCTTTTGGTTGATAAACATTTCAATATTCCATTGAAATCACCAGTACTTGCTTTAGGCTGAGAATGAGATCGTTATATTTATTTAGGTTAAGAACTAATTCTAGGACACCATCCTTGTTATAATTAAAGATAGTGAGCATGTAGGAGCTAAGGGAATATAAAATTTCTTTTTATCTAATCATATGCTATACTATACCTTGACCAAATGGCAGCTATAACAAAAGAAATGTCATAAATGAATCCTTCTTGTCTTTGATCACTCACTTTTGTTTCAAACTGCAGCAACATGAACGAGGTGGTTGACAAAGTCAAGACTGCATACGCGAAGAAGAGTCGAACAGGCGGTAGTAGGATTCCATTCATGTAAATATTAGTTTCAGCGTAGAACCCTTTTAGCAGTTCCTAAGAAAATTTTAGATTTTAATGCATTTCACTTTTCTGAATTAAACAGATAGTGACCTTTTTACTAAAAGCTTTGTTTGGACAAAAGTTAACGTTGGATTACTAATTTTTTGGTTCCTAAATCTCTTACATTCCCTCGATTTTAAGAGCCGTTTATTCAAAAGACTAACAATCGGTGAATAATGAGATTCGTTTCATATTTGTGGTAATCTACTCATTATATCTATCAATGAGCTCCTTGACAATCCTAGTTCCTGTTGTGACACTTGTTCCACCTTCGGCTCTGCTGCTAACTGCAACATCAGCCCATCTGGATCACCAATGGCAAGCGCTTCCAGGCCGAGAAACCTCTCTTGCTCAATAGGTAAACCAGACATTGAAATATCTGTAAGCTCTGTTTCGCCTACATAGTAAACCGAGAAACCTGAAGGAGACCTCAGGTATGGCTGGAAGTCATGTAGTGATGAGTTGGCTGTGACCAGTTCCTCAGAACTACTGTGTGGCATTGGATAGTTCACATGTCGGTTGCTGTTACGTGCTGCTGGTACTGCATGATTGTGTTTGCCTATGTAAGTGGTTAGTACGGACGTGAGGTCATCAGAAGCTCTCTCCACATGCTTAGTTACGTTACATCCATTAGCTGTGCATTTATAGTAGCTTCTGAATCATTACATAGGAAACAAACATATTGTGATAACATTCTTAGGCAAAAAGCTGCAACAGAAGAGAGCAGATGGATACAAGAACCTTGGATTCGGGTTTCCTTTGACGACTTTTTGCCCATACTTGCGCCAGCGATAGCCATCTTCGAGGATGTCAATGTCACTTGTGGTCTTCACCACGACTTTTGGCTCACGGGTTCCTCGGGTTGATCCACTCGTTTCCAGTTTTCTGATACATTAATGGCATCGCAAGTCATCAGAACGTCTCGTCTTGATGAGTATTTAAATGGTTACTAGAGAAACTTTTAATTTCTAACCTCCTCTTTGGCTCGGATTCATCTATTTGTCCGTGGTAACCCAGAGAGACACTCATGTAGGACGTGCGATCTTCTTCATCTTTAGAGAAGGCATCGGTTGCTACACCACCATACCCGAACTGAGCCCCGCTTTGAACCTGCATTGATCCAGAATGGCTTCCGTATCCGACCTCTTCAGAAACAGGTGATGTCCATTGTAAGTTCTCATTGGTTCCAGTTCCATCTATTTGCATGTCATTGCTTGTTCCCGATAGTCCAGTGACTGAACGGCTTTTAGTTGGAGGTTTAAGGTGATTATGAGCTTTCACGTATATGATCTCAGTAATATGACCTTCCCGGGACCGTTCAACCTTCTTCTTGACCTCACAGTTGGGGTGTGTACACTTGTAATAGCTACGTGGATACTCGCTTCCTTTAACTAGCTTCTGTCCGTATTTCCTCCAGTTGTATCCATCATCCTCAGGTGAACCACTAGGCATCGAGTCTCCTAAATCGCTGTCATGTGCTTGCTCATAGGCTTGTGAATCATCGGGTTCTGAACCGATGTTTGTAGTCGGATCGAGGCTCAAGGCTAAGGATGTGGCAATTTCGTCATTGAACTCATCTTTAGCTTTATCTGAAGGTAGTGATGAGAGCTTTCCTGTTGTTGGAGATGTCTGCGCTTACAAATGATAAGAGATTTCAGACATGGATATAAGAAAGCAACATATATAGAAGACGATAATGAAATGTTACCAAAGGGTTTGAGAGGAAAACAGGAGACTCTAGTAGAGTTGCTGGGCTAACAGCAGGAGAAGAGATGGCTAAACAACGAGATGGAAAAATACTCTCAGTCTTTAACCTTTGTACTTTAAACCCGGTTCTCGCAGCAATCCTCTCACTAAGACCATTGCTTGAGTAGCACGGTTTCTCTTGAAAGCTTGCATGCAGAAAGCCCTTATTCTTAATGTCTTCTAAATAGACCTCTCTTTCAAGTTCCGCTTTGGATCTCTTCTTGTGGTTAGGACTAGGGTCTAACCACTCTCCCATCACGGCAAAGTTATTATCAAAACCAGGCATTGTTACAACTAAGATTCAGCTTCAACTTTGTGCTTAATCTGAAATGTGATAATGGAGAAAATGAAGTTACATACACAACAACAGTAGATACTCAAAATCAGCAAAAAGAACATAAAATAGAGAAAGAACAGTAACTCCTTTTTTTTTTTAGAGAAGTAACTCATTGTAATAACTAATAAGGTTAAAGTTAAATCTGATATTGTGATAAACACAACATGGGAACTTTAGAGAACGTAAACAATCGTAACGGTGACCATTAAGCACCTTATTAATAAACGGATCAAATATTTTTTTGCCGTTTAGTGTAATGTAAGAGATCGAGACAATGAGTGTTCTTCTTTGCCTCTTCTTTTATCTGTCTCTCTCTTTTATCTTCTTATGGGTTATATTCAAAGAAAATGAACAAGAGGCAAAGAAGAAACCTTCTGCAAAAATTCACTTTCTCTCTTTTTTGATTATGGTTTGGCCCTAAACACAATGAAGATGTATATAGGCAAAAAAAAAAAAAAAAACTTCAAGAGATAAACAGCTTAGTTAGATAAATTTTCTCCTTAACTTTCTCACAATCCAAACAAAAATGGTTCAAACTTTTTCTACTATCTATTCCATTAAAATTCACCAACTAATTTAACTATTTTTAGAAATATATACACCTTTTATTGTTTAAACAAAACAAAAATACACAAAACATTTAGTTCACTTAATTGCCAAACTCTTCATAGTGCTTGTATGTTACACCACTTGCTTAACATACGTTAACATAATTCAGAACATGGGTGACTCTAGTGACAAAAGAAACAAAATACAATGTTGACAAGTAATTTTTTTGCTAAGGTATATAGTTGACGACGTATATTAATGCTAGTCGAAGGTGTAAAAAAATCAGCATTGAGTTTCAGTTTGTAAGATGATTTTAGTACTTTGTTTACATGTATAAATCTATAAAAAAACATGCGTATTTTAAAATATATCTAAATAATTAGCGTTATTTAAAAATATATCTAAATGTGTAGTGTTATTTAAAAATGTATCTAAATATTTAGTATTTTTCATAGAATATTTCAGTATTATATAACTCAAATTTGAACAAAAGAGAGGATTGTGCTTGTACTTTCACATGCGGATTCCTATCTAAATGTATTCGGTAAATCAATTGTAAACTATATAGAATATCTTTTTTTTTTTGAATTGAATGTTAAATTTATTCAAATCAAAAGCCTTTGGTTTACATCAAGTGCATCATGTTTTGAAAGCATAAAACAAAACTTTGCTAAAAGACTTTATACATTTCTATATGCCTCTATTCCTTGTGGCAAACCAGAACCTTAATCCTTCTTCATACTTGTTGTCTCCCATTCTTTGAATTGTTGTGAATCTGTTTCTGATGTTCTTCTCCAGCAGATGAACAATTCTCTGCAATGAAGAAGGTTTATCTCCATGCCGCCTTGAATTTCTTTCACGCCAGATAGTATATAGAGCAGCCTGAAACACATATTGAAGAGTGAACTTTGGAACTCTCCGTTGTGGAGTTGCAGAGATGAGTTGCAGGACTCATGCCATTTCTCTGTATAATACTCTCTTAGGAATCCTTTTGTGAGTGTCTTCCATACTTCTGCAGAGAATTAACATTCGAAGAATAAGTGCTCTCTCGTTTCTACCGGTTTGCGACAGAACACACACTCTGGATTAATGTTCACACTCCACTTAAACATGCTACTTCCTCTTGAAAGTCTATTATGCATCGCCACCCAATGTATGAAGACATACAACTATATAGAATATCATCTATCATAAACAATAACAATACCATAAACCCTTTATACATGTGGTCTAAAACAAATATATTTTGCCAAATACCTATAAAAACTTTACCACAATGAGTATAGTCTATACTTTAAAAACTGAAAATATTATATATGTAATGCATGTGTCGCTAATTTTAATAGTGGCTGGAAAAGTATGGAACATAAAAAATTAAATTTGCAAACTAGTTTTAGTATAAAGTGATTTAAGTTACTAATTAAGAGACATAATATTTTCAAAAATATTCTGACCACTAAATATCACTATTTGCCACTAAATATCACTATTTATCTTTTTGAGAAAACTTGTTATTTTTGCTGTTTAAGCTCAGTTTTTCTAGTTTGTTACCACACTTACCACCCTACATTTGTCAACAAGTTTTTCATCTGATTTTCTAATGTGTGAATAAATCGAAAATATTGGTAAAAAAAATCAAAAATATACACATATGCATAATCTTATGATATACTAATATATTTAAATAATTATTTATTGAGTACGTGTTAGAATTCTTACAAAGTGGACACAATATCATGATCAAACTGATTAAAAAATATGCCATAAAATTATAGACAGGTATACATTTGTGATAAGGTAAAATAACAAATGATTTGACTACCAAAATTTTCTATTCAGGATTGCTCAAAATCATTTATGTAATCCTTTATATACTAAAGCGCAAGTCGCTTGGCGAATCAGAATTTGACACATAGATTAAAAAATAAAAATAGTTTAAAATGAAAAAACAAATGAAAAACAAATGACAAAATCAAAATATTTTCTTTGGCCACTTCGTCGACAGTTCTCCGTTCCCACCACGATCACCATTCACCAACAATCTCCAAATAACTACCTATATATTTGTACGAGGATATTTATAACTGCATCTTGCTTCAAAAACATACTTTCTCTAATTCTCTAATCCGCAAACCGATGTAGACATGCAAGCTTCTTTGCCGAGACAGATTGTTATTCATATCCTACTTTTTATTTTGTTTCTGATTAATATCTTTGGATCTCTCACTCTTTCTCTACTTCTACCATGGCCTTTATTTATCAAGCCTCACCTACGTACAAGATTTTCTTCGAAAAGCTCATGGTCATACTTCTTTTATTAAATGAAAAATCTGAGACGGTGAAAGCAATGGCTATAACAAGTTTTTCTCTGTCTCACATGTTACTCTTCGAAAATCTTTATCTTATTTTTGAAAGCTTTGCATGCTTAAAAAATGTATTAACATATAACGATTGACTGGTATGCAAATTTCAAAAAGTTGAAAAGAGAAGAGAATCTAACACTACCGAAAAAGACTATCAACAAAAATGGAATTACAGGTATAAATATCATATTTTATTAACTTTTGATCAGAAAGAAGAATCGTATGTTGTATTGTTTCTCTTGGATCGATAGTTGTTTTTTCTTCATGTTCTGGCAAAGATAAAATAAAATCATGATGATAGCATCTATAATATTATTCCTTTTGCAATTTCTGTTGAAATGCTACCAGAAAAGCAAATAATACGTTAATATTATTCCTTTTGCAATTTCTGTTGAAATGCTACCAGAAGAGCAAATAATACGTTTCTTGGATTATTTTAAATCATAATTATGTATAATAAGTAGAGAAACTAGAAACAGATGTTCTTTTAAATATATAAAAACATAATATCTTAAAAATAAGATTCATGATAGATATTTCACATTCAGTGTACTATGATGAAACTGAATTTTGCAAAAATTTGCATCCCAAACTATAGAAACTTTCAAGTAAAAATATTTACATTCAGTTTATGTATATCTAAGCATAATGATCAAAGGAACCAAAACTATAAATGTTGTAAGAGAAACACAACAAAAGCTAACACAAACCTTGCAACCAAGTAAAGTGAATTGAAAATTAAACTGAAATTTAGAAGACAACTATTATTCTAATAGAACTAAAGTATTATATTGTCTACAAATATAAATGTACTGAATATTAGCATGAATCGGGTAAATACATTTTGCTAAAAACACACTGTTGTAACAGGTTACTTCCTGTCTTTTTTTTTCTGTGGCAATTTAAATTTTATTTATTCATCACCTGAATTGATACTCAATCGATAAATACAGTAGAATTATGGGAAGAAATTGATACTGGTATGATATTTTTGAAGAGATTTTAATTTTAGTTAACTCCTGTATATAACTTAGAAAGTTCTTCTATCTATTAATTTACAGGTACTATAGGTTACGGTTTGGAGATGTGGCATGGAGCATAATCAAAATTATTTGTGAAAGGGGATTCCAGAAGCATCAAGTACCTTTATTTCTATAACAATTGCGAAAGAGCCAACAGAGAGCCAAAGAGTTGCGAAAGAGCCTACGCTTCCAATACTATGTGCCATCATTATTCATATAATATTTATAGAGAAATTTATTTTGTGTGAAATTATGATAATGTTCAAATAATTTTTAAAACGGTAAATTGACCCGTGCGAAGCCGGGCAGTAATACTAGTCATGTAATAAATTGAATATAACGAAAACAAAAAAAAAACACCATGTCCAAAAGTCTACTCTTCAACGCCATAAATAAATATGATTAGTCCAATAAAAAGTAGACACATGTGGGTAGTGAGTGAGTGAGTGGGTCGTTGATTAGACGGAGAATGGAGATAGTGTGCCAGCAGAGACTGGAACACACGCGCGGCGAAGGGCGCGTGAGAAGGAGACGAATTTAGTGCCAGTCTACCATCAAAAGCTGACGTGGCAGATTCATGTTGCGTTCCCGTCTTCTGCTAATATTCGTATGAGACGGCAAACAAAGATCGGAATCAGCCTTCGAGATAATCTCGTCGTCATCGGAAACCCTAGCTCGCAATCATCTTGATCAATTTGAGATTTTTGGGGGTTCTTATTGATCAAGACGAACTCAAGTGAAATGACACGATGATGATTTCCTTTCCTTCAACGGAATCGAACAAGAGGATCCATTGATCTTCTGATTCGGCGAGAGAGAGAGAGAGGTTAGATCTTTGCCGAATCTGGAACTCGAGATCCATCGTAAGAGTTAAAAATTAAAGCTTGATACTTTTGTGGAGATGAGAAGCCTTCATCAAAGTTACTATTTTTTTTTATTAAATGAACTTACAAAGCTGGGTTTGAGATAATTTTGGTTTCTTGAATCAAGAGCTGTTATTGTTTGTTTGTAAAGATGCATGGTAGACAACGCAACGTTGGGAATGGGTACAGATCTGGTTTTGGGATGTCTGGTTCTAGAGTTTCCCCTGACCGTCCTATGAGAGGCCATGGCTTCTTTGGTCCTGACCACCACCACCAGCAGCACCGTGGGTTTAACCGTGGATATGGGCGAGGTAGGGGACGTTCTAAGTCGTTTCAGAATCAGCTTCCTCCTCCTCCTCTGCCTCCTCCAGTGGTGCAACGTAGAAGCGGTGGTGGTGGGAGCGGGGATGTTTTCATGGACGCAGGTCGTCTAGCGGCGGAGTACTTGGTTTCTCAGGGTGTTCTGCCACAAACTGTGTTTTCCAGTAAATGGCAGGGTGGGGAGTTTCAGGGTTCTAGGTTGCAAGAAGCAGCTCGAGTTGATGTTTTGGCTCCTTCCGCTGATAAAAGGAGGTATGTCGATGGGTATAACTCAGCTGGCTCTAGGAACAATATGGGAGGAAAGAGGTCTAATCGTTATGAATCGGATTTTGGGAGGAGTGGATCTTGGTCTGAGAGGAGTAAAGGTTATGAGGCAGAGACTGGTGATGACTCTGTGTCTGGGCATAGAGAAGAGCAGCCGCTAGTTGAAGATATTGCTAGCTCGGTTCAGAGGTCAGCCTCTGGTGAATTTATGAGAAAGCGTGAAGGAGCGGGTGATTCCGAGTCTGTGTTGGACAAGGATGAGGCACAGTCTAAGACAGGTTCCTCCAGTGCTGGGAAAGAAATTGTACAGGATTGTGAGATCTCAAAGGTATCAGAAGGTTCTTGTAGCTTGAGTGCTGGATCAGGGGAGATGAAAGGGATGACTGGTGGTAGTAATGGAGAGAATGAGAGCCAGACTGCTATCGAAGATGCATCTATCCATCATCAACATGAGGAAGATGCACCTATCCATCGACATTGTGCTGCTGATGAATCGTTCACCGAGAGTGGTATTGATTTGGCAACGCTGTGTAAGTTTGAGAAGGTGCCTACGAGGACGCGCTCTTCTGTGACTGCTAAAAACACCAAGCTGCATCTGTGTCAAAATATCAAGGAAACCTCTCGTAATTCTGGACTTCTAGAAGAAGATCAAGCATGTGAGACTCGACGCCAGTCATCTGGAAAAGCTGATGGTACTGGGGACGAAAATTTGAACGACCAAGTTGAAGATTTGCCTCTTGTTCAGTTCGTTGAGGACAGTAAATGCCATAGGTCTAATTCTTTCCCTAATAACATTCTCAGGGAAAATAACGAGAAAGATTCAGAGTTAGAATTGGCTGATATCCATAGATCATATTCGATGGGGAAAGGAGGCGAGAAGCGAGCTAATGTTGGCAGTGACTTGGAAGAGGAAGCAAAAAGACAGAAAAATTGGGTGCCTCTGCCAGTTTCTGAAGCCAGTGATCGATTCAACGCATTCAAAGCAAGCGAAATCCAAAGCGATGAGGAAGAAGATGACAAGCCAATCTCATTCTACATGAGACGGATCGAGGGTGCTGCTGGAAAAACCGACAACCATGAAAGTCTGGCTAATACAAGCAATAATAGTATACACAGGGGAAACTCAAGTCCAGTGTATGCAGAAGAGCATCAGCTGTTTCCTGCTTCGTTTAAGATGTGTGACCTAAATTTAGGGGGAGCGGCGGATGCTAATGATGGCAAAAGGGAATCTGGTCAAGCTGTTGGTTTTGATCTATCAATCAGCAGTTCCAGCAAGTCTCTTGATTTCGGTACTAATAATACTAGGATGAGTAATGGTAAAGAGATAGAAGTGATTGATTTGGACAATGATGATTCCCCAGAAGTGGTCAAATCCAGCAACAACCCCGGGAGAAAGTACTGCTATGTCCCTATCTATACCTATATAAACACATGTTTTTTTATATATATATATATATTGGCTAAAGAGTTGTTGACTGAAACATATAACAGGCAAGAAGTTTCACCCTATATGGGCATTGATGATGTTCCAGACTACAATGAAGGGCTCATGATGGTTGAGTATCTTGATTCGTTTGGAAACATTCCTCCAATAAACCAGGGAGTCAGTACTACTGTGCCACAGAACAACGACGTTGCTCTTCAAGACCGAGAGGTGCGCACTCTACTTGTAAAGTATTTTAGTCGCATAGACAGTGTTTTGGTGCTAACTGAAAACGTCGCAGGGAGCTCTTGGAAATGACCAAGCAGCAAATAATACAGACGACGATTCAATATTCATGTCGCTCGGAGAAATACCATTGAGTAAGGGCTCATCATCAGTTTTAACATTACGATTGTTTCTTTCTCTTTAGTAGTAGCTTATTAAAGAGGTTGATTATTGATGTTGTGTGTGTTGCAGCATTCTTACAAACTTGGGACCAACCTCCGGCTAGAGGCTACGAGAAGCCTTTCTGATACGCCTTTTTTTTTGTGTTACTAATATTATTATTATTATGATATACATGTCTATGTACTGGAGTGTGTAGCCATTGCATTTGTCCTAATCCCTCTCAGATGTAAGATTAAAAACGACATTAGTGTGTGTTATGGTTGTGGCCTTGTAATTCTGTGTTTGTTATTGATGCATGTCCTTTCTTTTAGCCTTTTAGGTGTAGTTGAATCATTCACCCCCAACATTTTCTTACATGTAAGTAATAAAACCGCAAGCCCAGTGGCTTGATATTTATACGCATGTGTTTAAACGATATATAACATGATAAACATGAATGCGTATCAAACCTAATGCGACTCCCTATGCAATTCAGCAATTCCGGGAGATCGGAAAGGAACCGATACCACAACATCACGAAGGAGCCAATGACATAAGCTCACCTCTCTCAGAGATTATAACCCTGGTGAGCAACGTTGAAAAGCTGGAGAATCAAGCTTGAAGAAACAAGGTCTATGCTTGAAACCACTGGAACCATCAACAAGAGAGCATGTAAGATCACTTCATGTTTCCTTATACAGTCAGTGTTGCTTCCAACAGTAGTTTCGGTGTTCATGTCTTAATTGTTACCAGAGTCTTCTGATATTGCTATACCCACATGAACATGACCCTTTTGGTTATTTTTATCAAACTCTGTTCATTTCTTTTGGCTTTACACAGTTCTTGTTAACATTTATGGTTACAGAATCAAAAGATAAGTTTATTTTGTTGGAATGATACTACTTTTCATTGTTAACACGCTAAACCAACACTAGAAAAGCCAACACGGCGGTTGCGGCAGAGACCACCAGCGTGATGTAATGAGGAGCGGCTGAAACGCGAGGTGGAGAAGGGCAAACGAGTCCCACTTTCGTTTCTTTGCACTCGCTGGCGAAAAGGCCAAGTGGATAGTTACCATGAACGGTGATGTAGCTGAACATTACCTTGGCACAGTCAGTATTCAAGTCGTTGATTTGATGTGCGTAAGGGCATGCAAACTGTTTAAACGCCGCGCAACATTCTGTCGCTGGATACGTCGGACCTCTACACTGTCTCGTTAGATCCGTGTAGTTTTTACTCTCAAAGTCCACTTCACATTCTGTTCCCAACACAAACAAAAAAAGTGTACAATGTTCACTATTTATGTCATAGTCCTCACCAAGCCAAGCTATACATAGACCAAACAAAAAGACTTCAATATACATTAACATTTAAAAGTGATAAAAGTACTAGCTCTTGAAAACAAATTCAACTAAAAGCATATTTGCTTTTGTATTCTTTTTTCTTTGTTAATAACTCTGGTTTTAAATTGGTTAGAGCATCTACATTGGTGGTCTTTCACCAAAATTCTCAAGACTAAATAAATAAATATAAATAAAAAGAGAAAGAAAGCATTTTTTCGTAAAAATACTACAAGTTTTTGAGAATTTGCTCTTGTAGTTGTCACAAAATGAATATATAACACTAATCTTGTGAAATACATGTCCTATTGTAAATAATATGTATTTTAAAATATTAAAATTTATTTTTTTAAGAATTCTCGACCCGATAACTATGTTCTTATGTTATCAAAAAGATGTAGATGAGTATATATATACACACTTACATATATATATAATAGAAACTAGCAGTAAATCATCAGATCTAACCAACATATTCAGTGGATCAAAACGTTTTCTCAATATACATACGTTTTTTGGCATTAAGTAAGTTCCTTCCACTAATCGATGTTTGAGATTTGAACACAATATCTACAGTAAGCAAACACAACAGATTATCACTGTTATCTCTAAAACAAATTTGAGGGAAAATAGAGAACACATAAAACATACTTGATAAGGAATTTGAAGATGAGAGAGTCACCAATAATGCTATCAGAAGGAAAAATAGTTTTACCTCCATGAAACAAAAGGTTAAAAACTAAATAAAAAACTTTAAGAAAAGAGTTATGGTGAAACCAAACAACGGAAAGACAAAGAACATATCAGATATTAATTTCTTCAAAATGTAAACGGTTGTAATTGTTAAAAAAACGTCAAGATTAATTAAATAATTAAATATAAACAACCAAAACTATAAAAAGAAAAAACATACCTTACTAGACAAATATCTAATCATTTCAAAAGATCCCTTCCATTTTGAGATGAAAACACTTTCAAACAAACTTATGATAAAGTATTTTCTACTAGTGTAATATCCATTGGAGACAAACTTTATAGATCTGCAAAATAAGTAAATTTGAAATTGTAAAAATATAACTGTTCATTGTCTTTTTTTGTGTCAAATTTTATTTGTGAGAGTTAATCAAGACGCAGTCCTTAAAAGGAGTATCATCTGCATTGCATTACAAAATCATACAAATCCCAAGAGCACTAAGAAGATTACTGTCTTGCCTATAAAGACCATTTTCGATTTTCAAAACCCACCGAAAACATGTGGATTCCACAAGCTTAGACACTCTTGGGTCTCACAGTTAAAAGTATGAATAATACAATTAATGAAGGGATTCAACAGAGTTTGTTTTGTTGTTATCTTTAAGTTAAAAAATATTTTAACTAATATTTATGTATTGTGTTTTTGTGCACAATTTATGTATTGTGATTGATTCTTTTTTAGATGTAAAATGCTAAGAATGTTCACAATTTAAATTGGGTGCAGTGATACATATTAGAATGTTATATGGATCATCAAAGAAATATTTAATATTTAAAGATTGTAACATAAATCCATATGATAATTATTTTAACTGTACAAAGTGCTAATAAGTTGAAAGAGTTTACTTTAGAGTAACATTTGTTCCCAGCAAGATGATATAAAACAAACAAAGAAACTACTTCATTCCTCAAAAGTGATCTTTTATACTTAAACGTGATGATTATAGAAAGGGGAAGAGATTGTTTTGTTTTTGTGTTTTTTTTTATTTTTTAATCCTGACATCTTCTTTCACTTTTTCATTACTAAGTTGATCTATAAATTTCTTGTAGCATAAAGGTTCAAAATTCCATGTTATATATATAATAATTAAATAAATTCAAGTTAGGAGAAAACTATAAAACATACAACACGACTTATGTATGCACCTATGATTAGCTTACTATTGATTTGGACATTCATTGACACATTTAGTGACTATATGTTTGTATGGAAGTGAATTTTTTCATGTATAAATACTTGTGTATCTTTTGTTTATAGCTTATTTTTACAAGGTACAGTTCTAAAGATAAAAATATGCTAATGAGAGCATTAATTTGTAGTGTGTACATATGATTCAGAGTTTTCATTATTCATTTATACTCACACATATTTTACTAGTTATGGCATCTTAGGAGTGATGATCGTACTTATAAGTCCAAATTAATATATTCTAAAAGAAAGACGTGAAAACAAACTTCTTCGATTGTATAATGTCATACCAAATTCCATCAATTGAATCATTTATCATGTATGGTAAATGTTAAGCTAATCCTATTAATTAGAAAAACACACGAGTTAATAGTCAAAAATTAGAGGTAAGTAATATCATTTCTTTGGTCAAAACTAATACCATTGTTTTAAACTAATTCATTTATCATCGATTGTATAATGTCATACCAAATTCCATCAATTGAATCATTTAATTATCATATATGGTAAATGTTAAGCTAATCCTATTAATTAGAAAAACACACGAGTTAATAGTCAAAATTAGAGGTAAGTAATATCATTTCTTTGGTCAAAACTAATACCATTGTTTTAAACTAATTCCAATTTCGCCAAAAGATTAATCATATAATAGTTAAATATTAGTGGTAAGTAATACCATTTCTTTGGTCAAAACTAATAACATGTCTTTTTCTTTTTTTTTTTACAACAAACTAATAACATTTCATTATTGTAAATTAAAAATGTTCAGAAAGTCAAGAATAGAATGTTAAAATATTAATTGATGACGAATGAATAAGCGTTTTATAAATATCCGCAAGTACGTGTAATCTTCAGCGTTCTTCACGGCCAGGGCATTACAAAACTCATTTCAATTATATTCTTCTTCTCAAACATGGAATCTTCTTTCTCCTGGTAAACAAAAACAATAAACAGATCTGTAATCGTGTTCTTGATTTCGTGACAAACGAGAAATTAAAACAGGTTTGTTTTCTCTTCTTCCTTCTTGTGACATCTATTGTCTGTTCATGAAACTTGTCATTTTCTATGTTGTCTTGGTTCAGACATTTTCACGTTATTTAATGAATCTCTAAGTAGATCTGTTCTTATTAATCTTGGAATCATCAAACAGCAGTCAAAAAATTTATTAAACCTACCTTGTCTTACAAGAAACTAGATTTTGATCTCCGAAGCACGAGAGAGACATGGGAAGTGCGGTGACGAAATCTGAAGCTCAAGAATGGGTACCAGAGACAAAGCTAGAAGCCAAGATCAAAGAAGCCATGCAACGCAGGGAGTCCAAAGGCACCACAATGAAATCTTTCAACAGTATTATCCTCAAGTTCCCAAAGATCGACGAGGGTCTCCGAAACTGCAAAGCCATTTTCCAAGAGTTCGGTGAGTTGCATGCATATATATACGCAGATTCTTTATCGTTGGTTTGGTTTCCTCAAGGTTGTTTGTGCAGATGAGGATTCAAATGGGTCGATTGATCACTCGGAGCTAAAGAACTGTTTCAGGAAGCTAGAGATCTTGTTTGAAGAAGAAGAGATAAATGATTTGTTCCAGGCTTGTGATATTAATGAAGATATGGAGATTGCATTTACTGAGTTCATTGTGCTTCTCTGCCTTGTCTACCTTCTTAAGGACGACTCATCCACTCTCCAAAAGGTAACTTAACCGCAAAACTTATGCTATCAATGCTCTCTGTTACCACTTTTGCGCAAAATGAATCAGAAATGGAGACTGGGGATGCCGAAGCTGGAACCAACGTTTGAGACGCTAGTGGACACGTTCGTGTTCCTGGACGAGAACAAGGATGGACATGTGAGCCGCGAGGAGATGTTCCGAGCCATTGATGAATCTGGAGAACGTTCCTCAGGGAGGATAGCACTGAAGAGATTTGGTCTGCTCCTCTTAACTCTCTTATTCTCAAGATTTCTTCCTTCAATGAACCATAGAACATCTGATTTTTGATTCATTTGTTTGTTTGCAGAGGAAATGGACTGGGACAAGAATGGTATGGTGAATTTTAAAGAGTTTCTGTTCGCATTTACGCTGTGGGTTGGGATAGATGAGAATGAAGATGATGATGACGATAACAATGACAAGGCTTGATGCAGAATGTAGTAGTAACAAACTATATTAGTTGATCTGTTTTATGTTGATGCAAACAGAATATTCATTACCATACACACAAACCATTATGTTAAGCAACAAAGCTTATTAGTAGTAGTCTCCACTGAACCAAAAGAACAAAAGCAAGCCAAAACTAACCTCGGACAGAGACAGATACACAGAGACAGACTGCCTGTAGTTCAGTTCTGTCATCTGAACTCTCTCCGGGACACATAAATAAACAGACAGAGACATATACGAAGGGTGTTTTTTTTTTAATTCCAAGGATAAGAGACAGTACCGGTAGCCTTGAGGAGTAGTAGGATGGGATGGAGACAGAACCTTCAAAAGCCTTCTTGTTGGAAGAAGGGAAGTGGTTACGGTAGTGCAATATATTAGTACCTTGTTGAAAAGGTGAGACGACTTGTTTTATTTAGTCCCTTGTCTTGGCTCTCTTCATGCCGAGGCTATTGTAAGGAGAGACTGAACCAGACATGGGAGACCCTTCTTCTCTTAGACTACCGTTGAGAAGCGCCAGTTCCCTGAGCTGTTGCTTCTTGTAGAAATCATGAGTCTCCTCCTAAAAAACATTACAATAATAAAGTGTTGTTATATAGACAAACACTCTGGTAATAAGATCTTTGAAGAGCTATGAAGAAGAACAAACCACTGGAGTAAGTAGATCGGCTAGTATCTCACGAGCTTGCATAAGACGTGCATCCACTATCTCAATAGGCAACTCTGCCTCGACTAAGATGTGGAGTTGCTCATTCAAGTGCTCATACCCTGGTTTCCCTCTCATCATTTCCTCCTGCAACAATGCTAATAGAATTAAAGATACTGATACACACTTCAAGTATTATTTATCTGAACAGATGAAGAGAATGTAATCACCTTAACTGGATCTTTAATACTGCCTCTCCCTCTTATCAGAACACGGCACTCAGAGCTGGCTTCAACTCGTTTAAGGGAGTTTCCTCTAGGTCCCAAGAGACGGCCAACAAAATTGTACTGCAGTTTCAAATTGAAAGTTTATACAATGGCTCAGATAGTTTAGGATCTCAGTAAGGAATTTTAAAAAAAATTCATACGTTTGGGTATTGGTCGACTGGAATATCCACCCTGATTGATCGTTTCACAATGAGACCAGAGGAGCTACCAGGAGAGTTTAGCCAATTTGGTGCTGGCGATGATGAAAGAGATCTCTGCAAATTAGATAAACCAATAACTTGTTAGAAGCCATGTTAACCGCAAAAGCATAAGTACATGATACAGACATATTGCAGCATCAAAACCACAAGAACATTAAAATATATCTTATCATATGTTACAGAAAAGGGGCAATGGTGTTGCATTGTTGCAAAGCAACCTGTAATTGCTTATATTCACAGAAAAAATCATATAATTAGACATGTTATATGGCTCCTGAAGGTATTAGAGTATATAGTTAGCGCGTTGACTTAAGATTGCTAAGTGATTAGAGAGTTAGCTCAGGAGGCTCCTGTAATGATGAACTATGATTAAGAGTAAGCCAAGGCAAGTTATGTCAGTACAACTAAAAGTCAACAAAAGCTTATACTAACATAGTATGAATTAGACGAAAAGAGAGTTATGTTAATGGTTAGTAGAGTCATACTTCTGATGGAAACTGTGAAGGCCATCCTCCGTTCATGTCAGCTCTTGAATTCTGAAATATCCCTCCAGAAGAAGACAGAGGGCTAGGGTGGTCAAACCTACTCTGAGTTAAGGCATTCTCCAACAGCGTTGTTACACGCAATATTTCTGTTTCAAAAAAATGTCAAATTTTCAAAGAGTTAAGACGCACGCACCGGTTAGAAATTAGTCCATCACCAATGATAGTGGGGAATGGAGATACACTGTCTCAACTAAGTTAGTGAATATTAACTTTCACACTATAGTTAAAATTAGAAAGAATGTAACAGACAGCAAGCAAGGGGTCATTCAACAAATGCTATGATCTCTACAAAGGGTCACACATGTGATCACATGGTTGAATATGAGAAACAGCACACTATGAAACAATTTAAAATTCATAAAATAAAATCAAAATCAAGTAACATTCTTAGTAAGTGATCCCTCTATCTCTCTCTCTCTAAGAAGCCCCACTGAGTAACATTCTTAGTAAGTAAAGAAAGCACAACATTTAATCTCAGTATTTGGCTCACCTTGGTTCATGAGACGGCAGACATGTGGGAGCACAGGCAAGAAGGGAGTAAGCTTGTGGCGCTCTGCAAGTAATTCAGAAAGATACCTGCCAAAACATAAATTATCAACATCAGTATGAACTTGAGCCGACAAGACACCAAGCAGATCCACTCATATTCATTTAACAATCACGCTACAATTGTCAAAAACGATTTACAACCAATGATTCTATACATTGCTCAATCAGTAACAGAGAAATTGGGTTTTTATAGATTCAGAAAGTTTTGTTTTACAAGTTAAAAGTATATAACTTTACCAAAACCCAGTGAAGAATTCAAGTAGATTGAGCTACAAAAGAGCAGTGGTAGGTAGGAGATCAACTTGAAGATAGATATCTAAAAAAGCAACATAAATAGAAAGCATAGATCTTGCAGAACCCAAAAAAAAAAAATCAGATTTGTAATGAAAAGTTAAAAGAGCTCAGGATCCAAGAACAGAGATGAAACAAACAAGTCAACTGTAAGAAAAAAAGGAGAGATTTTTAATTACTTTTCTTGCTCAACGAGGAAAGAAGGTTGTGATCGGAGACCACCAGAGAAGTTAGGTGACTGAGGAGCTGAAGGAGGCACGGAAAGAGGCGGCGGATACGTCATAAATCTCCCTCCTCCTCCACCATCTCCTCCGCCACCACCACCACCACCACCGAGTGAAGTCATCATCATCATCAGGACGTCTTGTTATTCCTCAGCTGCTTTGTTACCGAGCTTATAACAGTTAGAGCTATGGGAGGAGAGCTAGGAGGTTTGTGGCGGCGGGATCAGAGGAGGATGAGGGAGCAAGTGAATCTGGCACACACAAAGTTTTAGCCCTCGAAATCTAAATCTACTGCGCACACACACAGACACGTCGGTGGATGCTGTTTTGTTTTGTTTGGGTCTTTATATTTTCCATTTCATTTGCTTCTTTTCTTTTACCTTTTGTCTCTTTTTCTTACCACTCGTGTCCAAAGCTTCTCACTTACTGTCTGGATCCAGCTGGATTAGATACCTCTTAATCATTGAGAGGCTACGGCTACCTACTTTGACCCGGGCCCAAATTTTCAGCCTTCTCGAATCAATCATGTACTGTATATTATAAGAAAAACGTCAAACCACTTCACCAAACAAAAACATACGAGGCTCTTCTTCTTAATCAAGGTTGTTTGATTGATGCTTTACCTCTATGATTTACAATCTCCACTTTAATTTTTTATGCTTATGTTTACTGTTTAATTAAACAAGGTTTCTTATGCTTCTCTGGCTAACTAACTTATTTGAATATTTATACTAAAACAGTCTAAGCAAACTCGGAGGCAGAGACACAAATAATCATCTAACTTGTTTCACAAGTAAAAAAAAAACACATCGTAAGTTTTCATACTTTAAAGGCCACCGAGATCTGCTTTACCAGTTTTTTAAAGCGACACGCACGGTCCCCCACTCATTACAACGCCAACCATTAAAGCTTTCGCTTTTTACACAAGAACAAATAAAAGCTTTCCATTGTCTTCTATATGGTATACTCCAAGGACCACGCCATGGAGAGAGCACACTGTCCACACCACTTTCACCAAATTGTTTTAAGTTTTTAACAAACCCCATCGGCTCTCAAGAAACCTTAGCAAAACAAACAAGACGCTGAAGCTAACAAAAAAAAAAAAGGATTTCAATTTGAAAAATGGGGAAACATAAGTGAAAACATTCTATATATATATACGTATCCAGTCCTCCACAATGATCCAATGTTTTGGCATAATTAAATACCATCTTATTCTCTATATATAACACGATCCTGATCAAGCTCTTAAAGCGTCAATGTTACTAAAACCACGAGAGAACAAAACCCAAAGCAAATGGACCAGAAGAAAGAAAACGAATCTGGATGCAACTTACTCAAAGGCTCAAACCTCAGCAGGAGTCTTAGCCACTATAGATAGAGCATGCAACCCGCTCAGCAACTCCTCTCGCAACAAGTCATATACCATCCTATGTCCCTTCACCAAGCTTCTACCTTGGAAAGCATCCAAAACAACTCGCAAACTAAAATGCGTCTCCCCATCAGCACCAGCACTACCACCTCCTCTAACACCCGCGTGTCCTGCGTGCTGGTAAGAAACATCTTCAACTTCTAACTCAACAGGACTCAGCTCCTCCTCCAATCTCTCCCTTATCCTCATCCCTCTACTCCCTAAAGCAACAACATTTGACCCATTATCGGAATCTTCAACCTCACTTACACTAGGCTTTGGCTCTGAATCCGCCTCAAGAACAATTGTTTCATCCACACCTTTGACTTCAAGACTCATAGCCTTCTTCTGCATCAGCTTGAGCATGTTAAGAAATCCATTGCTCCTCGAAGGAGTCAGAGTCTGCTTCAATCCTAGAAGAACCGCGAAATCAGGCGTTACCCTCACAATCTCCGTCACGGTTCTTCCGGATAAACCTTTAACTAGTAGAGCAGCTAGGCCTTTGGTGAGAACGGAGTCGGAGTCAGCTTCGTAGACGAAGTTGCGCTCCTCGTCGAAGAAGGCTCTAAACCCAGACCTGAGAGACGCATCCTTATACTTTGTTCTCCCTCGTCTTGCTGCTCGTACTTGGCCTTTGGCTCTTGTACTGATTGGAATAGGTTGAGTAAGCAAGGGATATGAAAATTCCGGTATTGTGATCACTCGATTTTAATTGGGACTGGAATATCTAAAAGTTAATTGCAACAAGAAACTAAACATTTATATATATGCTCACCAGTAATAAACAGCAACAACATGATAAAAAGAAGAAGAAGAAGAGTGATAGCGTCAGTTGGGTTCTTCCTTTAACATCTCTTGCAAGATCATATTGTCTTTTCGAAAAACTCTATTCACCCGAGAAGTAAAGTTTTGTTCTTTCTCCCAAATTGGCCACGAAAAGCTCATCTCCCAAAAACTCTTAGAACAGATGAGGTAAGAGCAGAACTTAGGAACCTCATGCCGGATGATCCTCCAGGGAAGTAGGATATACAGTAGTAAACCAACGCAAGAACCTGTCCATTACCGCAAAGCAAACATATACCCCGCCAATTAATGAGATTCAGTATAAGATTTAGCAAGCACAAGTTCTTAAACCTATACAAGTAACTTTTTGTACACAATCCAAAACGATGGGGTGAAGAAGAAGAAGCAGGGTAAGCAAACACCACACTTGTTCGAGAGAGTCTAATGTTAGTTGCTAAGATGGGGAGACTCATGGGGTTCCATCTAACAACCGATTTGGAAGAAGAAATGTAGTACCTGCAACACGGAGAAGACCACGGAGAGAATGTAGCTGTGAAGAACCATGGAGACGTATATGGTACCAACCATGGTGGCAATGAAACCTATTGTTAAAGGAAGCCTCTGTAGAAAAAGCCAAGACACACGGAAATTATAAAGAGACTAAGGAACTCACTCTTAGCTTTTTAAGGCATGAGACATACACTACATAACTAACGCGGGATACCTCCATGGATGACATGTGCGCGAGCTGATTCTGTGGGCCACGAAGAGCGAAGAATGATCCGATGATAAATCCGCATCCAAGGGTGAAACAAATGGCAAATTTCTGCGGCATAAGCACCATGACTGGAAGAAACATAGTGAAGGCAATGAAGATGAAGAATACACCACTGGCGAGAAGCAAACCGAAATACATCAAGGCTTTCCCTGATGGCATACTGCTTGTTGCTGACGACAAGTTCCCCGGAATATCTCTAACTCCCTTCGAAACCCTGTTTAGTCATTGAATACATGTAAAAAGTTGCAAAAAAGAAGAACAATCTTATTGATAAGATAGTAAGATACTCATTGATCCACTAACACTAGAATTCTCAATCTTCTCAGATTCAGTAACGGAATAAACAAACTGAGGCGAGCAATTGCATTATACAACACTCGAATTAGGGAAAGAAATGGATGACGGCTTGCTTACACACTGAAGGTGCCGGAAACAGTGTCGTTGGCAGATCTAACGGCGGATTCGATGTCGAATCCAAAGCTTCCGCTACCGCCGCCACCTTCCTCCACATCTCTCGTCGCCGCGTAAGAGTTCCAATCCGCGAGCAGAGACGAACCTGATTTCTGCTGCTCCGGCTGCTTCTGATCTGCGCTGGTACTCCCGCCTAGCGAAAACCATCCTTGTGACATTGTCTCAAGCTCTTTTGCTCAATTCGGTTTCAAAAGTTTCGACGGAAGCAAATAGCGGAAGACCAGAACGACGGCGGATCAGAGATTCTCGCGAGCGTTATGGATTTGGTAGTGTAATTAGAGAACCCGTCGATCGGTGACTCGGTGTGAATCGTTTGGTTAAACGATGTCGTTCTACTATCAGCAATTGTCTTACGAGTTAAGTAACTTATTTTCGTTATGCATCACCAAATTAAGTAAAGCTTAGGAGAAAAAAAAAGGGCAAACTTAGTAGTTTAATGTAATTTGTATTACAGATTTAATTTACAAAAGAAAATAACAACAAATACTTGATTAACATTGGTCCCAAGAAGATCATAATACTTTCAAGAGCTGGACTTCAAAGACCAGAGGCTCATTCGCGTGCGATAGAAGGCTGCGTCTTGGTCCAAACTGCATCCACAAAGACACATCGTTTGCATTATGTGTTAGTTCATTTGTTCTTAGGGAGGACTAAATGAAGAGTAGTATATGGGTACCTCCTCGGGTATTGGCTTCAGTGTCTCGTTTATGTACCCTACTGATGGAGGTATCAGTGCTCTTCGCTTCCCTGCAAATAGTGTGCTATATGTTAGGATCACAAGATTCATCCAAAGACTAGAATCTTGTTTCATGCTTTTACCTCCAGCTTTCATGCCCACCAATACTTCCTTCAAGCCCTCGATAACCTATTTTGCTAAGCAGTTTGTTAAAACAGACCATAATCGAATTGATATATGTTGCATTGTTAAAGCTGAGTGTAAGATTAAAGTACGTCATTGCCGTCAAGAAAAAGTTTGACAGGAGCGCTTTCGCCACTGAACTGGTCCACCGTGCTAAATCAAGAAACGACTTTGAGTGAAAGAAACTATCGAGGCATCTGAATATTGGCATGAAATCTCTCACCTATGAACGAAATATCCATTAGCACGTCGACATACATAGTTAAGTTCCACCAGGTCCCCTTCATGAGCTTCTCGTCCTTCCCCTTCAATTATCTCTGGAAAAAATTTTAAAACTTCCATTACATCTGAAACCAGACTGTAAGAATATCCAATTACAAGTCTGAAGATGTATGTTTCTAATGAAAAGAGCAAGAGAAAGGACTATTGTGGAAGAACAGTACCTTGAATCCTGACGCCACTTGGGAGCTTCAACGTCCTGGACACTTGAATCACCAAACCAAAAGGGAAAAAAAACTAGGATGAGAAACTAACTTACTCCAGGGAAAAATCTTTCTTGTACATGGCTCCTCAAAGCAATGATGAAGCACATTGAACAGTAAGCAATTCATGGTGTAGTTGGAAAGGAAAGGATCATTTTTACCTGATAACTTCAGGTTCCTTCATCTCAGGGACCGGCGCAGCTAAACCAGGAAGATTCACTAGAGTCAAGACCGAACCCAAACCTGCGAGCTGTATAAACATCCTTCTGGGACTATGATGAACAGCCGAAATAGAAGATAGTCTACCACGGGAAACGCCGTTCCTAGAATTTCCAACGCTGCTAATGAAAGTTCAATCTCCAGCTACATAACTCTCAAACCGAGGGGGGATAACGATAGGTGAATGTTGAGAAACCAACCTTAATCTCATGGATGATCCGACGAAAAGCTGAGCAATCTCCATAGCCATTGTCGTCTTCTTCCTTCTAGATTCTGGATAAGAAGAAGAGGCGCCAGATTTGTCCGCGTCAGTGCGAAGAAGCATAAAGAGGGACTGATTATATACGGGGCAATACACCATAAAACTTGTGGTCTTGTGGGGCATGTAAGATTAGGACTAACGGTTTTTAACACATTGTTTCTCCTTCGCTAAACAGCTTCGCTTCCTTACAAGTTACAATTAAGAGAGAAACCTTAGTTTTCGTTTTCCTGTCTGTTTCTTCGCTTTCCCTAGCAGAAAAAGCTCTTAACTGAGATCAATTAGTGAACATCACAAGATTCAGTAGTATACATACAGATTGCTAGGAGGAGAAAACATAAACCAAACTGGGAATAGATTAAAATACAACTTTGTTTTCGTTTTTTTTTTCCTTTTCACAGGAGAAACAACAAAATCTTGGAAACTAGAGTTCAGAGAGATTAAAAAAAAAACAAATAAACTTGATACATAACTCTGAGAAAACAAACACACTTGCCAAACTGTTTGATCTGCTATGCTGTTCTCAGGTATCTTCCACCTGAGAATGAAACACAAAGCTCGGAAACGTAGTGGTGATATCCCTGCACAGATTATGAGAGGGATTGGTTTTAATTATACGTGAGTTAAGAGAGAATAGACTTAGTCTTTTTAGGAACTCACTTGAGATACTGAAGTGTCATGTTCTTCAGAAGCGAAGGGTGCCTAAGAACAAGGATCCTCCACTCTTCCTTATCTATCCTCCCGTCATGTTTTGTGTCGGCTTCCTCAAATGTCTGCCACAAAAAGTCAGAGTTCACTCTTTATTTCATTCTCAACTGCTTACATGAGTTGGAAACTAGTACAATGGAACCACAAAAAGTAAGGAAGGAAAGCACACCTTGTCGATTATACTCTCTATGACTTCGTCTGATAGGTTCATGCCTGACTCAGCAAGTGTAGCCACCACCATTTGCTTCACCTGGACAACGATAAGAGAGTTAGTGGCAATTTTAAGGGCAAACCAGATCATTACGGTTTGAATGAGGCGATTGAATAGATATGTACAGCTTTACCTCCTGCCTCTCGATGAAACCTTGCTGCTTAAGATCATATAGCTGAAATGAAACTGCAAAATGATATTCAAGGTAACGATTAATGAACTTTTTAAGCAAGTGAACATCAGATCATTTGCTACACAGTTTCTGGGATCAAGTTTTCTGAGACAGAGGCGTACAATCAATCTTGTCGTCTATAGGAGCGTTTGGATGAAAAACGGAGAGAGCACGGGCAAACTCCTCAAACCCCAGTATTCCATTATGCTTTGTGTCGAACAAATCAAAGACCTGTGATTGAACATGTCAGCATATCTTTGTATAGAATCTTAGCAAATAGATTACAAACACTTACCCGGTCTGCAAACAAGCTTTCTTTTTTATTTGTCTTGAACAAGGCTAGTTGAAACTCTTCCTGATACATTTACAACAGGGCACGAAACAGAAAAATCAGAATGACTGCCCAAAAGGAATAGCAATACACGTGAGATGTATAATAACTGTGTGACAAAAAAGAAGAGACATATAATTGCTACATACCTTGTTTATTAGCCCATCATCAATCACAGCACTGCTGATTTTCTTAAACAGCTCATAGAGAGCCTCTATTTCACTCACGCTAACTGCACTCAAACGACTCTTTATCAAAACACAGAAGAAAAGAGAGAGCACCAACCAAAGGAATCATTACTACTGAAGAAAAAAAAAGAGTGCATGGGAGCTGAGAGCATACAAACTGTCTCTCTAGCAAGTAGTTCAGGATCTCCAAGCCCTCCAGACTGTTTGTATATCTCGAGATCAAAACACCGAAACAGAGAGTTGCAGACATGCTTGAAACCGTCTACGCACTGCGTCATGATATCTCTAGTAAATCAAAACTCTCCATGACTGTCACACAACAAACAAATCCGTAAGAACTTTCGAATAACTTGAAAGAAACCTATTATACATTATGAACAAAGAAACGTACCTTTTAACCATTTCCTAGTTCGTTAAGAAAGGCAAACACTTTGTAGACCTCCAGAAAATATCTGCCACGGAACAAAACAAGATTCATCATTTTCAGTTCTTTAGTAAAACAAAACACAAGCGGAAAAGAGGCATATCCTAATACAATCTTTAACTTTTTGCGTTTAGATAAAGTCCAAAAATCATTTCCAGATTAACCAATGTACTATTATTCTCTTGTTAATAGTCTTGGAACAAAGCATGATTTAGGCAAATAACCCCACACCTAATCAAAATCTATAATCCTGAGAATCGAAACCTGAATCTAGAAGTGCTTAAGCTATACGGAGAATCGACGCAAACGAGAAAAAAAAGGCGATCGAGTTAGTTAGATTCCAAAATTCTCGGATTCAGTTACAACTTCAGAGAGAAGGGATGAATGATGAATCTCTCGTTATATAACTCGAAATCCAGCGGATAGGGATTTGATTATTAGTTGCTTGATTCTCAAATCTCAATTTTTTTTTGTTATCCCATCGCGATTTTTCCGGGAGACAGAGGCGTGGTAGATCGACCGACCGCGAAATCGTAGATAAAGGAGAAGAGAAGAGAAAAAAAGCCTTACGCCACGGCAGATGAAGAGCCTTTTCTTACGGCGGCTCCGGTGGTTGAAGCTGACGATGGTTTTGCGGTGAAGGCACACCAATACGAAAACAAATAGCTCAATCGGTAAGTGAGAGAGAGAAAGGCAGGCACGATTTTTCTATAAGCAGAAAATTGCAAAAACTAGAAAACAAAATTATTTTGTTTTTAATCA
Source organism: Brassica rapa (assembly GCF_000309985.2). Taxonomy (NCBI): domain Eukaryota; kingdom Viridiplantae; phylum Streptophyta; class Magnoliopsida; order Brassicales; family Brassicaceae; genus Brassica; species Brassica rapa. Next base: position 27,555,628 of record NC_024797.2, read on the forward strand.
AACGAAATAAACAGCTTATTATTATTTACTTTCACTTTCACACGTCGTCGTCAAGTGGAGCCAGCCGAGACCATTATGCGCCGTTGTTTCTATACGTCGTCGTTTCACCTTATCTGAATTGATTTCATCCGGTTTGGTCTTTGGGTTTGATAAACAATTTAGCATCCACAAACAGTAGGAATTCTGACAAATAACAAAAATACAGCACTATATTAATTGATTGATGTTTATAATTATACTAGGATGAGACCCACGCTTTGCGTGGGATAAGACATGCATAAAAATCATATATTCAAAATGGGATAGTTCAATTCGGATATTGGTCTCGTCTCGGTTCAGTTTTTTGATATTTTGGTTTATAAAAATTAGTTACCATATTAAAATCATATTTATTTTGGTTCGATCGGTTTACATATTGTCGGTTTTTTATTTATTCAATTTTACCAAAAAAACTTAAACTATATTTATCTTCTATTACATTTTGTCAATTTAATTTTCTATGATTAAAAATCAAATTTATTAAATACTACTCTAATTTTCAAATAGAATGTTTTTCTATTATATTTAATTAGTAAAAATAATTGTTAAAGAAATTATGAGCAATTCCCGTAGATATTTTTTTTTTAGTTTATTTTCACAAAAATAAACCTCCAAAGTGGAAAACGACCAAAATAGGTTTTATTGAAGGGTAAATATGCATTTATACTCTTAGGGTTAACTAATCTAAGACTTTGAGTTTATAGTTAAAGGGTTGGGTTTTAGAGATGAGTTTAAAATTAAAAAAAAAAAAAATTAAAATTAAAAATTTCAAAATAAAAAAGACTATTTTGGTCATTTTATTTTTAAGGGTTATTTTTGTGATAAAAACTTTAAAAAAGACTTTTTGAGATAGTTGCCCATAAATTATACTTAGTACAGATTTATAAGAAGAAGAAAAATTATTAATAATTATTATTTGTCTTAAATTTAGTATATTATTAATCATTTTTATTTTCTTCTTATAAATCTGTAATAACTAATTTATTAAACAATTATTTTTAATAGTTAAATATAATAGAAAAAATTTTCTATTTAAAAATTAGAGGAGTATTTAATTAATTTGATTTTTAGTCACACAAATTTAAATTGACAAAATATAATAGAAGATACATATAATTTAAGTTATTTTTGGTATAAAATTGAATAAATCAAAAACCGATAATATATAAACCGAACCGAACCAAAATAAATATATTTTAATATGATATCTAATTTTTATAAACCAAAATATCAAAAAATTGAGTCGAGACCAGATCAAATTCCTGAGTGAACAATCTTATTTTGAATATGTGATTTTTACGTATGTCTCACTCCACCCAAAGCTTTTGCTTGGTTTCAGCCTAGTGATACATTAAAATTCTAAACCATAAAAGCAAATTGATTATTATGTAACCATAAAATTACTCACGGGAGTTGGACTAATTATTTAATACTCTTCCACAGATGTAATAGTTCTATTTAAAATTATTTTGAAAAATTAAATAAGAACTGGTTTCCCAAAATTCATTTTCCCTAAAACTAAATATTATTTTAACTCATGGAATTCATTTGGAAACTGAACAATAATCGGCTAGGTTAACGTAGGCTTAAAATTGCTACCTATGTTAACTAAATATTATTATAACTCAGGGAATTCATGTGGAATGATCTACGTACTCAATTTCTATATAGTTTGGCATATTTAGGTTAACGTAGTTAATTTGCCTTGGTGATAAAGATTTTCTTTAAACCCCTATTCTCGAAGTCTCTATCAAATCTTATATATTTGACATTTATTTCTTCATTGGATTAAGGTAATTGTCTTTTATTATTTCTTTTAATAAGGTAATCTTAAGTTAATAGTCATTTAGTGGAATGACTTTTTTTTTCTCACGCTAGGTACGTAATACACGGAGATGGCCTAATGTGTTTTATTAGTTTAAGTAAAAAATTAAATATATCCCTAGGGGAATCACCATCTATATTTTGGACCAACTTTGTTTTTCAATTGAATATAAAGATGCCACGTCATACTAATTGTTATGCTAATTAACTGATACCTAAGCTGGACAGTTTTTTAATTAATACAAACTTCAGGTTATAACTTTTCAAATGTTTCTCTATTAATATATAGGGGATTTGGTGGTAAGAGAGGAATAAGCTATATCAGTGAACATCAAACTGATCATGATGTATGTTACTATTAGCTAAGGTTACTGGTGAGCTCCTTTGTACCCAAAAAGAAAAATAAAACAGAAGCAGCCAAGTTTCTTGAACTAGCCAATGCTACCATATTACAATATTATATCAGTTTTTGTAGTAATATTTGATGTTTTTGTGAGTAATAAATTTTTATGTAGCACTTGTTAGCTTTGTGTGAAGGTGGTTGGAGCAGATGGAAGCAGCACAGCTACTCTATAAGGAGCCATCAGTTAATGTAGTCTTATCATATTACATTACATCACCTAATTATGTTCAACATATTCTAATAAACATAAGGTGATGTAGCTGCATGCTTAGCTCTTGTAGACTCTTGTTTGGAGTTAATAGAATCTTGTTCTTATAGCTTTAGAAACAGACAAAAGGTGCTTAAGGTACTTCCCTATGTCTTGAAACACTTTTTATAACTTTTACTAGCGAAACAACATCTCTTGGAACTTCTTGTTGTGGTCCATTTTCTTATCTCTCTTAATCTCAAACTCAAGTTAATTTGATCTTTCCTGTTCAGGTTCTCTCTTTGAGTTAAAGTTATGATCTCCTATTGCAAGATGCATGTTTAAAAATCCGAAGTCACTTACTACTTCTTAAGAAAGATATATTCCAAATCATTATTTTAACATTGTTTGAGTTCCTAACATCATAAACTCACAATAATATATTAGCCGCCGAGCCATTTGGCAGCAACCATCACTCTCTCCTTCAGGTCTGAGAAACTCCAGAGCAAGTCGCTCTAGAACACCGGGCAGTCCTTAACCACAATCCCTTTCTCTGTGGGACAATGCGCCAAAGGACAATGATCCGTGTTCTCACTCCCCCACCAATCAGGAAAACTTATGTTGTTGTTCTGTAACGCAAAGTAGATCAACACTCCCATGATCGCCGTACCAGCATCAAGACCTGCAGAGAGGATGTAGTTATGCCTCGCCCACCACCCTTTGTACCTCCTGAAGATATAGTAGTTGAAAACGACACCAACAATGAACCACGACCAGTAATTCACAGCCTTAGCCCTCGGCATTGCACTAGCAGCTGAGAAGATCAAGGGGACATGAATCTGCTTTATCCACTTCTTCTCTGGGAACTTCCTTGCAAAAAACCAGACAGGGACAGGAGCAAGGAAGCCAATGAGGAAGAACCAGTTCATCCCGGAGTAAACGCCTTTACTAGTGAACATCCTTCCAGGACCAATGATTCCCCATATGATCGATGCGTTATAGAACACTTGGTCCCCAGGGCAAGTCCACGGGCTACCTGTAGGAAGCTTCTCCTGGACACAGATGTTATCAACCGAAGACAGAAGCCACCATGTGGTCCCAAAACAGACAGTTGTGGAAACCATGGTGGCAACAAGCTGAACAAGAAACATAGACCTCGGTGGAATCTTCATGTAATGACCAAGTTTGAAGTCTCCAACGAAAGACAAGGCTTGGGACATACTGACATAACCGTATGTTTTGAAAGCCACATTAGCTAGTGGTTTCCCCGGGTACAAGTAACCGATGATCAGTTCCGCTATAACGTTAAGACCCATTTGCTGGTTTGTGGTGGCTTGGATAACTCCTATAGGTAACGTGAAGGTGAAGGCAACGGAACAAGCGAGTAGAAGTCCCCACCATGGAAGCTGAAGCTGTTTGCCAAATCCTTCACATGCGTAAAGAGCTAACACAAAGGAGAGAAAGAGAACCGTAACAAACCACCAGTGAGGTACTTCTTTATAGTTCTTCTTCATCAGTCTTGTATGAACATCTCCAGCCTTTGTTGACTTCTTCCACATCCCCCAGATAAACCTAAGCAATAACAAGAGATTTGTCATGGAAACTGAAGAAGACATGACCCGTCCTGAACATAGGCTAGTGAAACATTGGCTTATAGTCCCCAAAATTTTAGAAAAAATTGTATATATATATATATATGTTCCCAAATCTATATTATTAAAGTTGAAGTACACATTGAAATTGTTTGGGAATATGGATAGTAGTTAAAAAAATAGTATTGTTTGGAAACATGGATAGCAGTAAGTTATTAAAAAAATAATAGGCTTATGCTACTAAAAAAATTAGAAGTCCATTACATTATATTGAAAAGTAATGAGTCTATGTTACTTGATATATATATTCAAATCAATATAATAATTTAAAATTGATTTATATCAAAAATTCATTCAAAAATATATATATATTCAAAATTTTATTTTTACTAACATATTTTCCAATAACTATTATAAAAATGTTTTCGATATATATAAGAAAAATACAATACAAAGCCCAATTTCAAACACCAACTTAAATTATGGTTTCTATATTTCACATTAAATTTTAATATATAATATATGTGATTCTTTATATGATTGTACGTATAAAATATTATTAATTATAAGAAAACTTATTTGATGGTATGTATAAAATATGATTAATTATATGTAACACTTATTTTGTAACCTATGTTGACACATATAGGATATATTTATAATAGTGATTAGGGGTGGGCGTTCAGGTTCGTTTTCGGCTCTTTTTGGGATTTAGTGTTCAGTTCAGATCTTTGAGGATTTGGTTCGGATTTGGATAACCAATTTAAATAGGTTTAGTTTAACTATTTAGATAGAAAATTAATAATTATTTAAGTATTTTTGGAGTTTTGCGTATATTTTAACTATTTAAGATATTTACGTTTGATTATTTGTATATATTTTCAAGCATTTAAGCGAATTTAAAAGTATCATATGTATTCTAGATGTTTTTTATATATATTAAATCTAAAAAATAATTAATATATATAAGTATATAAATCTATTTTGGATACCCAAAATACTTCGGTTCGGATCGGATTAGATTTGAGTTCTTCAAATACCAAAATTTTGAATAATTCATATATTTAATCAATTCCGGTTCGGATTTAGTACTACTTATTCGGATTGGGATCGGTTCAATTCTTCGAATTCGTGTTTTTTTGCCCAACCCTAAATAGTGACATAAAAATCAAATAGCATCATATTTTTTAAAAAAAAATACACCCGCACGGGTGTGCGGGTCAAAATCTAGTTTGTAATTAAAAAAATATAAAAACCTTTCTAAATTTAGACAAAAAAAACCTTTCTAAACTATTTATAGTTATATGAAGACTGATCTTATATTTGAGATTCATGCAGAGTACTTACTTTCCATCAAAGAGAGCAACGTGAGAAACAGTTGCAGTAAGAGTACCAAAGCTGAGTCCATAGATGAGAGCAAACACAACGCTAAGGTAAAGCTTGCTGTAGCTTTCGTACGCGGCAAGGTTGATATCAAACGTTTTCTGGTTGAGGATGCGGGTGGTGTTAAACTTCTGACCGGTGTGATCAAATGTAGTAGAGGTAAAGAGAGGAAACTTCTTTGCATCGTAAGCGTTGCTCCAGTAGAAGATAGGAAGGACAATGTAGAAGAAGATGAGGAATCCAGCAAAGAAGTTGGCTATAGCGAAGAAGGGAACGGCTAAAGGACTGCCTAAGAAGCCTGCAACTACTGACCAGTCGAGACTAAACGAGCCAATGCCTAGACCTTGAAGCCCTGAACCGATTTGTTGAGCCGTGACAGAGCGGATCCATATCCAGCAGAGGAAGGAGAGGGATGAGATTGAAGGGAATATGTAGCCAGGGATGATGTAGTAAGCGAAGCTTAAGAAGAAGACTATTAGGAAGAATCTAAGCCTTGTTTGTTGGCCTTCACGCTTCTCCTCCTTCTCATGTAAGGCTCTAATCAAATACAGTTTCAGACAAAACTAAACAAGTGTTAGAGTGAGAAGAATGTGGTGTTATAGAACTGAAGAAGTAAGAGAAACGAACCTAAAGAGAGAGACTTGAACGAGATTTGAAGGCCACCACATGTACGGTGACTCCACTAGGAACTTCCTGAACATACCAGCCCATCCATACCCCAACAGCTTATATAACCAACAAAATCAGACGTATATATGTTAACTATTACTACATCCGTTCAATAAAGAAAATAAAATTTGAGAACACTTTTGTTTTATAATGATAGATTTTTTTTTTCTATAAATATTATGTATTTAATAATACTAAATTGTAAATTTCAAAAAACTATTAATTTATTTTATGAAAAAATAATAATCACATAAATGATACATTAATGATATCTTTGATGTGTTTTTTTTATATACTACTATTTTATTATATGCTACACACATGTATATTTTTGCTTGCAAAATAAGATCAAGTTTCAATTATAGAAAACTAAAATTACATGCAGTTTTTTTTCTTTGTGAAAGGGAGATGTTATTATATTTAGAATTTAGACCCAAAACACTTTGTTAATTAATAAATTATTTTCAAAGTAACACTTGTCGATACACGGTAGATATTAATAAAAATCAACTTAAAGGAGAGGTTGATTGTTTGTGGTTTTTGATTTAGTTTTGGTTTTCGTTTTTACAAAAACCATTTTTCATCCAATCAAGTTTTTGGTTTAGTTTTTGTTTTTGTAAAAATTATGTGAGTTGCCAATCAAGATTTTCAATAAGTAGACTCCCTAAAATTTAGGGAAACTATTTTTTGAAAAGAATAATCAATTAATGAAAAAAAATCAAAAACCAACTTTTGTGAGTTTTTATGAAAAAAACGAATTTTGATTTTTTTTTGTAGAAACTACTACATTTTAATTAATAAATAATAAATAATATTTTCATAAAAATAAAAAACGAATTTTGATTTTTTTTTTGTAGAAACTACTACATTTTAATTAATAAATAATAAATAATATTTTCATAAAAATAAAATTATCATACATTTTTTTGTACATTAGATATCATTTAAACGATAGTGTGAAATATTTTAATTTGTGTTTCATATCTGTAAATAATTTTTGTATAAGTAATATTATTTAATTTTAAAACTTAGTTATTATTTTCTATAAATAAAATAATTGAATTATTTTAATAATTATTAATCACATTCAAAATGACGAAAATTATAAAAACATAATATGTTTTATTAATACAATATATTGTATTAATCCTGAAATATAAAAATTACCATTCAACTTTAAGAAAATATAAATAATTTATATATGAAAATTTATAATTAGTTTCAAAATTTTATGCAATTTTATTTTTGTTTCATTTGTAATATTTATATAAGAAAAACTATTGCTATCAAGTTTTAAAAATTAAAAATAATTTATATAAGAAAAATTTCTAAGTAGTTTCAAAATTTAATATTTTTTTGTCTAATTTATATATATTTATGATTTATATTTTACTATAATATATTTTTATAAAATATAATTATTAAAATATGTTATTTTATTTTATATTAAAATTATAATACAGTATTTTGATAAATTTTAATTGTAAAATCTAAATATTTATTGCTATTTTGTTGTATTATTGTAAAGTAATGTATTAATTAATTTTTGAAAAATAAAAAAATACAGCAAAACCAAAAACCAAAATCTAATTCTAAAAACCAAAAACCAAAATCTAAAAACCAAAAACCAAAATCTAAAAACCAATAACTAAAACTAAAAACTATTGAAACAATCATCACCTGAATCTACTAATTATGTTTTCTTTAATAAATTTGTGGATGATTTTTCATATATCCAAAAAATATTAAATTTTCTCATATATATTTGTGAATATCAAATTTAAATAACTTAAAAGTAACATTAATTCAAGAAACTCAATTACTTTATTAAAAATTTACAATTTGTTATTATCAGTTAATTAATTACTAAAATGTAAAAATAATAACTTTATGAAATGCATTTCTTTTCAAGTGGGAGTATTTACCTGAGTGGTTTGCAGAAGCAACATGGCGGCGGTGGGGTTGAGATTCCGGTGATAAAATGCTTTAACAATGGTTATGATGCTAGTCGCATAAGCTCCTCCAGCTCCCGTATTAGCGAATATAGTGATCAACACATGTTCTTTCATGTTAAACGGTCCAGGGTTCAACGAACCGGACCAACTCGTACCGGGTAACCGGAATTTCCTCGTCGGTAGAGTCGTGGCCATGAGCTTCCCTAGTGGGAGAGTCACGATCTGAGCCACGACTGAGGATACCATGAGCGGGTTCGACCGGTAACCGAAGAAGATGTTCACGAACGCGAGTACCACGCACGAGGACATTCCTAAGAACCACGTACGGAATGTCAACACTGGCTGAGATGGATCGTCGGTTATCGGTACGGTTAACCGGACTTCTTCTATTGGGCTGTCGTTTTCCTCCACGCCTTCTTCATCTGCACGTAAACCGGCCAAAAATCGGTTAATAGGAACCAAACAAAAGTGTTTGAGAAATTAAATATTCCCATTAAATATATACTTTAATTCATCTTTAGGATTTGAGTTAATATCAGACTTATCAGTTCATATTCTGCCATAACCGTAGTGGTAAGACTCATACCATACCAAACCAAACAAAAAATAGCTGGAACAGAACCGGATTTTATTTACCGGATATGACGATGTTGGACTCAAACTTCTGCTCCGGAGAATTGGGTTTAGGTTCTGTGACTTTGAGAGAGCTTAGCATTTTCTATCTCTGTTCTGTAAAGTGATGAAGGAGTATGTACTTTCACTACTAGGTGAATTTATATAAACATATACACTTGAAACATGGATGATTGTCTTGATTCATTGAATTTGAAATTAAGGCTGTTTCTGTAAACGAAATAAAAAGTTTTAATCAGTACTGTACAAAGTGAAATATCTACTTTCGAGTAAAAAGGTAGCTAGTTTCTACATTATGTATCTTAATCAAACAGATAGTTTAGCCAAAAGAATAAACAGATACTATACATGGCAATATAGCTTTCAATAATTAACGTTTATTCTAGGTATTGTCTGAGCTATGATTTTTGTTTTCACTCCATAGCTTTGAAAAATTGGAAATTTTATTATATACTTTTATTCAACCTACGTAAGTAAATTACAAAATGAAACTCAGCATTTCAATGATGATAAAAATAAAGTAACGGATGTTTACCACAAAACAAAATAAATAAATAAACTGACAATTCACAATGTATATATTCTCGCGCATTAGTTTAGCTTTCATAGTCACAATTATTGTATCATTTTGTTTTGTTTGATAGCCATAAATATCATAGTTTCCACAATTTATCAGTTTTACAATATGAAACCTTATGCTTGATTAACACTACAACTTATTTGTATAGTGTTGATTTAATGAGTAATTAATATTTACTGTAGAATTTGTACTTAATATAAATTAGGTGATTCTAACATATCGATGTTTCTTACATGTTTAACAAAAAAGCATTACCCTCTTGTGTATTTGTTGTACAATACATTTTTTGGGAACACAACACATACAAATATATATATAGTTTAAAAATCAAGATCAGCTCTCTGTATAGAAAGAGAAACTATATAGAACAAGGTCTCATTACTAACCTAAGAAGAATCCAATACTGTTTGCTTCATGTATCTTTCAAAGGACCCGATTGTATATTAAAACTTTATGGTATATTAAAAATTAATATTTAATTAATTGTGAAGTTTTGATGTCTCTTGGGCCATCCTGGGCCGGCTACTGGGCTTCGTACAAGACTTGAAGAGATAAGAAGATTGGGTTAGATTCATCTTTATCCAAGAAGTTTATAAAAACTTATAAACTTAGGATAAACATGTTATTCCTTTTACAACAAGGAATCACATTAGACAATCTTGTATAAATAGAGATTTAGGAGCAAACATATTGGTGTGTGATTCGTTTGTTACAAGAATAGCCAAGTTCGATTCTCTACAGCAATGAGTAGAAGAGAAGTGATTGTATGCCGAGGAATATGGTATGTAATGGCTCTACTCTCGCTCTTTGGCCTCTCCATATCACTCAATCTTCTCTGGCCACCTGGGGGAAAGTCACCAGCATTGTCTCGGTTCCTGAGGGACGGCGCGGTGAGTGCCACAACATTCTATGCGGTGACGCTACTCAGGTATCTCTTATTCACCGATACTCCCTCCAGTAATAGCTACAAGGATTTTACTACAGACAAAGAGAGGATTCCTCAGGTTGTGTTTGCGGAGTTTTCTACATTGGCGTTATTTTGTTCTCCTTATCTTTTGGTGGATCATCCTGATCATGACGTATGGTTATACATGTCGTTATTCACCATATCGTTGTTCACCGGTGGGATAGGTCTGATTCAGCTATCCGATAAGTTCAGGATGGATATGAAGCATGCTTATATCACGCTTCTTTGCGGTTGGTTGTGTTGGCTTTTGGGCAGTTATGTTTTTATTTACCTGCCCAGTATGCCCGTGGCTATGATTCCTATAGGAGTTTACTGGATATTCTTCCTTTCTATCCTTTTGTATAATTTCTGCAGTGAGGAATTTTCTATAAATTCCAGGGATTCCCCTCTTCCTGCTTAATTCTCTTGCTTATTTTTTCTTAATGGTATTGTAAGTCCATATAAGAGACTCCACGTTCAGAGTTTAATGACATGTTAACTTCTTGCTTTTACCATTTATCTGAGAATTGTTTAGCTACAAAATTACTACTCATACATATCCTTAGTTAACTTGAACGACTCAAACGCTATTCATGATTGGAAATCATCGTGAACCAAACATAAATACCACTATCAGAACAATATACTGTTTTTTCTTTACCAAGTTCATAGTGAAACATGGAGAGAAATTAACTACGGTATAGCTAAGTACTAATTAAAAGGAAAACAGCGATAATAAAGGTAAAAATCAGAGCCGGCCTTGACAAGTTTTAGGTTACAAGCATTTAAAAAAAATATCTAACCTAAACATGTTATAAAACAGAAGATCTGTCGATTAAATATTGAAGTTTGTTTCAGTTTATATGAAGTTTGTAATTTAGGTTTAGATCATGATGAGACAACAAACAAGCAAAGTAGCGTTTCGTTTGCTTGCTTGTATAGTTCGATGTTACCTAACCAGCGCGTCACACACGCACTTAGTATATATAACTTGTCATATTTCTCTTAACTCTACCAATACTAGACGTTATAGATCGGTATCATTTATAAACCAATCAATCTTTACCAAACATTGAAGTGGGTCTTGGGTGATATTCGGCACAGCTAAGACCATCTCCAATGTATTTCTTTATTTTTACCTCTAAAATAGAGGAACTCTATAATAGAAGTGGGTTTTACTCCAATGTATTTCTATAAAATAGAAATCTTTACATATAGAGCAAAATATAGAGGAATGCTATTTCTTCCTCTATAAGAGCATCTCCAACCCATCTCTATAATAGAGATCTCTAAAATAGAGGAAAAAATAGAAATGGTGTTTTAGCTCCGATGTGTTACTCTATAATAGAGAAATGCTATATTTGCCTCTATAAATAGAGAAATGCTATTTTTTTCTCTAAATACAGAGGAAAAAATAGCATTCCTCTATTTATAGAGGCAAATATAGCATTTCTCTATTATAGAGGAACACATTGGAGCAAAAACACCATTTCTATTTTTTCCTCTATTTTAGAGATCTCTATTATAGAGATGAGTTGGAGATGGTCTAAATAGAAGAGAAAATAGCAATCTCTATTTTAGAGACAAAAATAGAGATGGGTTGGAGTGATTTTGTCTTTAAATGCTATTATAGAAGTAGAAATAGAGGTGAGTTGGAGATGCTCTGAGTGAAACATTGATTTATGACCCCAAAATCTTATGGCCTACTTGTGTATATATATGACTAGGCATGAAAATTTATGAAGAAACAAAAATTATTCATTTAATGTTTTTCTTCAAAAAGAAAAAAAAAATTATGAAGAATATAGTGTGGTTGTGAATAATGATTTCTATAACATACTAGAAGTTACAGATATCATGTCTAAACCGATCAATATATCTTAATCTTTAGCACAGCACATAGAGAAGAGGGGTACAGTATATGGATGGTTCTGAATAATGATAAATTATTGGTAAAATTTATACTTAGAAATAAAATAATTGAGATTACACCAGAAATAATTATAATTAAAAATAAAATAAATTTTATTTATAAACTAAAATTGGTTTACAAATAAATTCCAGTTCATAAAACAAAACAACAATTAAAAGAATCTAAGTAAAACCAGAAAAAAAAAACTAAGCCAAAACTAAATTCTTCTTATTCTTCTTCTTTTTCTCGATCCAAACGTCCACCACACAGATCTTCCACCACAGATGCTTCAAAATCCCCACTATCTGCTACCTCTGCCTTGTCCAGCTTCTTGTAAGATGGGTCCATATATCTGCAACAGACATGGAAAAAATAGTCAAACCTTGTTCTCACAATCAGAGCCTGTTTATGGCTTGAGATGTCACAATAATGTAAAAGCCCTGCAACTTCAGTGAAAAAAGAGATGGTTGAGCGATTTACCTGCAACTTTTGCAGTAAAATTCCACAAGTAATCTCCCCGAGGAGAGGACCTTCAGCATCTGTGACCACCATTGTAGTGAACTCACAACGCTTCCTGCAGAAACTGTCAAAACAAAAAAAAAAGACCATGACTAAACTAAGAGTACGCGTATTAGTTTAGCTTTCATAGTCACAATTATTGTATCATTTTGTTTTGTTTGATAGCCATAAATATCACAGTTTCCACAATTTATCAGTTTTACAATATGAAACCTTATGCTTGATTAACACTACAACTTATTTGTATAGTGTTGATTTGATGATTAATTAATATTTACTGTAGAACTTGTACTTGATATAAATTAGGTGATTCTAACATATTGATGTTTCTTACATGTTTAATTAACAGAAAAAGCATTACCCTCTTGTGTACTAGGGGTGGAGCCCCGCGCAAGCGCGGGGATCTTAAATATATTTGAGTTATAGCAGTTGAAAATGTTGATGGAGGTGGAGTGTAGAAGAAGAAGGGTGAAGAGATGTATACGAAGAAGAGTGAAGACATTTTTAATTTCCTATTAGTGCACATGTGTAATGTCTGAAATTCTTTAATGTTTTGAGTGATTGTTAAGAAAAACCTCATTGAGAAGTATAGTAAATACTTCTTGATTAGTGAGTTTAAGCATCTCTTTGTTGAACACCACAAAAAGGGTATAATTATTTTCATCATCAATCAATAATCACGGTATTTGTTATTAACGATAATATAACTGATCTGAATGCATAAAATAATGACTTATTTTTCTTTAAATGAGTATGAAAACTTTTTATCTTATAACACTGGAGAGATGCGGCAGATCTCTCTAGCTTTTTTGCTGCAGTGAGTGCAAGAGACATAGTACCAACATTTTTGGTTCAAGACCTCAACAATCCAGGCTTTGCAAATAAAATAAGCTTCATGTAAACCAAGAAAAAAAAAGTACCATTTTATATTATAATTTGAAGAGGGAAGAGATTTTAAACTTTATTGTAAGCCTAGCTAGTTTCTAGTTGTACAAAGCACGGATTGTATTTTAGACATAAACTGGAGTTTAAACATAAAACTTTTCTTTTGTTCACAAACATAAAAATTTCTAATGTGGCTAAAACCTTCCCGGAAAAACATACACTGTTTGATTAGCCTAATGGTTATCAAAATTAAGAATTGACCAATCTTTGATAGTTTTTTTTTACTGAATTTTTGCATTAATATAAAGGTAGCAAGAAGGCTTTTTCTTTTTGTCAGCCCCTTCTAGTGATTACAAAATAGATAGATCGTTTGTAAAAATAATAGAACCCATTATCGACCCAAGTGCACCAAGCCTGGTACGTGAGATGATGCCCAGAGAAAAGTGTGAAAAGTAGCCCAAGTAATAGCCCAACCAGATGTTGGAGTGCCTAAATCTCCTAGCTTGGTATTAAATTCTGCATCAAGCATTATATTTCAGAAGCCGTTGGTTCCTTTCCCTAAGTTAAATATATGAATTAGTTGTTTTCCGATGACTTCCACTACACATGGTCTATTAGGAGGAGATTTAAGTAACTAACTCAAATCAGTTAAATTTTTAAAAACTCAGTTTCAAGAACAGACGGAAACTTGGTCAAAAAAAAAAAAAGAACAGACGGACAGCTCAGCACGGTACGTAGATCTCAGTACACAAAATAGGAAAATAATTCAAGGAGCTTTATAGACAAAAACTCAAATCTCAAACTCAGAAGATCGTGTCTGTTATGCTTCTTGGTAGAGATGTCGTAGGAAGCTGTTGGGTGGGAAATGTCTTAATGGGTTCTGTCGTAGCAGCTCTGTTATTTTTATAAAAAGAAAACATTGTTAGATACACAAGGCATGATTGTTTGGTGAATGAATCAAGAGGAGCTTATGCTTACTTTTTAATCTCACGGCCATCACTAAGCGGCAGACCTTGTGATGACGATGATTAGTTAGTTTCACTCTTCCTCGTCTCTCCTACCTCTCTGCAATTTCATAATCAAAAAGTCAATAACAAAACATCTCTGCCCTGCTGCAAAAACATTCATATTTTGTCTAACTTACTCTGTAGATTCTTCTTCTTCATCAACAAAAACCTCAAATGAGGAAGCAGAGGCTGCAGGAATTCTCGCAATAGGTTTCGGAGGAACCTGCGATGATACATAGAAATGCAGTTAAGTCGGTATTGTAGAACTAAGTTAGTTTTGTTTAGGAGGTTAGAGCAGAGTCAAAACCTTGAATGTTTTCTATTTTCAAGGTAATGAATTGTTTTCTTTGTTCCTCTCTGCTCTGCCTCCAAGCATTAGCCAAGCATTACTCTGGTTTTGACTTTTATGTTTCCGGATGATTCCCCAGTGATTGTCAGTGTAGATAGATAAAGGTGTATTGGATGAGCTGCACACATATCATTGTGAGTTGCACAATACGTTAGAATCTGATGAAGTTTGTATATGCTTAACCTTAAAGGTTAAAATAGGAGAGGAAAACATAAACCCCTTACTGATTTGGCTTGGCTTCTTGGCTTGTGGTCCTAACGTTTGCCTTCTGTATCTACAAAAAATCATTGTCATGTAAGAGAGCTTATTAAAAAATCCTTTTAGTGATTTCAAAAGGTAAAAGTTATTGCAATATTATTAAAAAATCATTGTTATGTGAATTGCAATATTTTATTATGATAAAGATGTCCTCTGCAAAAAAAGTCAAACAAAATCACGGTTTCGGTTAATTACGGTAAATGGAGATTGAAGATTAAGATCACGACCAACAATGATCTGGGGAGATCTACCGAGTCGGAGAGCGTCAAAGGCGGAGTGCGCGAGAACAACATCGGATGAGGCCATCTCTGAGAAACTTTCTACGCTTTAGAATATGATAAACTAACAAAGATTCCGAGGGGTAATCATCTTCTCAAGACGCTGATATATATAGATTTCACGCGAAGGAAATGGAAGCGTCGAGATCTGGGATTAATGTGAGTATCAATTACTCGCGAATTATGCAAGACATTGATCCTCAAGGGAGGTGAAGAGATACAGACATGTGAAGTGTAGAGATGAGAAGAGGAGCAGATGTTTGCAGATCATAAAACAGATAACGGCGGATTGATTATGTGAGGAAGGTAACAACGACGAAGCCCTAATTTGGATTATTTGGCCCAAATCAGCCCAGACGACAATCACAATCGGATCAAACGTAACCGGCCCAATCAACAAACCGTGGGAACAAAAAAAAACGAAAACCAAATAATAAATGGGACCCACAGACTTAATGTTTTGCATACGTGGATGCCCTGAGAAGAGAGGAAAGAGCCTCATTATATATAAGACTAGGGTCGGCCCGCCCTACGGACGGGAAGTTATAATAAAAATTATTTTATATGATTTTATATTAATTTATGATGCATTTAAAATAAATATTATTTATATATATATTAGTAATATCATAAATAATAAAATTAATATATTAATGGCGATAGTTTTTAATGGTGATGGATCCGTCTCGTGAAGAAACATAGATGACGAAGTCAAATCAATGAAGACGATTAAACCTACGTATCGTAGTAGAGAAGAAGTTGTTCAGTGTTGATTAAAATAACTTTGATTTTATATATAGTTTAATAATATCATAAATAAAAAAATATTTTCTAATTTATCAGGAAATGATGTTTTCAAATATATTTGTTTCAGATCATAACTATATTTGGAACGAAATATTAATGAAACTTTAGTGTTTTACTGGTTATGTTTTGTAACTTATTAAAGGTTTTGTTGAACTATGTTTAGTAGCAAAATTGTTTGTGTGAAATGATTGCGGTTGCAAGTGAAATACAAAAGATTTATGTATTTAATTATATATGGGGTCGTTGGTTTGATTGGAATAGAGATTATATGTGATTTATTTTGCTTATTCAGGATGGTTGTATATATTTTAGAGTTTGGGTGTATAAGGTACCTGATATGTTGTGAGGGTTTTAGATAGTCTTCATGTTGGTTGTTTTTAAAAATGTTCAACTCATACTTGGTGGGTTACTTGTATTCCATTATGTTTTAGGCTCCAAATATTGATACGTGATAGAGCTTTCATATTAATTTCGTTAAAGACAATCCAATACCACTATAAGGAATAAGGAAGAAAAGTCGGTTTAGCGTATTGTGTACAATGGATTTTGAGGAATGTTACATTAGGCCAACATTTAGATGTATGTGTATTATCCTTTATTTGACCACCGTGTATGCGTCAGGTTTTGTATGTAGTCCCTTTTTGTTTGGTTGTCTATGATTTATGGTTCAAACTTTCATAACTATCATACTTAATGTTCTATTTCCGTCTTGCGCCACAATTTATATAAACAATTCATATCTTCAAGTGTTTGCTTAAGCTTTATAAGATTTAAGTGTTAGTTCAGGCCATTGATTATGGATATTTTTATAACTTGTTTGATCTTAGTGCTAGCTGCAAAGTAGGTAAACGAATAGCTGTTCATATTCGTTTGTTCTTTATAACGATTTATAAAATAAGATAGAAGGCGTAGTTAAGGTGGAATTATAACGTTTCAGATTTTGAATTTAGAATTATAGTTCTGTTTTTTTTGTTGTTATGTTTGTGATACACGGTTTTTTTCTTTCGAAGAAGGCAAAGCGTTTCTTAAGTGATAAGATTAATGGTAGAAGGAACTACTTTTATTTGTAGCCAGCCGCTGTCTGAGTAGTGTAAAATTTGTTATATGCATTTTGACATTCTAATCTTTTTGGGAACATCTTGTCTGTCTTCGATGATATTGTAAGAGTAATCACTTTCTCATTTGTAATCATTGTCTTTCAACATACAATGGGAGTGATACTGATAATAATCTGAACTTGCATTGTTTTTATACTGATAATATGGTGACTAACAATAAAGACAAAAAAACTTGCTTTTATTCTCAGTTTGTATGATTGTTCATCCAAATCCTCCTCCTTCCGTTTAAGCACTTCATCACTTTCTTTAAGTTCCTTCTGACTTGAAGCTCTCTCTTTTGCTTTTTTCTTTTTGCTTTTCTTTGCCACTGAAACTAATTGGCCTCCCAAAGATTGTTTTAAATCAGAATCCTTTTTCCTCCAGCAGCTCCAGAGATTGTTTCCTTAAAGATTCCACCATCAACTCCATCATCTCTTTGTATTCTTTCCACTAAAGCGAGAAGTCTAGAATGCCATAAGTGGTCTTTGTCACCTGACTCAAAGAAACGGTCTACTAAATACTCATCCAAACATCACACTAAGTTCAGTCCCATAAAAAAAACAGTAAGAAACTAAGAAATAAAGAGAAACCAAACAATTCAGCCCTAAGAGTAAGAGACTTACTGATGTCCAAGATCTTCTGTTGGTAACGACACTGGATTCTCTCCGCTAAAATGAAGCAAAAAAAAAAATCAACACTTTAAAACTGTGACCAAGGTAGAAGGGATAAGATCTGATTAAAAAATAGCTTATTTTAGCTATATTGAGAGAGAAAAAGAGAGAAAGGTAATGAACAAACCGTCCCATTTTTTTTCCATTCAAAAGAGCTTTAATAAAGATATGAACACAATAGCTTGATCATTTAAGTTGAAAACGCCGGAATAGTTTAAAATACAATGATCATGAGTTTAAAGAACGGAAGAACCTTTACATCAAGGAGGAGCATGTCCAAACCCAATCAACTCGCCCCAGTTTTTCACGTGCCTCTCAGAACCTGAGAAGTCGCACCTCAACGGTGAAAGAACAGAGGCGAGGTTCAGATCTGTAAGAAAAACAAATGAGTTAGCCATTAGACTGCAATTAACTTGGGATTATCACGAACTGTGAGGATGATGTTCAAGTAACGAAGACTTATCTTTATATAAGAGAAAAAACACCGCCTAGAAGAGGAATAAGCAACATTGAATGTCAGATCATGCTTGATGTGCGTCGATGGAGTAAAGAGGTTTCTTAAAGGCGATGAATCTGGACATCTGGTAACATCTTGCAGGATAAGAACCAAAAACGAATCGTTATCTTGAAGCTAGACACCGAGATTCTCCACGTCGTTTTGTCTCAATCGTCACCCCCAAACTCCATTGTTGGTGTAGACATCTCAGATAGCGAGATGAATCACAAACGTCACACAAAAGAGAGAAGAACTCCATTTCTTTGCTTCAGCCGTATTAGGGTCAGAATTGAAATGCGTTTCACCGGGCTGGATACACATTCATAATTCTCGGTCCTGTCGGCTTCACAAAGCTCGAATTTATGACGTGTAATCCTATGCGTCACGCCCAGGAGTGAGAGAAACCCTCTTTTATATATATAGATATTAACTTGGACAACTAATTTGATTCTCAGACATCAAATATAGCAATCAATTTATAAAATAATTTGTGACAAATATGTTCGATACAACATGTAGAGTGCAGGAAACATTGATGTTGTTGTTGCATTTTAAAGTCGGATCGGTAACATCATATCAAAGGATGGTTATGAATTTCTTAACTTGCTTGGAATAGAAGCAAAGGTTGCATTTGTTATCCATGATATTGATAGTTTGTTGATGGTTTGAGCTTCCGCATATTTTTTTTAGTATGTACTCGTGAAGACGATGTTAAATGGTCGTAATGCTAGTCTAGATTTAGTTAGATATAATAATATTTTTTATACTATAAAAACAAACTTATACATTTTTACCTTTATATTTATTATTTTATTTTTTATCTTATTTTGTTTTATTTTCTAACTATTATTTTGTGAAAAAATTGTGATTATCTAATATTTTTATTTTTATTTTGTAACAATATCTTATGAAGTTCACTTTACTTGATTTTTGTGATTAAACAAAAAAATGCCTGATCAACATTTTTCCGTTTATATTGGTCTGATCGTAATTTTTGAAAATATCATTAATGATTTATGATACTATTTTATGAGATTTCACTATATATTTATTTTTGTGAAATTTCACTATATATTTTTAAAAGTTATGTATTTTTAAGTTATGTTATTTATTTTTGGTAAAAGAAAAATTTATTTGGCTTACATGTTTGTTGTTTCTCTTACTGTTTTCTAAATATATGTTTTGATAATGTATTAAATTCTTTGTTTCTCAATTTTTTTCATTTTTCTCTTAAATTTGTATTTTTTAAGTTATATTATTTATTTTTGGTAAAAGAAAACTTTATTTGGCTTACATGTTTGTTGTTTCTCTTACTGTTTTCTAAATATATGTTTTGATAATGTATTAAATTCTTTGTTTCTCATTTTTTTCATTTTTCTCTTAAATTTAAATTTGATTACCAATGAAGGACTAAATTTCAATAAGCATAAACATTGTGATATCTTATCTTAGCAATCAGAAGTAATGTCCACTAAGTTAATGCGATACACAGCACAAAACTTTAAATATGCAGAACCTTTTTTTTTTGTCAACAAATATACAGAACCTAAATGAGGCCATGTACCCAAAAAATGGAGATTATTTTGTTAGGTTCAGTTAGTGCCGAGGCCCATATTCAGAGGGACCTATTTAATGATTTTTATAATTCAAATTAAGTAATACTCATAACAAATAACCAAATAAAGATTAAATAATAACCTCTTGCTGCTAATTAAAGTATGTGGTCTACAACATTATTGAAGGATAAAATAAAGCTTTGAAACAAAAAAATGGAATTCGATTGTATTTTGTGAGTCCCAAGTCTCCACAGTTGGAGTTATCAGTGTTTGCGAACCTTCTTTGAACTGGGGTCTTTTCATCATCAATGGGAGTCTCGGTAGAGGTTATGACTGAATCTGTCTGCGTAGGCTCTTGTTCTGTGCTGGCTGGACTTCCTTCAATAACTGGAACAGCATCAGATGCTCGTTTGTGTGATCCAAACACTGTGTTTCATCACTGTATTTGGGACCACAAAAAGTTTTACAATTACAGCTCCATCGATACCATCAGAAACTCCACAGTTACTATAACTTTTCTAATGTGAAGCTTACATAATGAGCTAATGCAGAAAGCAAGTAACAACAAATCTCTTATTGTTAAATAAGAGACTTTTTAATAAGTTAATTGAGCCCAACATGAAAAGGAGAGACAACGCAAACAACACATGTATTTGGTCATGTTATTATAGTGATCCTTATTCAGTGAACTTACTTGAGGGGTGAATTGAGATCGTAGCTATTAAGTTTAGATAGTGTGATGGATTCAATTTGCTTAACACCACCATACTTGGAAGATGTGGCAGAGGAACCACTCTCTTCTCTACGGAGCCTGTATTTGGTGTCTTTAATGTGGGAAGTATGTCACTGATGTGGCATTGAGGAATAAACGACCTGCACAGACAGATTAAGAGAGCATGAAACTTGATGCGTTCATGTTATTGTAAACGACATTCTCTCTCACTTGAATTATTCTCTGTCTAAAATGGAAAGACCCATGGTTCGACATGCAAAACAGACCTAGGTTACCAGCCATTGGAGATGCCTCTCAAGTCGATGGAGTTCCTTGCTTGCTCCTGGAGTCTCCAAAGCTTTAACACCTTTGATTTGAATCCTCAGATTCTCCTCTCCAAACAGAAGAAGAAAGGGAATGACATCAAATCCGCCAACGGAGAACATGGAACCTCCAGTGACCAGATGTCTGAAAGTGAGCAAACGGTAGACATTAACGAAACAATCTCCAAAAGAATGAAATAAAAAAAAGAATATGATGATCAAGGGATAAAGCCTAAACTTTTTATAGGTGAGAATCACCGCCTAGATCAGAGATTACATGCACTGAATGCGAGATCGTGGTTGTAGTGT
Organism: Brassica rapa; assembly: GCF_000309985.2. Classification (NCBI taxonomy): domain Eukaryota; kingdom Viridiplantae; phylum Streptophyta; class Magnoliopsida; order Brassicales; family Brassicaceae; genus Brassica; species Brassica rapa. The sequence continues at coordinate 27,577,018 of NC_024797.2, forward strand.
GCATGAAGCGTAAAGTTTTGGTTAATGGGGTTGAATCAATTCGATTTGTGACGGTTGGGATAAGAATGATGAAAAACAGACACGATATGAACAATCACCGACTCGAAATTTACAGACGAAACGACGAACCACATACCTTTTCAGAACCGCCATTGATGTCTCACAGAATCAGACCTTCGCAGCGACGGCTAACCCTAAATTCTCATGTCAGGAAGAAGAGATGGAATAAACGGGCTTGCCTTCTATTTGTCATTCGGCCCAAATAAAGATACCCATATAAATCGAGACAACTTTAATGAAACGCAACATTTTAAAAAAGGTATACACGTGTCACTTCCTCCTTCCTCCACTTAGTGACGTGGCATCACCAGGAGGAAGACAACATATTTTTATATAATTAGATTTGTACAATACATTTTTTGGGAGCAGAACACATATATATAGTTTAAAAATCAAGATCAGCTCTCTGTATATAGAACAAGGTCTCATTACTAACCTAAGAAGAATCCAATACTGTTTGCTTCATGTACCTTCTAAGGACCCGATTGTATTCTCCCAATGTTATGTGGATACTGGTAAGATGAATGGTTCAAGGACGAGACACCACCATTTCGAGTCTCGTTCTGTGTTTCTCTCGAGCCATACTGATGGATTCCGCTGTTTAAGCTACCGTGGTAATATGACATGGGAGCAGCATGAACAAACCTGAAACCGACTCCATTTGGGTGAGTTTGGTTGATGAGGAGTTGTTGATTACGTTCGTTGGAAGTGTGGTCAGGTCCATCAGAGGAGATTCCAACACCGAGATTGAGGCTGATGGTGTCTGTTGTTTCATCTGGTCTAAACCGAGGCTGGATGACATGATGGTTGGTAGACTTTGAAGTGGGAACGTCGTGATTGTGTTTGCCTTCGTATGTTGTTATTACAGCTTTTGGATCGTGTGATGCCCTCTCTACGTGTTTTCTCACTGGACATCCAGGAGCTGTGCACTTGTAATAGCTCCTAAAAGGATCCAATTGCCAAGACAATCAACACCTTGTCAACAAACCAAACAACTAGCCACTTGAACAGAACAAAAGACTAAACTGTTATAGCTATCATCTTGAACTGCAAGTTTTGTGGTTGAACGAACCTGGGATTGGGGTTTCCTCTGACGACTTTCTGACCATACTTACGCCACTTATAACCATCATCAAGTATGTCAACCTCACTCAGAGTCTGAACAACAACACGAGGCTCCCGGATAGGTTTCACAAGTGGAGTTGTTATCTCCATGCTCCCTTCCAACCTCCTGCATATAAGAAAGTTTATTAATCTCTATTTCAAAGCAATCACCTGAATTGAATCCTCACTCTTTTAAAAAAATTCTAATACCTCCGTTTTGTAAATGGATCCTCCTCCTCCTCCAGGTCATCTTTAACTTCTCCACCATCTTCAGTTGTCGGAGGTACTTCAGGGTTATTATTACCAGTTTGTTCAATGGCTTGAGACAAGTTGTAGACGCCCTTCTCTGTATTCAGATGAAGTTTATTGTAAAGGGCACTGTATATGGTTTTACCATCTCGGCTATAGTCATTGGAGGATACACTTACCTATCCTTTCTTCTTGTGCAGCAGAGTTTCGGCGACCAGGTTGAGGTTTAGGATGCTCATGTGTGCCCTTGTAAATAATATCAGTCATCTGCCCATCATGAGACCTTTCAAATAGTTTCTTCACTTCACAATTAGGATGTGTACATTTATAATAGCTCCTTGGAAACTCACTCCCTTTGACATGCTTTTGACCATACTTTCTCCAGTTGTAACCATCATCAGCCAAAACTGACGGCGTGCTTCCTCTGGAGTCATTTTGAGATGTCTGAACTGATTCATCTTGATCAGATCCGGTTGGTGGCGTCTGAAGAGGAGGAGGAGTTGGCCGGCTTAGGTCGGTTGAGGAAGCTGCGGTCTCACTGATGGAAGAAGGTGAGTGTGAGGATCCATGGTCCTGTACTGGTGGCTCACTTCTATGCTCTGCATAAACCTTGAAATCAATAGGGATATTAAGACGATGCAACCCCACAACAGCACACAAGGGAAGTTAAGAAACAATACCATATTGGATGCAGGAGGTCTGAATTCAAATTCAGTAGACTTGTGCTCGGTGAAGGTATTCTGATGCAATGTCCTTCCTGTATAAGAACTTGAGTTAACATGCACTGGCCGGGGCTTGAACAAAGAACCAGTCGTAGGAGAAGGTTCTGGCTGAAAGTAATCAAAAGTTCGCATATCAATGACATGGATAAAACATCATACATTAAACAAAAGACGACAAAAATAAACTCGTTCTGAAAGATGGTATGAAGATGTAACTAAATAGGAAAATGTAATTAAGCATAGCATCACTTATACTATTAGTCAACATTTTGATAGGATCTGAGCATAACTTGAGCTAATACCCAGGAAACGAAAAAAAAAACTTTTTTCTCACCAACGGAATCATATAATATTTAATTTAAGCAAATGGAATTTCTATACAGCTAACAGTAAAAACAATTAACAAAGAATGGAAAGAAAAAGACAAGAGCAGTACCAGACACAGGGAAGATCGACAATGTGAAGAAGTAAAAAGAGAAGAGGACATATATAAAAAAAAAACTACTTAGCATCAATAAAAAGGTTTATTCGCAGAGAACAATCTGAATGGACAGAAATACAAACCAATGCAGAGTATAAGTAACGTGAAGAATCAGAATCTAGGCCAAATAAAAAAAAAATCATAGTGTTTTTGAAGCTCTTGTAAAAAAAGATTTAAGAAACATAAGTCCATTGTTTTTTTTTTCCTTGTGGGCAAACAGAAAGCATCTTCACCAAATTACACAGCACAACTAACAAACTCCTTCCCCCCACACTAAGCACACTACTAGAAGAATCGTAGCAACATGAACAATGGTCCGAATCAGAATAAGTGGAAACAAAATATCAAAAAGATAATCTTTTTGGATAGTGAGAAAGCTGACTGTATCCAATTCCAATTTCAGGAACCACTTAGGTCTAAAAAAAATGCAATAATAAAACCTAAATTTTCTTAAACAAATCCACAATAATGAGGCGAAGAACAAGTGATGCTTCATCAAGAGAAGTAGGTGATGCTTAAACCTTGATGTTTGAGATGAAAACAGGAGATTCCAAAAACGAAGTCGGACTCATCCCTGGAGGAATCGTTATGTCATTACACCTCGAGATCGGAAGCTTCGCCGGTGACATCAGCCTATACCTCGCACCTCCTCCTCCTCCTACAGCTGAATTGTGCCTCGCCGTGGAATCCTGAGACTCCTTCCGGTCATTGTCAGCTTGAGGGTTCATTTCAGCTAGAGACGAGTTTTCAAGGAGAAAAGGGAAGCTCAGCTATGTTTACAGTGAAGGAGACTTCCGACCGCTCTTTGGATTCATTGTTTTTGCCTTTTTCTTTCTTTTCTTATTTATTTTGTTAACCTCTTTTTTTTTTTTTTGCTTCATTAATTTTCTTTTCAATATTAAACTAACAAGTAGAATTAACATTTTGGTTCGGCATCTCATATTCAGATATTTGAGTTAAATTTGATTAATAATAGTTTGGATTTATGAACAATACTTTGTTCGTATATTTTTTTTTACGAATTTGATCAAAATAGTTATCAAGTTGAATATTTAAATTAGTCTTTTAGATTTAAAATTTTTATTTTGGATACTAATTCAAAATCTTGGATATTTATTTGACTTCAAAAATTCCGATGTATTTGACATTTATTTTTTGTTACTCATTCAAATTGTCATTCAAATTCGGACGCAGATAATGCTTAACACCCAAAATATCGTTCAATTCAAATTGGATACAAAAAAAAAAAATTAGTTCAGTTCAAATTTCAAATTCAGTTACAAAATCTCAAACCTGGAAATTACAAACAATATAAACTGAATCTTTTTTTTACTTATGGATTAGTCTAGACTTTCCATGTGTCTTGGATATCTAGAGTTTAATCAGAAAAAAAAAAATCCCAAAAATTAATTAGTATTTGAGATGCTAACTATAAGTGTTAGAGTGTTCAATATAAAAATAATTAAAAAAATAATCTGACTTATCGCTAGTGAAGTGTCAAAAGCAGTGTGGTAGGCGATTATCACATATCAACTCCCGCGAATCTTTACAACTCAACTTACTTTGGAATCTTCCGTGAACAATCTTGAGTAATTTCAGAACATTCACCAATGACCCTTGCTTTAACTCTCATCTCTTTTCTCCTATAGAAACGAATTGTACTTGTCTCCGAGATATACACACTTGGTGATCTCCAACAAGTTTCTCTCGTCATCGGACCAAACTGATGTCCTCACATGTAATGTACTTGAGAGCGAGGCTAACACCTTATTGATAACCTCATAACTCTCTCTACCCAAGTAGAAATCGAGCGTTTCTCATTCCTCCATCCATACTAAGCTATTCGAATTGCTTAACTGGATCCAATTAACATGGCCCATTTCTAACATGAGCAATTGGGTCCAGTTAACATAATCGTTTATTTTTATCAGTAACACAACAATTAATATTACATTCAAAATGTTATGTTAAACTATTAATTTATCCAATTATCTTCCTGGGGATAGTGGTATTGTTTGTTAACTATATCTATTATGTCATGTTTTACAAACCACTAGACCATATTCTTTTATGTATAATTTTCACAATATATTAAGGCAGCGTGAAAGTGGGTAGGACCTGCCTTTTCGGTTACATGGACAAATTATATATACGCTTGAAATAGGTGGTTCTAGTAAAAAGTTTAAACAAATACGGAAATACCTAAAAGAATTTTACAATTTGTTTATCAAGAACATAACTTCAAATGTAAAAACGGTGAAGTCATGCATGAAAATTGTCAAAGTTCAAAAAGGTGATGTCATCACCATCATCATAAGTTCATAACTTACACTAAAACTAGATCTTGATCCGCACAACCGTACGGGTGATTATTTTTATTCTTATACATATAAATATTTGATTTATATGATTAGTGGTATATAATTTTAATATTTATCATATTAGTAATAGTTTAATATAATATTTTCAAACATAACAATTTTATAGTTTACACAATTACACGCAGTAATTTAATTAATTGTTTCAAATTCTTAGTGATATCTCTCTTATTAAAGCATGTACATTAATTAAAACCTTACATTATGTGATATTTACGATAAATTCTGTTCAATTTAATATTAACTTAGATATTAATTTTTTTACGATTACACTTGTTATTTGACTAAATAGCCTATATTAAGTGTAATTTATAAAACATCCGCTTCATTTAAATTATTAAACCAGAAATATTAATGCATTGTCTTTATTTTTGTCATTTTAAACCTTAATTTTCTCTTTATTATCTATCTTTTGTGAGGTTTCTTATGTTGTCTATTGATAATTTGGACCTTTTTATCCCAAAACTCTTGGATTATTTACAATGAATCTTTCAATGTTAAACTTTTGTTTGCAATTCTTCATCTATCATACATCATTTTATATAATTAACACTTAAACCTACAACTACATTTGATAATAACCACACTGAAAACAAAAATATTCACATGAAATGTATTTTTTTCAATCATTCATCTCTTATTTATGTTAATGACATAAATTGGTACAATACCTATTGCACATTCAAAACTGCACAAGATAAATAAACAAAAAAAAATTACATTAATGAATAATATATGAATATGGTCTATATAAAAATAAGTTTGATTATCTTTTTGTAAACAAAGCAGTCATATACTTCTATTATTGAAAAAAAATAAAACTAAACCGGACACCATATTTAATAACAGAAACTGAATGCACTTTCAAAATAGCATTTGTAGACCGATAATTCATATTGTTAACATATTTTCAACAGTATCGTACAAAATTCTAAATTAACAAATCCTAACTGTTAGAGATGAAATATTTAATTGATATATACTATGTTAAATTAATATCACAAATTTAATACAAATTTTACATGAATTTAATATAATTACAAAATTAATTAGACAATTAAAAGGTTTGTTTTAGTAAAAAATGAAATATACATTTATATTTAAATAATTACGAAATTAATTAAATATTTAAAGGGTTTGTTTAAGTGAAAATTTATATCATAAATGAAAACAAATTTTTTTTTTTTTTTAAATGTTGCTTTAATGAAAAGTATAATGATATTGTAAATTTAATGGTATGAAAAGATTTTATTCAGAGAAAATATGAGAATATCTATTTGATTTTTTTTAGAATAGTTAAAATTTAAATATGTATGCAAAATCTTATTTAAGTAATCTTCTAAGGGATGATCCAACTTAAAAAATCACACATGAAATAAGGCTGTGATTTCTATTTTAGTAAAATAGATTTGACCAAGAGTAAGGGTAGTTCCAATATCTTAGTTTGGTGTACGTAATTTTCAATGCTTTTAGTTCACATGATATATGCATATATTGACTATTGAGGAATCTATACTATTAAAAGAGAAACATTCTGAAAAAATCTACTTATAAAAGGTTATTGGACCTTTTCATTAGATTAACATTTTTTTGGCATTCCCTTATTTATCTCTAACAACAAGTAACTCAATATTTAATAATATTATATACCATATCATTCACTTATTTTTACTCTTTCTACGAGTTAATCATATAATCTATACTATTAAAAGAGAAACATTCTGAAAAAATCTACTTATAAAAGGTTATTGGACATTTTCATTAGATTAACATTTTTTTGGCATTCCCTTATTTATCTCTAACAACAAGTAACTCAATATTTAATAATATTATATACCATATCATTCACTTATTTTTACTCTTTCTACGAGTTAATCATATAATTTACAATATTTTTGAACGAGAATATGCCTGCGAATTCACATTATCATTAAAATTATTGAAGATTTTGTCATTCATAATTGGTAGGGGTGTCAAAATGGGTCATGACCCATGGGTTGACCCAACCCAATTTGACCCATTAATCCAAATGAACTGTTTATTTTTGATCCAATGGATTAATGGCTTAAAAGGTTAACGGGTTAACAGGTTAATGATTTAACAAGTTAATGGGTCAACAAGTTAATGAGTTAACAAGTTAATGAGTTTATTGGGTTGGGTCAACTCTCACCTATTTTGTTTTCAATTAAAAAAAATCATGAGTAAACTCAATTCTAAGGTTTGATAAAATTGGAAAATCATGAATTTCTCTAAATTCCAATTATTTATTCGGTGATAAAATGCAAAACTCGTTTTTCCGCAAAAACGCAATTTCCCTCCAAAACTGAAAAACCAATTTTCCTCCAAAAACGCATTTTCCCGCCAAACCTTAAAAACGCATTTTCCCGCCAAAACCGCAAAAACGCATTTTCCCGCCAAAACCTCAAAACCCCATTTTTCCGCCAAAACCGCAAAAACGCATATTCCCGCCAAAACCGCAAAAACACATTTTCCCGCCAAAACCGCAAAAATGCATTTTCTCGCCAAAACCGCAAAACACATTTTCCCGCCAAAAACGCATTTTTCCGCCAAAACCGCAAAAACGCATTTTCCCGCCAAAAACCTCAAAACCCCATTTTTCCGTCAAAACCGCAAAAACGCATATTCCCGCCAAAACCGCAAAAACGCATTTTCCCGCCAAAACCGCAAAAACACATTTTCCCGCCAAAACCGCAAAAATGCATTTTTCCGCCAAAACCGCAAAACACATTTTCCCGCCAAAAACGCATTTTCCCGCCAAAACCGCAAAAACACATTTTTCCGCCAAAACCGCGAAAACGCAATTTCCCGCCAAAACTGAAAAACCAATTTTCCCGCAAAAACGCATTTTCCCGCCAAAACCGCAAAAACGCATTTTCCCGCCAAAACCTCAAAAACGCATTTTCCCGCCAAAACCGCAAAAACGCATTTTCCCGCCAAAACCTCAAAACCCCGTTTTTCCGCCAAAACCGCAAAAACGCATATTCCCGCCAAAACCGCAAAAACGCATATTCCCGCCAAAACCGCAAAAACGCATTTTCCCGCCAAAACCGCAAAAACACATTTTCCCGCCAAAACCGCAAAACACATTTTCCCGCCAAAACCGCAAAAACGCATTTTTCCGCCAAAACCGCGAAACGCAATTTCCCGCCAAAACTGAAAAACCAATTTTCCCGCAAAAACGCATTTTTCCGCCAAAACCGCAAAAACTCATTTTCCCACCAAAACCGCAAAAACGCATTTTCCCGCCAAAACCGCAAAAACGCATTTTCCCGCCAAAACCGCAAAAACGCATTTTCCCGCCAAAACCGCAAAAATGCATTTTTCCGCCAAAACCGCAAAAACGCATTTTCCCGTCAAAACCGCAAAAAGCATGTTTTCCCGCCAAAACCACAAAAACGCATTTTCCCGCCAAAACTGGGAAAACTCACTTTTCCGCAAAAATGTTATTTTCCGCCTAAACCACAAAAAACATTTTATCATTTTGATCAACTTGGTTTTAACTTAAAAATAATTTATTATAAAGATATTGGGTCTATGGGTCAACCATTAACCCATCTAACCTATTTAATTTAATGGGTCATGGATCAACCTAACCTGTTTAATAAATGGGTTGGGTTGACCCATGATCCATTAACAGTAAACCCATTTGGGTTTTGGGTTGGGTTGACCTATTTAACCCATTTTGACACCCCTAATAATTGGTAAGCCTCATTTTCATCTACACAAATCTTACGTTTAGATGACAAATCAAATAGTTTTTTTAAGTTTTGCGTATTATTATAAAATATATGAGAATTATAATCAATTTTTAAAAAAATATTATCAAAATTTTCTAAGTTTTTATCGGGTCAACCTGTGTCGGTTCACGGGTTAATGACATGATTTTTGGTTTTATCGGAATTTTAATTAATAGGTTTTTCTTAAATCTGAATTTTATGGAAACATATCAGTTGGTATAATCATAATAGAATATTACATGAAGACTATAAGCGAGTCCATATTATATACGGCCACCAGTTTACTGGTCCAATTGCAGGTCCGAATCAAATATGAAAACAATGCTTATATCTTAATTCGTCAATAAACTACATATGTATTCCTACTAAAAGGAGTTAAATCATTTTCAAAAATAAAATATTTTTTTCGTACCATTTCAATGTTTCACGATTGGTTTCAGTTTTTTGGTTCTAGAGATATAGAATTTGCTCAATTATTTATGAAAGTCAGTTTAATGTAGATTTTGTTTTTCTTCTTCAGTTTGCTACAGTTTAGTTCGCGGTTTGGGATAAATGTACACAAATCTATACACTATATATATTATGTAGAAATTCATTTAAATATATATTTAATTTTGAAAACAAATCTAGCAGTGATCTTATTACTCAAGTGCTGATGACCGTTTTAAGGAGTGCTCAGAAACAAAGTGATGAACATTTGTAGTTTTATATTTGATGACCGTTAAATATCAATAATATTCAACGGTTTGAGAATTATTTAAGTTTCGACATATTAATGCATGGTCATGCAAAAACTGTTATAAGATAAACTCAATGGTTTTAAACACGTAAACTCATATAACTTTTTTCACTGCAACTAATAATACCTTCTTATATGTAAAATTACTAAAACAAATGTATTACTTTATGGTTCACTGGCCGTCTACATATAATGAATTACTAGATATAAATATTATAATGCAATCTTTGAGTACTCGTAAGAACATTTAGACTTTTGCCTCCACACACGACAGACAAGCGGTATACAGTCTATATATCATATCTTCTCTGCCTTGTTGATTTGTTATTTAGTTTAGGCATCATATATAATATACCCACATAAGTGAACAAGAAAAACCCACATAACAGAATATCTTTCCCTTATTGGAAAAGATCAAATGTCAAAATGATAGAATATTAAATAAGTAAAATTGATGCAAAAATAGTATTTTAATTTCTTTTAGTTGTAGGGCATATGATTCTTCTCTGCAATATATTAAAAGATATCGATCAAGTACCTAATATATATGTATATATATTCACGAGTCTTGTATAATCAAAAATTGCTTACATGTCAATGTAACATATCAAAAGGGTTTCACTAGATAAGTATATAATCTAAAAATCACATCATTTTGTTGTTGTTAAAACGTTTTTTATGTTGTATTTCTCTGAACATAGATTCAGTTCTAAAGTAACTTGCATCAAAGTATATATGCATAATAAAGTGTAACCTTAGTTTGTTTATAAAGCAAGGAATAATATGTAGATGTTTTGGTAAACATACTGATTTTTTGTTAACATTGTATTTACTAATTATGTTCATTAAGAAGATTTTTGACATCATTTTATTTATTTTAAAATATTATTTTCTAGATTTGCTAACACACTACTGTTGATTTTTTCTAAGCGACTCTATAACTAAATTTAATCCCAATTAATATTGGAAAATTATTAGTTTGATTGCTTCTCATAAATAAATTATTAGCTGTCAAATAAATTATAGACTAGAGGATCAATATATTTACGGGAAAATATAGAAATATAAAACTAAGGGAGCTATATCATCTTCCATCAGCTGCCGCTCTTTAACAACCCAAAAATAAGATTCTTACAGAGATGCAAATCTCAAATCTTCCCACCCTATTATTATATGTGACTGTTGTTTTACCATCTCTGGCCTGAGGAAAAAAGGAATCCTTCTTAATGAATTTCAAGTAATCGAAATTAATAACTTAAAAATCAAGAAAGCATTACAGAAAGAAAAAAATAATAAAAGGAAAAGTTTTAAATAAGTTTGAGAGAGAGAGAGAGAGGGAGGCCATAAGAACCCTATAGAGAGAGAGAGAAACAGAAAGAGTGGATGTCTTATAGAATGAACAAAACATTCTCTGTTTCTCTTGTCCTTGTCCCTTTCTCCAGATCTTAAAAGGTTCTCTCCACATTTTCCATCATCTGGGTCCTCTCTCCAAGATGGTGAATTTCCTTCTCCACAAGTTCAAATCTAACGTTTTTTTTTTCCTCATCATCTTCTTCTTCTGTCTTTGTCTGTTTGCTGTTGCTCATCTCGTTGATCCTCTGTTTTCTTCATTCCTCTGTTTTAGTTTTGTTTTTGTTGGTTGATCCATTGTCAGATTTGAAAAGATACTCAATTCCGATTTGATCGGGACTGAGATTTGGATTCTGTTTTTTTTTCAGACAAAAGTAGATTTCCATGTTTCTCTGTCCGTAAATCTTGAGCTCTTTAAGACACGATCCAAGATTTGTTCTGTTGTTAGATGAAATGAGAAACTGATCTGTGTGTTCTTAAGATCGGATTCATTGATTTGTTATTCGCAGGAGCAAAAGATGGAATCTGTATCGGATCTGGGGAAGCTCTTCATCGGCGGGATCTCATGGGACACAGACGAAGAACGGCTTCGAGAGTATTTTAGCAAGTACGGTGATTTGGTCGAGTCCGTGATCATGCGTGACCGTACCACGGGACGTGCACGTGGCTTTGGCTTCATCGTCTTTGCAGATCCTTCTGTTGCAGAGCGAGTCATCTTGGAGAAACACATCATCGATGGCCGCACGGTTAGTAAACTTTCACATCTTTCATCTGATCATTGTTGTTGTCTCATAGATCTGTCTTTGTGTGTCCTAAGTTGATGAGTCTTAGTGTTTAGATCAAATGATAAAAGGATTGAAGAGTCCTTTTGTTTTCAGGTGGAGGCGAAGAAAGCTGTGCCACGTGACGACCAGCAAGTGCTGAAACGCCACGCGAGTCCAATGCACCTTATCTCCTCCTCACCTAGCCAACACGGTGGTGGCAGCAATCGAACCAAGAAGATCTTCGTTGGAGGTTTACCGTCTAGCATCACCGAAGCCGAGTTCAAGAACTACTTTGATCAGTTCGGTACGATCGCAGACGTTGTGGTGATGTATGATCACAACACGCAGAGGCCACGTGGCTTTGGATTCATCACTTTTGATTCAGAGGAGTCTGTTGACATGGTTCTTCACAAGACGTTCCACGAGCTAAACGGCAAAATGGTTGAGGTCAAAAGAGCAGTGCCGAAGGAGCCTTCTTCCTCCTCGGCTCTTCCTCTTGCTGCTAACCGAAGCCCTCTTCTTGGTGGGTATGGTGGTAACAACTATGGAGTAGTAGTACCTAATAGGCCATCTGGTAATAATAGCTACTTCAATAGCTTTGCTCCTGGTTATAATAGTAACAACATAGGTCGGTTTAGTCCTATTGGTAGCGGGAGGAATGCTTTCTCTAGTAACTTTGGTCTTGGTTTGAATCAAGAACTGAGTTTGAACTCTAGCTTTGATGGAAACGCTACTCTTGGGTATAATAACCGTATCCCTGGGAACCAATACTTCAATAATGCTTCACCAAACCGTTACAACAACTCTCCAATAGGATTCAACAGAGGCGACTCTGCTTACAACCCAAGCAATAGAGACTTGCTGTGGGGAAACAGAACTGATTCTTCTGGTCCTGGTTGGAACTTGGGTGTCTCTGTTGGTAACAATAGAGGAAACTGGGGACTTTCGGATGCTAATGGCTATGGGAGAAGCTTTGGGACAAGTTCTGGACTTTCTGCGTTACCATTCTCTGGTAGTAACAACAACAACAACAATACAAACGGTTTTGATGGGTCTATAGGGGAAATGTACAGAGGGAACTCGGTTTATAGCGACTCAACGTGGCAGCAGGCGATGCCTCATCAGTCTGCTAATGAGTTAGACGGCTTGTCTCGCTCTTATGGGTTTGGTTTTGACAATGTAGCATCAGACCCATCTGGTAACGCCTCTGAAGGTTACCCAAGAAGCTACAGTGTCGGAGGAAATAGAGGTTGGTACACACACTCATCAGCATCTTAAAGGCTTTAAGCTTTGTTGATCTCATCTGATACATTTTGATTTAACATTTTTTTTCAGGTATTGAAGCATAAAAAAAGCAAATATCTTCAAAACTTTCATCACAGTGAGTTTCTGTTTTTTTTTCTTAGCATCACAAAAAGAGTTTTATTTCTGTTATTAAAATTCTTACATAAAGAGAAGATCAGATTTGGGTAGCTGCAAAGATACAAAAGATGTGGATGATAAAAGAGAGATTTGAGGTGTAATAACTAGAGAGATCGTTGATTCTCGATCACACTATTCTTTAGATTTCTCCAAAAGATTCTTCCATGTTGTGTGCTCTTGTTTGTAACTCTAATTGTTAATGTTTCTTTTTTTTTTCTTACAGAATTTTTTTTTTATCTTTGGTTTAAACTTTTGTTTCGAATTGTTCACGAGAAAGTTGTGATTTTTCTATTAAAACATTGTGCAAAAGGGCTCCAAAGTGATTACTTTTCATGTATTGATTCATCTTTTGCTTTGATTTTGAGGATTCAAATACGGGATTAACGAACTCAATTTGGACTAAATATGAACAGAAAAAAAAATACGAAGAGAAAGAAGAAGAATAACGTATCCAAACAGAGTTTGTACTTTTCTTGTTTGAGCTGTCACAGTTTGGTTGTTTGCTTCCTCAAACAATTACGAAGAAAAGATGATGGTGAGACTCTTCTCCTTTTACATCAACTTGTAATGTCTCTCCTACTTGTAGATTTCATCTTGTAGATTACAAGACACAAGGCCATGTTTTTGGATGTTTTTGTTTATGCCTGAGGCGTTGTTTGATAAAATCATTACGGGCTTGCTTTAGTACGAGCTTGCTGAGGAGCAATAGTCTGTTCAATACGGTGAAACCGAACCGTACCGACATAGACAATATGGTTTAGTTTTGAATGGATATAATTTTATAAAAACCGTAGGATTTGGATATGGTTTGGTATATAACCGATTAAACCGAATAAACCGAACAAAGCCGATTAAAAGTAGAAACATGTAAATATGTATCTATTTTATAACAATACATGAAAATCTATTTGTTACATAAGTTAAATTTGTGTTAATAACTATTACCATAATTTTATAGTAATAAAGAACTTTAATTTCTGAAACATTTGAACTATAATTAAATAACAATACATCGCAATTCAGACATCTTATTTTCTAAATCGTTTTTGATCTTTTTGCTTTATTTTAGTCTTCACTAAATTAATATGAAGATTATAAATTTGGTGGACAATAATTAATGGAAAATTTTCACAATTTTTTTCTTATTTGTAAACAAACAGAGTTTCGTGTTCAATTGAAAAAGCATGACTTTAATGAACACTAAATATGGAAGAGTAGAAAATTTTTTCTTTCATGTTTCTGCTTTGTTTCATATTTTTATTTTCAAAATTTCAAGCTTTGATTTTAGTTATAGATTTGATTATTTTATTTGATGGTAAAAGCATTTTTACTTTTTTGTTCATTTATTTGAACATGTAATATATTTTTAATAAATGACTATGTTGACAATATGACTCTAAAATTCATATAATATGATCTCAAACTAAATAATTATGTTTTTTGGTATAAAACTGAATAAACCGAAAACTGACGGTATATAAACCGAACCGAACCAAAGTAAATAGGGATTTAGAATGGTAGTTATATTTTACTAACCGAAATACCGAAAACCGAAAAAAACGAACCTAAACCGAACCGATATCCGGATTGAACACCTCTAAGCAATACGACAGATTGAATACAAATGGCTAAAACAAAAAGAGTTGCTCCTCAGGCAAAAATAGATTTGTAAAACTATTGTGCTATCACTCGCTAAAGTATCAATGGGGATGTAGCTCAGATGGTAGAGCGCTCGCTTAGCATGCGAGAGGTACGGGGATCGATACCCTGCATCTCCATTTGTATTTATTTTATTTTTTCTATCGCTCATGGGCTTATAGAGAAATGTCTGCTTTACAAAATTCAATACATAAGCATAATTTGATTAGGAGCGGTTGCCATGATCAAACATTCAATATGTTTGATAACTACCTTCTGTAAGAATAATGATTCTGATGGAGTAGCTCAAGTGTTAAGGGAAATGGTCAAAAAGATCAGCTCATCAAAGGAAAGACCAATTTGTGAAACAGTTGTTCCAGGAGATGGAAGCAAAAACGATTTTAACCCAAGAAAACAATTTCTTTTTGTTCAGTGCAATAAGAAATTGATATTACATGAATACAATATTATAGATATAAAAATATATATATATATATATTATCCCACTATATAAAAGAAACTAATTTTGTGGCTTCTAAAAGTGTCCACTTCAGCTAAAATATTTAGGACCAATCAATGTGACATGTCATCTAGCATATTCTCCAGCCCAAAAGTAAACTATTGCAACATATATCCGAGCCCAATTAATTTTGTGGGTTGGTCTTCCGTAAACTCATTATGTGGCCAGAAAGTGTATATTAACTTCTACTCCACTTACGTCGTTAACTCTCTTCATCTCCCTCATTGTGACCAACCAAAACCTAACCTGATATACTCTTCAAGATCTCCAATGTAACGCCTACCATTATGATTCATTGAGGGCTTCTTCATGAAAGTAACTATAGAAAGCAATCAACCTCTTCAACATCCCTACCTTCACAACACTGTATATAGATATATGTCAGCTGGTTCTCTCGCATCCCTCCTACTCCACAAAATTTGCTAAAATTCATTCACATCCATATGGAAAAGAACACAGCGGAATAAACCAGACCCGTCTGTTTATTTCTTCGACGATGCTAATGTTAGACAAAGAGATACAGAAACTTTCCGTAAATTATTTATTTTATTATGATTTTTGTTTTGTTTTTGGAAATCCTTATAATTTAAAACTTTGTTGATCTAATCTAATTTTTACCCTTCTTCTGTTACAGAATGGCGATGAAACATCTTTTTCTTACAGTTGACTGAATGTGCTTTGAGCCCTTGATAGTAACTGAGTAATCAAGTATTAACAGTACAATATTTTTATTGTAGCGTTTAAAACAAGATCAGCTGCATAACACTTTCTATGCTCTTAGTGATACGAAGGTAGTAACATAATCTCTAAGCAAATAATATTGATATATTTTGTATGGTGACACTAATTCATAGAACCTTTTAATATATTAGGGACTGTGGAAGAAGGTATTGTTGTTGGAGGTGGATGCATTCTGCTAAGATTTGCATCGAAAGTGGATGCCATTAAAGGGACTCTAGCAGAAGATAAAGAAAAGGTTAGTCTATACTACTAATTACAGCAGGAAAAACACATGGTTATAATAGCGTTTTTGCAATAATTTTATCCGTCAGGTGCTGGCGTTGATAAGAAAGCATTGAGCTGCCTGTTGAATTTAACTGCTAAGAACGCTGGTGTTTATGGTAGTGTTGTCATCGAAAAGGTAAACAATGTAAAAGCATATTATATATATTGCAAGTTGGAGTTTTAATATAGAAACTAAGCTAATATTATTTTCCTCCGGTTCACAGGTACTCTCTAGCTGCAACCAGAAAAACTGCCACAACAATGCAGCTGACACATACAAAGATCTATTTTTAGCAGTAATCATTGATCCAACCAAAGTGAGTAAAGATCCTTATTTTATTGCATATTGAAATATCATGTTTTTTATGTTCTAAACGAATGTTTTTGAAGGTTGTAAGATGTTGCTTAGAGTATGCTTCAGCCGTGGCTAAGACATTTTTTTATGTCTGATTGTGTTGTTGTCGAGATCAAGGAGCATGAATCAGCATTTCCCGCTGGTAAACCTATGGACAATTCAGGTTTCTCTGTATTTTTTTCTATCCAGCCCTCAGAAACATTTTCGATGAAGGATTCAGGTTCACTCATATCAGTTATGGTGATGTACCAGAAACACTGTCGATGAACGATCCGCTCACTGCTGTCAATAATGCCACACAAGCATCTGATCGTCTTCATCAAGTGTTCACAATGCAGTCACTCCATCGGAAACAGCAATCTGATTTTTGTGCAACAACAAGTTCTTTGTATATCACTCGAGTTGGCTGTTTCTATTGCATATTGAAAGACTCAGAAGTCAGGACACAGTTGTGTGTTCTTCATGCTGTTGTAGTTCAAATTCAGAAGGAAAAAAATTGGTTGGCAGAAGAGAAAGGAGTTCCTTTTGCACCAACAAAGAATCGTCAAGATCTAGGACTGGATAATTTATGTAAAACGTGTTAGCTTTATTTTTTTTAAGAACAGGTTTATTAAGCTTCGTTTTCTTCTGCTTCTGTTTTATGGCTGGGTTTCACTGATTACCCTTTTAGTAACATTTTTTCCATGATCCCGCAACTGTTTTAAGTAAAATCTCTTTTGCTGGGTTATAGGGTTCTCTGTTCCTCAAACTATTAAAGTTTCTGACTTTATGCTTCTCATGATCCCTTTGGCTGAGTCATGCTTATTTATTTTTAATACTTCTTAGGGCTTATAGTCTATAGAAATTATGTTCATACGTACGTGTAATCATTTTGATGCCTTCGAGAATTGACAAACAGAAGCTTCAGTGAAATCAGACGAGCTTCTTTTGTTGTTAATATGGCAAACGACGAGTTGTTAAAGCCAAAGAACCCTCAGCTCTCCCTTAGACATGATCATTTTATGGGAATCCGACGCAACTATGAGCTGACTATATGTTCAAAAAAAAAGCTATGATCTGGCTACAATTTTGTTTACATAAAACGTTTTTTAAAAACTGTTAATTACATTACATAGGGGTGGGCGTTCGGATACTCATTCGGATTTGGTTCGGATATAATCGGGTTTTGTATTTTCGAATTTAAAGATTTCAGTCCCATTCGGGTATTTCTAAATTTTGGTTCGGGTTCAGTTCGGATCTTTGCGGGTTCTGTTCGGGTTCGGATAACCCATTTAAATTATTTTTAAAATTTTAATATTCATTATATGCTTAAAATTTCTCAAAATCTATAAAACAGAATAATATATTACATATAAGTTTGTATAATATATGTTAAAATACCTAAAACTAACATATAAATTAGTTTTATTTGAATATTTGGATAGAAAATCAATAGATATTTCGAGCATTTTGGTATTTTGAATATATTTTAGCTATTTTAGATATTTACTTCTGACTATTTATGCATATTTTCAAGTATTTAGACAACTTAAAAGTATTTTATATATTTTGGATGTTTTTAATATATATTAAATCTAAAAATAAGTAATATATTTTGGTATATAAATCTATTTCAGTTACATTCTGGTACCCGAGATATTTTGGTTCGGGTCGGTTCGGTTTCGATTCTTTAAATACCAAAATTTTGAGCACGTTTGGATATTTAATCAATTTCTATTCGGGTTTAGTATTACTTTTTCGGATCGGGTTCGGTTCGGTTCTTTGGATCTGGGTTTTTTGCCCAGCCCTAACATTACACATAGCGTTCTCGATTTGACAAGAGAATTGGTTAATAAAAAAATTAACATGTCAAAATTTTATTTACCGTAAATGTGATAAGTTTGCTTCCGAACAATTACACCCGAAAAAACATGAAAAAGTTAACACAATCTCCATTATCATCTAAAAGATTACTGTATGGCGACATATGTACGCCTTTCTATATGTGAAAAACATGCGACTAATTTTATACAATTACGAAGTGTCAATGATTAGAAAACCAAGTTGTCTTCCTAAGAGTATTAACCCAAATATAAATACACCGCAAAAGCAACATTTGAATTACCATGTACGACATTTTGTATTTATTGCTCGATTCAACAATATAAACGATATTTTACTTCAACAACAACTAGATTTTGACCCGCGCTTTCAAAGCGCGGAATCGTTTTCTATTTAAATTTTATTTGAAAATGATAAATATTTGTAAAGTAGAAGGTTTTTCCTAGAATTTATAATTTATAATACATTTAAAAATGTGCCTATTGTTTATGTATTTTTTGTATTTATTCTGTTTGAAATGATTTTTTATGTGTACAAAATAGGAATGAAATTTAGAATGGATTCAAAAAATGTTATATTTCTGATAAATAATACTAATTATGTAGTGTTTATATATTTTAAAGTTTATTGTATATATTTTTAATTATCATAAACTAATATATTGAAAATTCATTAAATAATAACGTTTTTAATTATACATATCTAATGTTTATTCAAACTAAGAATTTATAAAAGTTTAATCAAATAATAAAATTAAATACAAAAAACTGCAGTAGGTTTATATCTGAAAATGACAAATAATATAATATGCTTCAATTATGTTGAAAATCTATGTTGAATATCAAGGCCCAAATGGCCCATTATTTTAAAAGATCTGTACAGAAATTGAAACTTTAGTTTGGGCCATTTTTTGTTTTTGGGATTAGGTCGAATCTGTTTGGGTTCGAATGTTGTGTGATTGGATTTAAAAATAGTTAGTTATGATTGGTGAATTAATATGCACGATTTTCGTTAAAAAAAAAAAGGAAAATAGGCAATGGCAGAAGGTTGTAATTATTTTGACAAGCCAGGGGCAGAATCCCAGTAGGGATTCTGCTTTAATAGTATAGATATAATCTTTTTTTAACGCTGATTTATTATGATCTTACAATTATGATATATGAAAGATTACATAGAAGATTCGATAACCGACAATACTACCTGCCTTATGAAGACCTACGCCTAACTGCATCACCTGAACCGTCCTATGAAGATCCACGCCTAGCCAGATTTACTTGCACCATGTTGAGGATCCCTTGCAAACCTTTCCTCTGTAGTCTGCATAATTGTTTAATAAACCGCTCTCTCCGGAACTTGAAACCTAGATTTCCTGTAATCTGCAATAAATTGCATAATCTGAGATTCGAACCCCAGACCTGGGTGTAGAAGCCTTTAAACTTTAACCAATAGGCTACGGTACTTCCACAACAACAGTATAATCAGAAGCTTTTAAAAGAAAAACAAACCAAGATTTCCAGGTAAAGAAATTCTTCAAAACATCGACTTACGACAATAGAAGATCCAAAAAAGAAAAAAGAAAAGATCATCAAATCAAAAATGACAAAGCTGACACCTCAATTTATCATCATCTACTTTTTTTATAGTCAAATATTCAACGATTATGGTCGAATATTATATAAAGCTATTTCAAATTTTAACAAAATTTCTTTTAAAATCCAACTTATGATATTGTGATATGCAATCCGCGCGTAGCGCAGACAAGACTCTAGTAGATATAACAAGACACAAGGCAATAGTAGTAAGAGTATATGTTACAACAACAAATGAATCTGAGGGAAAGTTACACTCCAAGAATATCCTGCTCTTTTTTTTTTTTGATAATCCAGGGGTTCCCCACTTACGTGGGTCATTTCCCTGGGCCCGGTTAGGCAGCGGTCCACTTCACCCGGGAGGGCTTTACCTGGGCTGGGGACAAGGCCCAACACCCAGTACCGCATTTGATGACAGAATGGGTAGTTCGCCTCCGCTTGGCGTCGAACCCGTGAGCATGACAATTGGCCCACAAGGTCCTTACCAAGTGAGCTACCACATCCCGTCAGAACTCCAAGAATATCCTGCTCTTTTTAGGACAGAACTAGAATATAAACATGAGAAAATATTATGGTTCCGGTTGTTAAGATCTGACATTGTCACAAACAAAGATGTGTGATCAAGGGTTTGATCACAGAAGTAGAAGAGAGGCAATAGCCATTGGAAAAACAGAAAGGAGAAGAGATAAGGTGAGGCGGGTTTGTCCGCTAGGTGCTGGTGCATTGGTTGATGGTTTTGATGGTGTTCCAGGGGTTGTTGAGGTTGGGGCTTTTGCTGTAACCGGAGGTAGTGGCGGCTCAGTAACATCAGCATCTGTGAAAACCGGGTTTGGAGCTTCGGCTGGAGGTAAGGACGCATGATTCACAACTTGTAAGAGTCCACCTGGTTGGACAGGAGCCATGTAAGGTGGAGTTTCTTTGCTTCCCAAACATCTATTCCCTGCACAATAGAGAAACAAAAGTTAGGCACTATTGATGTTATGTTGTGAGACTTTTGGTGTAAATCATTAGGCACACTTACTTCTGTATCTAGCAGCTGTGAAAGGGAACTCAGTGACGGTTCCATTCACACCAGCTCCAGTAACATAAGAGTTTATCTCAACATTTGCGTCAGAGAAGAAGTCATAAGGTTGAGACACAAACTCATTCTGAAACAGCTCAACATATACCGGAAGCTGAGACTTCTGAAGCCTCTCCACAACATTGGTTTGCCCCGTGACAAAACCCTCAGAGTCTGGAAAGACCGATGATTTGACAATGACAACAGCACTAGCGAATCTCTTTATGTCTTCTATAGCAGAGTCGAGAATGTCACGGATGGTTTCTTCAACTTTGTACACAGTCTCGTACCGGCTCTGCTTCTTGAAGTCGAGTAGAACCGAGCTGTTTGTTGACTGAATCATCACCTTTTTGGTTGTGATGTTGGTGTAGCCGGTTTCAGTGAGTGTGTCAAGAACCGCTTTCACCACGTCTAGCCCTTGGTTCTCTCTCAGGTATGCTGCATTCTGAGGGACACAAGAAGATGTCATGATCCCAAAACCTTTAAGACTAAAGGAGGTACAAGAGAGGTTACCTCCACACTGATCAAAACACCGGAAAGAGAGGTGGAGTTCTTTGCCAAGTTTAGGAAGTCAGAAAGTGAAACAAGCTTCCCAGCGTTTCTCTCGTTTGGGTTCCTAAACATATTGTATGTTCTGTATGGGTTTGATATAGCAGCTGCAAAAACACAATTGGAGAATAGTTACTTGAATGGCAAGTTATCTAGCTTCAAAGTAGTATGTATCTATATGTAACCTCTTTTAGGTCAAGTAGGAGTATAGATAGAAATCTCTCAAACTAGTTACTATTAATAGTAGGAAAACACTTACGAGTCAAGGTCTGGATCTCAGGCCAGGTGAGGCTAAAGGTGTATATACCACCAAGTGAGCTAATCTCAGGAACATTTGTTGAACGGTTTCTCAAAGGAGTTTGGGCGACCATTGTGGTTTTCCCAAGATCGATGGAACTTGAGCAAAAGGGTGTACCGTCACTGGACATTTGGACCGAGCAGTCGATAACATCAGCACCATCCTTGATTGCTTTGGCATATGCCAAGTCTGTACATCCAGGATAGTCCCCACTCGCACCATTTTTGGATATAACAAGAAAATCAACTGAAAAAACATGAAACCATTTAGTTACATGATAAGGCATAGCAAGAATCATAGTAAAGTTATAACTGATCATACCTTGTTTTGTAGCGTTTCTGCCCATGTGGGAGAAGCATTCTGATAAAAACATGAAAAATAATGTTTTAATTTTGAGTCTTTTATATTAAGGACAAAGAGCTTTGTCTGTATAAGAGAGTTTTGCTTTGCTTACCGACGGATGCAGATGCACTTATGGGAAAGTCAGAGAGAACACCATCGACAGAGAAGTTGCCATTATCCACAAAAGATAGATACTCAGAGACAGGATCATAACTATAGTCATGTGCAATATCAACATCATTAGCAAAACCTGACACAAACACTTCAAGTCCTGCTTTGTGAGCATCTTGAACTAAAGATGTAGACGGAAGCAAGTACTGCTTGTCATCTAGTGGCAACACGTAAGACTTGGGAACAAGAATCCCTGAAGCAAACGTTTTGACGAAAGTCAAGTTACTCAAGATGGAACCGTATGTTCTGTTTGTCGTCGGCTCGAATGTTTCTTTCTCGAGAAAACGGAACACGAAGATTGGTCCTTCACGCCCGAAACGTCCAGCGATTTTCTTGAAGAAATTGACTTCAGGGGACGAGATGAAGTCGATGATAACAGTTTTCGAAGCTGTGGTTAGAAAGGTGGTCATGCTTAGATTGTGCTGCGCGTAGAAGGCCTCGTGCTGAACGTTTAACCAAAGGCCTTGTGGTTTCAGCTCTGTGTTTACATCTTGAACCGTCAAGATCGAGTAGCCGTTTCCATCGAATCTCTCTGACCGAGATAATATACCTCTAATTACTACAAAAGGTGAGACAAACCGTCACACATATGTTTTTTGGACAAAACACTTTCTAAGTTTACCACAAAATAGCATCCAATGATAAAAGTTCCCAAAATAACACATACTTATCCAAAAAAATAATATAAATTATTCAAACTCATAATCTCATCTTCACCCTCAAAATACTAACTCTTAAACCCAAACATGAATTATACATTTGTTTTTTATTTTTAATAAATATTATTTTGAACATTTTTCGTGTTAATTTATCATAAAACATGATTTAATGCTAGTTAAGAGTATTTTTCTTTTTCTACAAAAGCACTCACTAATGGAAGTTAAGAAGACTTACAGTTAACTTTGTTGAGATCTTTCAAGGAGAAATCGATGGTGAACCAGCCCTGTGTAGAGACTCCATTAACAAGGTAAGTGTTTGTACGATTTGGGTAAGCAGCTTCAATATTAGAAGCATTGCTCATTGTTAAACCAGGGAAGCAGATCCCAGCTCCGTCTTTGGTTAGCTGAAGATCACACCACAGAACAACGTCTTCTACACTAGTCAGCATTGCGAAGTTGTAAGCATCGATGCTAGAATCTGGGAATAATCCAGAGAACCCTCCACGAGCAATCACACGAGGAGAGAAACCTGGTAAGCACGCAAAGCAAAATAAATTAAAAAGATAATCAAGAAGTGATGTTTAATACAAGATGAGAGAAAGTGAGAGTACTCACCGGTGAGCGTCTGCCATTTACTTTTAGATCCTTGAGCATCGGTTTGAGCAGCAAGAAGCTGAATCAGAACAACACCACAGAGTAGAAGTAACCCTCGCATTGTCGGATTACCTCGCCGGAATTTGGTAATAACCTGTCGTTCTTCCTCCCGCCGTTGACTTTGGCTTCTTCTTCTTCTTTTTTTTTCTCGGAGACCGAAGGAAATTTGTTAGAGAGAGAGAGAGGGTCTTCTTAGTTCTAGTTGTTTCGTTTGTTGTATTGTCATTTATATGATCGTTAATTTAAATTAAAATAATTATAAATATCAAAAAGGTCTGACTATTAATTTTGTTCTTACAAGTTACAAAAGTGTTATCCATCATCGAAAAGATTTTTTTACAATTAATAATTGGAGTCTACCACAATTACGCGTAATCACGTAGTTTTATTTGGACGGTTCAGGAGCCGAGAGTTTAGTTGATCGGCTTCAGCTAAATACTGTCTACCGCTTTGTTGATTTGTTCCAGGATTCAACACTCTTTTCTAATAATTAAGAGGTTCTGGTTTCGTAAGTTTATACATTTCTTTTGAATTTGAACCTATAAAGCCTTTTAAGACATCTACTTATTAATCTAATTTTTTATCTACTAAACTATTTTTTTCGTTACATATTAAGCTAGATTTAAAAGATGATATTAACTTTGTTTACTTGAATTCATGTTTTGTTAAACTAGCTCCAATAAAATATCTTAAAATATCAAGTTATAAAGCAAACAAAGCTTTTATGTCACACTGTGATTATCTCTTAAATATGTCTTTTAATTTTACTAAATTTTAGACAAATAATGTTTATTGAGTATGCTATTAATAATGGCTTGCTTTATGCTTGAAACACACTAATGGTTTTGCTCTACAAATAATGTTAATAGAGTATAAAAAATGTTATTATTGAGTTTATAGATTAGAATGACTATCATCATTTAAATATATAACTCTCGAGTACTACTTGTAAAAGTCATTTATATGGCCACCACTTGGGCCCCTTCACTTCACTTAGGGGTTGGGAGTTGGGGTTCGGATCGGGAATTCGGATTTTCGGGTATTTCGGTATAGAGGTATAGAACCCGTTCGGATATTTCTGTACTTCGGGTCGGATTCGGATATTTTTAGTTTAGATTCGGTTATTTCGGATCGGGTTCGGATATTTAGATTTTAAAAGAAAATATTAAAATTTTCATTTCTCAAATTTCTTGTATTTAAATATATAACTTTCTTTTAACTAATTTTTTATTTTCAATAGATTGAATGGCTAATATATTGAATGGTTAATAAATTTGGACATAACATTTTTAAACTAAAAAGACATTGATTTGGTTATTATTTTTAAATTTTGGATGTAACTTTTTGTTAATTCTTGAAGTAAAAATTTAACATGCATTTTAAGTGAATAGCAAATCATTTTCTACGTAATTGTATGTATATCATATGAACTTAGGTTATGAATGGTGCACGTAAAGCGGGGCGTTTTTGGTCTGAGGAGAGAGAAAACCGCAAGTAGTTACCAATCACGAAAAAGTTTAAAAGCGGGACGTTATTGATCGAATAACGCACATGCTAAAAACAAAACAAAAATATTTTTTTGTTTACACGAGTTATAGTAAAAAACGCACCTACTCTAGATAAGCTTGCATTATGGTGCGGTACACAACACAAATGCGTTTTTGTTGTGGTAATATTTATTTATTTATTATTTAATAATGGATTCTACCTAAAAATTACAATGAAACTAATACATGGTCAGATGAATACGTACGACGGATTAAATTAAATTGAAACTCAGACATTCACGCCTAAATAAAATAATGTTAGACAAATGAATGAACAAGAACAATTTAAGGTATGATTAGTAGTTTATATAATACATAGTAAATAATGTGATAAATTTTAATATACTTATCTTTTGAGTATTCTAGTAATCGAGAATAACTAATGTTAATAAAATTTGGTTATAAATATAATTATTTATTGTATTTTTTCTTAATTTTTATATACATATTTTTATTTCAGAGAAATTTTGATACATAAAATTTCTAAATAATAAAAAAATTACTCTAATAACACTAAATAGAACATTTTAATTTTTTGTTATATTAATTATATTGATATATTTATTATACAATGTTTCGAAAATTGAATTCAATATTATAAATTGGTCAATGGTCGACCGGTCCAACCAGCTCAACCGAATTTTAAATTTTAATCTTAACTTTAAACTAACTAAAGAAATATATATATATATATATATATATATGTATAACTATAAAATTATTTTCTTAAGAAAGAATGTAAAAAATCTTTTTAGCTCTCATATGTTATTCTTATTTTGTTATATTCATAAAATTTAGAATTTTAAATGTAAAAATAAATAAATATTGTAATATTCATTATTTATTATATATATAGCTAGATTTATACTTAGTATTTATTTTGCTAGTTAGTAAAAAAAAACATAAAATTATATTGATTTTATTGATATTTTTGTTTAATATTATTTTTTTAATTGTTCAATTCCGCAAATTATACATGTTCACCAATCAACACAATTCTGCACCGCTAATTTTGTCAAAACCGCACTTGTCCCGCAAACCGCACGAACCGCACTTGAACCGTACCGCATTTAAATTCCGTCCCGCTAATATTACTAATTCCGCGGTTACCATTCGGACCCTTAAAGTATGTGTAGTATCAATATAAATATTTTATATAAAATGAAAGATGTAAACTAGAAATATAAGGTTAATTATACATATGTTCGGTTATCTTCAGATATTCATTTGGGTTCGGATATTACCCGTTCGGGTTCGGATATTCAATCTCTCGGATATCGTTCGGATATTTTGCTACTTTGGTTCGGATTTCGGTTCAGGTTTTTCGGATCGAGTTCGGATGCGGCTTCGGATATCGGGTAAAGTGTCCCCCTAACTTCACTGATGAATTGTACCTCTGCATGCATTGGATTAGCATTCATTTTTTGCTCTGCACATACAAGTTGGCCATATATTAAACATTATAAACATCACTAAGACTGTTTCAAAAAAGAAAAACATCACTAAAACAAAGCAGAAGAAAGAGAAGAAGCTTCGGTCGGCGACAGCTCGGCGCGCGCCAAATTTAAAAAGTAGTTGAGGAATAATTAACCGCTAAGGGCGGGTCCCATAACGTGGCAGCATGAATTATCTGTAACAGATACGTGGCGAGTATCGATTTGTAGTCACGCATGACATAAGGAAAGACGCGCAAACCTGTCAAGGTTATATACGTGGGTCCGTTGTTTGCTGTAAGCACCCCAAAACAAACCACCACTTTATAAAATCTTTTTTAACAAATCATTATTTTATTTTGTCTTGTTGTCACGTAATAATATTCTGTTTCTATAAGTAAGATTTTCAATAATATGAAAGCTTATTAAGAATTTAATAAATATTTATAATTTAATTTATTTTTTTATTTTATTATATACTTTTCAATAACTATAATGTTTTCCGAAAAGTATAAAAAAATACTTTAGCAATAAAGAAAATATATTTTCGTGAAACAAAAAAAAATCTAAAAAATTTTATTTTCTGAGAATGTAGATAGTATAAAAATTCGAAGAAAAATAAAAAAGTGGGACTTTGATGTGATGCGGCGTATTCAATTGGAATAAATGTTTTTATAGGATTTAAATAAATTCTTAATGGTCAACTTCCAATACTTTAAGGAGGAGATGTTGACCTCAATCTTGTAATTATAACTTTCTGAGTAGGTGAAATAATTAATGTTATTAATTTATCTAATGGCCTTGGACGGTTTAGTCCACGACCAACATACCTGGCTGCTTTCAGGATTATGAAAACTAATTAATTTGTTTCCCCAACCCCAATCTTACTAATAACTACATGATCAGTTCAAACAAGTATTCAACTTAAATTGAACGATTCTTTCTAAAAACAGAAACAGTAAATCTGTAAATAATAACCCGATTAAGTACACACAATAAATTACTAGAGAGCTGTTAAGCGTTTACATCTTCTTTCCTCGACATGTTTTAGCATGTAGCTTCATATTCCAATCACCATTCGTCAATTAACTCAAACTGTTATTGTTAAAATCATGAAATTGAAAGAAAAAAAAACTTGATGTTGTTTGGATGGCTGAAACACACAGGTTGGGACTGTGAGTATGGAATGGTTGGCTGGAGAGAAGACTAAAGTGGTGGGAACGTTTCCACCTCGGAAGCGCGGTTGGACTGGCTATGTTGAGAAGGATACTGCTGGTCAGACCAATGTTTACTCTAATATCCACTCATGTGATAGGCGTTATAATATAGTTGAATCATGATAGGTTTTGCCTAGGCCCTAGGGAACGGACGAACGGTTGTTATGTTTTGTGATAAGCATTATAATCTAGTTTACAAGCATGATAACAAGTATAAATAGTCTTTGAGTAAGAAGAGATTAAAGGTCTTTGATCAGTTTCTTATCTGGTAGTCCTTTGTTTGAGGGGTTTAAGTGATCTCTTCTTCAACAAATCTCCAAGATGATGAAGAGTCTTACGCTTCTTGATCTTATCAGTCTGGTGCTATATTTGGTCTCATCCAAATTCTATTGGCTTCTTCTTACTCTTTATTCACTCAATTCTATTGCTAATCTTTCGCTGAATAATATAGTTTTTATTGTTACTTTTTGCAGCCTGCAGTATATATTGCCATAAGCTCAGGTACTGCAGGGTCTTCTTCTGATGGAGCTGAGAACACAGCAGCAATCGTCTTAGGAGGCATTGCCCTTATCGCAATCGCCGCAGCTTCCTCAATACTCCTCCAAGTCGGTAAAGATGCTCCAGCTAAACCAAAAGCAGTGGACTACAGAGGACCGTCTCTTAGCTACTACATCAACAAGTTCAAGCCTTCAGAAGTTGTTCAGGCTTCTACCCCCTATCCTCACTGAAGCTCCACCGGTGGCTCGGCAAGAAACTTCACTGCCGGAAACTACAGCCAGTGAGGCTCAGCCGGAGGAGACCTCTTCTGTTCCGGCAACAAGTAGCACCTCTTAAGAGGTTATTAGCCTAGTTATTCAATATATGCTGTGTAAAGATGAAATGAGGCTTATAAGCGCTTGAGATCTTTCGAACGGGCGTGCACAGAATCTTAATCAATCTTTAGAATCAAACTCAGTAGAAGTCAGCAATATAAGATAAACACAGTCATTTACAAAAGGATAGATTTAATGCACAATCTCACATTGATAAGACAAAACAGAGTCAGTCATGTCTTAAAGTCTTGAACTTTGAATAGTATACTAGTCTTTTTAGATCCTTCTAAGGTTACATTAGCAACATCAACGAGCTTAGACTTCAAGAAAAGTCTAGCAATCTCCCTAACATCACCTCCACCGCATTCATCAACCGCCACCACGCAAAACCCGCCTCGCCGCACCGTCCTCTCCATCTCCTCCACGACTCTCCACGGAAACAGAGCATCATCAAGATGCGCAGTAAACGCGAAATCAAACGCACCGTCGAAAAAAGGAAGGTTATGAGGATCAGCTCTTCTCACGAGAGGAAGCGAATCCACCAACTCCACGGCGGTAACGTCAGATAACCCGATCTGGGCCATCGCCATCGGAGCGTGGCCGGCGCCGGCGGAGAGGCAGAGAGCTTTGGTGTGGTTGCGAAGCAACCCGAGATCGCGGAACCGGAGGAAGTAAGAGGAGAAGGAGGAGAGACGCGACGTCCAAGCCTTGGAGGACCAGAGGCGAGCGTTCTTCTTGGGTAAAGGGAGATGCTTTCGCGGCGAGGAGTCGCAGGTGGATCTCGGGAAATGCGTGTGGGGCTTCGAGGGAGCTTCTGGTGAGATACATGTCTTCGGAGTCTGGAGAATCATTATCACCATGATCAACGTTCCGATGATTATGAACGCCATTGAAACTCTGTTCAGCATCTTCTCCACGTTTCTCTCCATCGTCGCCGATCAAACAGAGTCCGATCACTGATGTTGCGCGCGTGCGTATATCCAAAATGCGCGTGTAGTTCATTATACCCAGACTGGGCCTTATAAATGGCCCATTTCACATAATGGGCCCAGTATGTAATTCTTATATTTAAAACATTCAGGGCGAATGTACAATATATAAAAAGAAGTGGGGCGGTTTTGAATATAATAATAAAAGATTAAGGAAGGAGAGAGAAGACATTCACATACCCCTGCGGAGAGGAGAGAGAAAGCTCTCCCGGGGAAGAAGACGACGAAGCTCGGAGAGTTGTTGATTTCGCCGGAATCATCAGATTAAGGATCGGTTCAGGAGGAATCGAAAGAGGAAATGTCAGACCTAGACCGGCAGATAGAGCAGCTGAAGCGCTGCGAGCCGTTGAGCGAATCGGAGGTGAAGTCTCTCTGCCTCAAAGCCATGGAGATCCTCGTTGAAGAGAGTAATGTTCAAAGAGTCGATGCTCCCGTCACTGTGAGTTCTTGCTTTACCCCTATTCCTCGATCTAGGGATTCGATAATTAGAGTTATCTGTAAAGAGCTGGAAATAGAATTAGGAGCTCATAAATCAAGAACTGTTCAAGAAACTTGGTGTGGTGGGAATCGTAGTGTTGATGGTTTAGTAGATCTTTGCCTTTGATGTATTGGTTCGTTACTGTGTTATCAGATGGTGTTCATGTGTAGAATGCAGCGTGTTAAGTGATAGTAGATGCAATTTGTGTTCTTATGGTTTTCAAGAATTGCTAATCATTGGAGATTTGTTTGTTGTTTCCAATGGGAATAGCTATGTGGTGATATCCATGGGCAGTTCTATGATATGATGGAGCTTTTCAAAGTTGGAGGTGATTGCCCCAAGACCAACTACTTGTTTCTTGGTGATTTCGTTGATCGTGGATACTACTCTGTTGAGACGTTTCTGCTTCTACTCGCTCTCAAGGTAACAGTCTTGACTGTGTTTTAGTTTGTTCTTGGTCATGTTTCTTTGAATTACTTAAATGGGTTGCTTTTGATATCCTCTCAGGTTAGATATCCAGACCGTATAACTCTCATCAGAGGAAACCACGAAAGCAGGCAAATCACACAGGTGGGTGAATGCAGTCTCTCATTGACAATTTTGGTTCTTGTGTATATATTCAAGAGTATTTACACAGTTTGTTTTTATTAGGTTTATGGATTTTATGATGAGTGTTTGCGTAAATACGGCTCTGTAAATGTCTGGAGATACTGCACTGACATTTTTGACTACATGAGGTACTTGCTCACCGCACCCATTCCACCTTTCTTTGTTTCAGTTTTTGGGTTCTCTGTCGCTAAAATGATGCGACTCTTTTTATTTGTACAAAAGTCTTTCAGCTGTTGTCGAGAACAAGATATTCTGTGTTCACGGCGGTCTCTCTCCAACTATTAATACTCTTGACCAGGTTGATTGAAAAATCTCTCTCTCTCTCTCTCTGTTGATATTGTCAGAGTTTCAACTAAGAATGTGTTAACTGACGGGGACATTTATGGCAGATCAGGACAATTGACCGAAAGCAAGAAGTGCCACATGATGGCGCCATGTGTGACCTCCTATGGTCTGATCCTGAAGATATTGTCGAGGGATGGGGATTGAGTCCTCGTGGAGCTGGATTTCTTTTTGGCGGCAGTGTTGTCACGACTTTTAACCACACAAACAACATAGACTACATAGGACGAGCCCATCAACTAGTTATGGAGGGCTACAAATGGATGTTCGATAGCCAGATTGTGACAGTGTGGTCAGCCCCAAATTACTGTTATAGGTAAATAAGATACTCAGGACCGTCTGTCTTAGTCTGTGTATCCTTTTAGTTTGATATTTGCATTTAACTCATATTTCAATGATGATCCAGATGCGGTAATATCGCTTCGATTCTAGAGCTGGACGAGAACCTAAACAAAGAGTTCCGTGTGTTCCAGGCAGCCCAGCAGGTAAGAACACTTTTGGTAATGTTTTCTACTTGTCATTCTTGTACCCTATGATGACTAACACGCTCTAAATGCAGGATTCGAGAGGGCCTCCCGCCAAAAAACCTGCCCCTGACTACTTCCTATAATGTGACAACCCTACTCGTAGAGTAAAACCGAGGAAGAGAACCACAACTCGTTCATGAGTTGTTTTTATGTGAGGCATTGCAAAAGAAGTCTATACAATACAATTGTTTCAGGCCAGATCTACTTAGGCCATCGAACTGGGGTTGTTTGAAAACAAGAAATTGTTGAAATATATTTCTCATTGTAGTGGTTGTAGTTAAAAGAGTGTCCTTGTCATAATTCAAGCTTGTATTTCCTTTGAATATAAAGACCTCAAAACGATTTTGAAGCTCACAGTTACTTCAATAGAAACTCCACAGGAACCGTTAGGGCAACTTGGCAGATCGAATGGTTGGTTGGCTCATGCTTGGGGTATTGCCATTTTGGTTGGAACTTGCCAAGAATATGAAGAAAGAATTGGCCGAGTTACTATTCCTCCAAAGATTTTTATTTCATCAACAAATAATACATACTCTCTGGCATAGTCTTTTGAGTATGATGCAGACTGTCATATAAAATGAATGAGAGATGAGATTTAACAGTGAAGAGAGGCAAAGGTATTGTTCGTTCCACACCACGATAAGGATAACAAAAAAAAGATATGTTTGAAGAGGTATACACAGAAAGAGCGAGCAGACAATCAAATCCGTGCATTGGGTTGCCTGGTTGGAGCAGATGGTTTCTACTCAACCTCGCTCAGGATAGGGACAATGAGAGGCTTCATCTGCGCAATGTATACAATTGCCCACCTGCCCAAAACAAAGAAACAAAAACAACGATTCAGTGATATAAGAGAGAGAGAGAGAGGGGGGGGGGGGGGGGGGGGGGGGGGGGGGGGAGTTGGGATTGGTCTAGATGTTCATGCTGTGGAAGCTTGTATGCATTGACTTCAGATAAGTTTCACAGAGACGTGAATCATCTCCTACTAAAAACTGTTGAGATATTACATTGTTCTATTCACAAGAAAACTGGAAGTAGCAAAGCCTAGAAGGATCTCTATCTCTATCTCTCATGAGCTAATGTTGATGGAGGTGAGGAAACAAAGGATGAACCATGGGGCCAAATTCAAAGTAAAAGAAAAAAAAAGAGTGCATGAGACATAATAAAAAACTTACATCATCCAACAGCAGACAGTGGCTGTAATGACCAAAGTAAAATGTAGCCTGTTCCACGAAACAAAGACGAAGACTTTGATAAATTTACTCCAACCAAGAATGGTTGGTTATAAAAAGAAAAAAAGTATGGAGAATCCAACAAAAGTCAATGATCGATTCTGAAGGCGCAAAGAGATAAATAAATGATTCGAACTGCTCAATCGATCCCGGAGAACCAAACTAAACGGCATTAACATTGACGTAGCAATACAATCAAACACATTACCGACGGCTAATGATAATTACTTATAAGATTGAGACGAAATCAAAAACATTACAGATTGGTGGAGGGGCCTTGGTTGAAGCAGATCCTTGTGAAAATCGAAGCAATGATTCCCACGACAGCGAATATTAAGGATGTCACAAGGAAAGCCATGTCTGATCCTGAATGATCCCAAAGCCCACGAGAATTACACGTTCCAGAATCAATGCGATAAGATTGAAAAGAGAAAAGAAGAAGAAGAAGAGAGAGAGATCTCACAGATCGGAATGAAGGTCCCGTGGACGATGATGATGGATTGGACTGAAGGAGGATCGTATTTCGTTTCGTGCCAGGCCAGTGTGGATGATATGTATACGTGTCGGATCGGTGTGCAAGCAAGGCCCAGATTTCGTGAGGGATAAATTTGTCTTTTGCTACCCTTAAATAATAATTCAATTCGCTTTGGTCAACATTTGCGTGTGTGTGTTTTTATTTTTACCGACCAAAAAGAGCTTTTAAAAAGTTACAGTAACAGTTTTACATTGGCATTCAAAACGTCATTTCAAGTTTGCTGTTTCTCTCTCTTTCACTGTCACGTGACTCACGTCTATGCTGTGAGGTAAGCTTCCAAATTAATAAAACAAAAATAAAAATGTAAAGAGAAAATGTGAAATCTCCAATGACCACGCTCATTAAAATCGAGTAAAAATCTCATATCTAACTAATACTAAAAGGGATATATGAGGAGTAAGGAGGCTGTCCACGTCCTCATTTAAAATCAGCCAATAGGATATTTGAAATTCGTCACGTCAGCAGTCCGCGAATTTATCTGGGCTTAAAGTTTAACCGGCCCGGTTCTGATCGGTTTCGTCGAGCCCGTTAAGCCCAAAACGCGGTAGATACGGCTTCCCCTTCTACGCGATAACAAACCCTAATTTTCCCATTATCAAATCTCGGACCCTTTCTCTTCGCTTTTCTCTTCGTCTTCTCAGATCAAGTGATAAGGATCAGAATATTCTAACCTTCTTCTTCGTTTGATTGCTTCCAAACGGATACAAACTGGATGTCAGTCGGCTTCCAAAATATTATCTCGGATCCTTCTTCTTTCCTGGAAAATTGAAGGTGTATCCCCTTTTCTCCCTCTCTCTTCCTTCTTGATTATTTTCATAACTACAATTGGATATACGATTCAATCTAATTTAGGGGTTTAATATCAATTGTTATCCCAATTTCTTTCAATTGATCCAGGTGATTCTTTCTTCTCTTCTAGGAGGGTGAGTTTTAAGTTAAATACTGAACTTTTTACTGTTCGTTATATCTCTTTAATTTGTTCAACGATTTGAGTTCCTAAGCCTTGAGGAATGAATCATAACATTTAAAAATTCTAAGTTGTATAAGTTTCAGTAATTACTGAATCCTGTCGTATTATCAAGCCATGGTGGCACAACTGGAACATCAGTTTCGACTTAGAAGACTTTCTCTCCAAGGATTATGGTTTTACTGTCACGTGTGTTTTGATTGATTGATTGTTTGTTTGTTTTATAAAATCCAAGATGCAAATTCTGTAGAATGTATGCTGATTGATTGAATTGTATCTCTCAGCCCATGATGGGATCCATGCGCGCATTGGCTGCCGTAATTCATCAGGCTTCGGCAAAGAATTTTGTGGGTTCTGGTGTACTTAATCTCTTGAAGAGTCAGGTAGATTCTTGCTTTGGTTATAAAAATACCCTTTGAATTATTATGTCCTAATCTTGAAAACGGTTATGCTTAGGCTAAAGCGATGGCTGGTGATAACTCAGTGAGGTCATTGTTAGAGAAAATGACCGAGTGTGCAAGCAATGCATACCTCAGCATATTGGAAAGGTTGATTTCCCATGCCTCTTTCTTTCTCTAATCTCATCCGTCGACTGACTTTGTACTTGGTGTTCAATTTAGGTGGGTCTATGAAGGAATCATTGATGATCCGTATGGGAAGTTTTTCATTGCTGAGAACAGGTCTCCTAAAAAGGTACTTTAATTTTTACTCACCTCGCCTGCATAATGATCATTTGCTTGATCTTACAGTTTCAAGTTTCTTTTTTTTTTTTTTGTGCAGGGGAGCCTCAGTCAGGACTCTACGGCAAAATATTGGAGCCAAAGATACAGCCTCAAGGAGACTTCCAGAAAATTTTAGTATATAGTTAATCTAGATCTAGATGAAGAGAAAGCAAGAGGAGATTACTAAAGCCAAGCTAGCCATGGAAAGGAAAAAGAAGCTGGCAGAGAAAGCCGCTGCTAAAGCTTCCATAAGAGCTCAAAAGGAAGCTGAGAAGAAAGAACAAAAGGTATCAATATCAATTCTCTTTGCCTTCTCTCTTTTCAATTCTAATAATCTTCTTTTCTTTTGTGTGTTGCAGGAGCGAGAGAAGGCGGCCAAGAAGAAGACAGGAGACAGGAACGCATACGAGGCCATCTCTGAGGAAGTTCCAGAGGCTTCTGAGGCTGAGAAGGAGGAGATTGAAGCTCCAGTGAAGGAGAAACCAAAGAAGGAAAAGAAAGTCTTGAAGGAGAAGCCAATAAGGAACAGGATCCGCAATAGAGGAGGACCGGAAACACTCCCGAGACCAATGCTCAAGCGTAAGATGCAGACTAACTACATGGTTTGGGCTGCTCCAGCTGCTGTTGTGGTACTAATGCTTCTTGTCTTGGGTTACTACTACGTTCTCTAGATCAAGGGAAGCTGCGTTTGCTGTAGTTTGGGTCTTTTTAAAGCTTTCTTTTGAGGATGAGACTCTTTAAAATTTATGTCTCATTTACATACTGAGTAGAACTCTTCTCTTTTTAAATACTTTTTTACATTTCACTTATGTATATATAAATCCAAAAATAGAAAATGGTAGTTAATTAAAAGGTTACAATTTTAAAGACGATATTCTATGTTGATAATTTTAAAATTACTATAAATATAAAACAAATTATTAATATAAACGTGTAGCCTGGATAATAACTTAGAATGTGTATAACTAAAGTAAAATTTAATATTGAGTTTGTACACAATACTATCAAAGTATCATAGACAAAGGTCATGGAACCTAAAAACAAGGTCATGAAACACAAAAGAAGAAGTGAGACAATTGCGAGAATAATAATAATGCAGTTCGTAAGTTTGCAACTCAGATTGTAGGGCTTGATCAAACCATAGGAGTTAGAATTCTTAAACCGTTTTTGTATATAAATTATTTTCAGAAACACACAAAACGTCTATGCAATGTGTTTAATCTGATTTAAGTTAAGAGCTCTTCAGAATTTTTGATTAAAAACCTAATTCCAGATCTCAGACAGTGATAATTTTTGTATTTATCTACCATTTATAAATTTTAGAAAGCTTTTAAGTTGGTTTTGAAATCCTCACTCATACCATATTTGAGCAAATATCTCAGCCTTGCATAAAGGGATGATCGAGCACACAAACACTACCCAGCAAACAGAAAAAAAAAGCTAGAACATCAAATAATAGTATCAATATTAAAAATTATTTCCAAAAAAACTGATTAATTAAATAATTAAAATAAGAAACTGAAAAGTTAATATTACATCAACAACAGTAAGAAAGTAAACCTTCTATAAATTTATAACTAAAAATATTTCAAATCATGAAGCAAAATTTTCTTTCTATTACAAACAAACTTAAAAAAAAAACACACATAAATTAAATAGCAACAATAAATGTTAAATTTAAATTTTGGTTAAAAAGGTTGACAAAATTATTTTGGTTAAAACGATTAATTGAAGACAACAAATAAAGAACCGGTATACAAGTCGGTGGTACTTTCTTTTAAAGACAAGTACAAAAGGAAACTTAATAATTTTAAAACCAATCAAAATTTATATAGTACTAATTATAAGTTTTACAGTTGTTTTACATAAAAATAAATAAACAAGATAAAGAATATATATAGATATTAACTTATAATTTAGTTAACTTTTTATTAATCTTACTAATATCCTACATAAAACTCCAATAAAACACAACAGAATATTTCAAACATTTTTAAATTTGCATTATGTTTATAATTCTATAACAAGTTTCAGTGTACATCATATTTGTCCAATTTTAAAATATAAATATAAAAATTAAACTAATATTATAGGAAAAAATCCGGGCGTAGCCCGGAAAACCTCCTAGTACTCTTAATGAGGCAAAAAGTGATCTGAGGTATTCTTACGAAATCTGACATACTCTTTACTCTTCATGAAATAAGAGATTTCCAATTTTGCCCTTACGTTTTCCCTCCTCAATTAAAAATTTGAATTTTGAATTTTAGGTATCAAATTTACAATTTGAATTTTGAATTTTACTGAAACTACGAAACAAGTTGAACCAAGTTATACAATTGTCGAATTTTAGGTATCAAATTTAAAATTTGAATTTTAGTGAAAGTTGAACCAAGTTAAACCATGTTATATTATTGTCAAATTATATTTTTGGTGTACATATGTCCTAGTTTCACCAAGTTATACCTCAAGACTGGTATAACTATGTTATAGTTTTACCAAATTGTACATTTGTCAAGGTACAACTTGGTAAACTATCACCTAGTTATACAGTTTTACCAAGTTACAAAGTAGTATAATTTGGTAAAACTGTATAACTAGGTTGTAGTTTTACCAAGTTGTACATTTGTCAAAAGATACAACTTAGTAAGATTATAACCTAGTTATACAGTTTTACCAAGTTACACAAATAGTATAACCTGGTAAAATTGTTTTTCTGGGTTTGTAGTTTCACTTCCGTGTTCTACTTTGATATATGCGTTTCTGGATCTTAAAACCGATAATACCAAAAATCAGACTGAAGTTGATGCGGAGAATAAGCGAAGTAGTAGGTAGAGAAGAAGAAGGAAAATGTGAAGAAGAAAATGAAAAAAACAGTTGAGATTCAAAGAAGAACAAAAGAAAAAACAGAAAAATCAGTAGACGAAGAATGAAAGATAGATCTAGATTCAAAGAAGAGCAAAAAAAATATAGAGAAAACTAAGATAAAAACGGAGCAATCAGTACAGATGAAAATCGAAAATAAAACAAGAGAAACAGAGAGAAAAACAGATTCGAAAAAGAAGAGATTTGAATGAAAGAATGAATGAAAGAGAAGAGATAAAAAAAGAGAAGAGAGAAAGAAAGAAGATGAAGAATGAAAGATAGATCTAGATATGTAGAGATAAGGAAAAAAATTAGGTTTAATGGCATAGTCTGTAAATAACTATATTCATTAATGGTATATTGGGTTTTTAGTCAGATTTCGAATTAAAAATAAATAAAAATAAAATGAATTTCAGATGGAGAGTATCTGAGCTCTTTTTTTTCCATAGAGGAGTACCTGAGCATTTAATTCATTAAAATCTAGTGTGATGCGGATTCAAATTCGGATTTTTTGGAGATTCATGGAACGTCTTGACCACTCGACCACAGACGCATGGTTATAAAAACAATAATTGGGTCCGACACTGACGAATATCCGACAGAATATGTGATCCCTTTTGTCCCAAACAAACATCTACTTTTCTGATTTGCTTCGATCCGGAAATCTGGATATCCCGAGTTTTTTTAAATATTCGTAGATTATTCGATTCGATCCGCTAATTATATTAACAATAAAAAATAATATATAATATTAAAATTGAATAAAAAACTTTTAAAAATATCAACTTAAAATTAAAATTAAATATCATACTAACACAGTAACATTTTAAACATAAATTATAAAGCAAATTTTAATATTAACAAACCTAATAAGAAAATTTACATGTTAACTTTTGATTCAACATAAAAATAAATTTGATATGCAATAATCCAAACAAAAATTTGAAAAACAACTTAAAATAAAAACTAACCAAATTATATCATAAAATATGTATAGATATGATAGTTTATATATACAATTACATTACATATCTATAAATACATAAATCAGACTGGATATCTGGCTTTCTAAAAAATAATATTTGTGATTTGTTTTATTTTTTACGAATATCACATTTTGCTATTTGCTTTGATTCGAAACTTTACGGATATCAAGATTTTCGAATCGAAACGAATAACGAATCAGATCAAATTTAACGGATAATTTGCTCAATCCTAAATAATAGTTCGATGTTGTATGTTTTATTATGCTGGAGGAGCCCATAAGTTTATGTTATGACGTTTGTTCAACAAACCATATTTGTTTTGAATGCTAGAGCAACGCTGCCAATGGAAGCTACAATGACTTGTTTATAAATTCTAGTCCTCAACAAAAGCTTTCGAACATGCATCATGGTTATCTTGTATCCGGACAAGAACAAAAATACTTACGAAAATAGGTTGATTGGTTAAAATTTTTATTTCATTCAAAAAGAAAGTGCCAAGCAGAACATCAGGATTCAAGGGTCTTCCAAAAGATTAAGATTATGTTAACATATAGTACATCGTTACACTGTTATTTTTTTTATATAAATCCAACCACGGCCGTCTCAAATTAATTTTAGGCCCTGTTCAAAAAAAATTTTAATCGTACATTTTATCACGTAAGTTTAAAATTTAATAATTTTGTCTGATTTTTCTAATTATAAGTTCTAAATTTAGCATTATATCTAAAATTTTTTAAAAAAAATTACCATAATTTATCTATATATTTTGAAAAATCTTTAAATTTTTTATTTTTATATTTCGGGGCCCTGTTCGACCGCTCCACTTGCGCGTGCTGTTAGACGG
Organism: Brassica rapa; assembly: GCF_000309985.2. Taxonomy (NCBI): domain Eukaryota; kingdom Viridiplantae; phylum Streptophyta; class Magnoliopsida; order Brassicales; family Brassicaceae; genus Brassica; species Brassica rapa. Next base: position 27,616,808 of record NC_024797.2, read on the forward strand.
CCCTGAATCCAACTAAATAAAATCTTAGAAGAAATTAGAAAAGATTTGAAGTAACTCCGCAGTCAACATGAGATGTGGCAATAATAACTAACTCTGTAAAATTGCATTTAAGACTGGTAATAACTGAAAGAAGCTGATACAAAGAGAAAACATACTTTTATTTCACATAGAAACTTCTCTATAGAGCTGCAACTTGATTAAACTTTACCTTACAAATTTGGACAATATAAACAAACTTACATCTCAGACCATCTCCAATGGTACTCTATAATTTTTTCTATAAAATATAGTAATTATATTATAGAGTTGGATTTGCTCCATTGGTTCGCTCTATAATAGAGTTATTCTATAATAGAGTGAAATATAGAGTATTCTTGTTTTTTCACTCTATATTTAGAGTAAAAAAAATAAAATTACTCTATATTTCACTCTATTATAGAGTAACTCTATTATAGAGTGAACCATTGGAGCAAATTTAACTATATAACAGAGTTACTCTATTTTAATGTAAATTATAGAGAAAAAAATAGAGTTCCTTTGGAGATGCTCTCATAAGACCAAAATCCATACTTTAATCTACTATAGACAGAAGCTTTTCATTGACCGATTATCATCCTAATAAATCGGCTCGCTCATTTACTTAGCTCGAAGTATAACTCTAGTACGTAGTACATATGCCCTTTTGTTTTCGTTGATACATGCATAGATCTTGCCGCAGTACTCGAACAAGCTGCACAAAATTGAAACCCTTCATCCCTCGCTAGTAAGAACAACAATCTCCACTCTATTTTAATACAAAGAAAACATATGTAGTAGAGCAATCATTATATTTACAACCACATTAATACTTTTTTAGTTCACTATTTTCATTCAATAAGCTAAATAAACAGTTAAAACGGAGGGTTTGTGTCGCAATTATACTATCCAAAGATGTCGCGTTGTCCTTCTGTCTTTTCCTATAATTCTCCGAGACTCAATTTGTCTGGCAAGGTTTTCACATATTTGCTAAATATCAACTCAAGATTCACCAGCATAAACCTGCTAAACATAAGATGGTTCTAGACCATTGTCCATTGCATCGTGATTTATGGTCCATATTTTTACAATATACTGGTCAGTGGTCACCCAACCTGCCTCATCATATTTTTACACCAAACATCAAAAATATTTAATTCTGTCCTATTATTAATAATGCATAGGGACTGATGGTGTAATAGACTACGAAGAAAACAATGATCCTTGATCATTGAAAAGTTTGAATACAGTCAGTTCTGTAAATATGAGGAACACGCATTAAAGAAATTGTTTTGACATAATGGAAGTAGACCACTGATAGGTATGTTACAAACGAAATACAACTTTTTACACATCAAGACAGTGTAGACCTAGAGAATTGAGAGGACGTTGTTAGAAAACAAAAAAATACAGTTGTGTAAGCGCTAGCAATACAATGGCAGGATGTGGTGTAAGAAATGTATTGGTTTACTCGGTACACTACAATAATGTTCTATAAAAGGCTGACCAGAAAACAAAAGTCAAGACTCTAGTTAGTCATGAGTGGATCGAATAAATTTAGTAATCGCGTTTCTCCTAGAAATCGCGTTTACTGCAAAAAATAAATATCTAAAAAATGATGTGTCACACAAGTTCGTGCATGTCCCGTGTTAAGATTGGCATATGGGGCCACAAATATTCCACCTTCCTTGTACTATATAAAGAGGCCTATTCTTTGTTTTCAAACCTCAACACATTCGATCCTTTCTCCGTGAGCGATAAGTTATTTTCAGTTCGACTCCACGAACATGGATCATTCAGAAAATATTCCCTCTTGCGATCGTAAACCTCCTCGTTTGACAAGAGATCAAGAGCATGTGATCATGGTTTCTGCTCTGAGACAAGTGATATCCAACGTCAGAGGTGACGACACTTCATCATCGAACTCGGTTGCATGCGAAGCTCTTCATCAACCTTTGGAAGCTGGCCCTTGTCCTCTCTGCGGTATCACGGGTTGCTACGGTTGCGCATTCCCACGGCGTGAAGAGATAAAGAAGGAGACAAAGCACAAAGGTGTGAGGCAAAAGCCATCAGGAAAATGGTCGGCGGAGATATGGGATCCCAGTTTGCAAGGAAGAAGATGGCTTGGAACGTTTCCAACAGCTAAAATGGCAGGGAAGGCCTACGATGATGCGGCAGCTAAGCTTGTCAAAAGAAAAAAAGCAAGAAGAGGCACAACGAATGAAGAGGAACCATGAACCGAAACGAAGACGGGGGAAGATGGTTGAGAATTCTTCTGTTCGTGTTTCATTCCAAGTAACACATGCAGTGGAGTCATTGTTATATACAAAATTACAAATCATTTATTTCATTGATCAGATTCTTTTACATGTGTTAAATATTGTATGTTTATATATTGTGATTGTTTTTTTCTTCTTCAGTTTTTTGCTTTATAACTAAATTTGATTTTTTTTTCATATCTTTATAATTTATTTGATAAGTCCGTTTATTACATGTCGCGCTCATGTTAATTCTTACGATGGTTACTATTAATGAATTTAAAATATTAACTTAATTACCATTATTAAATTTATTTTTCTTGTTATTTAGTAGTTTTTGTTAAGAGCTTTTTGCAAAATTGATCTAGAACTCAAAGTCAAACACAAAACTAACCTTTTTTTTTTTGAAAATTAGTTTTGCCCTATTCACCCTACAAGTTCATATAATTCACGAAAATACCATCAATTTTTTTCTTTTCGAAAATGACATTTTTACTCTCACCCTCATCATTTTCAAGTAATTACAAGATTGTCATTGTTATCAATACCCCAACCATCATGAACAACCAATTTGAAGCTCTTAATGCTTCCAAAATCGGTTTACCCTTCTTCTTTCTCCATTCTTATGAACTAAACACAACATCTCTCTCACTTTCTCTCCACATTTAGCTAAAAAAATCAAGATTTTGATTCTACATTTTTTATGGTTCATAGAATCATAGAAGCTGACGATTCTGGATGGTTCACTTTCGTTTGAGATTTTGTGTGCTTGGAGAAGCCTTATGTGTGCTAAGAAAGTTATCTCACCAATTTAAGGTATGAAATCGAGTTCTTTTTCCAGATATGTTCGTCCAGACGACTTTCCAGGTAAGTCGTCTGGCTGTAGACAATTCTATCTGCCTTATGAGAAATATTACATAGATGATATTACAGCCGACAATTCTATCTGCCTTATGAGTATTCACGTCTGACTGCATCACCCTGAGTAGCCCTATGAGATCTATTTCTGACGGTACTCCTTGCGCCATGCTGAAGATCTCTTGTAAGCATTTTCTCTAATTTTCTGCATAATTCGCATTTTCTGGAAATTGAAACCCAGACCTCTTCCTGTAGAAATTGCGTTATCTAGGGTTTGAACCCCAGACCTGGGTGTAGAAGCTTTTAAACCTTGACCACGATTCTTCCACACAAGTTTATGTCATGTTCCAATTTCTTCTCTTACCACTAAACTACCATTAATTACAAGCCCGGCCCGTGGCATAAGCCACATAAGCATTTGAGTAGAGCCTAATCTTTGAATTTTAAAATTTTCATTATGAATTTGTTTTGTTTATGTTTTTTGATAAATCCTATCAACTATTCAGTGGATCCAGAAAAAATACACTTTAGTGATATAGAGTGGACTAGTCCCTGAAAACGTATCATATTGTCTGATCCAAATTTGAATATCTTCCGACTATTGTCAGAGGGTAAATCGATGTTACGATCAGACTCTAATTACTTAGTTAATTTTTTATATTTACGTGGTAGTTTATGAAAATTAAGTAAATATATGTTCCAACTCGTTACCTTGAGTATGCTGTAGCAGTTCATGTACAGACTTTCATAAACCGTTAGGTAAATGGTCCCGGAGATATGGGATCCGAGTTGGCAAAGACGGAGATGGCTTAGAACGTTTCCAACAGCTAAAATGGCAGCAAAGGCTTACGACGATGCGGCGGCTAAGCTTGTCAAAAGAAAGACAGCAATAAGTGGCACAATGAACGAGAGGAACCAACCACGACGGTGGAAGATGAGTGAGGAATTTTTTGGTCGTGTCTCAAAGTAAACATGCAGTGGAATTATAATATACAAAAACGTCACACATCATTTATTTCATGATCAGATTTTATTTACATGTGTTAAATATTGTATTTGACTTTCTTTCTAGTTTTTGCTTTATAACTAAATTTGAGTTTTTCTATTTTTTTCATATTGTTCATCGTGTTTTAATTGTTGCACGAGATTAAATTAATAAGATAACCATGGAGGGAGTGGAGATTGTAAATTAAACAACAATAGTTTGTAAAATCAGAAGACTTTCACACAATATTTTTGTATATGAGCTCGTACACAAATTCACACACATCAAACCCCAAGTTTCACAGATTTAAACATGAACTTCAGTGACCGGCAGATGGAATTGTTAGCAACTCGAGTGACTTCTTCAGATGTTCTACAGCCGTAGTAAAGACTTCATCGAAAGCTTGAGATCATGGATAACCGCCTTTCTTTTATTGTTCATCAGGACAATACTGTCGAGAGATTATCCAAGACCTGGTAAAGAGTCATCATCATCACTAACTCAAGGCCACTATATACGTTCTCAGTTCCTGTCCTTAGTTTCTGGTTGGATTAGACTATCTAAAACGTTAGTTTGTGTCTGATTAATATATCAAAAAGGAAGAGTGTGTGTAAAACAGCTATCGATGCATCGTGACTGATGTATAGTGAAATAGACTACAAAGAAAACAATGATCCTTGAGCATTGAAAAGTTTGAACGCAGTCAGCATTGAAAATACAAACACGCGTAATACTGGAAGTAGACCACTGATACGTTACAAACAAAATTAAACTCTTACACATTAAGGAAAAGATGTACATGTCAAGTAGACCCTAGAGAATTGAGAGGACACTATTAGAAAACAAGAAAAAACAGTGGTGTAATCGCTAGGAATTCAATGGCAGGATATGCGACAAGACATGCTCGTGAACACTACAATATGTTGTCTAAAAGCAGAAATGGAAACAAAAGTCAAGACTTGAATGCAAGGGAGACCAAAAGGTGGTTCTTCTTTTCAAGTGGAGTCATTCTTGGGTTCACCCCATAGGGTGAACCTCTAGGTTCACCAACCAATAGGATTTCGTTATTTCAAATTTGATATCTTTTAAAAAAGGAAACAAAATATTTTCAAATTATATTATGTTTTTAAAATAAAAAAGTTAAAAAAGATAATAGTTACAGAAAAAAGAATTAAAAAAAAATATTTTTAATGTTGTCAACAAAACACTAAATCCTAATCCCTAAACCCTAAATCCTAAATCCTAAACCCCTGGGTAAACTCTAAACCCTTGGATAAACCCTAAACCCTTGGATAAATCCTAAACTCTAAATAAAAAACGACTAAAACCTTAAACCCTAAACGCTTGAATGTTTTAGTGTATAGTAATTTTGATTTAGAGTTAAGGATTAATCCTAGAGTTTAGGATTTATCTAGAGTTTAGGGTTTATCCAAGGGTTTAGGATTTAGGATTAAGGGTTTAGGGATTAGAATTTAGGGTTTAGGGTTTAATGTTATGCTGACGACGTAAAATATTTTTTTTTGTAATTTTTTTTTTTTACCTTTTAATTTTAAAAACATAATATAATTTGACAATATTTTGTTTCCTTTTTTAAAAGATATCAAATATAAAATAAGACAATCTTATTGGTTGGTGAACCTAGAGGTTCACCCTAGGGGGTGGACCTAAGAATAAGTCTTTCAAGTGGAGCCTCAATCTAATATTGCCATTCAATAAAGACTTATTCTTAGGTCCACCCCCTAGGGTGAACCTCTAGGTTCACCAACCAATAGGATTGTTTTATTTTATATTCGATATCTTTTAAAAAAGGAAACAAAATATTGTCAAATTATATTATGTTTTTAAAATTAAAAGGTAAAAAAATAGTAATAATTACAAAAAAAAATATTTTACGTCGTCAGCATAACATTAAACCCTAAACCCTAAATTCTAATCCCTAAACCCTTAATCGTAAACCCTAAACCCTTGGATAAACCCTAAACTCTAGGATAAATCCTAAACTCTAGGATAAACCCTAAACTCTAAATCAAAATCACTATACACTAAACCATTCAAGCGTTTAGGGTTTAGGGTTTTAGTGTTTTTTATTTAGAGTTTAGGATTTATCCAAGGGTTTAGGGTTTACCCAAGGGTTTAGGGTTTACCCAAGAGTTTAGGGTTTATCCAAGGGTTTAGGGTTTATGATTTAGGGTTAAGGGATTAGGATTTAGGGATTAGTGTTTTGTTGAGAATATTAAAAATATATTTTTTTTTAATTCTTTTTTCTGTAACTATTATCTTTTTTTTACTTTTTTATTTTAAAAACATAATATAATTTGAGAATATTTTGTTTCCTTTTTAAAAGATATCGAATTTGAAATAATGAAATCCTATTGGTTGGTGAATCTAGAGGTTCACCCCTTAGGGTGAACCCAAAAATGACTCTTCAATAAAATAAAAATAAATGTGTCATCCATTTGTAGATAATTTTGATCCACAAGCAGTCAAAACTATTAAATAAATGAACTGATCGGTCTATAACTATCCATAAATGGAGTGTTATAGGTAGTCCATCTTTCACTTTTATTCTTTTTCAAAATTTTAAAATAACAAATGTTTTGGACCGTTAGATCCGCTTTATCCACTTTTGTATCACTAAATCCGTTAGATCCACTCTTGTTTCGCTTGATCCGTCAAATCCGCTATATCCGCTACATCTGATCCACTTTTTCCATTCATAATCTAATTAGTAAGTGTGTCGAATAAATTAAGTATGTGTGTTTCTTATTGAAATCACTTTTACTGCAGATATAAATATCTAAAAATGATGTTACAACCACAAGATGATGGTTTACTGGTACGCGAATTTTGGCTTGTTAAACAATTTAGATTCGAAAACACTCCACTACACTTTACTTTGTGACCACGTAAATATGATGTCATATTTTCGACCTTATTTGAATACCAGAAAAAAGAGTCCATCTTGGGCTCTCCCGCAGGGCCACAAAGATTCCACCTTCTTTGTACTATATAAAGAAGTGATGTCACACAAGTTCATTCATGTCCCGTGTTTAAAACTTGATAAGATTGTCATAGGGCCACAAAGATTCCACCTTCTTTGTACTATATAAAGAGGCCTGTTCTTTGTTTACATACCTTAACGCATTGGATCCTTTTCCGTGAACGAAAAATTGTTTACAGTTGGACTCCACGAAAATGGTGAATCCAGAAAATATCCCCTCTTGCGATGTCAAACCTTCTCGTTTAACAAGAGATCAAGAGCATTGTGATAATGGTGTCTGCTCTACGACAAGTGATATCTAACGACCGAGGTGACAATTCATCAACGAACGCGGTTGCATTCGAAAGTCTTCATCAACCTTTTGACGCTGGTCCTTGTCCTCTCTGCAATATTACCGGTTGCTCCGGTTGCGCATTCCCAGTGCATGTAGAGATAGACAAGGAGAAGAAGCACAAAGGTGTAAGGCAAAAGCCATCAGGTAGATACAGGAGCGGATGTAAGAAGGGAGTAGGGGGTCAGTTGACCCCACTTCATTTTGAAATATATATATATATATATTCTTTTAGATAAGTAATATTTTGACCCCATGAAAATATTATTTTTGACCCTACAAAAGTTCACACATACTAAAAACAAAATGATAAAATTTAATTACCTAACTAAATGAATAAATGGGTTCACGGAAACCAAGTTCCATTAACTAAACGGGTTCATAATAAGTTTAAACCCAATTTAAATATAATAATAATCACTAACTTTTGTTGGTTAATTAAAATTAATTAGTTTATTTTATTTAAAGTTCAGAATAAAACTTCAAAAAATCTGTCTTTGTCTCTTAAATTTTGAGTTAATTTTCGTATTCTCTTAAATCTTGTATATTACATACTTTATATTTTATACACTTCAAAAATTATAATTCAATTCCTAGATTTTAAGATTTGTATTTTAATTATATAAGTTGAATATTTTCTAATTTAAAAGAACTAATTATTCTAATTTTATCAAATAAATACAGATTCTTTTTTGAAAAAAAGATTTTATCTAGTAAATGATGATATTGATTAAGTAATTTATTGCAGGGTCTAATAAAAATAAATATTATAATATGATTTAAATATTTTAAAATGAGATAAAAAAAAATTCTCAATAAAACCTTTTACTCTTGTAAGTTTGAATGTGGACATAGAGGATACAGTTAGTTCTAGTATACAAAATACACTTGTAAGATTTTTTATAGTTTATACATTTTTATATTTTTTATCCCAGTTAGAAAATTTTCTGTTTCCACCATTGGATAGATATATGCATGTCATGTTTTTGAGGGGAAGAAGAATGGGCTTCTGGCCCTTAATAATATAAATTAAATTTTGGCCAAATTTTTGTAAAAAAATTTTAATCTAGAAGTGTAATTCATCTACCTTTTTCCGGCTAGCTTGTGGTTTTTTAAAAGTTAGGACCACTACTGGGTAGATATATATTCCTATTGTTATAAAATAACTTATAATTTTATAGTATTGAGAAATTTAAATAAGGGCAAAATTTTATACCCGCAAAAAGGAGATACTACTAATACAAGATAATAACTAGAGAAAATATGTTATAAGAGGAAGAAGAGATGGTGTGTATTACAATCGAACGAAAACGTTCGTATATATAGAAGTAAAAAGATAAAGTTACTGTACGTGCATAGTGACGGTGGGCTCCACATATTTTTACATTCTCAAACAATTTCAATGTTTTCGGTGCAGCAAACATTGACGTTTCTCCATCATGTTTATAACACTCCCCCTTGGAGACCAGTGTTACTATTACTTTTTGCTTAACGTCTTTGTTGCCTCGTTAAAAATCTTTCCAGGAAAACCCAATGGGAAAAACCATAGTAAGGTAAAAAGAGTACAACTACGTAAGCTCCCCCTCGAAGGAGCAGTCATAGATCCTTCTGATGACGCATTCCAATATTATGGACATGTTTTCTGAATACCGAAGTCGGAAGTGATTTTGTGAAAAGGTCGGCTGTATTGTCGCATGATCGGACATATCTTACTTCAATCTCTTTCTTTTTCACGAGCTCTTGAGTGTATGAGAAGAACTTCGGATGAATATGCTTCGTTCTATCGCTTTTGATATATCCGTCATTTGTTTGAGCAACACATGCCGCATTATCTTCGTGTAGGATAGTTGGCTCTGTATTTCCGTCAATCCCACTGTTTGAACAGATGTGTCGGCTTATTGATCTTAGCCAAACACATTCTCTACTTGCTTCATGGAGTGCGATGATTTCAGCATGATTTGAAGAAGTAGCCACGAGCGTTTGTTTCTGAGAACGCTAAGATATAGCAGTGCCTCCGATCGTGAAAACGTATCCTGTTTGCGATCGGGCTTTGTGTGGATCTAAAAGATATCCTGCATCTGCAAAACCAATCATTTGACCCTTTGAATCTTTAGGGTAAAACAAACCCAAATCAATGGTCCCTTGGAGGTAACGAAAAATATGTTTAATCCCATTCCAATGTCTTCGAGTTGGAGATGAGCTGAATCTTGCCAAAAGATTTACAGCAAATGATATATCAGGCCGTGTACAATTTGCAAGGTACATCAGCGCTCCAATTGCACTTAGATAAGGTACTTCCGGACCAAGTATCTCTTCATTTTTTTCAGGTGGTCGAAATGGATCACTTTCAATATTAAGTGACCTAACGACCATCGGGGTGCTAAGAGGAGTTGATTTATCCATGTTAAATCGTTTCAACACTTTTTTAGTGTATGTGGATTGATGCACAAATATACCATTTTGTGAATGCTCTATTTGTAGGCCAAGACAATATTGTGTTTGTCCAAGATCTTTCATCTCAAATTCTCCTTTGAGATAGTCTGATGCTTTTTGTATTTCCTTATGAGTTCCGATAATGTTAAGATCATCAATATATACCGCGATTATTACAAATCCGGACATTGTTTTCTTGATGAAAACACATGGACATATAGGATCATTCACATATCCTTCTTTTGTTAAATGCTCACTGAGACGATTATACCACATACGTCCAGATTGCTTAGCCCATATAATGATCTTTGCAATTTTATTGCACATAACTCTTTAGGTTTGGAATTTAATCCTTCTGGCATTTTAAAACCATCAGGAACTTTCATGTAGATATCAGTATCTAATGATCCATATAGATAAGCTGTAACAACATCCATGAGACGCATCTCTAGATTTTTATCAGCTGCTAGACTCATCAGGAATCTAAACGTGATTGCATCCATAACTGGAGAATACGTTTCTTCATAATCAATTCCAGGTCTTTGAGAAAAACCTTGAGCCACAAGACGAGCTTTGTATCTCGTAACCTCATTTTTCTCATTTCGTTTTCGAACGAAAACCCATTTGTACCCAACTGGTCTCACATCTGCAGGTGTGAGTACAATAGATCCAAATACTTCTCGTTTATTAAGCGAATCAAGTTCGGCTTGTATTGCATCTTTCCATTGTTTCCAATCATGTCTCTTTTGACATTCATAAACAGATTTTGGTTCTGGATCATCGATTTCTTCATTTATTTCACTTGACACAATATATGAGAAAGCATCATCAACATTATCCTGTTTATTTCTATTCCATATCTTCTTATTATGGATGTAGTTGATAGAAATCTCATGATTCTTTTCTGACTCATGATGCTCTACTTTGTCAGTATCCTCATTATTTGTTTCTTCCAAAATATTTTCTGCTATTTTGGGTGTGTCATTTATTTCGACTTCCTTTTGTTTTCTAGGATTTCTATTCTTAGAACCAGTAGGTCTGCCACGCTTCAAGCATGTTTTAGACTCTCGTGTATCGTCTGCTTTTCCTTGCTCATTTGTTATTTTGATACAAGCAGGAGCATTCGCGGCTGGTATATGAGATTTAGTTACCGTTTTGGTATCCGCAAATGCATCAGGTAGCTGATTAGCTATACTCTGTAAATGCATGATTCGTCGAACTTCTAGTTCAGACTCTTTAGTAGGAGGATCAAGATATAGTAACGAAGGTACACTCCATTTGATATCATTTTCTACATTTTTGTTTTCTCCCCCTAGAACTGGGAATACTTTTTCATCAAAGTGACAATCGGCGAAATGTGCCGTATAGACGTCACCAGTTTGTGGTTCGAGATATCGTATAATTGATGGGGAATCACAACCAACATATATTTCCAATCTTCTTTGTGGTCCCATCTTTGTACGTTGTGGTGGTGCTACAGGCACATATACTGCACAACCAAATATTCTAAGGTGGGAAATGTTTGGTTCTCGACCAAATGCTAACTGTAGTGGGGAATACTTATGGTATGCACTCGGTCTGATCCGAATAAGTGCTTCAGCATGTAAAATAGCATGTCTCCATACAGAGGTTGGAAGTTTTGATCTCATGATCAATGGTCTTGCAATCAATTGCAGACGCTTAATTAAAGATTCAGCTAAACCATTTTGCGTATGAACATGAGCAACCGAATGTTCAACTTTAATTCCCGTTACCATACAATAGTCATTGAATGCTTGGGATGTAAATTCACCAGCGTTGTCTAGTCTAACTCTTTTAATAGTATAATCAGGAAACTGTGCTCGTAGTTTGATTATTTGAGTTAGAAATCTCGCAAATGCCACAATTCGAGAAGATAATAGACAAACGTGTGACCATCTACTGGATGCGTCAATTAATACCATAAAATAGTGGAATGGCCCACAAGGTGGGTGTATAGGTCCACGTATATCGCCTTGAATTCTTTCAAGGAACTTTGGTGATTCTTTATCGATTTTGGTTGGCGATGGCCTAACGATCAATTTCCTAGAGAACATGCAACACATGTCATTTTATTCCCTTGAGAAATCTCCTGGATTTTCAGTGAATAACCATGCGAACTTTCTATGATTTTACGCATCATTGTAATGCCAGGGTGGCCGAGACGATCATGCCATAATGTGAACTCTTCTGGGTTCAGTTTTACTACAAGGTTTGATTCTATCTCATCGATATAAGTATGATGTAGCCCCGAAGGAAGTTCTGGAAACTTTTCCAATATGTGTTTTCTGCCACATTGCTCAGAAGTTACATACATGTATTTCTTTCCATCCTCAGTTGCAGACTGAGTGTCATATCCATGAAGATATATGTCTTTAAAACTCAACAAATTTCTTTTAGAACTTGGAGAATATAGAGCATTATTTATGAAAAATTTTGTTCCATTTGGCAACGTAAAGTTTGCTTTACCAGTTCCTTCAATCACGTCAGCAGGACCTGATATTGTATTGACAACAATTCTTGTCGGTTTTATATTAGAGAAATATCTCTTTTGTCTCATAATAGTGTGCGTTGTTCCACTATCTGGTATACATATTTCACGAATTCGTTTCTTGGATTTTGCTCCATTAGTATTTCGATCCATTTCTGAAATTGTCATAGATATTAATAAAAGAAAAACATAAAATTCATTCATATAATAATCATATAAGGAAACACACAATAATTATACATTAAGGTGACGTTAAAACATCATTATTTGTTTAAAACAGGAAATGTAATAATTATACATGACAATAGTGAAAACTATTCGATAGTTTTATTATAAGCATCTCGGTTCTCTTCAGGAGTAATTTAGTCCAGCTCATTTGCGAAGTCGGAGGCATCGAGGTACGATGTCCCTTCAAAGTTTTCAGTGAGGTTCACTTCTTAGCTTTGCCTTTCGTGGACTCTTGATATAACTTACAGAGATGTGGAGGAGTACGACATGTACGGGACCAATGTCCTTTACAGCCACATCTGTAACACACTATCTCACGCTTCTGGGTGGTATCCCCTTGAGTTTCTTTACCCTTAGAAACTTGTTCGGATCTAACCCACTTGTTAGATCCCTTCCATTTGGGATTGTAAGTTTTTCCACGTTTGTTGTTGAAACGACGACCATGACCTCGGTTGGTCTGGTTCCTCCTTTCCGAATTTTCTACCGCCATAGCATTCACTTCAGGAAATGCTTTGGCTCCCGTAGGTCGGGAATTGTGGTTTTTGATCAGGAGCTCATTGTTCTTTTCAGCCAACATGAGCGCAACCATCAATTCAGAAAATCTTGTGTACCCGCATTTTCTGTAAATTTCGGGCAGGAAGTGAAGCTGTTTGTGGAAATTGTTGTATGTTTTTTTCATCATTTCTGCCTCAGAGACAGGGTTACCACAATATTTCAGAAGTGAAACTATCCTCAGGACAGCGGAATTGTAATCCTCAACCTTTTGAAAATCTTGGAACCTCAGGTTTTTCCACTCTTCTAGAGCGTGAGGGAGGTTGACTTGTCTCTGGTTATCGAACCTTTCTTTTAAGGCTTGCCACAGTTCAGCTGGGTCTTCAACGTTTGCATAGTCGTGCGTTAGATTTTCATCTAAATGCTTCTTCAGGAAGATTATCGCTTCGGCTATATGCTCGGGCGGTGATTTGTTACCGATTACAATCGCTTCGGTTATTTTTTTCATCACCAGATATGATTTCACGTTTGTGACCCATCCGACGTAGTTTTCGCCAGTTATTTTGAGAGCCGGAAACTGAAGTTTCTCGATGTTTGCCATTTGTATTTCTAAAACACAAAATAATATATTTTATTAGAATTTCGTAATTTTAAAACGAACCATTTATATTAATAATACACGCAATTACAAGAAGAAACAACGCATAGAAAAGTAAACCGACATTAAGCGTAAATTCTTAAGGAGCAAATTCTCCAATAAAAAGACCGAACATAGAAACAAAAATTAGAATTGCACATAAAACCAAAAATATGCGAATCATCTTTCTTGCAATGAAAAACCGGAATGTGGCGATTTGAAAATATTTGAGAGAAGATGGAATATTTTGGATGAAGTAAATGAGTGAAGAATGAGTATATTTATAGATGAAAATACTGTTCATAGCCGTTTGAAAAGGGTAAAAATTTTGAAATTTTTTCTTTGTGACCGTTGGGATTAAATCGTATGAACTGAAAATTATTCTGAAAATACTGTAATAATCAGTCAACTAAATTCCATAAATTTCATAATATTTTACATAGGTGACCAAACATTTATATAATAACCATAATATGATGAACAAATAGATATTAATCGTATTATGGTGATAGAAAAACTATAACATTAAATAGATTGTGCGGCGGCACAGCCAAGCCAATAATTGTAGTGTAATTAGCAATCAAGGTTTATTAACGAGGCGACATACCGCCCGCATTAATTTAAACAATCATTATAAAATGATAAATAATAATATAGGCGGTATACCGGCCATAGATATGATACATATAAATTTTACCAAATCGCAGAGTGATCGTGCTGATAACGTGTTATAAAATAACTTATAATTTTATAGTATTGAGAAATTTAAATAAGGGCAAAATTTTATACCTGCAGAAAGGAGATACTACTGATACAAGATAATAACGAGAGAGAATATGTTATAAGAAGAAGAAGAGATGGTGTGTATTACAATCGAACGAAAACGTTCGTATATATAGAAGTAAAAAGATAAAATTACTGTGCGTGCATAGTGACGGTGGGCTCCACATATTTTTACATTCTCAAACAATGTCAATGTTTTCGGTGCAGCAAACATTGACGTTTCTCCATCATGTTTATAACACCTATAAGTAGTTGTTTCAACATAACCATATTATTGGTGGTCTAGTGGTAGTGAAATGGGATGCGTTCTCTTGTGTCCCAGATAAAACATTTTTGATATGATATGTTATTCTTTAAATTATAATTTCCAAAAGAGATTATGAGAAATTATGGTCTAAGTTCTCAAAAAATAAATAATTAATGGTCTATTGTCCAGAACTTGCATGGTAAGTAAAAAAAATGTTTGTTTTTACTAGCTAATTTATGTATTTCCATGCATAAGCCATCAGGTCAACTATGTTCCAACTCGTTACATTATGTACTTTCATAAACGATCAGGTAGATGGTGTGCGGAGATATGGGATCCGAGTTTGCAAAGAAGGAGATGGCTTGGTACGTTTCCAACACCTAAAATGGCTGCGGAGGTTTACGATGATGCGGCGGCAAATCTTGTCAAGAAAAAGGCAGCAAGAAGCGGCACATTAACGAACGGAGGGGAACCATCCATACACCGAAAAGATGACGGTGGAAGATGAGTGAGGAAATTTTTGGTCGTGTCTCACTCGAAGTAAACATGCAGTTGACTACAATATATAAAGCTACAACTAAAAAGAAACAAGTAACAAGTTATTTCTTTTCAGTTTAATATAGCGCCTAAACATTGTGATTGTTTCTTTTTAGTTTTAGCTTTATAAGTAAACTAGGTAACCGGCCCGCACCCTGTGCGGACATAAGAACATGACCGGCCCGCACCCTGTGTTCTTTCTCGGTCCGCACTTCACGAGAGAGAAGACAATAACGTCAGTATGAAGCGGCATATATTGTGTGTATGTATAATTGCAACGTCACAAAATATTTTGTGTGTTTGCGAAGATACTTTCATTCAAAAAATGGAATAAAGAGTGTAAAGTTTTAGAAGTAACAGATTTTATATTATCATTAATTAGAATTGTATTGTATATGTGTAGTAATTCTTTATTTTAGGTGAATAATATTATTTTTCCATAAATAATAAATAAACATTTATGTAGATATATTAAAAGAAAATATAATAAAAATCGAAATATTATCCATAAATAATATAAATTATGAAGTACATTTCTCGATAAAGAAAGCAAATTCAATTAGAAACCTACAAAAAATTATATCTACCAAGCTCTTCTGCCTGCATGCAGATGAAGCAAACATCAATAAGTTAAACAATTCTTCCATATTTGGAAAACATATATATATATATAACAATGACAAATTAAATGGTAGAGTATGTAAACACATGTTTTCTACCAGCATGAGTTAGAACACCGCCGTATTTACGAATCATAAGGGCCTCTACAGGTCTTTCTTCTTTGCCTTCACCATTCCACTTCAACGGCTTCAGTTGAACCTTCCTGTATATCCCTGAGAAATTTCCTCCCTGCGTCATTCCAAAAGGTTCTCTGCTGTGAGAAAATGACCTCATGAATTAAATAAAAAATGCATAATGCTAGCTTACTTATAAAATAGTATATTCAACAAAAAAAATAATATAAGATAGTATTACTAAATGATACTATGTAATACTTTCTCCAGACTATATTCAACAAAAAAAAAGTACTAAAGAACCTCTTCAAGAACTGCTTTAACTTGGCGAAGCTTCTCAGCATGTTCAAGGTCTCTGGATCACTATCACTCTCACGACCTTGTCTACATATAAAAAAAGGAAGACCATATTGTCGTTACCAGTATTCAACACATGGAAAAAATAGACCATACATGATTTTTGGAGACAAGACACAAAGAGTTGAGTTCAGGGTTCTAAAGATGAGGAGTCTTTGCGTCTAAACACATTTTTCTTAGCACACAAGCAGGATCGTCGTAATACCTTAATAGTATGAGAAGAGAGATTTGTGAATAATACTTTAAAGAATGAAAAGAGAATGTTTGTATTTTAAGACTTTGGGTGTCTCCTATATATATAAAGTCGTTTATTTCTCATATTAATGACGCACAATATTTTGCACAATAAATAATGAAATCGTTTAAAGAAATATATTAAATGTGTATTGTCAAAAAATGATTTTCATATGATATGATTTTAACTTGTGCAAGTAATCTATATTAAAAAAGTAAGTTATTAAAAACAAACAACCTAATTAGAAACATTAAAATATTTTGTAAGCAATGTAATAAATATGATATCAACATGCGCAAGTTTACCGTTTGAATAATAAGGAAATTTTTTAATATTTGTTTAAATTCTAAATCTTGCCAAAGGGTAAACTAAATCGATAAAATTTAAAGATTTCAACTTGCGCAAGTAATCCATATTGTAAATAAGTGATTTGCATATTTAATGATTTCAACTTGCGCAAGTAATCCATATTAGAAAGGTAAGTTATTAAAAACAAATTTTGTCAATAAGTTATTTGCATATTTAATGATTTCAACTTGCGCAAGTAATTCATATTAGAAAGGTAAGTTATTAAAAACAAACAATCTAATTAGCAGGGGTGGACACTTTACCCGAGATCCAAAGTGGTACCCGAACCCGATCCGAAAAACCCGAACTGAAATCCGAATCGAAGTAGCAAAATACCCGAACGGGTATTGAATAAGGAGAGATTGGATACCCGAACCCGAACGGATAATACCCGAACCCGAATGGATATCCGAACATATGTATAATTAACCTTATATTTCTAGTTTACATCTCTCATTTTATATAAAATATTTATATTGATACTACACTTACTTTAAGTTCATATGATATACATACAATTACGGAAAAAAAAATGATTTGCTACTCACTTAAAATGCATGTCAAGTTTTTTATTTCAAAAATTAACAAAAAGTTACATCCAAAATTTAAAAAGAAATAACTAAATTAATGCCTTTTTAGTTTTAAAATGTTATGTCCAATTCTGTTAACCATTCAATCTATTAAAAATAAAAAATTAGTTAACTGAAAGTTATATTTTTAAATATAAGAAACTTGAGAAATGAAAATTTTAATTTTTTTTTCAAAATCTAAATATCCGAACCCAATCCAAAATAACCGAATCCGAACTAAAAATACCCGAACCCGACCCGAAGTACAGAAATACCCGAACGGGTTCTACACCTCTATACCAAAATACCCGAAAATCCGAAATACCCGACCCGAATCCGAACGGGTACCCAAGGCTAAACTAAATCCATAATTATTATTCTCTAGCTATATATGGGCTTAACGAAATCGACAATAGTTTTGGACTTGTCTACAGCGATTGATTAAAATAAATGAAAGATTTGGTTTTTCTGTTTTTCATATTGTTCACCATGTTTTAAGTGTTGCATGAAATTAAATTTGGTTGTATTGTTTGAAATCATTATTTGTAATACATTAGTTTGTTTGAAAAATCAGAAGAATTCACACAATATTTTTGTATTTGTACGTGTGAATGTGAGCTCGTACACATATTCACACACATCAAACCCCAAGTTTCACAGATTAAACATGAACTTCAGTGACCCGCAGATGGATTTGTTAGCAACTCGAGTGACGTCTTCAGATGTTCTACAGCCGTAGTAAAGACTTCATCGAAAGCTTGAAATAATTGGATAACCACCTAATAAGCTTTCTTTCATTGTTGATCAGGACAATAATGTCGAGATGATCCAAGACCAGGTAAGAGTCATCATCATCATCAGTACTATCACTCACTCAAGGCCACTCTGTGTTCTCAGTTCCTGTCCTTAGTTTCTGGTTGGATTAGACCATCCAAAACTTAAATTTGTGTCTGATTAATATTATCTATAACCTTAATTTCCCTAATGCAAGTCAAGATTGAAGAAGCTCAACTCAGCCTCATGAAGATACATAAAACAGACACAGAAACAGGACTTCCCTTGCAAGGCCATGTCCAGCAACTTATGGTAGATCTTGTTTCATCCAATAAATAACCAAACGACAAGAGTAAACTATGGTGTTAATTTAAAAAAAAAAAAGTGTAGCAAAATATATGAAAACCAGCTGAGTTCCTTTCAGGCATCAGACTCTTTCTTGTCTTCTTCGCTCTCTCCTCCTTGAGTAACACCAACCTCGGCTGGTCTTATAACTCGATCAAACAACGTGTATCCAGACTGTACATATCAACAACCAATCGTTACTAATTGGTGTTAAGAGACTATAGAATATGGAACAACAACAGAGAGAGAGAGAGAGAGAGAGAGACAAAGAAAAGAGCAAGTTTTACCTTCAAGACATGAGCAACTGTGCCTTCTGGCTTAGAAGCATCAGGGACTTGGAACACAGCGTTATGTCTGTTCGGATCAAACGGCTCGTTGATAGGATCATACTTCTCCATACCAAATTTCTTAAACACTTCAGCAAGCTGTTTCTCAGTCATCTCCACACCTTCTAAAAGTGTCTTCAAGAGCGGAGCAGCTCCAGCGGAGTCCTTCGAAGTGTCGTCAAGCTTTGAGAAGCTTTCTTTGACAACGGAAGAAGCTCTTCCAAGATTATCCGCCACATCCAAAAGGCTTTTTGCAAAATTCTGCAGGTATATATATATATACATATTCTCTCAGCACACTGTTACATGAAGCAAAAGAAGCTACTTGTAGAGACTAACCTGAATAGCATACTTTTTGGTGTTTTCAGCATCACGCCGTGTTCTGTCCATGACATTCTCCATCTCTGCGTAAGTGCGGAGAACTTTATCTTTCATTTGCTTAATCTCTTGCTCTTTCTCCGACAAAAGCTCGTCCTTCTCAGCTACAAGCTTCACCAAATCATCCATTGACATCTCCTCCTCATCAGCATCACTCTCGGAATCTGACTCAGAAACTGCAGCTCGTTTAGCACCTTTCCTCCTCCTCGAATCTTTGGAGGGTTCTGAGTCAACACCTGACTCGTTTGCCTCAGATGTAGCTTTCTCTTCACTAGCCTTCGAGGCCTCAGCGTTGCTCTCCTTGTCACTTGATTCAGGAGTGGTGGAGGAAGAAGAAAAAGAGAACCTTTGAAGTGGAAACGAATCAAGAAACACCTGAGCTGCAACAAGCTGCCCCTGAAACGGCTGCAAAAAGGGTGAATCTCAGTCAGGGAAATAACATAGAGCAAACAGCATATACAGAGAGAGAGAGAGAGAGAGAGAGAGAGCATCTAGTCATTGTCTACATACAATTCGGAAGATTCAAACAAATGAGATCAGCGAAAACAGTATCAGAACCCTTAAACCCTAGCAAAACCCTGAGATGAAATTATTCGTTACGAATAATGATGATAAAAGTCTTGAGTAACCTTTTGAGAGAAGTCGTGAACGAGGGACGAGAATATAGGAGCTTGGCTCCTCGCCGGAAGAGCGGCGGCGGCGGAGAGAGAGGAGCGTAAGCCCAAGCCCGCGCTACGGGAAACTGGCGAGAGGATTCTCGAAACCAACATCAGGGAATGCAGAGGGAAACAAGCTGAGATAAAAAAGGAGAAAGAGTTTATAATCCAAATCGAATTTTTGAGGTAAATGGTTATTTCTAGAGCGCACACAGACGTGGTTAGTGTGGAGAAGAGGGGACGGATCTCTCTCTCTCTCTATATGTTTGTTTACGTAGATACCCTCACTGATGCACGACGGGTAAATGAGCTTGTGAGGGTATTATTGTCAGTCGAGATTTGAGAACCGTCTAGAATCAAACCCAGCCGTCCTTGTATTGTTTTGGACAGGCAAAGTCCACACCTCTTTGGACCAAATGTATTCCAATGTAACTCAACACTATTAGAACAAGTACCAAACTAGGCAACTAGCCAGTGTTGAAGGTTAAGCCTTACTTTACTTAAAAATTCGACTTTGGGGGCTTTGGTGAAATGCAACTTGATAAGATCAGAAGGAACCTCCACTCGCTGCTTCCCAAGCAAAATATTCTTCAGCTTTTCATCACAACTCACCACATTCTTGTTCTTCGGATCCTTTGCAGAAACATAAAACCAATTAGTCAGTGATACCCAAAAAAACGTCTTTACCAAATAAATAAACGATTCCTTGTTCTAACCTGAAGATTGTTGATCTTGATTCTTGATATATATACGTTAGTCGAATACATGTGTTGGTTGGGCTACTTGTGATTAGTGGGCCGAGGTATATCCACGACACTTCAATTGATATTATATGATGGCATATATTTGTAAGGAATTAATATCTTTGCTGACTAACAGTATCATTGCCTTAATTCCATATCTTGGAAAATATCAATTCTTCCGATTTGTTTCTCAAAATCAATTAAAAATAAAGTTGTTAGCGATAAATTAGTCAAGTCATATCATAAGTCATCGACATCATACAATCCTAACAAATGTAACAACAAACAAATCTACGATTATTGTAGATCTCAATTTCAACGATTGTACTCAACTAACCCTAAGGAAACACAGGAAGACGTACACGACAATCTTGTCGATCATCAAACGTCAAGCCCCAACTCTTTGTCTTATTGAGTTTATCATCATCATCATCAGTAGACAACATAGCACTCACGTTCTTGCAAACAGCCGTCATGTTCTGCTTACCCCATACAGTAGAAGCTACCGGATAAAACCCTACCCTCCCTAGAAACACCATATCAAGACCTACCACACTTCCCGTCAACGCCACATCCTCCTCCATTCCCCGAGCCGCCTCTTCATCGATAACTCCGGTTTCATCTCCCTTCACAGCTACCTCGTTCCCTTCCCCACCGCTCTGCCCGAACGCCCCTATTCTTACCGTCCCCACGTGTTTTCTCCTGTGAAACACACACACCGAGGGACTCTCGTACGTTACACGGAGTTTATCGTTGGGGTTTTTGATAGAGAACGTTGCTGACCAGATTGGGAGATGACGTTCGTTGAATGCTATATGCATGGAGTGTATGTGAACGGTTGGTGGGGTTGGTGTGATCAATATGATTAACGCGATACCTGCTGTGGAAACACCGATGGTTGTGATGACGAGAAGGAGTTTAAAGAGGAATGACCAGCGTGAGGTGTTAGCTGATTCTGATATTTGTTCATTTGATGGTATTGATCGGAGTTCCGGAACGTCTCCGGCATGGGTGACGGTGATTAGAAGTGGTTGTTTCCCCTCTTCAACCGTGTCCATGTTTGGTGATGTAGAGTGTTGATAATGTTTACACTGTTAATCAGTTATTATATAATTAGTCAGAATCAAAGTAGTTTTGAAAGATATAAGATTTTGGATAGAATAGTATTGATACCATTCTAGATTCTTGAGTCATCAATATCAGGATTTATTTCATTCCATAAAAAACATTTATACAATATACTTTTATTCGGAAAATTAAAGACTAATACATGTAGATATATACTACTTTTTTTTTTGCTGAATTCATGTATACTTCTTGCAGGCCGTAAATTCATGTATATGCATGTTTTTCTAGAGTTTAGCATTTTAACTCTTTGGTAAGATTTTCGTTTCGTTTCTCTTTTTTTTTTTTATGGATAACAACGAATTTTTTGTTTGTTGGTACACATTTTTGGGAGTTTATTTTAAGGATGTAAATAAATAACTTGATGAAGATTGAAGTGTTATTCAAACACGGATCATCCAGTGATATAAACTCTAAAAACAAAAGAAGAACACAGCCACAATGTTTAAAATATAAAAGATGAAATGAGTGTTTTTATACAGTCAACAAAATATATTTCAGATTAGCAAACAAAGTACTGTATTAAAATTAGTCATAATGCCGCTAATTAGCTAAATTCGCCTCAATATTCTGTGGGAAACTTGCATTTCCCGTATCCTGCAACCAACAAAAAAAAATACTGAACGTCACCATATCTTATATACGCAAAACATCTTAAAGACAGAAGAGGGATCAAGTACGTACGAGGATGTTGCGTGACCACGTGAGCAGTCCCACCAAAATAGCACGTGCCATCACGACGTGCGTTTTTCTGGTAGTAACTGTTAAACGCAAACGAAGCGTGGGCCTCTAACGACTTAGGATGATAACACGTGGCACCAGGCTGGATCGGACGGCAGTCAGCTCCTCCTTCTCCGCAGGCGTAATCGAGAGCTGCCTGGAGCTTTTCCTTCGCCGCGTCTCCGTTCGACACGCACCACGTCTCTCCCTCGTGAGCCACCGGAGCCTGCTCTTTATTCCTGTTGACCGGCGTCGACGTCGTTGCGGCGAACGGAACGGCGTACACTTTTCTCTCGTTTGGGTAAAACAACCCGTAGTTTCTCTCAGACGTGGGTCCCGGCTTCTGGTTCTCGTTAAACAAAGCGAATAGAAACACGTTGAGAGGCTCCTTCGGTCTTAACGGCGTTCCGTTACCGTTTAACACTCTCTTCACGAGTCCGCCGTTATACGCCGCCGCGTTGGATTCGCTTGCACCGATCTCGTTCCCGTCTCCGGCGGAAGGCCAACCTGTCTCCGTCACCATCACTTTAACGTCGTTAAATCCGACGGCGGACATGGCTGCGTAAACGGCGTCAAGTTGAGCGTCAAAGAGACTGTTGTATCTCAGCCCATTACCGGAGTCTACAGTCCCGGCGTTATCTCTGAAGAGAGCGTAGTCCAAGGAGATTTTATCCGCGTTCCCTGAGTAGGCGAAGAACGGGTAAGCGTTCACCATGAGATACGACGACGTTTTACGCAGCAAATCAAGCATCGGTTTAATAACCGGTTCGACCAAATCCGGTTTAAAAGAACCGGAAGAAGGCGGGTACGAGTTAGCAAGCGCGCTGAGAGCGATAGGAGACGAGATCTTGATCGACTTGTCAAGATTATACTTCACCAGAGAGGCGTGAATGTTTTTCATCGCGCGGACGAGGTAAGGCGTCGTGTTCTTAGGATCGACGAAGACCTCGTTACCAGGGGCGGTCCTGGGCACAGCGGACTGAAACACCGGCTTAGGGCCCCCAAATTTTTTTAAAAAATTTACATAAGAAGGGGCCCCTAAATTTGTAAAAAAAATTTTTTTTATAAAACCCTTACTAAATTGTTTTAGGCCCCCAGCATCTCAGGGACGGCCCTGCTCGTTACCGACGGCGATTGCCTCTACCTCCGTCGCCGGGAAGTGTTTTCTAACGTTGTGTCGAACCCATTTGTCGGTGAATGATTGGTCGGATGCGGTTCGAGAGAGAAGCTCGTTGGGGAGACACACGACTACTTTTATTCTTGAGTGTGCGAGGGCGGTTAGCACGTTCTTGTCGGTGTCGTAGATTTTGATACGGTTGATTCCTTGTGATTTGAGGAGGTTCACTACGTTCTCCGGCGACGGGAGATTGTTAGCTATTCGACCGTAGTTGACTCCGATCATTCCCGAACCTATGGAAGAAAAAAAACACAAAACATGAGAGAGTGCACAGACTCTAATGCAAATCTAAAGAGCCGTGTGAGTAGATGGAAGAAAAAAACTAACTTGCTTGTGTAATGGAAATGGTTGAGAAGAAAGAAAGAATGAGACAATAAGGTAGGAAGGAAACGGCCATGATATTCTCTGTAAGCATGAAATGCTTCGTTTGATGGTTATGAGGAGACTCTTTTGCTCCGGTGCTGATTAAATAATAGTCAGGTGAAAAGAGAAGTGGGAGTGAAAAGAGAAGTGGGGATGTGGATAACAAATAACACGGAAGACTAGCAGAGAAATATTAATAACTGAAACTGTTTTATTTTAAGCTCTATTTATAGCTAATTAGAACGTAACATATAATTCAGGTAAAGAAACTTTCTAAGTTTAGTTGATCTATATAGAAAAAGATTGTAACCTGATTAGATTCATGATTTTGAAAGAAACTAAAAAAAAAGAACGTGACATTTCTTGTTTCGTCAACAAAAGACTTGTTCTTTCTATTTCGTTAATTCTTATGCGAAATCTATCCTCCTTTCTTTTGTGGAGAGCTCATGACTAACTTTTTCTTCTTCAACTAAATGTATTTTTTTTAGTGGTTTCTATTCAATAAGGAAAACATCAAACATGTTAATCATATACTAGAATTGACAAATTTATTTTCTATTTGAAATTTTTAACTGTTGGATTCAAAGAAAATCAAACAAATAAACTTTTATTTGGTTCAATTCAACAAGATTTTAATTTGTTGTACAAACCGAAATATTGAAAATTAAATCATTCAAACCAAACTAAGTGTATAAACCGAATACGCATGCATAGACTGAATCATGGAGGGTGGATAAAGGGGAATAATATGAATCGGCAGTGAGAGAAAAAATCTGTAACTAAATGGGATTACTTTCTCGATAATGCTACTATAATAGACGGTTCAAATTGGTTCTATCTGGACTGTTCGTTGGATATGCCTTTTGATCTGATTCACATTGACATTTTGGGCTCTTTTTCAGTTGAAACCACCGAACAGAAAGTTTCTCCATCGATGTGTCCATTGCAAAAGCGCGGCGAAGCAGTTTTCAGAGTTCCATCAAACCCTTTTATTTATTTATTAGGGGTTTGCATGCGCTCCACGAAAAATATTATATTTATTTGGCTAATGTTTTATAATCTTTGTTTATTTTTGTAATGTACTTTCGTTTTTATTTGTTATCAAATATATTTGCTACATTGTACTATTTTTGTTATTATCTTTATGTGTGTCTTTTATTTATTTATTAAAAACACAATCTTATCTCATTAATATATATACATCTAATTAAAGCTAACAACTTTTTTTTATTTTTGTTAGAGATAATAATTTTATGTTAGCATGAAAATATTTTCATTATTGTAATTGCTATAAGTTTTTCTTAAATGTTTGCTCAAATTTTAATATATATATATATATATATATATATATATATATATATAGAAAATATAATTAAACTCTTTATTATTTTGGTTAGATTTAACAAACATAATATAGTTCACTGTTATTTATTGATATTTATTTCATTTTTTCTTTTAGAATCACTAATTTAAATAATCCTGAAAGTAAATATATAATTCACTGTTATAAGAAAATATTATAAGTTTGGTAAATACAATGAAACATAATATAAATTATTACTATTTTGAAAAATATATTACTGAATTTTAGATATTATTATATTTATTTAGAGACTAAGTTAACTTTATTATCAAAATAACCGTTTAGATTTTAAGAAATAAAATTTACTCATTAATTTTTGAATTATTTTTAAGATTGACTATCTTATATATAGTTAATTTATTATATATTTAGAGAAGCTTACTGTATTTTTAAAAAATATTTTATTTGTTAGAATTTATCCTTTATTTAGATCAATCAATGTTTATTCACCAAAACATGTTTATCCTGAAACTCTATTGTCGGCTCATCAGAGGATGTAGATCAAACCTAGATATCGAAGTATCCATTCACCAGACGTTGAAGGCGACAAGGATAAAGTGAATGGGCCAATCATTTATTAATTTTAATTGAAGCCCGCATCACACTTAAATTAAAGTCCATAAAAAAATCAAAGGAACTATTTTCTGTGTAGAGTTTGACACGTGGCATGCTCTTATTTCCCTATTTAATAATCGCTCTGTTTCATAATACTTGATGTTTTGGCTTAGACCATCTCCAATCACACTCTATAATTTCCTCTATATTTCACTTTAAAATAGAGTAACTCTATTATAGAGTTGAATTTGCTCCAATGGTTCACTCTATAATAGAGTTACTCTATAATAGAGTGAAATATAGAGTATTCTTGTTTTTTCACTCTATATTTGGAGTAAAAAAATATGATTACTCTATATTTCACTCTATTATAGAGTAACTCTATTATAGAGTGAACCATTGGAGCAAATTTAACTCTATAATAGAGTTACTCTATTTTAGTGTAAATTATAGAGGAAAAAATAGAGTGCCTTTGGAGATGCTCTTAGTACCCAAATATTAAGAAAACTATATTTTTCTTAAAAAAATATTTAAAGATATCAATACAATACTAAAAGGGGGATAATCTCAACTCTCATCTATGCCACATCATCAAAAATAATCCTCCAATCATAACTCTTTATTTTCGGGTTGGGCTTCAAATCACAATTGAATGGGCTTTGTTTCACTTCCGAGTTACGGGTCGCATGTGTTTCGGTTTTGTCGTTGTTTTGGTTTTGTCTTTTAACTAAGCCTAGATCTACGGAGACGAAGTCGCGAGTCTGCGAGTCTCTTCTCCTCATCCCCAATTCACTTCGTCTTCTCACATTCAAACCGTAGCTTCTGAGTTTTTTCATCCTATTCTTCACAATCAATTTCGCAATCAATCTCTTCTTAGCGAATCTAAGGAGATGAGGAAGAGAAGCGCGAGAAAGAGGAGAGCCGAGGCAGGGCCACCACTGGTGCCCGATCCGAGAGAGGAAATTGGAGGCGAGGAGGTAGATGTGGGGATGCTTGGTCTTGGATTCGTCGGCGCCGGATTCGCCGGGATAAGAGAGATCGGCGTCGGAGTGAGGACGGCGGAAGGAGAGAGCGCGATCGAGCATCGTCATCGCGTTGGCCCGTAAACCCATTAACGAGACCTAATCAGAGAGCGCACCACCAAACCGTCACGAGGATCTCTATCTCCTTCTCTGTTGCGCAGGAGACGATCTCCATCTCTATTCGTCCTTTCCGAACCTGAGAAACGTGAACGGAGATGGTACCTTTGTCATTATCTCAACATAATCTCTGGCCGCCGAAATCTGTATCTACGGTGTTTTGGGGTTACGCAACCGCCACATCGAAACACGCCTGCGACCATCTTCGCCGTCACCTCCGACTTGGCTTCCATATCCGCTCTTCCCTTCAGGTTCAAGCTAACTTTCTTCTCTTATATTTTTCTCCTAAAGTTTAGAACTTTGGAACAAAAAAGGTTTAAACTTTCTTCATCTGTGTGCTTTGTGATTAGCTCTTTTGCAATTCTAATTGTAAAAAGGTTTCAACTTTCAATCACGATCATAGCTTCTTTCAAGATTTATCTCATTTTGTCTTGGACTCTCTGTCTCTCTGGTGATTTTGACAGATACTGCTGCAAGTCTATGATGCTGCACGAACGGAGTTCTCAAGAAGAGTCGTTGTATTCAACAGGGCTAAGTTTCTTCACTCCAGAGATGATATCAGATCTTTGTTATCTGTATGTTTCTTTAGTGGATGAGAGAGTAGGATAGGTACTAGAGGTGAGGAGGGGTCATCATCAAACCAGGAGACATCCAAGAGAAACACAGGCAGTGGACGGAGGTGGACCAATGTCCTCCTTGCCATTAACGTTATGTAATGTGTTTAGTTCTTCTCTCTGTTACATGTAACAATAGATCATGTCTTTTGGTTTGAGATGTTGCATTAGATAAATGCTTTAGGCTTATGGGTTTCATTCTTGTGTCATGACAGAATGTATATTGCACAAGTTGCATCCAATGGTAGAGTGCTGACATGGGGAGCCAAGGTATCATATTCAGAGACTTGATTAAATACAAGAGGGAAACAGTTTGATATCTGAATATCTCTGTTCCATTTCTCTTAAGTCTATCTCCAATGAAATTTTTTGGTTCTTACGATAAGCCAACTCATCTAATAGCTTTTACAAATAAAACGTTGTTTGTTCTCTTCTCACCGCTTGCTCGAAACAGGTATGTTAATTATTTTTTTTTGTCCTGTGGAATTTCAGGTCTTTGTTTTTTTTTTAATAAGTTACAATGTTTAGATTAAGAGTTTTGAATTTAATGTGTTTGGTGGAAGCTCAGCGTTGGCTGCAACTCTTACTTGGGACAATGAACTGTCTTGGACGCTGGAGAATACTACTGAAGAACTTTAAGAGACTATGCTTTAGGTAAACCTAGAACAAATTCTGCTTTTAAGTTATTGAATGGTCTTTACACTAAAGAGAATTTTGTTGTGTCAGGTTTCTTCTGTTGTTATGAGGTTACGTATAGGGACTCTCTAGAATTATATGTTCTTAGCAAGAATTATGTTCCCACAAAAGGATCGCATTACACTGCTGTAAAGAAGGCTTTGGAGATGATTAAGCAAAATATTTCATCTCTTAGTAAGGTAGTTTAGTGACCAGTGTCCGTCTCTATTCTTGCACTGTTATGA
This sequence comes from Brassica rapa, assembly GCF_000309985.2. NCBI lineage: Eukaryota > Viridiplantae > Streptophyta > Magnoliopsida > Brassicales > Brassicaceae > Brassica > Brassica rapa. The sequence continues at coordinate 27,645,563 of NC_024797.2, forward strand.
TTAGCTTAACTGATGCGTTCTGTTATTGTTTGACAGAGTGAAGGGCATGATGCTTATCACTTCTCTCTGCAACTAACTGGTGCACCAGCTCTTATCGGGAACATGATATGTATATAAGTAGTCTCTTGGTGAATTATGTTTGATTCACATATCTTGAAGAAATTGTTGTTAAAGATATGTGCATTTTGTTTGACATACATCTTTGTGCAATCACCTGAGAGGATTTTCCAAAGGAACCGGTTAGGCATCTGCAGTGAAGCTTTGACTGCAACTAGGCCTCGAGCTGCTTCAACTGCGTGTGATATCGAGATATAGCGTGACTTACTAACCAGGTGAGTTTTTAATTCTACTGTTTTAAAAAATCACATAATCCCAAGCCCTTTTTTCATTGAAATTTCCGGATATGGATACTGATTTGGTTTACCAAATTGCTGCATCCCTAAAGATGACTTGAGTTTCCGGATATTCCTATTGCTCTGCATCTTTTAAACCTTTTGTCTATAGTTAGTTTGAATTTTGACCTTTAACAAGTGTACTGACACATGTTATATTATCATATTTCTTCCTTTCAGTCTATATGTGAGAAAAAACTGTGAAGAAGCTTGCATTATTGCAGCACCTATATTCTCAATTGGCGGAGAAGCTGAGGAGAGAAGATGACAAGGTGAGATAATAGTATTTGAATAATTTTACATAGCATGATCATCTAGATAGCTTGAAGTTAAGGGTTGTGAATGTTATCTCCAGGTTTTTCTTTTCTTCACAGTTGGTTTGAGTCCTTTGTGTTTTTATCTACAGTTTAACGTCATCTTGGCTGCTCTGCATCCAACTCCAGCTGTTTGTGTGCTTCCAGCAGAAGAAGCCATACTTTTGATCAAGCAAATTGGTGAAATATTAGCTGTTTGTAACATATTTTTATAAATGCACTTCTCTACAACCAGAGCCAAACCGGTCAGATTGTAAGCTTGCCTCATCTCTGGGAAGATGAGCTCATGTCCTAAACTAAAGAATCTTTCATTAGGTTGCAGTATCTGTATCTGTTTTTTTTTTCATCATATCCACCATCAACTAACTTGAGTATAGATGTTCCGAAACAATAACAATGAGGAAAAAGAAGGGCTTTATGATTACCGATCCTGTGAAGATTGAAAAAATAGTTATGAATGTGGTCTCCCCGAATCCCCAAAGCAGCTTGAGCAGTAACGAAGTGGGAAAACAAAGCCTCAAGGCTTTTGCTGGTCAGGTATTGTAGATAGGACGAGCCCTTTGATTAATACATTGCAACACGTTGATGGTACCAAAATAATTATTACTTAATATAGCATTCACAAGAATGATTTTTCTGGTTTAATCGTAGTTCTTTTTCAAGTACCCGTCAATTACATCTCCATGCTGCATATCGTACAAGGAACAAATAAGTTATAGTGTGTGGTTATCTAACCTAAATTAAAAAGAATAATACAAGTACATTCTTTCACAACTTTTCGTGGCATTTCAACAAAGAAAATTCCAGTAATAGCCGAGTTAACATGATAGAAATTCAAGCAGCATAAGCTCACTTTTAATTAAAAAAATTTTAGTAACATTTATTTTGAAAATTACAGTTGTTTTGTGGATAACATAATTCATTTCATTTTCAAATATGATAGCAATACAAAATTTGAACAAAAAAAAATAAAATTTCAAAATATGCATACCTAACTTAACCTTTTTTTTTCTATAACTGTGAAAACAATTATATCGCAATAATCAATGTTCAAATTTAAATATACAGAGGAAATACTAATTGTGATTAAGAAATAAACATAAATTACTGAGAAATAGTTTAAGTTAACTCACGAAAAAAAAGAAGTTTAAGTTAACTCAGTCGACGCTAATATTTTAAAAATATTCTATTTGTTATCATATTCAAGTTAGAAAAGACGTTTACAAAAATGAATAAAATATTTTCATAGTGAACGCGGTCATCTATAATAGAGCTGGGTATAAAATCCAACACCAAATCCGTTGATTCAAAATACTAGAACCTAAATCAGGTTAGATCTATAAATGTATTGAACAGATATTAAGTTGGAAGAGATTAGATAACTGATCTCGATTAGATAATTCCTAATATCTAAAGGTAATCCAAATATATCTGAAATTACATAAGGTGTCACCCTTGAATATATTTATTTCGTCAATTTCAAATATTATGTGTCTTTTTCTGATATATTAAGTATTTTGATAATTTAAAATTAAATTAAATTTATCAAATCCAATTGTTAGAAAATAACATGTCATCTATATTAGAGCAGTGTATAAAATCCGGCACCAAATCCGCTGATTCAAAATCTTAGAACCTAAATCAGATTGAGTCTGTAAAAGTACTGAACGGATATTAAGTTAGAAGAGATTAGATAATTGATCCCGATTAGACAATGCTCGATATCTAAAGGTAATCCAAATATATCCTAAATTATATAATATGTTACCCTTGAATTAGTTATTTCGTCAATTACAAATATTATATGTAACTAAAATAGTGCACGTTCACTGATTTCAAACAAAAAATATAAATCTTTGAATATCTACTATGTTACAATAGTGATGAAGTATGTTCTCATATTTTATACGTGTAATACATGGTTCATTTCTATCGCAACCAGATAGACCTACTATGATTAATAATTTTTTTTCATGATAATCTAATATATAAAATAAAAAAATACTTGGATCATAACTTATATTTAACTATTCTTTATTCATTTCACATTTGCTGATTTTTCTATATGTATTTTTATATGGTAAAAATGATAAATTGTCCTTTTATTTATTTCTAAAGAACTTAACCCTGTTGAATACAATGACTCTTCTTGAGAAAAAAGCCTCGAGGGAATTAAAAAAAGTACACACAAGTTTCTATGTTTACATAAGTCCAAGAAAATAACATGTCATCTACATTGCAAAAAACTAGATTAAATACATTTTCAATTGTCTAACTCCGGGCGTAGCCCGGAAAAAGTTTCTAGTAATTTTAAAATTTGTTAACCAATTATAAAAAAAGTCTGTAAAATCTAATTGGTTGAACAGTTTCCAATAAAATTAAAGTAGCCTTAAAATCTCAAAACTTCATGTAAATTGAAACAAAATAATCCTTCTAAAACATCATTTATATTGAAACCGAAGGAGTAGTCAGAAAAGGAGAAAAACCCTTGTTATAATAAAATCTTTCAGTGCGAGGGGAGTTAAGAAAGTAAAAGGAAGGATGTCTGCAACCCAGGAAGAAGACAAGAAGCCCGGAGACGGAGGAGCTCACATCAACCTCAAGGTCAAGGGTCAGGTAATGGGTTTTCGATTTCAATGTCTTCTCTAAGTTCGATTAGGCTTTCCGCTTTCTGTGATTCCCAATTCTAGGGTAAAGTTAGTAACTTTCTTATGTCCATGCGATTGTAAACTATATGCTCTAACATAAAGTTAAATCCTTTTTTTGATTTTCGTTGCAAACATGAGTATCAGTCTTATGTATTCTAGTTTCCATAGAGTTCTAAAACCTTTATTGGCAAATGTATCGATGCTCAAGATCAGACTCATGTTGTTTTTGTGTGTGTGTGTTATAACAGGATGGGAATGAGGTTTTCTTTAGGATCAAGAGAAGCACCCAGCTGAAGAAGCTCATGAATGCTTACTGTGACAGGCAATCCGTGGACATGACCGCCATTGCCTTCTTGTTTGATGGTCGTCGTCTTCGTGCTGAGCAGACTCCCGATGAGGTATATAAGCATTCCATCTAACTAGGCTATTGTTAGCCTTGCAAGTTTCTAATGCTAAATCTTTATTATTACAGCTTGACATGGAAGACGGTGATGAGATCGATGCCATGCTCCATCAGACTGGTGGATGTTGCGGAGGCGTTGCTCTGGCTTGACAATTATCCAGATTTAGAGTTTCAATGGTTAAGTAGTTAGTTATCAGCATTAGGATTTGCAGACTTGTTTTTTTTATCGTGACCATTGTCTTTAGAAAACTAATATGGTCACGATGGTTGTTAAAAGACCTTTTGGTTGATTCTTAGTCTTGTTCGTTTGATATTGTCATCCTAATATCACATGACACTACTAGCTCTTCATGATGTTCTTTGAAACGATTATCTAAATCTAATTTGTAAATCTCAAAAGTTAGACCAATTAGACGTGATGATGAAAAGCTCATGTATATTAAATTGGGGAGCCGTATCTAAAATCCACTTAGCTTCTTCTCAACATTCAACATGGCTGAGGAATTTCATTTTCATGAAGAACATACTATATTTATCCAAAACATGAACTTACAAAAGAAGAGAGCAAATCTTGGGAACAACCACCAAGAAGTTTCATGCAACTACCGAAGAGTTTGCTTATTTCTGGTTAACACTACCACTAGTGTTCAGCTGGTGAACTGTGGTTCATTCAAGCTCCTCCTCTTGGTTTACTACAACCTATGGCTTCAAAGATGAGAGCGTTAACCTCCCTAAACCTTTCCTCTGACAGAGAAGCATCCGCAAGGAGCATACATGCCTTCTCCTCTGTTGCTCCTTCGTAATCCTCTTTCCTCTTGAGCACCATGTGCCCACTTATCTCCCACACAGCTGGGTTCACCTGCGCTTCCCACACCTCCGTGCTTACTTCACCTAGAGCCTGTTTCTCTGCGTAACACTGCAATTGACATTATTTAAACAGTTATTCAATGGATCCTAAAACCAATAATGATCTAAAGGCTTGTCAGCTAAAGGTTATTTATTTATACCTGTGGCATCAAGAAGATCTGCCTTCCACAATTAGAGATGAGAACGTTGAAAGGAACGTTGCTGTTCTGGAGGTAAATGCAGGCATCTGATACAGTATCAGATAGGTCTTGCATAGAGTTTCCACCTTCAAAGAGAAGACCTCTCATAGGGTAGCTCAGAAGCTCTGAGACTTTCACACCATTATCAGTAGTAATCATCTCCTTGGAAGAAGCTTTCTCTAATGGAAAAGGCATGGCCAAGTAATATGCCTGAAAGTGAAGATGGTTGATAGTGGCAAAAGCACCAAGGCTGTTGTAACCAACTCTGAAGTAAGGATTCTTAGCCTCGGAAGCCATGTGAAGTGCTAGCAACATGCTTTTGTGATCCATCCTCTGAGGCAAGCAGTCGAGAACACGAGGAATCAGCAGCACATGCCCATACTCGATGGGACTAACCTGTTATAAGCAAATATACAAAAATCAACCATTTGCTAGACCAACAACCAACTATTGAAACCAAGTCAAGCTTCTTTTACATTGATGGCAACAACACTGGGAGAATTCTCAGCGAGAAGAGGCATGCAGGGTAAGACCTGAGCTTCTTCATATTCACCAGCTTCGAACTGAAAGAGCAATTCTTCTTGGCTAACTTTAGTGAAGTTGAATTTGTTGCCATCGAAAGACTGCAAAACCTTATCTACACGGAACTCGGTTGGCCTCTTTAGGTGACGGCCCTCGTTAAGCTGAGCAATAAAGCCATACTTCCCCGGGATGACCTAAAAACAACAATGAGAAACACCAGATTGGCTTCACAAGACTAAACAAGGTTAGAGAAGAGAAGAAATGTACTTTGGTTACGCAGGCAGTGAGATCGTAGCGAAAGAGTCCTCTTTGGTACCTATCCTCCCACTTAAACACAAGAACTGATATGAATTGATACTCATTCAAGCAACAAAATGACAAAACTGAGTCTCTCTTTACCTCGCCGAGGACAAGGGACTCGAGAAAAGCCACCGGAGGCTCTCTAGCTTTCTCTCCGGAGTCTTCCACTTTCTTGCAGACGTACAACGGAAGCCTTGCCACTGAACAAAACCACATCAATTAGATTAAATCAAACAAGCAAAAAAAACCCAATGATTCAGCAATAACGCGTACTTACTGTCAACACAACAAGCTCTGAGGCAGTTCCGTCCACAGCCGCCGACAGAACCATCGGAAGCCTCATCCTTCTGGTAATTAGACACTACGGTCGGAACCCTCTTGATTTTCAACATTTCTCAAGAACCAATAGCAAAAAGAAAGACTTGCCCCACACGAAATCAAATTGAAACTAAAAAAACCTAAAAGCTAATGGAAGAAGGAAAGAGATGATTTTGGGAACCGCCTCCGGCAAGAAAGAGGAGATCGGAAGGGCTGCCGCCTTCAGACGGCAGGGCTCCACGTCCTCCGTGCGGCGAAGGACTAGACTCGATTAAACAACAACCCTTGCGTCGGACAATGTTGACGTGAGAGCTAACGCCTCGAGATGGGCCGTATATAGCCGTGATTGCTGAAAATCGAACGCCGGAGAAGATGACGGAAAACGAATGGGACCCTCAAAACAGCTGAAATCTACGGCGGAGAAAGGGGATACAAACTCGAGAGTTCAACGAGAAAGGAGAGATCTTTCGATGTAAAGTTTCTTTCTTTTTTCGCTGGTAGTGTGAGTTTTGGGAAATTGAATGGCTTTAAATAGAATAGCAGATGAGTGAGCCTGAGACCAGAAACGTCACAAATATCTTTGTTTTTTCATATTAACCTTTTTATATTATTATTATTTCATTACTAGGTTCATCAACCCCGCGCAAACGCGGGGTCCTTTTTTATTTTGATTTTTGTAATTGTCATTCTGTTATTTGTTGATAACTTTGGTTTTTCTGTATCCTTCTTGAATCATGCCTGATTAGAATGTGATAGGCACTGAGATAGTGCTGACTTGCACCTGTAGCAGAATAAGTAAAAAAGACTTTCATACCAAAAGTTTTTTGTTAGAGATATGGTTGACTATAAAATAGAAGAACCGAGAGTTTTAGAAGGGCATGCTGATTGTTGTGATTCACGACCGAGATGAGATCGTGAATGGAGCTTGGGATGATATCGCCATATCTTAGCTTGATTTTTTGCTTGTACCTACTTTATTTCTGCTTGTATCTGCCCTATTTCTATCAATAAAGGAGTTACGTAAACAGATTCATAACAAACTGGTGTGGTTAGTCAGTACTATCTATCTTTTTAGTATATTTCTATCCGTTTTATTATCTTGGTGTATTTAAACATACGGGAATGTTAATCTTTATACTAAGTAATTAATGTCTCAAGAAGTTGCTTGACCTTTATTTTGCATTTGAACACAATTTAGCTTTCTTTCTAGTCTACTCTTCACAATGTTTCATAGCTCATCTTGTTTCACTACATTAAATTTGGTTGTATATGAACCTATTTACAATATGAGGTCTAAGGTGTTTATGTAGTCCCTGAAGTAATTAATCTTTTATAGTTAGTGGGAATATTTAAATATATAAATAAAAACAAACAAAAGATTGAGTCACGCAAACAAAAACAGAAATGGGGAAATTGCTCTGAGATGGATTTGCAACTGTTGGGTCGAACTCCACGATCAAGTACACAAACTTGCACACTAAATCGTAGTTAATACACGTCGTGCAGGACACTTCCATGCCAGGCTTGTGACAGTCTGCACCAGGTTTCATAGCGTCCATTGAGCGGAGATATATTTGGTAACTGTGCTCATGTCAAATGCAACACCATATGAAACATACTCTAGATTTGGAAGAATGAAGAGACAGTCTTGAGCTCATGATTCTCTGGAAAGGATACGTTACCAGGTAGAATCAATATGATCGCCTCCAGACCTTTTTGCAGAATTGAGAAAAAATCAGTTCTTTTAATCAGAATTTCAAACCGGTTAGAAGTAAAATATGATTCAGGGAGTTTTGTTTGTGTTTTCTTTTACCTGCAGTTTTTGCAGCAGTAGCTTCTTGATAAACATCTGTCACAAAAATAATCTCTGAAAGATCATCCACTCCCAATGTTTCTGTAATCTCCTTGTAACTCTTGCTTTCTTTCTTGTTTCTGCAGCCAAGACACGTAAGATAGGTCATGTGCAAGCAGCTGATGGAAATGATAGGTCATTTATATACCACTTGAATATATGGTTTGTGTTCCCAAAGAGAAGCCTTTGGGCTAATCGACTACCACTTGAATATATGTAAACTACTCACAATCAACACATTAGACATACAACCATAAAAAGCACCATTTCTCTAATAACTTTACTACACGAACATACCTTTATTCCAGAAGAATGCCATTTCTCCAAAGCCTCTGGTACATCCTCGAAAACAACAGATTTCAGTTCATGACATTCGAAACCTGTTCTCCATATGTGACCCTGCAATACAAATATTGACATAATTATATCTTACATTATCAAAAACAATAAAACAAAACAGAAAGAGGGAAGCTTGTTTTGTTCTCTCACTTGTAATTCCTTTAAAGCAGTGATCTTTCCATCTGCAGAGTTGAAGATTTTAGAGCATCGGCCTTTTAAAAAATAAAAAAAATTAAGATCTAGTATAAGATGCTTGTCGATACAATACCTTCTCATTGAAGAGAGGTAGAGTGATTCCCATGAATTCACCATGCTTCTTGATGTTTTTCGAGTCCCAATAACAGAGAAGCCGAGCAACAACGAAGTGGAAAGATCTACTGAGTCGGAGGGCGTCGAAGGTTGATTGCCCAATAACAACATCGGAAGAAGATATTTACGAAGAATCTTGCAACATGAAGATTAACTGAGAGTTGTTGTGATGATTCATCAAACTCTCAACTCTCTCCAATTTATAGCTTCAAGTGAAGGAAACGGAGAGGTCGTCATCGTGATTGGGTTAAATGAGAATAACATTTATTGGCGAAATTAAGAGGAATACGTTGAACGAAATGGGAGGTTAAGAGTTAAAGGAAGAAATCATAGTGTTTGCAGGCAAAAGTAAGCTGAGACTGCAAGGTTGAAGACGGGAAGAGAATGATAACAATCAAAACCTAATCTAGTCAACACACAAAACGCAGAGTTTTGTTTATTAACCAAACTTTTTAATATAACCAAACTGCCAAAATAATTGAACGAACGCTTGCGTAAACTTAATTATCAAACCAAACTGAAAGTATGTGGGCCCCACAAATTTTAAAAACCGTCATGTGGACACACTTTCACAGGAGATAAAACTTTGATTGGGCTGCCAGATGGATTAAATGGGTGCGAAGAGGACTTAATTTTTTTATTCCAAGCCCATTTCGGGATGACCTGTCAAATTGATTGGTTCTGATTATTTGTGTCTATGTGGCAGGGCTTAGGAAGCTAAAATTTAGTTCCTTTTATATAGTAGGATTGACAAAAAAAAAAGTTTTGTCCTTGATTTTTTTTACTAAATTGTAAATATTATTCGAATTATAACATAGCTGAACTCGAATCTGCTGCAGTTCGTTTCATGGAGGTTGCAAAAAGTTTTAACTTTTTTTTAGGAAACACAAAAATTAGAACCAAAACAAAAACTATACAGAAGTTCTTATATATAAAACAAATCCAAAATTGTTTTGTCTGCTTGCATTATCATGTACGTCAATATGATTTGTTAAATTTGCAGTAATTGAATAGAAGCTCAAATTGTATGTAAAAAGAACTTGATTCATTATGTGATCAAATTGTTTGTACACCAAAGTTCTAGTTCAATCGAAATGTTATGTTGTAGATATGGAGTTTTCAACACATAAATAAGATGTGTGGCAAGCAACTTTTTGTTGTTGGCAAGCAACACTACCACATGGAATTCATGGGAGATGAGTTTTCTATGTTGTCTATTATAGTATGTATGGTGATTAGATATTGGTACATTTAAACCGGATATAAATTGATTTATAATAGTTGGTTTAGTCGGCTTTGTACATTTCAGATTAATTAATGAAAAATGAAATACTTTACTCATAGGGTATCAGAGCCAAAACTTTAGATCATGGACAAATGTTTTGAACTAGAGTAGCCTGATTTCTCCATATTATTCTTTTTGTTTGTCAAGACCCACACAACGTTTTACCGAATATAGAAGCAGTGGATATCTTTTTAATAACCACAAAATATTCCAAGAAAATATTTATGAGGAGAATCTCACATTCCAGAGAATTACGTCGATGGTTGAGAACAATTACCGATATCATAGAATTTTGAAAAACAGATTAGTGGAACTAGAACGGCTCCAACTATTTCAACTCAGTTTGGTTGCAAAGGAGAATCTTACGTTAACTCTGATTCACATAGCAAAGGTACGATCCTAGTCCATCAATCTGTATTTGATTTTTGATTCAAATTTCCAACTATTTCAACTCAGCTTGCTTGAATACTCGCATAAGGATCCTCTTTGTGAAGAACCTCGGTAGCTCAACCACTAGGAGTGGCTTAGAGCCAAGAAGTGTGTATGTGATCTATTTAGAAAAAACAAGGTTACAGAGGATATGTTGGGGAAGCTATTTTCTCCATATGAGATAGTGGCTAGTATTGGTATGCAAAGATCCCAAGGTTTTGCTTTTGTGCACTTTTTTCATCCAGATGGTGCCAAGAGAGCTGCAGAGTCTGAACATGGTAAGTTGGTAACACCTCGTTTAAACTTTAGTACATTGTCATTAAGAACATAGTCACTGATTTATTGCTTTCACTATTAGGACCAAGAGAATATTTGTGAAGAGAATCTCACATTCCTGAGAGTCGCGTCGATGGTTGAGAACGGCTACCGATATCAGAAAATTTCGAAAAACAAATTAGTGGTACATGCTGGATCAAGTGGGAGAGGGAGAACTAGAATTGTAATAGTTAGACTTTGATGATTCTGTTCAAAACGAGCTTGTAACTGAATCTGATTTCCGATTTATCGAATGAATTAATATATAATATTTTTTAAAAAAAATATTCCAAGAGCTTGAATTTTTTTATATCATGAACACATTCACAGCGAGAAGGCATAATCGAAAGTTCAATGATCCGATGCTTCTTGGATTCAATGAGAATTAAGTCCAAGATCTCCTCATAACTATTTGACACCTTTAATTTTTCTGTGGCAATGTCTCTGTAATAGATTTTCTACTATGTAGTAACTTCAACTTTCAACAAAAATGTTTATCAATAAGTCTAAGAACATATAAACAAAAAAAATCATGTATAGATTAATATTTAGTTTGAACAAATAACAGTGCAGTAACCACTACAAGGCTCAGTATGGGGCCTGTGAGGACAATCCTTCGGTCGATATTTTGCGAACATCTGATAGAAATAACAGAATAGTTTTGGACCATATCTCTATCTGGACGGTATTTTTTGTTTTTATGTCAAGATTCGGAAAATCAAAGGAAAGTATATAACTCTTGAACCACAAAATTGGTATGTGGTCCAGTACTTTTTTTTGGCAATCTCTACCATAATCGCTCCATGCAGGATTCTTCAGATTATCATCATCCGTCTGTGAATAAACGCCAAACACATGACTAATAAAATCTATAAGAAAATCATTATTCTCAGTTGTTACAATCAGGAACAAATGCTAGTATACTTGGGGTTGAAAAAATCTCAATTAGACCCATCTCTTTTCCTTTTCATTTTACATTTAAATTTAAACAGAAATCTAAGTAAAATAACTGAAAAACCTAAGGACTTAAACATATTTACTAACCCATGCCATTACTATTTGACCCAGAATCCAAACCACCCGAAACCCAACCCAACTAACCTAAATTATTTTCTTCTTCTTCTTCTTCTTCTCATTTCTTCTTCATCAATATAGTTCTTACTCTTTAAAATAAAATCAAAAAAATTCTTCAACTATCCGCTAATTTTCTATTTCTTATCCTAAATCGATCAACCCATAGTCATATTTAATCAATTATAACTTACCCATAATCAAATTTCATCTTTTAAATACTAGATTCAAGATAAAGAAGAACGCAGAGTATTACTAATACAACTAGTACAACTCAAATTAGTACAACTAGTACAACTAAAAAAAGTATAACTAATACAACTAAAATAAGTATAACTAGTACAAATAGATTTGATATAACTAATATAACTGGTACAAGTACAACTTGTATAACTAATATAACTTTACAATTAATATGATGATATTTGGTTTTTGTTTTCAGCGTATTAATGATGCTATAGAAGATGATGATGCAGAACCAATAAAGATGTTGGTATAATCCTTCTCCCTATATGTGTCAAAATATCTTAATAATTTTTTACTATAATATTTAATTTGGATAATGATTTTATTTTACTAGTTGTACTATTTAAGAAAAAAATGCATCTTCATTCTTTTTGTTCTCGTAGCCAAAGAATGCAGGTGCAAAGCCTAGATTTGGGCATTCAGGTACCCATTTGGATCAGATTTAGTTCTGGTTCTTTAGATACCAAATTTTTTGAGTACATACTAATTGGGATATTTGATTGTGGCGAGCGTTTGAGGATGGCGGTTCTTTACTTTTTGGCCAGAGTTATAAGAGGATGGTCAAAAGGAGGATACTTCATTGAGCATTTCATTGCACATAGAGTTGTATTAGTTTTTAGTTATACTGGTTTGTACAAAGTTGTACTAGTTTTTTAGTTATACTAGTTTGCACAAAGTTGTACTAGTTTTTTAGTTATACTGGTTTGTACGGAGTTGTACTTTGGCAGCGAAATCTGAAAATATTAGTTGTACCAAAGAAAAAATACCATTACTTTAGTTGTACCACTTATTTATGTTTACATGTCTTTGCCCGGATACAATAGAATCAATGACTATTGTTAAAATACTTGTCATGTATGTTTTGTAAAAAATATGTGGACAAACAAGTTAACAAACCTTAAAAGTAGAAGGTAGATCAAACAAACTTATGTGATGGAGTTAGAAATCCAAAAAAACAAAAAAAAAACAATACAACACAAAAAGAAACTTATCTAAACACTTAAAAATTAGATCATTTGATTGTTTTATTAAAATATGGAATACCCAAAAGATATTTAAATTTCAAAATCTGCATAGTTGTACAAGTTATACCAGTAGAACCTATTTTAGTAAACTAAACATAGTTGTACCAGTTATACCAGTATAACTTATTTCAGTTTTACTAGTTGTACCAGTATGACAACACAAAAACATGATTGTTTACACCTACGAATCGATTTCAGAACCAAGGATGACGCAAATGGGCTGTTTTACGGTGTCTTAACCTGTAGAAAAACCCTAAGAAACGGAGGTAAAGGTTTGTGGGTGAAGAGTTGAAGAAGAGAGCTTTGGGTGGTGTAGTGAATGAATTTTCGTAATAGTTGAGTATGGTTGAGGAAGAAATGAAGAAGAAGAAGAGTGATTAAAGTTTCTGTGAGACCCAGGCGAAAGAGAAGAAGCTGGTGAAATTCAATGGTCAAGATTAAAACACACTTTTAAGATCCGACGGCTAAGAGATAAGATTCATTAATGGTATTATTGTAAATATTTCATCCCTAAAGATCGGACGGCTCACAATATAACATGAAGGATTCTGATTTAATGGTTGATGTTGAACTTTCATTAAGGGTAAAATTATAATTTACACATGTTTGTCCCACAATAGATTAGGTTTGGTGGTTGTAGATTTTTTTTTTTGTCTTTTGTCCCATAAGAGATTAAAGTCCTTACAATCAATTTCAAAGCTCTCACAAGAGAGAGCTAGAACATGTTATTTGAATGAAATGAAACCTAAGCCCAATATTATATATGTTAAGAGAAGTTTATAAGCCCAATAAAAGGCCCACAGAGAAATGAATTTTAAAAAAGAAAGGAGAGCAAAAAGAACCCTTCTCATCTCAGTTCAAAAGATTTAAACATTTATAGAGTGTGTGTTGAGCAGTCTTGAATGTGTGTGTGTGTGTGTCTATACTACTACAGTGTTGAGCTGATTCGTCTACTCTATACTCTTCTTCTCTCAATGTGTATCTTCTGTTATCTTGTTTCTGAATGATGCAGCCATGAGAGCGTTTGGACCTTCTCCACACCTCCGATGAACATCCTTCATCCGATCAGCTGATCTACAAATCCCACTGCACCTCCAATCAAACGACGCAACACACATGTTCCCCGCTTGTGCCTTCCACTCACAATCTGCAATATCTTCACTCTATCAACTTTGGAAAATGATCAACACTTAAAAAATAGATAAAAGGCCATTTGAATTTTCTTTTTACCTGTAGTACCACAACATAGCCTACGGTCATCTGCATGCTCCACATCCAATCCAAGAAACCATGATCCTAAAGAGACATCCTCGTTCACATACTTGTGTAGTACGTTTCTGTATCCACACAGTCAAACGTATGAGAGCGTATTAAGCACAAAGCAGATTAGTTTTTTTTTTCTGGGGAAAGAACTCAACTTGTTTATAGATATGTAAGACGCGAACTCCCTGGAGATCGCGTAGAGCTGACCAGTGGCGTGGGGAAGTACTTGTTACCCTCTTCTCCAAATTTCCAGTACTCCGGCTCATGATATCTCACTCCTCTTCATAAAGAAATGAACATGAGACAGACAAAACATTGTGTAATGAGACTGAAGAAGTCTGTTGGTAAGGTGAGGAGCTCTTACTTCTGAGCAAGAACGGGTCCAGACTTCATGCAACCAATGTATACTCGAGGCTTCGTACGGTATCTTGCTAACTCTGCTCCCAGCGTGGCTGCAGAAACAGAAGTTGAGATGACAAGAGACATAACAGTTTTTAGATAAAAGTAAAAGATGGTTTGATTCTCTCTCTCACCTATGTTTACATGAACATCATCGTCGACTTTCACGTAGAAGTCTGCATCCCACAATGCGAAAGCCGTGGTGAAGTAAGATTTAGTCTTTGCTGACAGCTCTAGATAACCTTCAACGTGATCCTTCTCAAAAACAAACATAAAGAGTTTAGAAAACAGAAAGCCATGAAGTAACATATCCACAACTCTTACCAGCCTCAAGAAGTCTCCATGTTTACTTTCTTCAGCCTGAATCGCTCTATCAAGAATCCCACCAGGAGTAGCACTGCACACGAATCAACCAGGAGAAAACACATATTATATTACATGAATCAACCTCGCAGATAAATGATATGTGCCAAGTTTTACCTATGGCCTATTACAAAACGCATCACGATCCCTTTCTCTTCCTCTAGCTTCTTTCTCTCCTCACCTAATATCAGAAGACCAATGTTCAGTTCCAAAAAAGTATACTTGAGGATGAGACCTGCGGAGATTAGATCAAACATACCGGGAGGCATCCAAGTAGCACGAACCGAATCCCTGCGCTTTCTGCTGTTAAACGCAGTGTTGATCCCAACAACCATGAGATACTTTCTTTTGGTAACAGTTTCAGGAAGCTTGAACACATCAGAGACAGGTGAACCGTTCACGATGGATTCTTGCGCGGCTCTTGCAGCCGTTAGTTCCATTTCCAGAGCCGAGATCGTTTTGTCTAGCGTTCTGCGTAACACACTCATTCAAGCTCAATGCTAAAAAAAATAAGAAGAAGGAAAGAAGTGAAATTTCATATCAGGTTTTTTTTGTTATCACTTACTGAGTTGCATCAGGACTCTTGTACACTTCTCCAAGGCTTGTCTTCTAATGAAGAACAATACGGAATTAAGAATGTCCTTCTAAGGATTCATGACACTTATCAAGTTCCACCTAAAGTTAGAAGACTTACTTTTGATGAATCACAGTCCTCTGACATTAAGAGCAGCCGTTCATCTGAAGCTGCTTCCCTTGATGATGCAACATTGGCTTCAGGCTCTGGCCACATTCTATTTAAACACACTCAAAAGATAAGTTTTTTTTTTTCCCTTCTTGTAAGATAAAGTTGCAATTTTTACCGGAATATTCAAAAACAGAGGATTTATATATATTGAAGAGTTAGTTAAATCTACAGAGCAGTGTTCTGTTATTACCTGTCGGAGAAGAGAGTTCCCGCGCAGAAGAAACCGATGCAGAGTAAGAAAGTCCATTTCTTTGAGACAAAACTCTTTGAAGCCGACGACAGCTCTACTCCTCTATGGTGATGATGCTTCAACGACATTTTGTTGTGTTTCTAAGCAAAACCATATAAGGATCTTCTTCTATCTATCGATCCCAAGGGAACCCAGAAAGAAAGAATCTCATCAAAGAGCTACTAAAACCCCAAACCTCCAGTTTTTTTTTTCAGATCCAGAAAAAGATTATTAGATTGATTCCTATGAAAAGTTTGGAGACCAATGTAGGGAGAAGCCTAGCAAGAGAAGTCGGGGCTTTGTTTTTGTACTTGCGTTACGAAGCTGGAGAAAGAAAGATGAATGGAATCTTATTTTTATCATTAGTGCCGATTGTGTGTTTGTGATAGTTTAACAGACTAATAGTACCCATTAGTAGTTTAGTACTTAGCTTTATTAGTTAACCTTTCACTTTACAGTAATAAATAATACAGTAGCAAAGGAGATTAGACATTACGAAGCTACCGACACTGACTACCCGACCATATAAATTGAACAACGAACATAGTCCAATACTCAAAACAATAGAAAGAATCTCTCAGTTCGCAGAGTTATGCAATCTTTCATCAGCAATCTTTGTCTTGTTATTACATAAATGTGCGGGCGGGTATTGTAAAAATTACTCAACATGAAAGATGATATGTTTGATCCTGAAGTTTAATCGAGTTTCCTTGTTCACATGTTGCTGTCATAAAATGGCGACAAATGGAATCAACATCGACCCACGTGCGCACCACGTGAACCTCAATCAATGCTTCGGTTTTTGGAACCGTTTAAGAACGGAACATTTTTCGGATCGGTTTGGTTCAGATAGTGTCGGGTTCGGTTCGGATTCTTATTTTTTTTTATAGAACTGAAGTGAAACTATGTAAATAAATCGAGATTGGTTCGGATTTAAAGCCAAAACAATAAAAAATCCCAAAAATCTGAGTTAAACACGAAAAAAATCCGAAAAATATCCAGGTAATTCGGATAGTTCAGATTTTTTAGATATTTTTTTATTTATAAATAATATTTTATATATACTAAAATTAAAAATAAATAATTTTTTAATATATTCAAAAAAATTCGGGTACCCATTCGGTTTTCGATTCGGTCTCGGTTTGATTTTGGTTTTCTGGATTTAAAAATATAAAAACCGTTCGGATTTTTGTAATTTTCGATCCGGTTTTGGTCTCGGTTTTTTGGTTTGGTTCCGGTTTGGTTTTCGTGTTTTGGATAATATGCCGAGGACTATCCCTTACACCTCACCTCTATTTTTCCTCATACATAATATGTTTTTTTTGTGTAAATACATGATAGGGGTTATTTGTGAAATAACCAAAAAAAGTGGGAAATTAGTTTTGTAGAAAGAAAATAGAGAGAGATGAGAAAATAAGAGAGAGAGAGTGTGAAATTGGTTATTTAGTTAATTTTGGGTTTTTGTTTGGTTATTGGGTGCAAATTCCCTACGTAATATGTCTGGTTAATAGAGAGATCTATCAGCGTTTTTTGTTTGTTCAGCTAAGTGTCATTTGCTGTTTGAATATCGCTGTCATCGACGGTTCGAATCGTGTGGTTCAATGAACCCCAAGCTGTATAATCTTTATTTCACGAACGTCTTTTTGTTTCTCTTACTTAAAAGTCAAATCTTATAAACTTTGCATCAGTTTCAACAATAATAGACCTTTGTTTTATTATGCCAAATTAAATCACATATTAATACATACATACATCCACCTTAACAAACTAAAGATTTTAAAAGAAAATTCTAATAGTTCCTATAATGAAAAAAAATCTAATGATAGTGAAAATATATATAGACCATTCATATATATATATAAACATATAAATATATAATAATCTACAATCTTTTGTCTATTTAAGAAATCCAGTTTTCTTCAATACTGCGTTCCTGACTTTGCTCAAATCTCTTCCTTTCAATTTCCTTCCAACTCCTTCCATAACCGAGGACGACGATGATGACCGACTCCGCCGCAGAAAATACTCTTCCGGTGATACATTCTCATCATCATCATCATCATCCTCTAGTTTCTTTGTCTTCTTTCTGTGAACCATTGACCACTCTGGAACATTGACAGGAGCCGAGTGTTGTCCCATATGTGCCATTCCTTCTCTGCGCTGCCTCTCTGGAATCATCCTAGGCTCACTCGAAAGAAAAGTTTGTGCTAGTAAAGAGGGTTTACTCGTATGGTTGCTGATCATCAACGAGGGTTGATGATATCCATCAAGAACATCCCACACATCTTCTTCTTGATAATCTCCATCTTTCAAAGATCTCCATACATCATATCTCTTGATGTTCTTCTCCATTGATAAGTACTCACCTACTTCTACAAACATAACAGAGTAACAACATATAAGGATTTTTAATTAGCATACTCCTCTTAGCGCCACAAAATAGCAAAGAGAAGAATGTAAGAAATTACGTACCTTAAGTTTATTAGTTGAACCTTGGAGACTATAATAATATAGTGAGATTTATAGAGTTGAATCTGTGACAAGAAAAACAGTAAAAAGAGCTTGAGAATTTGAGAAGAGAAATGAAGAAAGTGACACAAGAGGTGTGGGATTGAAGATCAACACAAGGATTGGTTCTTATGTTGTCTTCATAGATATGATCCAAAAAAACATGGCCAGGACCCATAGATTATACGTCCGGACAATAATATATCTTGCATCATCAATGTTGGTGCGTTCTGTGATAATGAAAAGTCAAACAAAGTACACTGTCTACCAAGGCATATGTGATCAAACTTACTTTGAATGCTTCACCACGTGAAGTAACTTATGATTTGAAACTACTAGTTATATATTAGTATATGAGTACCACATGGACTATGTTAAGGGTTAACTATAATATCCCACTTTTTGTTTCTAAAATAAACCAAAAAGTTCACAGATTCATCCCCTTTAAGATTAAAATTTTGAGCCTTTTAACTTTTAACAATAGTTCAGTTCGGACGGCTGACCTGGTAAAATATTAATATCCAAGTTTTAGGACAAAACTGCAAGTCATCAGCGTTTGTGTATTGTGTTGATAAATGATACCAGAATGCATGGTGTTTCGTGGTGTCCATAGTTGGACATGCCCTGCGGTGGATTTTTTAACGAGACCACACATTTACCTACATGATAACCGATGATAAATATGATTAAATATAGCTAAAAGTATCTAAATCTTAGAAAAATATCTAAAAAGAAATATCGTTAATATTCACTAAAGTTTCTTAGATGACCGGAAATATTATATATGTCGGCTAATTAAGGTGATGATTGTTTCATTAGTTTTTAGTTTTAGTTTTTGGTTCTTAGATTTTAGTTTTTGGTTTTTAGATTTTGGTTTTTAATTTTCAGCTTTTGGTTTTTGGTTTTTAGATTTAGATTTTGATTTTGGTTTTTGGTTTTTCTGTATTTTTTTATTTTTCAAAAATTAATTAATACATTACCTTAAAATAATACAACAAAATAGCAATAAATATTTAGACTTACAATTAAAATTATATAAATATTATGATTATTATTTTAAAATAAAATACATTAACATATTTTAATTATCATAGTGTTATAAAAAAATATACTATAATAAAATATATATCATAAAATGTATATAAATTGCACAAAAATAAAAATATTTAAAAGTTTGAAACTGCTTAGAAAATTTTCTTATATTAATTATTTTCTAATTTTTAAAACTTAAATAGCAATAGTTTTTCTTATATACATATTATAAATTATACAAAAATAAAAAAACTTCAAATTTAGAAACTAATTATAAATTGTACTAATAAAACATATTATGTTTTCTAATTTTTATTTATTTTTAATGTGCCTAATAAGTATTAAAATTATTCAATTATTTTATATATAGAAATTAATAACAAAGTTCTAAAATTATTTAATATTATTTATAAAATATATAGATTTATTTTACGGATATGAAACACAAATAAATTATATCACATTATTGTTTAAATTATATCTAATGTACAAAAAACTGAATGATTATTTATCTGTATTAAAATATTATTTATTAATTTAATTCTTTTTTTTCATAAAAGTTTGCAAAAGTTGGTTTTTGGTTTTTCTTCCTAAATTGGTTAAACTTTTCAAAAACTAGTTTTCCTAAATTTTAGAGAATCTATTTATTAGAAATTTTGATTGGCAAATCAAATGATTTCTACAAAAACAAAAACTAAAAACAAAACTTAATTGGATGAAAATTGATTTTTTCAAAAACAAAAACTACAAACAATCAACCTCTAAAATGCATATTATAATTGCATCTAATCTAAGCACGAGTGAATGAGTTGAAAAAGTTTGAAAAAAATAATATTTTCTCTATTCAATTTTAATCGGACACACAAATTAATAAAATATATAATTTTATATATTTATTAAATAAAATGTTATTATCTATATATTTAATCACATTTCAACCAATAAAAAATCAGGTCAAAATATAAAGTTAATTAATTTACATTAAAATTATAGAAAAACATCTATCCTAAAATGAAAAAATTTATTCTAGAGAACAATTAAAATGAAACAGAGGAAGCAATAGTGATGTGATTTGGTTTGGTCTTTAAGAACAGACAAAACTTTTAGTTTGAGAGGAACATTTTCAGTGGATGTCAATTGCTTGGGGCCCTTTTGAGTAGCCGCCATTCATCGAACTTTGATTTTTTTTTTTTTTTTGTCAACTTCATCGAACTTTGATACTCTTCTTTAAACAAAAAAAAGAGACAATTTCAGGTTTTGGTTTTATCTATGCTGACCTAATCAATTTGAGCCATGATTTGTGAGAGCGACGGTTTGTATATTCTGGGCCTTAATCAACAAATACATTTTGCGGTCCACAGTAAAGACCAACAAGCTTTCATAAGAATTCGTCTAAGAGTGGGCACTGATGAGTGATGAGTAAGAATATGTGTGTTATGTTTACGGAAGTATGAAATCATCACCAAAGTACAATACTAGATAGCTACGCATAACCTAATTTACACTGTCCACCAAACATTCCCACACATATCTTCTTAAAAATCTGCATCCCTAAAAGATCTACATTCCTTATGTCTCTTGTTTGTTCTTCTCCACTGATGGTACTCGCTTGCTTCTACAAACAGCATAATAAGACCAGCAAAAATAATTGATTAATTAGACAAGAGCTCCCAACTAGTCGCATCATAGGAAAACTTAAAAGAATGTAAGAATCTAGGTACCTTTTGTCTACTTATTGAAGATGGGAGAAAATTAGTTATCAATATTATATGAATATATATGGTGTTTTTAATATATAAAATTTCAAGTGGAATCTCAGAGGAAAGAGGAAGAAAGTGACACAAGAGGTGTGGTATTGAAGAACAACACAACAAGATTGGTTCTTATTTTTTCTTCATGGATACAATCCAACCTATATAATATTATTTCCAGTGGCGGTCACTATCATCATCATCAATATTGTTTTGTTCTTTGATGATGAGGAGTTCAACGGTCAAACAAAGCACACTACACTAGTAATTAACACTAATATACTAAACCATTGTAGCCAATTTCACTTCTAGTTCCTTCACCATGGGAATTGAGTAGTAGTTTAATCATAATTCGAGACTAACGATTTAGATATCCCACATGTTTTACTAAATAAACCAATAGGTTCACAGCTCCATCCCCTTCAAATCCAGATGGAAATTTTGCGGTTTGAATAGAAAATGCAGAAGTGACAAATATCATTACATATAATTCGTTTTTTACCACTTTAATTTGAATCTAAGCATTAACATGAACAGATTCATAATTAAAGTAACAGAGCCAAGAGTTTTATCTTCAATAAGAAGCCACTGTTCTTCTTCATTCGCTTTGCTTTCCCAAAAAAAACTCTGTGAAATGATACAACATAACCAAAGTAGAGAAGTGGCATACACTGATCTTCCTCTTTACGTATTCTTTGACGCCTGTTTTTATACAGAGAATACAACCCTCATTCATCAAGTAAACTACTTCTTGCGCAAACACCTGGTGGCCTTTGATGCAAAAGCCATTGCTTTGGCTTCGTCACTGGACATCATCCAATCCCTCTCAGCACGACGCTGCTGTTGCCTTGCATTCTTTGCTCGTTTAGGGGCTAACCGTGCGTCTCTCTCCGCAAACGCTAGTCTGAACTTCTCTGCTATCGACAGCTCACTGGAGGAGGAGGTCAATGATAATGAGGATGTTGTGGGTATCTTCACAACTCCTCTAACAACCCACGTCTTGGGATCAATATCTTTCACAAAGGGCTCGTCCAATGCAACGTCTGGTGATGCTTCTCGAGGAACCTCGTGTAGACTGTAAGTGAGAAACGAAGGCTTGGGGTTTACTACTATTCTTGGACATTCCATGGATAGCATCTCCAATGAATCCTTATCAATTCGTGGCTGCAGAAGAAGCAAGTTAGAAAGTAGATTCTTGTTATTAACTGGTAGCTTGTTAGTCAAGAGGGACAATACGTACCCAAACAAGCCAACGCAATGAGTGACCACCATGACCAATCTCTGTAACGTCTAGTTCTTCCCATGTGTCTCCTTCAACATTACTCAAGTCTGGCTTAAACAAACTCAAAGATCTGCGTGCGGTGGACTCACTGCTTGGGCATCCTCTGCAATATTAATTTTTTTTTCTCTCATTTGCCTGTTTTTTATAAAGTTTGTTAGCTCCCCTAGTCAAACCCACACAGTATGGGTTCAGTTCTATCTCACTTTTTACCCAGCAAAAAAAAATTACTTTAATTCACGAGTAAATAGACAAGCCAACCCTGAAAAATCAACAGATGAAAAGTCAGTTAAGTCCAATTAAAGATAAGTTTTACCCGCATCTTAGAGTTTCCAATGATCGGCAGTTTTGTACAAGCTCCGAGACTCCCATGGATGTGATCTTGTTGCACCGGCTGCATTACAAAAACAATGCAACTATATATTACACGAGATGGGCCCAAAAACACACACACACACACTTATCCAGTGAGCAGAAGATCCTAGCTCAAGAATCAACAAGACCAGAACTACAAAAAAAAATCACTATTCCAACCGAACAGAATCAGACATATGTTTTGGTAGATTGTCTTCTTCCCATCTTAAAGGAAGTAGATGGTTCCAAAAATTCGATCAATGGCTAATAGCTAAGCTTAAGAAACACACAGAGAAAGTATTCATGCTACCCAGCCAGCTAGTCATCTATTATTAGTACCTAATGTCCACAGCTCGGAGAGATTTGCACATCTCCGAGACTTTAGCTAAGCCAGAATCCGAGACATCTGAACAACTAACGTCTAAAATCTCCCAGGAAGTGTCAGCCAAAGAGATAACCAAATCATCATCCAGTAGCTTTCTTCTTTTAGCAATGGCTGCAATCGACATCTGTTGCACATGAATAACACGCCTTTTGATTAGCAATAACATAGTATTTAACAGATAATACAGGTGAGAGCAAGTAAACACACAAAAGAGACTAAACAACCTTGATGTCGGCAGGAAAGATGTCGGAGATATCAGATAAACAAGGAACGATTTCTTCTAAATGCCTCCCGACAACCCCAAGACACAAGCTGACAAGAGATGGAGGTCCTCGTTTCAACGCAGAGATTCCTGTGATTTAAGCAAAAACCAGCAGACAGATGTCAGAGAATCCAAACACATAAACCTCAGCTGTCAATAAAGCTTTGCAATTTGCAGAAACAAAGAGCTAAGAGGAACGGATTAAGAGAGAGTCGCATAAACAAGAACGTCAGAAAGCGAGGGGGGCTTACGTGAGGAAGATAGATAAGCCGAAACAGGAATCTTTATTCTTTGGTTCATGACTCTTATTCAAATCCAGATTCTTGAGCGAAGTCGCTAGCTTTCCTTCTGAATTTCTAATTTCCATCAAAATTCACCGTCAAAATCAGAGATCGCCGGAACTTTCGAGTTCATAGGATTATTTGCGGACGGCGGACTATAGGAATCTCCGGCAAAGTCAACCGAAACAAAAAAAAACGATTAAATTAACCGGCATAGGTTGGAATGGAGAGGCAAAGAATGAAGGTATGAAACCAAAAAAAAGAAAAGAAAAAAAGGGAGACTCTAATTATGGAAACTTTGTGCCAAAGAAGCCATTAGGAACTGCAATGTGCATTGGCTGATTCGTCGGGAAAGGAGGCTGCATAACCGGATATTGGGCGGGGACGCTGTACGGTTGCAGTCCACCCGTCGTGAATGGTTGGGGAACGCATAGCTGCATCGGCTGACCAGCTGCAACTACACCTGCATCACAGATTGGTTAGGACCAAAACTTTTTTGGTTTAGTACAAACAAATTACCTTGATGCTTCAGGTATTGGACATGTTGTGCGGGTGGTAGAGGACGGGATAGCATAGGTGGAAGAGGCGGTGTTGCTTGAACCAGATTCTGTAAAAAAAAGAAGAAGAAAGAAATATGAAGAACTTGTACAAGTGACTGACTAGTTTTAATTCCTCTCTTACTCAGCACATACATTTGACAACATGTAAGTCATAGATTGATTGAACCTAAAACATTATCATAAATTCACCAAATTGCTTATATCTCGAGATACAAAAAACAAAACAAAAACTAATCCTCAAGTTATATGCACAAAGTTCTGACCTGAGAAACTGGTTGGAGATAAAGCTGGCCTGATCTCGCAACCATTACCTGGAGTATAGTAGAAGTCTTGAGAAACATATACACCAAGTAAAGTAACTACAGCAAATCAATTATAATACACCCCTTTTCTTTTTACAAAGTTAGTTTTCGGGGTTATCCATGAAATACAACCTGAGGATTTGGATTTACAAACATTGGTGATGCTTGAACAGATTGGTATGGAGAGGTGAATCCCTGCGGATGTGCCCTATTAACAATAGGCCCAATCATCTGCACAAAAGAGAGATGCAAATGGAAGAATGATATCATTTATTGCAAAAGACATTTTATAAAACTAACAATGTCAATTCAAAGAGATCTCTAATCTGATCTTCTATAAATATTCTCTCAACTGCAAGTTGTTAAGGCCCACTTGACATAATATGCCCGAGCAAAGATAATAATACTTACGTGTTGAGGAAAGTGAAATACACTGACAGTATTTCCAGCAGTCAAATTACCATATGGCACAAACTTGGAATGTGGGGATGTTTGGGGCATATAAGGGCTGTTTCCAACTTCTGGGTAAACAGGTTCAGGAACAGGTAGCATGGGAGTATTGCTTGGTATATAAGCAACGTTTTGAATATCAGGCATAGCAGCAGGAGACGGTGAAAGACGTTTTGTATAAGATGGAGAAAAATTCTTTGCCTCTGGATTCAACTTGAACTCCTGTAATGTAATCAGTATGTGGTAAAAGTTCTAAAAGTAGAAACTCAGACTAAGTTGACAGCATATACCAACTACTCTGAATGTACTCTCAAAGATCTAGAGATGGATAATGAATTTTTAAGATCCAACAATCAATTTAACATAAATGTATACAGGAATTACCTTAGCCTTTTTTATGGCCTGGATAGGTATTGGTTCATTAGAAGATGCCTTGATACCCTGACACAACTCTGAGGTTTCATCAACAGTTTCACTTCGTGAGGATGACTTGTCAGTGGAAGAGGGTCTTTCAGCAGCATCGTGAAAACCATTACTTATAGGTTCCGGCGTCAACATATCTTCTTTTATTGGTTTAACTCGTTCGGACATGTTATCCACTGGATGGTCGTGTTATTTCACATGAACGAAAGTTGGAGGATAAGTACGTCAGAAGAAAATTCAATGTCCAAAAGAAGCTGAAACAAGTACACCAATAACAAGGAAGAAAACAGTTACACAGAAACTGAACTTACAGCTAGGACTTGAGCTTGGGATATCCTCCTGATGAACGTCAGGAATGTGTTCATTACGCTTCAAAATATTGGCTCCTGGCTGTCTGTCAACAAGAATCAGAGAGAATAAATAAAATTATCTAGCCAAAATTTGAGACATAGGTGTGTCCCAGATAGTAATAGACTTGTGCTAGCATTGATACAGTTGATGCAGCTGCTAGACTAGATAACTAAGATTGACATGGAAGTATTAAAAAAGAAAACCTTTACAGAATGGCAATACTGAGACGGAAACTGGAGTTTTCTAAAGATCAATACTTCATTTCCCCAGATGAAAATTCCTGTTTTCATCTATATAATCTATTGCTTTCAAAGCTAAAGAGTAAATAACAAAATCTAGCAAGTTAAACCATCAGAGATAGGACTCAAGAGAGTGATGATTAATCCATGCATAACCCTTTCACTATTACTCTCTGTATCAACATGAAAAATTTAAATGAAGCACACAGTTTACCTCCAATGATGATTTCCCCTTCCTTCAATACCATTTTTCTTTCCAGCAGATAAACGAGGCTTAGAAGGTAAAGTCTCCATGGCTGATCCGACAATCTCACACTCACTATTCCCAGTAACACTTGATGGAAGCGAGACCCCCTAATCAAAGCATATCGCACAGACCCGTCACAAAACAAAGCTTTAAGAAAAAAAGTAACTAAACAAAAAAAGGACACACCTCTGCAACTACTTGAACAATGTTGGGAGACATAATAACAAGCGTCTCCACCACACTTCCGCTTGCAACATTCGCTTTACTTTTCCCCTTCTTAGTCATTTTCGCATTCTTCAAAACAATGCCTAAACAGAACAACAAAACACACATCCCAAGTCAGGAAATAGACAGCATAACGACAAAACCGTAACCAAAAAGTAGCTCTTCTTGATTAAAACAAGCTTAATTCCATTACAGTACTTGCTTAAACTATCTAATCACATTAAAACCAAACAGAATCTTCGATCTGATACCAAAGATCCAATTCAGATCTCTAAACTACGAGCATTATTATAGCAACACACACACAAAATCAAATTCAAAAATTCAATCGACGTACCAAAGCCGTTCTCGAAGGAAGCGGTGTAGAATACGCCGGAAAACACCGAGCCGTCCTTGACGTGAACATGAACCTGTAATCCGACGATGCACATAGTCGCTATTAAGAGCGTTTCGTTTAATGGTGACGATGGAGGATTGTCGTCTTCGAGTTTTCTTGCGTGTCCCATCCTGTTGACCCCTTCAATGCAAATTCAAGTCTCTGAAATCTCTGGAAGTTTCTAATCTATCGCGGGCTGTTCGAAGCTAGTTTATATACACAATCGTCGTACCAGAAAATGGAAGAAGAGATCTAGAGTTGCGAGGTAACCGGTCAAGCGGACTCTTACTTTGTATATGGGCCGTTATTTTCTAAAACATACCCGGCCCACTTTGTTAATCTCCAACAAATTTTAAAAAGTTATTCCAAAACTATCATCTAATGATATTTTTTTTTTAAATAACACTCAATTATTAAAAAAAAAAATACACCAACTTATAAACTGCAATCTCACCACCACTCTCTAAATATTAAATCTTAAACCATAACACACTAAACACTAAACTCTAAACTTAAATATTAAATATTTTGCTTTTTCTTTAATATTTGATAAATATTACTTTAAAATATTTTCCTTTGTGATAATTTATCATGATGTGCTATTTGAGTTTTTTATTTAAAAAACAAATTTACATACGAATGAAAAATTTGGTTGGAAACTAGTTGTATTGATTTAATTTTATATTTATTAATTCAAGAAATTAAAATTCATAATCTCTTTAAGATATAGAGAAGAGCTGGTTATTAAATATTTTCTCTGCAGCTGTTGAAACTCGAACCTAACACTTCTATTCTTAGAGAATATCTTTTTTTTTGATAATTTGAGAGTATTTGGCGGGCTCAAGTCCAACCGACTAGTCAATTGAAATAAACAAAAAATTAGTGTGTTTTCATTCTTGTTTAAACAAAAATAATGGTTGAAGGAATGAAAACAGTGTGTTTGTAACCATTAGCAATTTATAACCCTGTTATAAGCATTGAATAAATAAAAACAGTAAATACAGGAATGCTTAACTAATATGACACTATGTTCTTAAGCGATCATTATTTGAAACTAACCACCAGTTAAACTAATAACTAGTTACCCGACTGAAAATGATACATGTTCTGATGAATCTATACTATAGTGCTGTTCGTTTCATAAACGCTCTATCCATCCAGCGCCCAGCGGCAGCGGCTATAAAATATACTGTGATAGAGACCAAATTAACAGTGTCAAAAGCCAGAACAACCGCTAATAGACTGCTGGAGACACGAATAATGAGACGCCGATGTCGCTGATATTTTTCCGCGTCAGTTTTATTCCCCGTTAGTTGCACTGCGACTGGAAAATCAGTTAACGGTTCTTCATCTGTGCTGTGTGTTGTTGTCATTAAAGCTCTAATTTTGTGATGCTATCGCTGCGTCCAGCGATGATGAAACGAACAGGGCTTATATATGTTACATTTCTTCACCATACGTTATCAGTAGAACCAAATGATTTGAATACAAATTGGCTCGTTGCGTTGCATAACCAAATCTTGAACTAAAGGGTTAGTCATGATAAAGAAAAACCTAATGAACACACTATGACTTTAGGTGAAAAAATATTAAAACAGGACTGGCTATCGTTGCCTTATAAATTATGTTATATGGGGATGCAAGAAAACAGTGCAGAAACAATAAAAAGAAGCATACTGGTCAAATGACAAACATTTCAGTTAAAAGCACTTCAAGGAGGACACTCAACAATTGTCACGCGAGGAAAAAAAACAAACAAAAGAAAACAAGGGGTGTAGAGAGAATCTGAGACATGAGCTAATGCACATCCACTTCAATAACTCAATTCACCATTTCCAAACGGTGGTTCGTCACAGACAGCTTTCTGAAACGTCAGCTCCGATCACGACATACACATCATGCTTCACTGCAATTAGGAAGGAAAATAACCAAGGAAACAAGAATCAGCGAAAGCTCGCAACACCACAAAAGATTTTCAGGTACAAAAAACCAAAGGATTGATTACCTGCTGATGCTGCTGGTAGCCACCAGGCTGCTGGTAGTTTCCATAGCCGGCACCAGGGTAGCCACCATAGTAGGCGTTAGGGTCCTGAGGAGGAGGCGCATATCCGTAACCTTCATATCCCTGAGGAGGATATCCATAGTATCCACCACCACCACCACCACCATACTGAGCTTGTTCAGGTTGAGTCTGTGACATTGGATCAAGTCATCAGATGACATAGAGTACAGAACATAGTTAACTCGTTGCATTGTCTTAACGGATACAAACCTGCTTGTTGGACGGAGTGCGACCCCATGAAAGACGAATGCTTTGTCCGCCAAGTTGTGTTCCATTTAACGAGTTGAGTGCTTGCTCTGCACATCCCCTGAAAGCACACAGACAGTAGAAAAGAAATGAGAAAACACATTCTCAAAATTTAAAAAACAAGCTTGTTGTCCTCACGGTCACACTACCTATTAGCATATTGAACAAATCCGCAACGTTTTCCTGCTGGTATTTTCACATGAACAAGTTCACCAAATTGACCAAAAACTGACTTCAATACATCTTCCGTCACACTTTCATCCAAAGCTCCAACAAAAATCTGATAAAGCAAAAAAAATGACCCCTAAATTCACAAAATATACGCTACATAAGCCATGTTCGTTTCTTCAATGCTGACTCCAGCGGTTGCGTCAAAAAATTAAGCTTTCAATGACAGAAACACACGCCACCGGTGAAGCACGATTCACTGATTTTCAGTCGCGGCGACAACTACTAGCTAATATCACGGACGCGGAAGAAATCAGCGTCATCAGCGTCTAAGTTTCTGCGTCTCCGACAATGTATTAGTGACTGCTTTGGGTTTTCTGCGTCTACGGCTTTGTTATTTTTGTCTCCGTCACAGAGCTTTTTTTTGACGCAGCCGCCGCCGGAAGCGGCTATGAAACGAACAGGGCTATAGAGCAGACCCAAACAAAGTACGTACCGTTGTGTTAGTTGGATCGCCTTCTCCGGGATTTCCTTGAGTGTTCTGATATGCACCTGTGCAAATGACAGACGAGATAGCTTAGTGGAATAACTCATACTTCTATTTATTAAAGCAAACAGACACTAACGTAAACAGGCATAAACGACAGCAGTTGCAAGAGTATCCAAATCAAGATCCAAGAATATCAGCATATAAAGCAAAAGGCATATGTTACAGCTTGAAGATTAAGGTAACGAGATTCTGAAGTTAGTAAATAAGTAATACAAAAAAATCAGTAAGACTGTCCTAGGCGAATGTTGGATCCAACTTTGAGAAATTGGAGAATGGCACAAAACCTCTCTATGGTATCACAAGTAACTGAAATTCCTTCCATGGTCTGACACTCGTTACCACAAGTAAACCTCTCAATAAAGAAGAGTGGATAGCATAAATTTAGCGAACACTAACTGAAAGAAGGTAAAAATTTGAAACACTAACTGAAAGAAGATGAACTGAGAGGCATGCTGGAGACTACAAAACACTCTTTAAGGGTTTCATAATGGAAAAAAAAAAGAAGAGCGAAATGTAATAAACTGTGTAATATGAACTTAAAGGTAGGGCTTAATAGTAAAGAAAAGACTTGTGCTTGATAAGTAAGGAACTGAAAAAAAAAATTGAGACTGTAGGTAATAAAGGTTAACTGTAATTAACTTCTTCTGAAAACATAACTAACTGACCTAAATGAGGCCACGCAATAAGGTGGTATCATTTTCAGCTGAAGTCAGTTCCAGGCTCCCCCAAAGAGAGCCCCTTGTTCTCCTGCTTTAAGACAACATGAGTTTTCTTATAAGCTTTAGGACGTTTTGGGATAATAAATTCTTTAACGTGCTGAAAGGAAGGAAACTGAAGGATAAGGACTGTATTAAAACTTGGATATGTATAGGTCTTAAGTCTTAACTAACAGAGAACAGGCTCCATGAATACCCCCAAGGAAAATACAATCAACTAACATAGACAGTTAAAACCAAAGTTGAGTCAAACCCCATTCAACATATTCATTAGTCATTATCATTCTTTAAAAACAAAACATACCTGGTTGTTGTTGCATTGTAAGAGGCTTCTTGTTAGCAGCTGGACCAATACGCATAGGCCTGGACGAGCAGTACTGACCATTCATCTCAGTCATTGCCCTTATCTGCTCACTTTCATCCCCAAACTTCACAAACCCGTAGCCCTTGGACCGTCCAGTGGCCCTATCAGTCACAACTTTGGCTCCCTTCACAGAGGAATACACAACCTTGAACGTTTCGGTAAGCACGTAGTCGGTAACATCAGGCGCCAGATCTCCAACAAAAACCGTGTGCTCAGGCCCATCAGACTGGCGTCTCTCTCCAGCTCCAAGCTGAGCCCAGTTCAGCCTAAAGGTCTGCTCACAGTTAGGCATCTGAGCACCGTTGTACGTCTGGAGAATCCTCTCAGCTGCCGCATGGCTCACAAACTCGATAAACCCGTAACCTTCGGTTAACCCGGTCAGCTTATTACGGATGACTTTAGCTTGTTGAACCTACAAGTAATCAAATCAAAGCTAAGAACTTTATAAAGGATTGAACTTTATATTTTCAAAAGGGGTAAAATAGATATTTCAGGTTACCTCGCCGGTGATAGAGAATATGCTCATGAGGTAGCCTTCGTCCATCCACGGCTGCAAATCTCCGATCCACAAGGATTTGATCTCTCCAGCTGATCCTGGATTCTGAGATCCACCGCCGTACTGTTGACCCGGAGACGGCGCTGACTGAGGATTCCATGCTGCCGGCGGCTGGCCCTGTAGTTGCTGCTGCTGCATCATCCACGACTGATGGTGGTGGTAAGCTTGCTGGTCCGAAGGGATCTGACCTGATCCTGCGGCAGCACCGTTAGCGGCGGGAGGTGGCTGCTGCATCATGACGGAGAAAACCTAAAATGAGAGACGATGACACAGTTGCTGTTTCGGACAGAGGGCAAAAGAGGGAGAATAAAAGCTGTCTCGGTTGTCTTTTATAGAAAGAAATAAATAAAAACAAAAATATCTGTGATTTAGGCCTGAAATGGGCCAAAATACAAGATTTCGGCCCATTATAAGAGTACTGGAATAACCCGGTTAGACCAAACCGGATAGGAGGCATTACAGTTTCGAGTCATGTTATCAAATCCTAAGCATTGCCTGAATTCTTATATGCATGACATAATAAGGATCTTCCATATTTTTGTCATTTTTATTTTCTAACCATTTATGCACCAAATATAACCAGTCTAGTCCAATTCGAAATTGAACCAAGATTCATAAACCAAATATTCCCCGGTTAACTGGTTGAAAGATTTAAAGACATATTCACAGCTGGCAGCTCGTAATTGGCTGGCTAGTGATGACAACATGACTTTTCATCTCTTTGCTCTTATCCTTGAAAACAATCTAGAAACTTGATATTTTTCAATGGCTGTTGTACCACTTCAGACCAAACATACTCTACGTCGCATCACCAAAGACATCCCAACAAGTTACCGTCCGTCGCTTCTCCGTCTACGTTTCACGTGCTCAGTCACTACCACCACCAAGTTTCGCCCTAACCGTGAGAAGCTTGTAGTTGTGAATCCTCCTCGCTTCACTGACACAGCTTTTCAATCGACATGGAGCCATCGCTTATGGGTTTCAGCTGGCTGCACCACCGTGTTTGTCTCTTTTGCCAAATCTATCACTGGAGGGTTTGGTTCAAACCTTTGGCTCGAACCAACTTTAGCCGGTTTTGCCGGTTACATCTTAGCAGATCTAGGCTCTGGTGTGTACCACTGGGCCACTGATAACTACGGCGATAAGTCAACGCCTCTAGTAGGAACCCACGTCCAAGATTCTCTTGATCACCACGAGTGCCCTTGGACAATCACCGAGCGGCAATTTGCAAACAATCTACACTTTATGGCTCGTGGCACAACCTTGATGGTTCTCCCACTAGACCTTGCGTTTGATGACCATGTGTTTCATGGCTTCGTAAGCACGTTTGCGTTTTGCGTATTGTTTTGCCAGCAGTTTCATGTTTGGGCTCATGGAACCAAGAGCGAGCTTCCACCTCTCGTGGTGGCGTTACAGGACATTGGACTGATTGTTTCACGAGAAAGGCACGTGGAGCATCACCGAGCACCGTATAATAAAAACTACTGCGTAGTGAGTGGGGTGTGGAACAAGGTTTTGGATGAGAGTAAGTTCTTTGAAGCGTTGGAGATGGTGGTGTATCTCAAGCTCGGGGTGAAGCCAAGGTCATGGACCAATCCAAACTCGGAGTGGAGAGAAGAAACTGAGATATCTAAATGTTAGCCGTCATCATTAGTTGTCGACATGACTCTTTGAATTATTGGTTTAGAGTTTAATTAGACCAGTTTTGGGTATGAAGGGGACTATTAAATCTTGGGTTTAGTAACTTTAGAAAATAAAAGTACAAAAATTGGAGACTATAAATTTTCACAACTTGTACTGTGCTTGCGATCACAATAGCCCCAAAGCTTAATGCACACCACAACATTGTTTAGCTTAGTCTCTTTCTCTTTGGTTTGGTTGTTTGCACAAGAATTTTTGAAGGAACATACTGAATAAAATATTTTCGTGATTTATATGCAATACAGAGTGAGTGTATGGAGTATGAAACAAAAAATACAAAAGAGAGAATGCACCAGTTTTAAGTATCAGATCCAACGAATGAGTAAACAGAAGAGACACAGGGGAACCAGTACTGACATTTTCCGTCTTTGCTACCATTGTCGATCATTGCGAGTCCCTCCTGGAAAAAGTTATAGAATCACAAAGTTTCAGGACCAACATTGGTTGCGTTGGATTTACCATGTGTACTAAATCAACTGGGAAAATGAATAGCAGATGCATACCTCCAACAGAGTTTCGAGAGCATCTATGACCCGACCAGATGTCCAGGAGAGACGTCTTTGTACCTCTTCCACAGTCACAAAGCCTTGACCCTGTGGGGGTGGAAAGCAACATAAAATCATAAAACATGTGAAACTTTGTCTTCTTTGTGAGGAAGAAGAATATATGTATATGATTAAAACCTGAGCGAGCTCCAAGATTTGGTTATGGTCTTTGTTGAGCTCAGTGGGGACTGAACGGACAAGCTTTTTCTTGCCAATTGTGATAACCTCAAATCCGCTACCCAATACCTAACGAATAAAAATCCCAAGATAGCAGCAAGAACAATTCAAAACTTCCTTTTTGTTTGAAAGATCTGAAAAGAAACATACCTTGATCTTGCTGATAGCACGAAGACAATCATCTTCGGTGACAGCTTCACGGTCTTTCTTCCTTCTCTGGCGAAGATGGCTGCAGAGCTCTTGCAAGCTTATCAAACCTCCATTGAGTGACCTTGTTTGCATGCAAACTTCAATAATCTGAACTCCTGTTTGATCAATTTGCTATTTTTTCAGATACATGTTATCCAACTTACTAACATCACAGAAGGCAATGTGCGATTCCAAGTAAGAACTATGCCTTTGTCTATGAGCCTTTATGCAAACATGAACTTAAGAAGCCATAGCTAACAATATAAGCATATATCTTCAAACATACCAAGTTCATAGTAGAAGTCACCAATACCCAGGAGCTCAGCCCAGAAGCCCTTGTTGGAAGCAAGTGGATCCACACCAACTTTAGCACACATTTCATGGAACTGAGCTCTAAAGGCTGGATTTTTACGAATGTCATTCTGCAACCAATGGCAAAAAAAAAAATGTTTCTTTTTAATGAAACAAACAACACCAATCCGAAAATCATATAATTAAATATAAAATCAAGAGAGGATGATAGAAATTTCAAGACCTTGTGTTTGCGAGCGAACTCTTCAAGCTGGGACTTGAAAGTGGCGAGCTGCTCTTTCATCATATCAGTCCGTAACTTTGCCACATTTTCTCCTAATAACCGATACTGATCCTGTTTGATTTTCATCCAGATAAAGAGTTAAAAGTCACAGACGATACATTGGAAACAAACCGAAATAGAATATCAAATCTTGTTAAAGAAGCCAAACCCGAGCAGCTGCCGCCTTTTGAAGACCTCCGATTCCTGGTCGCCGTCGCATCTTTCGATCTTTGCAATTCTCTCTGTCGATCGAGGGGGAGGAATGTTATACAATCAGAGAAGACGGCATATGTTTTGTCTATTTAGTGATTTATTTCTTCGTCTTTCAAAAATCAGAGTGGCGCAGCGGAAGCGTGGTGGGCCCATAACCCACAGGTCCCAGGATCGAAACCTGGCTCTGATAGATATTACTTTTTTTTGTTTTTTTATTGATACAGAGCCCATTCAAATATTTTCCACAAAAACAACAACCCATTACATAAAGAACCCAGTCTGAACCATCCCGAAGCCCATTAAGTGATATTCTTTCTTCCTATTTAATTTTTTTTTCCACAGTTTCTCTCACTTGATGTCTCTCTTACCTCGTCAAAACGACATATAATATTTTTGACAATTAGGCCTTTATGTTTGTGAATGTCACAATGTTGGTGAAAGTTGTGAACAACAGTACAAAAGCCGAGCTGTGTGTTTCAACAATGTTGCATCTCACAGTAAAGGACTTACACAATCAAATACGTTTACCGACTGGGCAGAGCTGCTATCTTGGATTAGAGGTGCGCCACCAAAGCTCATTCTTCTTAGGAAACTGGCGACTCAATCCACTATCTATCACTTATGGAAACAGAGAAATAATCTGATCCATAACCAGTCATCAGTCCCTGCTGCAACTGTCTTCCATGCTATTGACAAAGAAATTCGTAACATCATCTCGGCAAGGAGACACAGAAAGCACTTCGACACACTAATGATCTTGTGGTTGAGATAAGTCAGATCTTTTGTTGTTCAAACTTGTGTCCCATCTTGTTTTTATTTCTTTTTGCCAAGATGACACAAACATAAGATTCTACTTTGTATTATCTTTCTTTCATCTATGATATTTACAGTTTAGCAAAAAAAAAGGACTTACACAAATATTCTTTGAAAAATGATTTGAAAGTTGGCGTAGGGGCGTGACAGTAGACTATCACAAGCTAAAACAGAAGGAAATAAATCCAAACTATATTACACTAAGCAATATTAGATTAGCAAACTTAACACTACTATAGATAAAACCATAAGGCATGTGATAAACACATCCAACCACCAAATATATACACCGCCCCTCTTCTCACCAACCTCCTCTTGATATTTGTCATCCACAAATAAACTAATGTGATTACCGACTCCTTTATTGAAATTTCTGGTCACAGAACTGACCACATAAACTTCGTTTTTAAAAGGCCCAAACTTTGAAGGTTCTGTCAGAGAAAAAAACAAAGAGATAAAAAAGGATTCAGTAATGGCCACCTCAGGAACCGCTTCTACTTTCAGACCATCCGTTTCAGCTTCTTCTAGATTGACCCATCTCAGATCACCGCCCTCCAAAGTCCCCCTCTTTACGCCTCTGCCTTCCTCTCGCTCACGTTCGTTCTCTGTCTCTTGCACCATCGCAAAGGACCCGACTTTTCTCATGGCCGAGGCGGAGAATACCAAGACCGCTGGATCTGACCCGACCCTGTGGAAACGACCCGATTCGTTCGGTCGGTTTGGGAAGTTTGGTGGGAAGTACGTCCCTGAAACTCTAATGCACGCTCTCTCCGAACTCGAAACCGCTTTCTACTCGCTTGCCACCGACGATGATTTCCAGGTGACTAATTTTGGTTTTTGATCTTATTAGAAAGTGAAAGATCCGCGAAATACTCTAATGACATCTGCGAAATGATTGTTCATACAGAAATTTAGAAACCAAGTTCATAATGTTCTTCAGCAATACATGTTTCTGCGTGATATACTGATATGCAATGCGGAAGTTTAGTGTCATCCTTGCGCATAAAGTTTCAAACTTTTGTCGGAAAATTGCTGTAATTTGGAAGTTTCAAACATAAAGTTTCAAACTTTTGTCGGAAAATTGTTGTAATTTGCCCCCAAAAAAAAAATCTGAAACCTGTCTGCATACTCATATGTTCGTAAGCAATAATACATGTTTCTGCGTGATGCAAGCTTGAAGCTTTTGATGTCTGATTAATGTTTGATGAAACTTGTAGAGGGAGTTGGCAGGGATCTTAAAAGACTACGTGGGTAGAGAAAGTCCTCTCTACTTCGCGGAGAGGCTCACAGAGCATTACCGCCGAGAAAACGGCGAAGGACCGCTCATATACCTCAAGAGGGAAGACCTGAACCATACCGGTGCTCACAAGATCAACAACGCTGTGGCCCAAGCCCTTCTCGCCAAGCGTTTAGGCAAGAAGAGGATTATCGCCGAGACAGGAGCTGGCCAACACGGCGTAGCCACAGCTACCGTGTGTGCACGTTTCGGTTTGCAGTGTATCATCTACATGGGTGCTCAAGACATGGAGAGACAGGCTCTCAACGTGTTCAGGATGCGTCTACTCGGCGCTGAGGTGAGGGGAGTCCACTCAGGAACGGCGACTTTGAAGGATGCGACGTCTGAAGCTATAAGGGATTGGGTGACTAACGTGGAGACTACTCATTACATATTGGGATCTGTTGCGGGTCCTCATCCTTATCCTATGATGGTTAGAGACTTCCATGCGGTGATTGGGAAAGAGACGAGGAGACAAGCGATGGAGAAGTGGGGTGGGAAGCCTGATGTCTTGGTTGCTTGTGTTGGTGGTGGCTCGAATGCTATGGGACTGTTTCATGAGTTTGTGGATGATACTGAGGTGCGTATGATTGGTGTGGAAGCTGCTGGGTTTGGACTGGACAGTGGCAAACACGCTGCTACGTTGACAAAAGGAGACGTTGGTGTTCTGCACGGAGCTATGAGTTACTTGCTGCAAGATGATGATGGACAAATCATTGAACCACACTCCATCAGTGCTGGGTAAGTTCAAATATTGTTCATGGTCTTCCTTAGTATCCGTTTCTAAAGATTTAATGATCATGTTAATAGATTGGATTACCCTGGAGTTGGACCTGAGCATAGTTTCCTTAAAGACATGGGACGGGCTGAATACTACAGCGTTACCGATGAAGAAGCCTTGGAAGGTACTTTATTTGTCTTTATATGTTTCTTTGACATGTAATGATAAGTTGCATTGTTTTTGCTTACTGATCTCCTTCGTGTGTAGCGTTTAAGAGAGTGTCTCGGTTGGAGGGAATAATCCCTGCTTTGGAGACGTCACATGCATTGGCTCATCTCGAGAAGCTTTGTCCGACGTTACCTGATGGTGCTAGAGTGGTGTTAAACTTCAGCGGGAGAGGTGATAAGGATGTTCAGACGGCCATCAAGTATCTTGAAGTTTAAAGAGAAGAATACTTTTGTTTTCAGACAGTGACATTTTGTTTTAGTTGGTTTGTTAGTTCTTGCTTCTTGGTCGGAAAACCCAAATAGGAACAAAGTATTAAGAAGAGAACGAAAAAAATAAAAATGTATCCTATAAATAAAACTGTTCTATTGAGCGTTTGATGTTCTTATAAGAAGTTCGAACTGTTTTGTTTTCCACTCAGCTTTAATTTAACCTAAACAAAAAAAAACCTTAATGATTGAATTATTTGAAAAGTCTACTTAAATCTGTAAATAAACACGAGTATACTCACGCATATGTTTGATGTCAACTCATTGCACTTCCCTTAAACATTGCATTGCAGAAATGATGGTTTTCAGAAATTCAAATCACAAGACTGTCAACTTTGGTGTCATCCTCTTCGTCCAACTAATCAAGGTTTGACTCATCTAGTGGATGATATGGGTCGGTATTAATGATACTGATACATTTCACAGAAACCTAGAAAAAATGGAATGTATTTGGAAATTTGAACAGAAAAATGGTTTAAAAAATAAACAGCAATAGTAATGAGTGAAGTTCTTTCGGTATATAGACTTAGTATTCATAGAAGAGATAGGTATATATTGTGGATGAAATTATTAGGTTTTACGCATATAATCAACTACATATATGTGCAAAATCAGAATGTCAGCTACGAGGGATAGTTGTAGACTTAGGAACTGAATTGGGATTAAGTAGTATGCACAGTAGGTGAATTCTCATGCATTCACCTAAATACACCGAACTTGGTGTATATGGACATCAAATAATCTTCAGAATAGCCTAATTTTATACACAGATTTCCCATTTTAATTCGGAATGTAGACAATATATGGCATTTCTTGAATATTTGCATTGTTGTGGTCCTGCTTTGATAAATTCCAAGGAGGCGTTTTCGATCATTCTTCGGTGTAAACCGAAATATCCCTTGAAAGTGTTGAAGGTTCTTGAAGAGGTGCTATGGGAATTTGCAAAACAGGCCTAGGGGGCACTTCAAGAGCATCCAAGCTTCCTTCCATCATCTCTACAACTCTGTTCATAGGTGGGCGATCCAACGGAGAAGACTGAATACACCACAAACCAACCAAAGCCATCTTCTTTGCTAGCTCATGTTCCTCATTGCTGATTTCATCCTCGATAAGCCTTCTAGACTTTCCTAATTCAATATCCCTATATATCCACTCAGGAAAGTATATTGAACTCGTGTTAGAAGCGGAGTCTTGATGAGCTTTTTCTTTATTCCTTGCGCCAATCATCTCTAGAACCAACATCCCGTAGCTATATACATCTGACTTGTGAGAGACACTCCCATAGACCCTTGAAATCATTTCTGGTGCTATGTACCCGACTGTACCTCGTGTGTCCAGCAATGACAGTGCACTCTCTTTCTTCTCGCAGAGCTTAGCAAGACCAAAGTCTGAAACCTTGGGGCAAAAGTTTTCATCTAAGAGTACATTTTGTGGTTTTATGTCGAAATGTACAATCCTCGTTTTGCAGCCGTGATGCAAGTATTCTAGGCCTCGAGCAACTCCAAGCGCAATTTGATACAATGCCGTCCAGTCCAAAGTATTGCCTGCGATGAATTTATCAAGGGACCCGTTTCCCAAAAATTCATATATAATAGCTCTTTTGGAACGTTCAGAGCAGAAACCAAGCAAGGAAACAATGTTGTGATGAGAAGTTTGGCTCATGCTTGCAACCTCGTTCGTGAAATCTTCACCATTGCCCTTTGAATCTTTCAAGACCTTCACCGCAACCATACGGCCATCAGGAAGAGTTCCTCGATACACAATTCCAAATCCGCCTCTCCCGACCACTTCCGCAAATGACTTTGTAATTCTTTTCACTTGTGCATAAGAGTAGTGTTTGAGTGGAATAAGAGACTTGAGATTTTGCTGTCTCTGTCGTGTTTCTCTCTTCCAGAGGTAACAAAGAAACAATGATAGTAAGACCAAGAACATAACAACGCCTGCTACTGAGCCCGAAACTAGAAATAAACAGAGAAATTCGTGAGTTAAGTAATACACATAAACAGTTCAAAGTCTATCTTCCCAGCAAACTAACTCACCTTTGCCAATTGCATTGACCAAAGACCCTGTTCAACCATTCAACAAGTAAAATTTTGTCAGAATGGAATCAAACTAAATAACTTACAAAAATCTATCTAAAGTTGTCAATGTTAATCTTAAATTTTATGGAACACATCTCCATTAAATCTATCTTTATAGTGATAGTGAAACACATTTTTAATCTAAATAGCAAACTTTTACATTGAAATATGAAAACACAAACCTAATCTAAATTGTAACTTTCCAAAATCTTTGAATTATCCAACAGTACTAACCTTTGTGAACTGTGTTGACCGAAAACCCTGTTTAACACGTGTAAAATGTTGTCATAATGAAACCAAACTTGATCTGAAAAGTAATAAAAAGAACAAAATGAGAGAAAACGACGTTTTACCTTGACTTGTCTTTCCAGAGCTACAAGTATCGCCATGGGTCCCATCGTCGCAATAGCAGACGAATCGATTAAAAGCTTGATCGTATCCACAAGCACCCTTAGATTCTAGGCACATGGAGCAGTCTTGTTTAAGTTGAAGCTCGAAACCCTGTTCAAGAGTCTTCTTTAGATTATTTGAATCCAGAGTGTGTAGGTTCGATCCGGAAAAAGGCATGCTGACGTAATCTGTGCAGTTTTCCTTCATGTAGTCAATGCCATCCCTCCCGTTGAATAAAGAAGACGAGCTGTTTATCACAACACAATAGTTGTTGTTTTTTACACCTTCTTTACATTGAAAGTCTGTAACGTAATTGTAAGCTTCACTACTGTAGATAATGGATGATAAGTCTTGGCAGTCATAAAGCATTGTTAGCAGATTGGTGTCATTAGCCAGTTGAAGGGCATTTTGGTAGAATGGTCCATTTAGTGGGTCTGAAGGACAAATATTGTCGATATAATCTGATCTGGCGAGTCTTATATTACGAGAAGTGTAATTTGCGTTTAAGATTCTGAACTTCACGGAAGAGACAGTAAGCTCTGCGAATCCTTGGCTACAGTTGAGCTTAAAGCCAGGGTAGCCGCAGGTTTCTCTGTCAGGTGTCCAGAAAGGGTACAAGAGACCGCCTTGATTACCACAGAGAAACGTTTGACTGCATTGTTTGTAATGGTCATAACCTGGGACATCAGCATCTGTGAACACTGGGTTTGGAGCTTCGGCTGGAGGTAAGGACGCCGGACTCACAACTTCTAAGAGGCCACCTGGTTGGACAGGAGCCATGTAAGGTAGAGTTTCTTTGCTTCCCAAACATTTATTCCCTGCACAAGAGAAAAACAAAATTAGGCATTATTGATGTCATATTGTTGAGACCCTCTGGTGCAAAGAATAATCCACTTACTTCTGTATCTAGCAGCTGTGAAAGGAAACTCAGTGATGGTTCCATTTACACCAGCTCCAGTAACATAAGAGTTTATCTCAACAGTTGCGTCAGAGAAGAAGTCATATGGCTGAGATACAAACTCGTTCTGGAACAGTTCCACATATACCGGAAGCTGAGACTTCTGCAGCCTCTCCACAACATTGGTTTGCCCCGTGACGAACCCATAAAATGTGGGAAATACTGATACTTTCGTGATGACAACAGCACTGGCAAATTCTTTTATCTCTTCAATAGCAGAGTCACTAATATCACTAATGGTTTTTTCAACTTTGTAGACTGTCTCATACTTGCTCTGATTCCTGAACTCAACTAGGACCGAGCTATCCGTTGACTGAATCATGACTTTTGTAGTGGTTATTCGAGTGCTGTAAGCAGTTTCCGTGAGGGTATCGAGAACCGCTTTAACCATGTTGAGCCCTTGCTTCTGTCGCAGGTACATTGCATTCTGAAGGACACAATAAAAATTAAGTGGCCATTAAAGACGTTAGAGTAGGCCTGACCTTTTTACCCAAACCAAAACACAGAATTCTGA
Organism: Brassica rapa; assembly: GCF_000309985.2. Classification (NCBI taxonomy): domain Eukaryota; kingdom Viridiplantae; phylum Streptophyta; class Magnoliopsida; order Brassicales; family Brassicaceae; genus Brassica; species Brassica rapa. The sequence continues at coordinate 27,687,709 of NC_024797.2, forward strand.
TCCAAAACATTATATGAAAACATCCAAACGGGACATCTATATTAGTCATGTTCTTTTGATAAACGCAGTATCTTGCGTCAGCGTCACCAAATATTCAAGCGGTGAAAGAAACGCGGACAGAGATGACGAGAAAGAAATGTCGCCGTAACAGCAAAAGGATTCGCCGCAGTCTCGTTTAATTGACGCTAGAATTTCAAGCGATCAAATATCATAGGAAATCTGACGCTGCGTCTCGTTTAACTAACACCGGATTCAGTGGTTCTTTGCCATCATGCTTTTAAAGCAACAAAATTGCAGGGTTAATTGGAGACGTTGACACTAGACGCAGCGTCTATCAAAAGAACAGGGCTATTATTAAAAGAGAAGTATCCATTAAAAAATACCTCTAAGTTTTCTAATTTATTTACACTTTCATGCTACTGATAATTAAATTAAACTACCTATTTTAATGCTTGTCTTTTCCAATTAAATTAATGAGTTTTCTTTAATCAAATTTAAACTTAATATCATTAAATGAATCTACCTATTTTAATATTTGTCTTTTTCAGTTAAATTAATGATTTTTCCTTAATCAAATTTAAACTTAATGTCATTAAATGAACCTAAAAATACATCATATTAAACGTAGCTTATTACGGACGAGTACGGCCAATAATGAACTTGAATTTTATTTTTACGAAAACGTGAATCACTTGATGTATATAATATTTAAAATATATTAACCACAATATAACAAATGCATCATACTTATACTTTAGTTTGAAATGATCATGCTCAAGTTTTATATAGTCAACTTACATCATGCACCGATCGATGTACAATATTCAAACCACCTATTGATTTTCTAAGCTTTATAAAAAACAAATCAATAAATACAAACTCAAAATCCAATATTTTCTATTAATCAAAACATAATATCTTTAGTGTCGTATCTTTAATGTACTTATTAAATATAGAAAATGTAACCATAATTACACTAATTATAAGAATAGATTTGATTCCAACCAATTGATCTATTACTTCGGTAATTGATTTGCTTGCAGAAGAGGAAACAATAATTTAAAATTTGTAAGAATATAAAGATACAAAGATTCCAACCAATTGCCTATATTTGCTTATGATTTCCGTATAATAAGCTTCAAATTGAACATTGAAAAAGATAGAGTTTTTTTTATCTTTTACCGACACATAATTTAAACAAAACAAAGAGTTAAAGACAATTTTTTGTTACACTTCCCGAAAAAAACGGTTACAACATGGGCTTTCATAATATGGTCTTTTAACATATCATTTAATAATTATCTTGACACAAAACAAAGACTATAAATAATTTATTATTAATAAAATAATGAAATTATTTACAATTTGATGACTAATTCATCGCCCTTTTTTATATGTTAAATTTTACATAGAAGTTTAAAAATCATTGCATTTTCTTTAAACATGTATAACTAATTTATAATCTTTTATGCCATACTAAGTCATAATATAATATTTCTTCATATTTTACATTAATAACTTCTATTTTTATATATCGTCTACAATTCTCTAATTACGTCTATTTGTTCAATTTTTTATATGATATCGAATATTCGTTAAATAGATGGTTTAAGACGCCAAAAAAATTATTTACTTGGTGAATATAATACATCAAATATTACAAATACATCATTTAGTTAAATAAATAACCAATAACCAATAACCAAAAATTCATACCCGCGATGGTGCGCGGGTCAGGGTCTAATAAGAATTATGTACAAATACAACCCAAACCGAATCGAAATCTGAACCAGAATCCAAAAAAATATGAAATTAATTAAAAAATATGTTAAATCTTTTAATATATGTTAAAGTAATTCAAATATTTATAGTATTTTAAATTAAAAAAAATTGAAGTTTATTTTTTTTTAATAGTTTTTAGTTAGTCTAGGTTTAACTAGTTTTAGTTAGATTTTTGAATATTTTTGGTCAATTATTTTAAATTTCTATTAAAATTTTTTGGCTATTTCAAACATTAGTTATAAATAACCCTACTCTGAACGGGACAACCAAAAGTCCCGGCACAGCCTATCTGATTTGTTACAAAATCATAAAAGGAATGATAGGAATAAAAGAAATGATTTTTTATGGAATAGGAAAAATTGGAATGATGTTAAAAATGGAATAAAAACTGAAATTATAAATGGAATAAAGATTCTACATATTCCATTCATTCAACGAGGTTTAAAATCATGAATAAAAGAAATAACTTTTACAAAAGATTTATTTTTTTGTTCCATTCCAAAAATGGAATAAATGGAATTGATTTTGGAAAACATACATAATAACTGGCAACTAATTTATGGAATCCCATGGAATGATCCATTCCAAATGATTTTATTCCAAAAAATGTCATTCCAGTTGCAGCCTAAGAGGTACGGGAACTGACCTCTACACTGATCAAAACACCGGAGAGAGAAGTGGAGTGTTTTGCCAACTTTAGGAATTCAGAAAGTAAAATAAGCTTTCCAGATTTTTTCTCATTCGGATTCCTGAACATATTGTATACCCTGTAAGGGTTTGAAATCGCAGCTGCACAAAAAAAATACAGAGAATAGTTGTCGTAACTCGTAACTCTCAAGGTATGTAATTATCTGACCATATAGTATCTTAGGCCAAGTGGAAACTTACGAATCAAGCTCTGGATCTCAGACCATGTGAGACTAAAAGTGTATATTCCATCGTTTGAGCTAATCTCAGGAACATGTGTTGAACGCTGAGCGAAAGATGTTTGGGCGATGTTTGTGATGTTCGAGAGATCTATTGAATGTGAGCAAAAAGGTTTACCGTCTCTGGACATTTGGACCGAGCAGTCGATAACACCAGCACCATCTCTGATAGCCTTATCATATGCCAAGTCTGTACATCCAGGATAGTCCCCACTCGCTCCATTTTTTGATATAACAAGAAAATCAACTGAACCATGAACCATTTTGATAAAGTTAGAGATATATAGGTTTCCTTTTTTCTACTAGTCAGAAAGAAATATATGCAAAGTAGTTACTCTTACTACCTTGTTTTGTAGCGTTTCTGCGAAGGTGGGAGAAGCATTCTTGAAGAAAATATAAAAGGAAAATGATTGATGTGAGTGTTTCGAGCAATGTTCTAAGGACATAAATAAACTACTTTAAGAGATTTTGCTTACCGACAGATGCAGATGCACTTATGGGAAAGTCAGAGAGAACACCATCGACAGAGAAGTTGCCATTATCCACAAAAGATAGATACTCAGAGACAGGATCATAACTATAGTCATGTGCAATATCAACATCATTAGCAAAACCCGACACAAACACTTCAAGTCCTGCTTTGTGAGCATCTTGAACTAAGGATGTGGAGGGAAGCAAGTACTGCTTGTCATCGAGTGGCAATACGTAAGACTTGGGAACAAGAATCCCTGAAGCAAACGTCTTGACAAAAGTCAAGTTACTCAAGATAGAACCGTATGATCTGTTTGTCGTCGGCTCGAATGTTTCTTTCTCGAGAAAACGGAACACGAAGATCGGTCCATTATGCCCGAACCGGCCAGCAATCTTTGTAAAGAAATTCACTTCAGGGGAAGAGATGTAGTCAATGGAAACATTTTTTGAAGCAGATATCAGAAAATTGCTCATGCTCAGATTATTCTGCGCGTAGAAGGCATCGTGCTGAACGTTTAACCATAAGCCTCGTGGTCTCAACTCTATGTTTACAGTTTGAACAGTGGAGATCGTGTATCCATTACCATCGAATCTGTCTGAACGAGATAATATACCTCGGATCACTGCAAAACAAGAAGAAGACATTTGTGAGAAGTTGCGAGAAACAGTGAAGCACTTACTTGTTGGGGAATGAAGACTTACAGTAAACCTTGTTGAGATCTTTCAAGGAGAAATCAACGGTGAACCAGCCCTGAGTAGGGACTCCATTAACCGGGTAAGTTTTTTGACCCTTTGGGTAAACAACTTCAATAGTTGAAGCATTGCTCATGTTTAGATCAGGGAAACAAATCCCAGCTCCATCTTTGGTTAATTGAACATCACACCACAGGATAGCATCTGCTACACTTGTCTGTAGTGCGAAGTTGTAAGCATCAAGGCTCGAATCTGGAAACAATCCAGAAAACCCTCCACGAGAGATCACACGAGGAGCATCACCTGGTAAAGTAAAAGTAATCACAAAGTTATTCTAATAAAAGAGAATACATATGATTATCCCAACTCCACAAAGTTATTCTAATAAAAGAGAATACATATGATTATCCCAACTCTACTACAGATCTCTGTATAAATAAAGTCGGAGTACTAGTTTTTATCGGACATTCATGCTTAAAGAAAGAGATAGAAAGTGAGAGCACTCTCACCACTGAGTGTTTTCCATGGACTTCTAGGTCTTTGAGCGTCAGTTTGAGAAGCAAACACGTGAATCAGAACAACACCACATAGTAAAACTGTTGAAGCTCCCATTGTCGGAAGTTAACTTTACTAGGTCCTGTTCTTTCTTCTCGGAGACCTACTAAATCACATAGATAGAAAAACATAAATAGTAGTCTTTAATGCATAAGCAGTCGTACGCATAGTGGGACTAATAATACAGACACGCTTAAGACTCCGGATCTTTCTTTTTTTTTTTGATTGCTTTTTTATGTGTTGACTCTTTAAGTCGTCTCTTTATTAAACTACGTTAAACCTTTGGCTACAAAATTGAGGCAGAGCAACCTTTTTTAATCAAGTAATTAACATTTTTTTCCCTCTGATGTGAAAAAGAAAGTGGAAGAAAAGTGAGTCGTACTGGTCATTTACTAGATCAGCTATGATTATAGTCTTTTTCTCTTCATTTTTGTTTTTGTTACTATTTCTAAACCTTTGCTGATACAGTTTACTATTCCTAAATGTCATTTCTTCTTGGAAATACCATATAGCCATATACTATCTCCTAAATCTGTTTGTCTTCATTCCTTTAACTTATCGACCATAGAGGATTTAGAGACTTGAAAACTCAACAGTTTGATTACCCATTTCTCAAGTAACATCAAACAATAAATGTTCAATGTTAACCAGCTTGTACTACCCTGGGGTACTGGACCTGAGCATAGTTTCCTTAAAGACATGGGACGGACTGAATACTAAAGAAGCTTTAGAAGGTACTTGTCTTTATATGTTTCTTTAACATCTAATGAGAATTTGCATTGTTTTTTATACTGATCTCTTCCGTGTGTAGCGTTCAAGAGAGTGTCTCGGTTGGAGGGAATAATCCCAGCATTGGAGACATCTCATGCATTGGCTCATCTCGAGAAGCGTTGTCCGACGTTATCAGATGGTGCTAGAGTAGTCTTAAACTTCAGCGGGAGAGGCGATAAGGATGTTCAGACGGCCATCAAGTATCTTGAAGTTTAAAGAGAAGAATACTTTCGTTTTCAGACAGTGACATTTTGTTTTAGTTGTTTTGTTTGTTCTTGCTTCTGGTCGGGGAACCCAAATAGGAACAAAGTATTAAGAAGAGAGGTCTTTGGCATATAGACGACTGCTTGATGTTTGTTTCGGCTTGGACTCCAGCAGCAAATATCGCTCTACCTGAGATCAAAACCATTCCCACTTGGTTGACGCTTAAAAATATCCCTGACCAACTTTACTCAATTAAAGGTATTAAGTGGATTGCATCAGGAATTGGTGAACCGATGCTCACTAGCAGGCCATGGCTAGATCCTTCTCAGATGGGAGAGGCAAAGATTTTAGTGGAGGTAAAGCTTGACAAAGTTACAAACCATTTCCTCAAAAGGTAGCATTGAAAGAAATAAGTGCCAGAATCACAATGGTCGATGTGATCTACTCGTGGTTGTCATCAAAGTGTAGAAGTGTGGTCATTTAGGCCATAAAGAATCCAGATGTTTAGGAATAGAGAAAAATATTGCTATGGCTGCTGGCAACTCTGCCCAAAATGATTTAGATGTTTCTAACAATACTCCTATTATAGCACAGGAAGCGAGTATTGTTTCAGGTCGAGCATCTATTTCAGAGTCGGTTTTGACGACCAATGTTCGAGGTGTATTCTCTGCTACGAATCCACCTATTTCACCATTAAGGGATGTAAGTTTCACCGAAGTGGCTGCAGTACCGGAAACCGGGAGAGTTGTAGCTGTTCCACTTGTTGGAGAGAAGATTGTTCAAAATCTTCAGATAATGTGTTGAACCAAAGTGATTCTCTACTTACAACTTCAGATGAGGTTGTCCACTCTTTCCAAAATACTGATATTGTTATTACAGATGCTGAGCATTCTGTCCCATCTTCTTTCCGTTCTGGGAAGACTACTAAATCAAGAAAAGAAGCTTCAGGTTTCACAACAGGAAGTGAGGCCAATGTTAAATCTTTGAGAGGTAACAGTTCTTGTGCTAATCAGTTTGCTGCTTTGGGTTTACTGCTTTGGATTGGGGTTCGGATATGGGGGAGTCAGAGGATTCAGATGATAATATCATCACAGACCTTACAACTCCATTTACCGATAGACTTCTTCGGGATAGACCTGTGAAGCATTCCACAAAAGTAACAGAGATGGCAGCTACTTTACATGCAACTAGGGGTAGAGGAAAGCGTGGACGTGGTAGACGTGGCGGACATGGTCGGCTTGGCTAAGCCGATTGTGTTAACCATGGATACTAACTAATCCTTTTCATCTTTTTTCCTTTCATCTTTTCAGACTAAAGTTTGTGTGTTTTGCTCTGCTTGCTTTTGAAAGCATTTCTTCATTTTGTAAAACTGTAAGTCATAGCTTATATAATATTATACTTTTAAAAAAAAAAGTATTAAGAAGAGAACGAAAAAATAAAAATGTATCCTATAAATAAGACTGTTATATTGAGCGTTTGATGTTCTTATAAGAAACCCGAACTGTTTTGTTCTTCACTCAGATTTAATTTGAGCATAACAAAGAAACCTCAATGCATTATAAACAACTATGATCGAATTATTTTCAAATTATACGTAAATCTGCAAATAAATAGTTTTGTGATTTATCAACTGATTATACTTGATTTACTATTTCGAATTTGAACTTTAAAAACTATACAATTAATATATTTTTACTAAATTATTTAAAGTGAATAGGCTATAGTTCTTTTGTTTTCTACAATAAGGCTAGTAGCTACATAATGGATCAGCCGGTGCGGTCGATTAGGGAGAATTTGTGAAATAATCAAAAAAAAATCAAAACTAGATTTTTAGAGAGAGGGACGAGAGAGATAGGAAAGGAAAGGAAGATGATTTTGGTTACTTAGCTAATTTGAGTTTTTTGTTTGGTTATGGGATGCAATTTCCCTCGATTATTTAGAACATTCAATTGTGCGCCACCTCCTACGCCGAATGTCATAAATGACTTGTTGACTGTAAGTCTGTAACATTCAAGCGATTGGGGGTACTAATTTGTTTAAATAAAACTATTTGGGTCAAATGTGAAAGGCACCAAAACTATAAGGGACTAGTGTTATAATTTAGAACCGATCGGGGGAGAGAAGAGTTTCACATCTGAAGGGGGTTGAAGATAAATCGCAAGGGAGGTGGGTGCATCATCGTCCCTAAGCTTTTACAAGCAAGCCAAAACAGTTGACTCCTTATACGACGAAGATGGTCTCCACAAGCAGGATCAAATCCGTCGATTTCTACAGGTTTGCTTCTGTTTCTCTAGTTTATATTGTATCCATTTCGCAGATCTCTCGAGCTTCCTCGATCTAGGCAAGTAACATGATTTGATTTCGATAACTCAATGTGAATATAATCTTTGGGAGTATCTACATTCTGTGGATTTTCATGCTGATTAGTGATAGGGTTTAGTCGTGAAGAGGCGATCCTAGTGGAAGCTTAGATAGATGCAAGTATATTCGTTTTAGTCTGATCTTTGCCTAGCGTTGGTCATTTTGATCTTTAGTGCGATTGGACTGTTAAAAGTGTTTCATAATGGGGTTTAAAGACCATCACTGTTACACTTATATATTGCTTTTTGATGAAATAATATTCGTTTTGTCCAAGAATCACTAGTAAACAAGTCTTCTTGAACTCGTTGAGATCTGTGATTTATTTATATATTTGTGATTTGGATGCCTGCAGGAAAATCCCGAGGGATTTGACAGAGGCGACTCTCTCTGGAGCTGGTTTGTCCATTGTAGCAGCCCTCTCTATGCTCTTTTTATTTGGAATGGTAACGTTTCAAGCTCAGTGTGTGATGATTTTCAAGTGTTGTGTTCAAGATTTATGTCACTGTTTCTAATTGGGGAACATGAATGCTATTTTCACATATTACAGGAGTTAAATAATTACTTGGCTGTCAGCACTACAACGTCCATCATCGTTGATCGGAGCTCTGATGGAGACTTCCTGCGCATGGATTTTAACATAAGGTTATACATTATTATCCAGTTTTTTTTTTCAGCACACATGTGTTATAGTTTAGAGGTTGAAGAGTATAGAAACTTTTACTCTGTTGTTTGTTTAAGTACATACCTTGTCTCTTCAGAAATGTCATATGTGGCTTAAACAAAGTCCTGCGAAATGCTAATCTATTTGATTGCTAACTAGATACTTTTCTCGCAGCTTCCCATCACTTTCATGTGAATTTGCATCTGTGGATGTCAGTGACGTATTAGGAACTGTAAGTTTTGGTTTCATCATAAGTTCATTTCAAGTCTCTATTTTTTTTTTTAAAGTATCTAAGTATTCTGTATGTGTGTCCCAAAGTTTGGCCTGCACAATTATTTTCCTGGAGTGAAATCCTAAATGTCACCATAGTTGTAAAAGATTGTCCGTTGTATCCTGATTTTGCTAACTTTTGTTTTCAGAATAGGCTAAATGTAACAAAGACAATTCGGAAATTTTCTATTGATTCGAATTTGAGACCTACTGGTTCTGAGTTTCACTCTGGGGAAGTTTTATCGCACGTTAATCACGATGAAGCAGGCGAAGAAGTAGTTGAAGATTCTGTATCCCTTACTAGCCGCAACTTCGACACATTGTTACATCAGTAAGTAGTTTTGGTCGTTATTGCACATTTCGTACATAGATGCAATAATTCTAGGAGTATTTTTCCTATTAGTACGTATCTCTTTCTTCTTTTTTGTTTGCGTCTGGTGACAAAATATGAATCATATAACTTGCAGGTTCCCTATCTCGGTTGTTAATTTCTATGCTCCGTGGTGCTATTGGTGTAATCTCCTGGTAAGTCCCGCATCTTTTGTCTTCGTCTCTTTCGTATTCTAGATTTTGCAGCATATTTTCTATCTAGAACGTCAATTTTCTGCTTGTTGGCAAGGGTCATATTAGCGTTCTTACTAGAGAGGAGATCTTACATGTTTGGCTGTAACCTAGTCAGTCTTTCTTGAGAACGCTCTTTGGCTGTAGTCGTAATAATATTATCATGAAAAGACTAGACTTATCTAAGGATCAACTTGATGACGAATATCAAAAGAGTAGTTTTGGTGACACTTTATACATATTGTAGTGGTAATTTTGATGTTCTTACTCGAAGACTAAACTTTAGTCTCCATTGGCAGAAACCATCGTGGGAGAAAGCAGCAAAACAAATAAAAGAGAGGTATGCCAATATACTCCCTTTAGATAAAGAATCTGTGGTACTATTTTTTTCTTATAAATGTCTTGCTTTTGGTAGATATGATCCAGAAATGGACGGACGTGTCATTTTGGCAAAAGTGGACTGCACCCAAGAAGCTGATCTCTGTCGGAAGTAAATCTCATCATATTTGATATTTTTCATCTTGACTTCTTCATTTCCTTAATGCATTCTCTGAAATCCTCTACCAGCAGTTAAGATTTATTCTCACAATTTTCCTCTGCAAATGATCTCCAGGAATCACATTCAAGGGTATCCATCAATTCGTATTTTCCGCCAAGGCAGTGATCTTAAGTAAGAGAATGTAACTCGCAGTTTACTTGTTTAAATAATGCCTGACCGTCATTTGCTCGATTCTTATAACCTCTATTTTCTCAACTATTCTTTCCTCTGGTTGATTCTTGGCTTAATAGGGACAATGCACACCATGATCATGAATCGTACTATGGAGATCGTGATACAGAAAGCTTAGTGAAGGTAGTTATTGTTCTAGGTTTTTTTTCAACATCTTTTCTGTGAGCCCCTTAAACAAGAGTTGGTTTTTGTGCTTCGTTTGTACCTTATTTCTGAATATTTTTTGTTCTCCTACAGATGGTGATAGGTCTGGTTGAACCAATCCATCTGGAGCCCCATAAACTAGCATTAGAGGACAAATCCGACAATGCATCGAAAACTTTAAAAAAGGCACCTTCTACAGGAGGATGTCGAATTGAAGGATACATACGTGTAAAGAAGGTAAGCATTTGAATGGGAGAATTGCTCTTGCTCTGTCTGTTTGTCCTTTTAAGTTACTTTTCTATGGTCTTTGCAGGTTCCAGGCAACCTAATGGTTTCAGCTCGCTCGGGATCTCATTCATTTGATTCTACTCAGATGAATATGTCCCATGTTGTTAACCATCTTTCATTTGGGCGGAAGATTTTGCCTCAGACATTCACGGACTTAAAGCGCTTGTCACCGTATCTCGGACAAAGCCACGACCGTTTGAACGGTCGCCCCTTCATCAATCAACGTGATCTCGGTCCTAATGTTACCGTAAGTTTGTATAGTTTATAAAAAAATAAATACGATTAAAATAGCCTAGTTATGTTTTTTTAGCATTCTTTAAGGTGTTGTTTTCCATGGACAGATCGAGCATTATCTTCAAATAGTAAAGACAGAGGTATTGAAAAGCAATGGACATGCAATGGTCGAGGAGTATGAGTACACAGCTCATAGCAGCGTTGCTCATAGTTACTATTTACCAGTCGCCAAGTTTCACTTCGAGCTCTCACCGATGCAGGTAAGCTTCAATATTCTTTTTGCTTCCTACTGATCATATCTGTTACACAGATCAGGGATAGAACGTTGAGCCAAAAGCCCTGCGGGCTGTCCCTGCCTGGTTCTGTGTATAGAAACAACCTTGGTTACACTCTGCTCATCCTTTTCTTTTGGTTGCAGGTTCTCATAACCGAAAACTCCAGATCCTTCTCACACTTCATTACCAATGTATGCGCCATTATCGGTGGTGTCTTCACGGTTAGTAAACAACTTAGAAGCCTCTTGTTATAATTCATTAATACATCCCTTATGACACTTGTTATATTTCCTTCTTTTTTCCAGGTTGCCGGAATCTTGGATTCTATTCTCCACCAGACGATGACACTGATGAAAAAGATTGAACTTGGTAAAAACTTTTGAAGCTTTGCCTGAGAGTTTCATTTAGTTTTCTATGTAACCTGTCCGAAATTTTTGTTATATGTTACACAACCAGATGAGCGATAAGTATACTTCAAAATGTTGGGAAAATGTTTATCCATTTGAATATGTTATATTTCAAAATCCTTTAGACGTGTTTGTACTATTTTCTAAGGATAGCTCTTAGATGCGAAGATTGGAACACTTTTAACAATTTCACCATTGCACTTCACACAAATTCACTAGCATTCTACATTAATCAATGAAAGCCTTTTGACATTGTAGATTTTAAGCAGGTTATATAGAAAACAGTCTTCAAATTAATCTGGATAACTGAGAATAAGAGACCATAGGAGATCATTATCATCAGACATTTTCTTTGGAATAGATTGATTCAAAATTTGGAAAGAATGTGAATCGAATTAAGACGTGGCTAGAAAGTAAACATGTCTTTAGTGAAGAGAGCAAGATCGAACAACAAAATGAAGTCTTCCAAACAAGGTTTCATTCAAACTTTAATTTAAGATCCGACAATAGAGTAGACAGTCTTGTAAAAGCACTAACTACCAATCAAAATCGAAAAACAGAGATGCAGATAGTCCTCAATCTGATCAGGCAGTGATTTCCTTCTTGAGTTTTGCAAGCTCTTGCCTGACAACACCAGCTTTCTGCAAAACAAAGCACACAATACATTAGCATTTCGCATTATGCCAAAAAAAAATTCAAGACTTTTCAACAATTAAAAACACAGACCTTGATCTTGGCCAACATGATCTTGAACCTGTCGAAATCATTGAGGCTAGCCCTACGCTTCTGAACGATGAGCTTCCTACCCCACGAGCTCTTCTCCCACTTGTTCTTCACGTCTGCAAACACATTCCAGGTTTAGATTGCAAACACCATACAAATTTTAAAACATTACACATTGAAAAGCCGCACTCACCAGCCTTCTCCATGGCCTCTATCAAAGCCTTCTTCTTTGGCACTCGGTTGATCTCAATCACGATGTCAGTAAGTGACAACCTCTTGAAGTTCATCTGGATTCTCTCCATGTCAGGTGCGTCTACCAAAGCCTAACCGACAAAAACAAAAACCACAGTTTCATTAGAAAAAAATCTAGGAATACACTATCCCCTGTTAAATCAGAATACACAGTACAATATAAGACAAGTTTTTTATAGCACGAACTCAGAGTCATCAATGAAAAGGTAAAGACTTTATTGAATGTATCAGCAAATCAAATAGCTCTAAGCACATATTGACCAAAACTCGTTCAGAAAAGTGGCACCTTTATTGAATCAATCAGTACTAAAATTCCAGCTAGTTCTCAACTTTACTAAGAGAAAGATGGAAACTTTAGTAATGTATGAATGAAGAAACAACGTACCCTGTTCTGGTCAACGACGTCGACGATAACAACGAGCTTTCCATGGTCTTTTCCATAGTTCACAAGAGCCACTCTCCCGATCTCCACGTACCTCTTGAAAACCTGAGCAAACACGAAACAAATATGAAATCTCAGTCACAACCTTGCTTGATGTTAAGGACACGTAAACCGTAACGAAACGAAAAATGTCAAAGAGGAAGGAATCTGGAATGTGTATCTCACCATTTTCGCCGGCGGTAGCTTGAATGTTCGAAGCAGAGTGTCCAAAGCTGAAGATATATATAGGTGTTTTTAGGGTTTTCTGTTTTGGGCCATTAAATAAATACCCAAAGGCCCGTTATGAATGCTACAACATAAACTAAAAGCCCAACAATATGGTAAGACAATAACACGGCGTCGTTTACACGTTGGGATGCTCGTAGCTAGCTTAACCTCACCGTTGTAGGTGTATTTCGTTACAAAACTGTGGTGAGCATTTCTTTATAATCATGATTCATCTGTAAATCTTAATTTATTTATTCTATTACAAGCTAAGAGTCATGCATTTTGATATGAGAATTGAGTCTAAACTGGAGTATGTATCTCAAACTAAGTAAGCTCAGAACAAGGTGGTTCTCTATATGACCAGACACCAGTAAGTTGCAACGAGTCACTAAGACATTTTCTTACTCTTGTTTTCGACAAAGGAACGAGAGAAACTGTGAATAAGGAACTAAGAAACTGAGATCTCTTCCACCACGCCGCTGATTTCTTCAGTCAGGTCATGCTGTACTTTGGGCTCCAAGTCGATGAACTGGTTCGACTTGCTTGCTAGGTGTGAGATGCTAACTCTTCCTTGACGTTTGATGTAATCCGCAACCGCATTCATCTCTTCCATTGATATGTATATGTATTTGCCTCTATCATCCATAACGCCAGAGAGCCGCCCTGAAATAAAAAGAGAAAGGCATCCAAATCTCAGTAGTCACATCGCGGTTTTTCACATGTATGTTATACTATGCTATTTTATGATTGGATAGAGAGAGAAAATACCTATGCTCTCCAAAGAGGCGATCCTGTTGATGCATTCCTACAAAAAACAAACAGTAGAATCAGACTTTAGAACAATGACAAAAAGGTATTTATTTATTTGCGATATAGAAGATGTAGCCAGATGATACCTGAGTTCTTAGATGAAACTCTGCAGCGAGATCTTCAAGTGGAACACATTTCTGTTTCTGCAATCACAACACAAAGCAAAAGGATCAACATTTCAGCACACTGTTATGGGATGAGACTATTTGTATATATACACTTCACTGTTAGTTTGTTTCTGTTTGCAAAAAGGAAGATTAGAATGGTTATTCAAGATATATACCTTAATGTATTCAACAAATTCTGAAAGCAAATCTTGATTCCCACCCTCCACTTCCTCTGTAGTACCTTCAGCATCAACTGAGAATTCGCCTTTCCATTTGTCAAACTCTAACGCAGCTGCCTCTTCTTCCTTTGCTTCTCGTGCTTTTTCTTCTTCTTCCTACAAACCATTTGTCACATTTAGCCAAGTTCAGTATTTCTAAAACAGGAACAAATTTTGAGATATATTCAAATGTCTCACCAACTTCCGCTCCTCTGCCTCACGCTCTTCGTCCTTCTTCCTCCGCATTTCTGCATACCAATCTTGTTTTGTACTCCTTGACTCGCGTGCAGCTTCTTCAGCCTTCACCAGACAATAGGAACAGATTTTGATTAGGAAAGTCTTGCCATAAAATAATGTACAGCTCTTATCGTTAATCCTTAAGCTACAATATAAAACTTTCATAGTTGGGGACTGCAACTGGTCAACTAACATTCCTAGAATTTTCTCATCGTTAATCCTTCAAACTGATAGAATACTAAAAGTATTCATAGAGACAGAGATTGTTAGCCACCTGTCTTTGTTCTTCTCGTTCTTGTCGCTTCTTCTCTTTCTTCTTTGATGCTCTGGCCTGATTTCCACCGGCTTCATCTTCCTCTTCATCTTCACTCCCACTGATGTTTTCTGTTTACACAAAAAATTATCGAAAGGCCAGTAGTTCATTTAGTCTTATAACTTCCCTAATCTCAAGCTCGACTATTCAAATCACTGGTTTATAGTTCTCCCTGGCTATATAACAATCTCTAACCAATAACATCCATTTGATAGTTGATAGTCATCTAAAAACCAAGTCTTTTATCTTTTATTTATACTTCAAAAAGAAACCACAATCAAACTATATAAAGTTTTGAACTTTTATCATAGAGACACAGAACAGAAGGGTGTAAAGTACAAACCTTGAACGTTGGAAGCTGAGGAGGAGCTAGCACCAGCAGAAGCTGCAGGTCTCCGACGCATTCTACGCCCACCACCACCAGTACCACGTCCCACGTTTTCACGCGCCTGAACCTGCTTCGAATAACAACAAACCCATCACCATAATTCATTAAACCTAAAAGGAAAAGTCAAATCCATTTCGCAAACAATGAAATTAAAAGTTGAGAACTTTACCTGCGGAGGTGGTGCTGCATCTTCCTCACGTGATCTGCTACTATCTACCCGACGTTTCCATAAGAACAAAGGGATCACCGCAGCTATGAGGATCATGGAGACTATCAGAGCGAAGATCTCCTCCATCTCTTTACCTGCGATCGAGAAAAAAAGGGGAATTTGAAGGAAATGTTGAGACAAAGCCAAACGAGGATGATGAAATTGAAAGAGGTTTGATTCAGATGATGATTACGAAATTAACCTAATTGAGTTTCTTTTCACGCTTTGTTGTCTTCTCTATGCTCGAGGATTGCAGAAACTCTCGATTAGAGAAGAAAGAGTGAAAGACAATCAACGCGGGGTTAATTTCGTAATTTACAACTTTCGAACACTCTGGGGCCGTCAGAGTCTTTCGTGCCTTTCCGGCCGAGGTTATAAATAAGATCAATGAACACCGGTTCGGTTTAGGAGTCCTCTATTGGATCACTGGTCCTTTTTAAAGTTACAAACACACAAATAGTAGTAAGATTGTGATTCAACAATTTCATATCTATTTTATTAAACAAGTAACAAGAGTAGCACAAAGTACATAAGATGGTAGTCTCTTAATATCATACCGAGTCTAAATCGAAACAAAACCAAGCAATACAAGAGATCAAAGAAGAAGTTTGAGGAAATGTTTTGGAAAGGGAGGGAGAACGATAGTGATACACTATAACAGAACAAAGCAAACAGACTAGGGACAATGAAGCTCAGAAACCATGGATCTTGATGTTGTCCTTCTTCACTAGGCCAGCCTGTTTTCCAAGAAAAAAGCAATGAGATAATGCAACAATGTTTTTTAATGTTTAGCTTTTGTCCGTGAAAGAAGGTGATCATTACCTGGACTAGGAACGTGGAGACGTTCTTCCTCTGGTCTCCTTGAAGCTGAATAACCTACACATTTACACAGAAGCACCTATTAAAGAGAGAGAGAGAGCACTCATATAAAAGACTATCATCCTTGGAGAAAAGTTAAATATCCCTTGGTTAAGCTTTGCATTATTTTAATGGTAACATGTCGACAATAAAGACACGAACCTGTCCGAGTTCAGAGTCTTGAACCACTGTTCCGTTGCAACAAAACTCTTTCTTGAGGTCCTTAAGTATCTTGCTGTAACTGTACTCTTTCTTCAGCCCCTGGACGGTTGTCAAGCTTTTCCTACCATTGCGCTGCTGCACACGGATGTGGACGTACTCTTTTGTTCCCGCACCTGAGTCCTCAGCATTCGCATCAGCAAACGGGTCTGCACCACATCAAAAAACAAACAAAAAAAACTAATTAGCTCATATCAATTCCCACATGAGAAAACATTTACCAAACATTACCAAACATCTATGAAATAAACTTATGAGGAAGATAATCAGAGGTGGAGTATGGATCAAAGTGGAACTTACCGAAGGCAGTAGGGACCTGGGAATCAAGTTCAGACATGAAACTTTGTTGATCTGATGGGCAAAACGACACAGAAGCTGAGACCTGAATAAGAAGACGAAGAATCAGAGCCACGTTTACTAGAGAGACTAATGACTATATAAAGTATCAATCTTTGAATTTTCATATTCAGATAAGATCCAAAGTAAGATTCTTTTTTTAAACCCAGCAGCAAATCCGAAAGATCATCAACAAAAAAGCTCGAATCGGATCTTCATGGAGAAAAAAATCGAAAACACATACCGAAAACGCAGAACTATACCTGATTCGAAAAGTAGGGTTTCGAGGATCTGATTATGGGAGGAGAGAGAACGACGAGAAGAAGAAACCCTAGATTCGGATAAAGTCTGCAACTTCTGTTTCTGGTGGAGACCAAAGTAACGAGAGGAAGAGGTGATGAGATCTTTCGGTCTGAAAACGTATCTTCAATCTCTTGTTGGGTTTGGGCTTCATACTTGTCCCTCTAAGTGGGCTTGGGCTTCAGACGTCTCCCAATCCTCCAACTTGATTAACTGATTTCTCTCTGTTTTGTTGGAAATGTATAGTTTTGCTGCTACTTCATTAACATGATACAAGTTATAGTTTTGCTAGAAATGTTTGTTACCTCCTGTTTAATTTTGATTAATCATGTAATTGGGATATCAATTCCATTGTATGATAGTTATAGATGGTGAACATTTGATTCTTTTGTTGGTAATATACACCGAATTAGTAAATTACTAGTTTAGCGTATTTTATAAAGTTAATGATTATTTCTTTGGGACTCGATGGTTACAATTGAGGCAATCAAGTATATTGTATATAGAAATGCTTGGATGAGTTTTTCTTTTCCTATAACATGTTTTCGTTTTTAAGTGTGTGTTTCTAATTTGATTTCTCTACTAAACAAATGAACTACATAATTTTATTATACAGCAACTCTTTCAATGTGCTCATAATCTCTTTTCTTCATCCATCCATTGAAACAATACAGTTTCAACCTTAATTTTTTTTAAATAGTTGGCATGTCGTCAGGATATGAGCTACACGTCATATATGCATGTAGACGCGGAGAGTTGTGACTCTACCACATTTAAGTTTCCGATCCAACACCTAATCTCGACAACATTGTCCCTTATAGATTCTCTCTCACGCTCACAACAACAAACAAATTAACAAACACATGCATGCAATGTTAGTATGTTACACGTGATCTCCATGCAGAACACATCTCTTATCCATAAATATATACCAACCAAACCTTCACTTCACTCTTCACTCAAACTAAAACAACAGAACATACACAAATAACAAATGGCGAACAAGCTCTTCCTCGTCTCCGCAACTCTCGCCTTCTTCTTTCTCCTCACCAACGCATCCATCTACCGCACAATCGTTGAGTTGGAAGAAGATGACACCACCAACCCAATGGGCCCATTCGGCGGAAAACAGAAATGTAGGAGGGAGTTTCAGCAAGCACAGCACCTAAGAGCTTGCCAGCAATGGCTCCACAAGAAAGGAATGCAAGCCCGTCGTGGTCCTTGGTCCCTCGAGGAGGAGTTCGACTTCGAAGACGACATGGTGAACTCTGATTCCCGGAGACCGCCGCTACTCCAGCAGTGCTGCAACGAGCTTCACCAGGAAGAGCCAGATTGCGTCTGCCCAACCTTGAAACAAGCGTCCAAAGCGGTTAGACTCCAGATCCAACAGGGACAACCCCAAGTAGTGAGACGTATCTACCAGACCGCTAAGCACTTGCCTAACATTTGCCAAATTCCGCAAGTTAGCATTTGTCCCTTCAGGAAGACCATGCCTTTCCAGCCTCCCCACTACTAGATTCCAAAAGAAACACTCTGAAGTGTATATACGACGGTGATGTTGAGTAAGGTTGTTGATGTATGTTAACACTAGTCACTAGGCAGTCACCGTGTTTATGCTATAATAAAAATGTACTTTAATAAGATGTTTGAGGCTATTGTAATTAGACCTTAATAAAAGAGAAGTTAGTCTTGTTTTTTTTACCATTGCGGCTTTCTAAGAAGTGTGAATGACGGATAAGCAAGAAAAAATAATTAAGCTATTCACAATTAAACAGTAGTCTATAATGAACGTGATAAACTAGTACTCAGAGATATAATATTTTGTCTAATTAAGACTTCAAGATCGATAAATAAAACCATTTGATTTCTAGCCATCTGTCATTCTGAGGCCATCTCCACCGTGTATTTTTTTCTTAAGTAATTGGTTCAGCGTACTTAAGCATGCCGCCGCTGACTGCTAATTACTGATGCTGCCTTTCTTATAAATACAAGAACTGTTCTATTTTTTTACTTTTTGAACGTTAAACTATATATGCAAAAGAAATGTTCTGACTTAGAGCATGATTAATCCGTGTTCTTAATTTGAAGTTCTTAATACATGATTTGACATTTTTTTACAATTTTCAACTAAGAGTCGGCTCTTAAACCATCTCCAATGGTTAGAACCCATCATGAATTCTAATGTTTAATTTAATTATAAATTTTGTAATTTGTGAAGTTTAGAACCTCTTGTAATTTGTTATGTTCAATAGTAAACCCTTTTAAAGTTCTTAAGAGAGAAAGAGACAACAACAACAAAAAAAAAAGCAAGGGAGAGAGAAAAAGACACAAACACAAAAGGAGTTAATAAAAAAATGATACCTTAGAGGTTCTTAGAGCACCTCCATTGATAGATCTTGGAGGAAGTACTAAAGTAATTAAGGGAAAAAAATAAATCATAAATGGTTTTATTAGGCAGGAGTGCTCCTTGATTAGGTGATTTAAGGAATGGTAAAGATCCCAGACGTGGCAGGAGGGGATTGGCTGGGTCATTTTAGACGAAAGGTCTTGTGGTCGGTTGGTCTTTTTTTTTTCATCTTCAATGTCATCGAAATCTCTTCCTCCTCTCTCTGTCGAAATCTCCTTGATGATGTTTGATCCGTTTGTTCGTCGGTGATTATGTCTTCCTTCCATCATCGGGTCTGCCTTCCTCGTCGATTCTTTCGAAATCTCCAACGGAGAAAACATTTGATTCGTTTCACCCACTTCGTCGATGTTCTCCTCCAGACTCATCCATGCAATCAGCACAAAGGTTCGGTTTCTTTTTTATTTTTGTTTCTGTGAATTGAATCCCTTTGTCGATTATTATCCAAAATTTTGTTTGGATTATGAGATTGACTCTGTTTATCTCAGATCGATGGGGGAAGTGGTAGTTTGAAGTCGCGAGGGACGGACTATGATGATGAACAGAGTATCTTCCGACAATTGTGGTTACAGTTTTGGTGGTCGAATCCGACAAAGGTCATTCCTTTACTTTGTTTGATTTGATGATTTAAAGTTTTCCTTCTTTGTCTTGAGTTAGAAGTTTGAGTAGACTTTGGTTTTGATATTGATTAAATCTGATTAAAGCAGTAGTAGCAGTAGCAGCAGCAGCTCAGATGATGAATCCAGTGAAGTTAAGAAGAAGGAGAGTGGTGAATCTGTTTCTGAAGTTGTTACTGTGAGTTCTGTGCCTACTCAACCTATTCCAATAGCTGGAGATGCTCCTTTTATGGAGTCTACTGCTAATGTGATTGTAGAGAGTATCAGTTTGATGGATTCAACTACTCCTACTGATCCAAAAACTGAGCTAATGATTGAAATCACACCTGTTGAGGCAATGATCTCAACCGAGAATGACGAGAGTTCTTTGCCTAAACCAAACGAGATTAAGCAGGCGTCTTCAAGTGCAACCGACTCTGATGTGAAAGAAAACGAGAGAAAAACTTGGACTCTTCCAGAATCCAACAGTGTTCCTGAAGGCAACAGTGTTCATGAGGAAGAGGTGATCCTCAGTGTTGAACTATTTAATTTTGTTTATATTCTTTGTCACTTAGTTACCAAATTAGACTAAACTCAATATTCTCTCAGGCTCCAGTGCGGCCAACACATGGAGTTTTGCAGAGAACGTCATGGTTAAGTTGTTGTGGCTTGTTTGATGTGGTCACATGATCCAGTAGATAAACTCAGGTATCTTTTGAATATATTGTTGTTAGAATAAACTCTCTGTTATTAGCGAACTTCATTAGTCTACGTATGATTCTTAGTTTATGGATAAGAAAATAACCTTTTACATCGAACAATTGTGTATATTAGTCTGTAGCTTTATATACATCAATACCATTGTCAAAAACATAACCATCATTAGTTACGCATTCGACTTGTTGATGAGTTTCTTGACACTCTTGTTTCAATCGCAGAAACAGAGTTTTTCCTTCATGAATTCAGAAGTGTTATCACAGCTAAGGATTCTCGGTGTTACCTGTGAAAATTCAGTAAGTTGATGAGTGTCTCTCTCTCTCTTTCTCTTCCATTGAAGAACACAAAACACACATTGTTTCATATGCGAGAGTTCTCAGCTTCTAGTAGTCTTCAAAGCAAGCTTGTCTATAGTTTTTGCTCTTTATATTAGCCCCTTACGTGTTCTCTTCCCTTTCTCTCTGTACGATTCCTTTGTCTGTTGTTGTTTTTGTTCATATGCAAAAAATTTATGTATGCTTTTATTTTAAATCATTCTACTTAAAAAAAAAAATTTAAGAACCCTATAGGAGTTTTCCCATTGGAGGAGAAGGAGAAAATTATCTCCACTAACTAATGTCCTAAACTTGCCAAATCACATTATATATTCTTAATTTAATCATTAGGACCTCTAATGGGTCCTAATGGATGGAGATGGTCTTACCAATTCTAAAATCTCTATTTTAAGAACATGGTTCTTAGTTTTTATTTCTTTTGATTTATTTTTTTGGCTTTTTTTTAAAAGAAATTCTCCTTAAAAACTTTCATTGGAAGTGTTCTTATATTTTTTTATTTAAGAGATGTTTCTTAACTTTTATTAGTTAAAAGCTAAGAAATTTCGGCTAAGAACCCCACCCTAAGAATCCGGATTAATCATGACATTAGAGCATCTCCAACCATTAGAAACTAGGTGAGATTCAAAAAAAATTAAAAAAAAAATATTTTAATTGAATAACTAAATTTTCTATTTTTTTTAATTCTAAAATGCTAGTTAGAAAACATGTGGAAGTTAAAAGTTTAGAAGTGGTTCCAAGAGGACCTCCAACCATTAGAAACTAGGTGGAATTCTAAAAAAAAATATATATATATATATATATATATATATATATATATATTTTAATTAAATAATTAAATTTTCTTTTTTTTTTTAATTCTAAAATGCTAGTTAAAAGACACGTGGAAGTTTAAAGTTTAGAAGTGATTCTAAAAACACTTGTTTTAGAACCTTTCTTCACTCTCTCTCCTATTTTATTTTTTTATTTTTTATTTTTAATGATAAGATTCTAATTAAAGAATCTCCAATAGAGGTGGTCTAAGAGCATCCTTATCGCACGTCTTTAGTGTGGGTTTTTAGGAAAAAGTGGGTGTGGGTGCACTGAAACCAGAGAAAACGTCTCTAGAAATCGCGAAATAGGAGATGTCTGTAGAACTGTTCGCGGGTCCCACTGACACATGGTGGCCTGCGATTGGTTTGATTTAATTTTTTTTTAATCAGAAAAACAAAATAAACAAAATAAGAAACGTATATGCGATAAAAATGCTCTAAAAACCCTTTTTTAGAATCTTTTTTCACTCTCTCCTATTTTTTTTTTTTTTTTTTAATAGTTGGACTCTAACTAAAGAACCTCCATTGAAGTTGGTCTTATAAGTTATAAGGTATAAGACACTAATGTTCTGTACAACAAAACGAAAACTTTTCTCTCCCAGGCACTCTTATCGAGACAGTTTCAACTGTCTGGTATCTTCCCGTTTGGTCAACCCCCCACGGTTTCCACTCACCTAGTTTTACCTCCATATCTGGTTTGTTACCTTTTCGAGTAACTTTTCAAACTCAAAACCGCTTTGGTACAAAAATCCCGGGTTCCACCCCCGACATCCCGTCGGAGGGTCAGCGACGACGTCGTCAACGTTCCTCAGACTCCATCTCCAATGCCCCTGACCGTGAACCCTCTCCTCGCAAGTACCATGAACCTTCAGGAAGGTCTCGGACGGACCGTCTAGAGTGTTAATACTCAACCACCTCCACATACTCTGGTTATAGAGGTCTTGACACGTTATTCTACTACACTACTTCCGCTACGTTACATCTTACTCTGCAAATAAAGCTCTGTCCTAGACGAAAACCTCCGAAGCATCTGCTCTAGCCATTATAGAGTTCCCCTGTCCTCAGGCCTCTACAATAATGGCACGCAGGTATACGAGATCTGACAAGGAAAAGTGGGTCGCAAAACCCTCACCACCGCCGAAGAAGTCACCAATAAGAATCCCTGCTAGCAACAATGAAGCACTCATCGCACAAAACAAGCTTACTCTGATTGGAAGGGTCACAAACACTCGCTTTCAACGCCCTAGAGCTGTGGTTGATATTATGCCCCAGATATGGAATCTGGAAGGACGAGTTGAGGGCAGTGACCTCGGCCCAGAGCTCTTCCAATTCAGATTTGAGTCCGAAGGAGACCTTCTCTTTGTCTTGGCGGAAGGCCCATATCACCACAAACGATGGATGATACTTCTACAGCGTTGGGAACCAGTTATATCCCCCTCATTCCCGTCTTTGATCTCCTTTTGGGTCAGAATCCATGGCATCCCACTCCACTATTGGACGGATGAAGCGCTTGAATCCATTGGCAAAGCAGTCGGGCACGTCTCTACCCGAGATCCTAGGGCTGCTCGAATTAGGATGGACGTCAATGGCCTACTCCCACTGGAGATGAAGGCTCATATTGAACTCCCGTCGGGAGAGATAACTGAAGTGGAATTTGAATATGTGAAGATCGAGAAACACTGCTTTACCTGTTTCTCCCTCCTCCACGAAGAAGAGGATTGTCCTAAAAGGGCTCCAGGAGACCCACCAGCGAAGGAGAGGAAACTAGGTATTACTCAAGCAATGGCTCTGGAACGCATAGAGGCTGGTAAAAGAAGACACGATGAAAACAGAGGCTACAAACCCCCAAGTCAGAGAGCTCTCCCGGTTTATAATGAGAGGAAGTCTGCCTCACGTAATGACCATTCAGCTGATGTGAATGAAAGGAATACTACATCAAGAAATGAACATCACTCCTCTACGTATAGGGGTTCTATGGATTACGCTAGAAGACCTCCATCATCCAACTCCCACCGCTCAGAGGGTCAGCGAGACGTGCCGTCGTACCGACCTCGCAGAAGTGATGACATCACCAACAGATATGGACTAACTGTCTCTGGCTCTTACAACTCTCATCATCAAAGACCCCCTAGAGATACTCCTGTAAAATATGGGCCTTCTCCTCTTGACGGTAGATCAGGAAACGATCAAGTACGCCCTAATGCTTCAGCCTCCTCACACACCCCACCTCCTGTACCGATCAGGGAAAGAATGGAGCCTCCA
The DNA here is from genome assembly GCF_000309985.2 of Brassica rapa. NCBI lineage: Eukaryota > Viridiplantae > Streptophyta > Magnoliopsida > Brassicales > Brassicaceae > Brassica > Brassica rapa. Next base: position 27,711,783 of record NC_024797.2, read on the forward strand.
GCTGGAAACAGCTCCCCTCTGGAATCTTGTAAATCTCGAGAACGACGCTCAGCTCTACTCAGACTGGCTGCACCTGACCTCAGAGACCAACTGCCTAGGCGATCCCCAATAAGCAAACAATCCGGGAGGCTTCAAGATGTCGAGATAATCTCTGGTGATACCCCGATCCAAGCTAGAAGGGATGCCACCAATGAGGTCCTGATCTCACCTCTGATAACAAACGACTCTGCTCCGGAACAGAACTGGGCCCCTGCTTCCCAAAGATTAGGGGGACTTGCTTCTCTAGGACTGATACTCCTGCAGTACATGAACCTACAGCTCTTGCTTCAACAAAACGCAGGACAACAAGAAACACTGCTAACAAAAGGATCGCTAGGAGCCCACTTCCAGGTTTCAAGCTGAAGAAGGTCAATGCCCTGAAACCTAACCCCCCTCCTAGAAAGCGCATTTGCACGGAGAAAGGACGTTCTCTGCCTTGGAATAAGGCTGGCCCAAGTGGCAAGACCCCCTCTGCGGAAGCTACAAATACGGTGAATATACCGCAAAGGAGGAAGGCGGGATCGGATTTTCGGTCTCTGCCTCAACCTCTTCCTTAGCTCTTATGAGCTGGAATTGTCAAGGGCTGGGGATCACCCTTACAATTCCAAGACTGAAAGAGTTGCGCAAGAGCATCTCTCCAGATATTATGTTCCTCATGGAGACAAAGAATACTGACGAATACATCAACGACAAGCTCCGGGATCTCCATTATCCACATTTCTTCTCTGTTCCACCTCAAGGCACCAGCGGTGGCTTGGCACTTATCTGGACAGACAACATCAAGGTGGAGATACTAGAATCCTCAGAAAACATCATCGATACAAAGGTAGCGTTCAAAGGCTCTTCTTCCTTTATTTCCTTTATATATGGAGCACCTTCGGTTGAGAACAGGGCAGCTGTTTGGGCGGAAATATCACGCATTGGGACAAACCGAGATCTCCCGTGGCTGCTTACGGGCGACTTCAATGAAATATTGGATAACACAGAGAAAGTGGGAGGTCCACCTCGATGGGAGGGCTCTTTCACTACGTTTCGCACCTTCGTCTCGCAAAACGGCTTCTGGGACCTTAGACATTCAGGAAACCACCTCTCTTGGAGAGGATCTCGATATTCTCACTTTATAAGATCTCGGCTTGATAGATCTATGGTTAACTGCTCCTGGTCAGAGCTTTACCCAATGGGACGGTCCTGCTATCTCCGGTTTGAAGGGTCCGACCATAGACCGCTCGTAACATACTTCAACTCGTCGGGACCACGCAAACGAGGACTCTTCCGATTCAACAGGTCCCTAACGGAAAATGAAGAGGTTACAGACATGATCAACACTACCTGGAACCAGACACCACTCGCCGGGGTTATTGCAAAGCTGAACGAGTGCAGGAGGAAAATAATCTTGTGGACCAAAGAACGCAATCTCAAAGCGAACCAAGTGGTCTCAGAAACAAGAATTGCTCTCGACCAGGCCTTATCATCAGCATATCCAGACGTTCCCCGAATTGAAGAGCTCACAAACATCCTCGCTACAGCGTACAAAGAAGAGGAGCAATTCTGGCTACAACGAAGCAGGATCCAGTGGCTAAAAGACGGTGATAGAAATACCGGGTTTTTTCATGCGGCTACAAGGACTAGAAGGATGCAAAACTCCCTCTCAGTCATTGAGGACTCGCAGGGGACTGAGGTCCACGAAGAATCAGACATAGTCTTTGTGATTGCCAATTATTATCAAGATATCTTCTCTACCAAGAGTGTTGGTGACTTCTCACTCATCCACAGCTTGCTACCGTGCAAGGTGACGGCAGACATGAACGACTACCTGATCAAACTACCGAGCTCACAGGAGATCAAGGAGGCGGCCTTCTCTATCAATAGTGGCAAGGCGCCAGGCCCGGATGGGTTTTCCTCCAAGTTTTACCAAGCTTATTGGCACATCGTGGGAGAGGATGTTACGAGAGATGTGCGGAAGTTCTTCGAGACTGGTGTGTTAGATCGGCAACAAAACGAGACACACATCCGTCTGATCCCCAAAGGCTCGTGCCCAAGACAAGTGGCAGACTATAGACCAATCGCACTGTGTAACACCCACTACAAGATCATAGCCAAAGTCCTCACCCGCCGGCTTAAGCCGCTCCTCCCGCAGCTCATATCGAAATCACAGTCAGCCTTCGTCTCAGGTCGAGCCATTGCGGATAATGTTCTCATTACCCATGAGACTCTCCACTTTCTCCGGACTTCGGAAGCTAAGAAGTACTGCTCTATGGCTGTGAAAACAGACATGAGTAAGGCGTATGACATGATCGAATGGAACTTCTTACAAATGGTACTAACGAGGCTAGGATTTGACCCAACTTGGGTGTCTTGGATTATGGCCTGCGTGGAATCAGTGTCGTACTCCTTTCTCATCAACGGCACACCCCAAGGCTCTGTGATACCATCTCGTGGAATACGACAAGGCGACCCCTTATCCCCATACCTATTCATTTTATGTACGGAAGTGCTGTCCTCTCTCTGCATCCATGCACAAGACAATGGGACTTTAGCAGGGATACGAGTCTCACGAGGAAGCCCTTTCATCACTCACCTTCTCTTTGCGGACGACACCATGTTCTTTTGTAGATCTAGTGAAGGGGGAGTTGCTAAACTGAAGGAGATACTCAACGTGTACGAAGCGGTCTCCGGACAACGGATAAATCTCCAAAAATCAGCAATCACTTTCTCTGCCAAGACTCCTCCGGAAGTGAAGTTGCGGGTGAAAGCCACTCTTGATATCGCAGCAGAAGGAGGAGCTGGCAAATATCTAGGCCTTCCCGAGCTATTCGGTCTCAAGAAGAGAGACATATTTGCATCTATCCTAGATCGGATCAGACAGAAGATAAATAGCTGGACTACTCGTTTTCTATCCGGAGCAGGGAAACAAGTGCTCCTTAAATCCGTCCTAGCAGCTATGCCGAGCTACTCCATGTCTTGTTTTAAACTCCCGGCCTCCCTCTGTAAGCAGATACAATCTCTACTCACTAGATTTTGGTGGGATGCAAACCCGTAAACTAGGAAAATGTGCTGGGTGGCGTGGACGACCTTAACTCAACCTAAATATGCTGGCGGATTGGGTTTTAGAGATATCGAAAGCTTCAATGATGCTCTATTAGCTAAGATTGGATGGCGCCTACTTAAGAACCCATCATCCCTACTGGCTCAGGTTCTACTTGGCAAGTACACGAAACACACACCCTTCCTAGAGTGCATATCACCAGCGGTTGCATCCCATGGGTGGCGGAGCATCCTGGTGGGGAGGGACCTTTTGAAGAAAGGATTGGGCTGGGTGGTGGGAAATGGAGAGAACATCAGGGTCTGGTATGACCCCTGGTTGTCCTGCTCTGCCCCCGAAGCTCCTATTGGACCACGGCGATGCTTCACTTCGGGTCAGCAGCCTCCTATGTCCTATCTCGAACACATGGAATATCGATAAAATACGTCAACACCTGCCTCAGTATGAGGACACCATTCTCAAGATCATCACCAGCTCTGCTCCACTCAACGACTCCCTGGTATGGCTTCCCGATGAGAAGGGGAATTACACAACGAAGACAGGATATGGCAAGGCGTTTCCTCCTAATCCACGACCACCGACGTTACCAACTTCCTTTGATTGGCTAAAGCACATTTGGAACATCAAATGCTCACCGAAAATAAAGGATTTCCTCTGGAAGATCATAAACAGAGCAATCCCAACCAGCTCTAATCTTGCTAACCGTGGAGTCCTCCCCTTTAGCTGCAAACGCTGCGGTGGAGTGGAAGATGATCTCCACCTATTCATGTCTTGCTCCTTTGCTGATGAAGTTTGGGAGCTCGCTCCCTTGGCCTGGAAACCGGGAGCTACGATCCCCTCCCTTGCTACTATGCTCAGCCATGGCAGCAAGATTATTACTCTCCCACCAGTGGGGATCTTTATACCATTGTGGCCATGGCTATTGTGGAATCTGTGGAAAGCTCGTAATAAACTATATTTTGATGGCAGATCATTCTCAGCACAGGAGGTCTTGCAGAAGTCAATTGCAGATGCAAAGGAATGGCAAACTGCCCAAGCAGGGGACTCTGGCGCACGATCCTTACCACGGCATCACGCTCCACCAAGCACAACCGTACATGCTTTACCCACGGAACCAGCCTGCTTTGTGGATGCAGCATGGAGCTCAACCACAGGCTCGTGCGGCATAAGAGGAGTGTTCAAAGGCGTTATCCGGCCCCACATTCCCGATATATGCTCATCACGTCGACTAGTCTCTTCAGCATTGATGGCAGAAGCCATTGCGATCCGTTCGGCAGTCATGTTGGCTGCGTCATCGAATCTTCGATCTCTACAGGTGTTCTCTGATTCTCAAACCCTCGTCTCAATGGTGAAAGCGAAAGAATCAAGACCCGTCTTGTTCGGGATATTATTCGATATCTATCATTTCAGTTGTTTGTTTGATACTATTTCCTTCTCCTTTATTCCCCGTTTACAAAACTTTGAGGCTGACTTGGTGGCAAAGTCTGCCCTCGCTCTTGCAGACAGATCCTCCGATCATGGAGTGTAGCTTGTTTCTTTAAGTTATGAATGAAATGTTGTTTGACCAAAAAAAAAAAAAGTTATAAGGTATAACTGGATGAATCAAAAAGTTGAAAGAAGTGAAGAACCTATGACCAGAAAGAGAAACAAAAAAAAAACAGTAGATCAGATGTCTCATCTTCGGCTACTGAACCAGACACTGTTACTTTAGTTAGGATACCATCAGCTGGTCTCATATATTATAATCAGGCCCCTTTGTAAAACTCCCATCATTAATTTATATTAAGTGACTGTAAAAATGGTGATTCAAATATTTAACATTAACTTGAATAATTGACATTGATATGTCAATATATCTCAATTGTAAAATAATATATGAATAATGTAAGTATTTCTTATTGCTATACCATAAATATGATGTTAATTGCCGGACATGTCGGAATATGAGCTACAAGTCACACATAGCATGCAGACGCGGAGGAATGCTGGTGTTGTGTTGTTTTTTTTGGGTCTAAATGTTAAAAACTGCAGGTGTTGTTGATCACTTGTCACTCACTTCAAACACCTAAGGCTTTCTCTCTCTCTCACACACACAAACAAATGATTTGCCGTAATTAAGATCTAATATATAGTTCGGTTGGCTCCTGATAGTTTTTTATTCTCAAAATGATTAATCAAAATGTAATGATTTGTCAATATATATGTAGTTACAAATTATATATATATATATATATATAGAGAACCATCTGATGATATATAGGAAAACAAAATTTCATGTCAAACTTTAAATAAAATAGATGTTTTAATAAGGCAAAGCCTGAATTAACTTTAAACAACCAAACTCCTATAAAACTAACATATCCAATTCTATAATGAGTGTACTCAGATATGGTCGGTGTCAGTAATGAAAAAGAGGAACATGATGAAATATAATATCATTACGAGGGGAATGTTATATGATTCTTAATTCTACTATTCTATTGAATTTTTATAATGATGATCATTCTTATACCGTTTTCACCAAAGCTTTAGTCTCCAGTATTAATATCCAACACAACATCAACTTGCAGGTGTTATTCATCACTTGTCATTCCTCTACATTCGAGTTTCCAACACCTAATCCCGCCAACAACCTTGTACTCTCTCAAATACATGCATGCAATGTCACACGTACGTGATCTCCATGCATAACACCTCTCTTGTCCATAAATAGCGCACCCATCCCTTCGCCTCATTCTTCACTCAAACCAAAACACAAGAAAACACACACAAATAGCAAATGGCCAACAAGATCTTCCTCGTGTGCGCAACTCTTGCCTTCTGCGTCCTCCTCACCAACGCTTCCATCTACCGCACCGTCGTCGAATTCGACGAAGATGACACTACCGACCAAATAGGCCCATTCCGCCCACCACAGAAATGCCAGAGGGAGTTTCAGCAAGAGCAACACCTAAGAGCTTGCCAGCAATGGATCCGCCAGCAACTTGCGGGATCACCCTTCAGCGAAAACCAATGGGGTCCTCAGCAGGGGCCGTCTCTACGCGAGCAATGCTGCAACGAGCTTTACCAGGAAGACCAAGTGTGCGTTTGCCCTACTTTGAAACAAGCAGCCAAGTCAGTTAGGGTCCAGGGACAGCACGGACCATTCCAGTCCACCCGCATCTACCAGATCGCTAAGAACTTGCCTAACGTTTGCAACATGAAACAAATTGGAACATGTCCCTTCATTGCCATCCCTTTCTTTCCTCCTTACTAAATCCTAGTGTTATCACATGATGATCATCATTAATGTGGGTTGTTGATGTATGTTTAACAACACACAGTCATCGTGTGTTTTTACCAAAAAAAATAAAAGTGTAATAGTAGCTTGAGAGACTAATGTAATAAGCACTACTCGGTAATAAAAGAGAAGTTTTACTTTTTGTTCAAGTGTATCAGCATATGGTTTCGTAGCTAGTCTTGCACCAAAAATAGTTACGAAACCATTAATAATTATCTTATGGTTAGTATACTTAACAAAGATGATAGTTTTATCGATCTAATGCTGATCTATTGAAGATTTCAGAACACTAAACAAGTTCTTTTCAACTCAATTATTCATCCTGATACAAGATGAAAGTAGATAAAATAGACCCTTTAGGTTAATACAAGCTATATACAAATTTAGAAACAACACTTAGTTACAAACATAATCCAACGGCCTATTGTTAACTTGACGTACGTGTGCCGTTCCAATCTCACAAGGATTCACTCTTGCTACGTATCCGAGGGAGCACAGAGACTCACCAGTTGAGGAAGGTTCAGTTGTGATGTTAACAAACAGTCGCCACTTAAGCAGGGCTCTAATAACAGAGTTCGACCAAGTTTCATTTCTACATAATAATTCAAAAGGTTATTTTTTTAACAGTTTTACCGTTTTCTTTTGGTTCAAATACAAAGTTTTCTTCTTTACGATTCTGTCTCAGATACCCACAATGTGCCCCTGAGCCGAGGTGGGCTCTTTCATCCGTTGCGTATCGAAATCAGCTCCAAAAGTTCAATCAGAATCGTCAAGTTTATGGCTTAAGCTTCAATTTTGGTCGAATTTTGAAGGGTCTTGTAAAAATGCTGTGATCTTTCCGCAATTGTGAAACCGCTTTAGCCTCTGTTTAAGCCATCACTTAGGGTGTTTTTTTCTTGAAGCAAGACGCATTTTGGAAGGATGGAAATGGGTAATCAATCGAGGAGTCTCTTAGCTCTGTGGGTGAATTTGCTTTCAATGTTGTTAGTAATAATAACATTGAAGGAGAGGAGAGCGGACTTTCTCTTTGCCACACAGTTTATGGCCCCAGAGCTACAGGCAACGTTCAATGAGCAAATGGGTATGCTTATTTCTGGGTTTGGAATGCAATCATAAAGCTATTTGCTTTGGTCTATACTTTATGTGGTCCGAGATGTATTGATTCTTATTTCATCTCGAGCTTGTCACGTTCCTTGTTTTGTTCTGTTCTGTTTTGATGTTAGGTAGAGGCAATACTTATCTATTACTGGGGATTTAGGGACTATCTAACATCATCTGTCGGTTCTAAGCTTGAATATTGGTTCTTTGCAGATTTATAGGAGAGCTTAATCAGTTTCTAAGACAATCCCTTGTTGATATTTGCCTCTAACAACTCTTAGAATGCGTGCACGCTCACTTGTAAGTAGTTCATTTCTTGTCTTTTTCTTAGTATGTGGGATTGGTGTCAAAGATGACTTTTGAAATACGTCTGAACCACGTTTAAAGCATAGAGTTAACCAAATTATAGTTATTATTTCTGAAAAGTGACAGCCAAATTATAAAGTTTCGATGAACCTACCCGAAGTCTTGCTAGAAGTTTTAAAATAAAACGGGGAAGAGTCTTCAAGTAAAGTTGTTGGAAACTTGAAATGTCAACTCTTTGATGACCAAATCAAGGCATCAACATCAAAGTCTAGTTATTTATTTGTGAAGACCATATAAAGTCAGCATACAATTTGTGACCCTTTCTATTCTAAGGAGACTATTAAGAAGTCGTTGGTGCCTCATAGTGGTTTATCTTGAGGGTATTTGATCAGTGGTTCCTCACATTTTCTTACTATCATTCCTTCTTATTTTTTTAAATCTCTCTGTGAAACTCTTTGTCATGGATTGTCTGGGCTCAGCTTTGGGTTCTTTCTTGGCAGAGGCAGGGCGTGGTATATGCAGATCAACCTATACTCGAGCCATTTATACCATCCGGTTCAAGTCAAACATCAAAGCTTTAAATAAGGCGCTCAATGGCCTGGTTGATGTTCAAAACAAAGTGGAAAAAGACCTCAAAACCTTGGAGATCAAAGGGAAGTCCTTGAATGTGCAACTGAGGAGATGGCTCAGAGAAGTGGAAGAGATAGGCTCCGAAGCAAATTCAATTCAAGAAGGGCGTGCTTCATGTGCTCTGTCCTTGAGATGTAAGATGAGTAAAAAACTTATGGGAGTTCTTGATAAAGTCAAGAAGCTTCAGAAGCAAGGCTTAGATCTTCTCGACATATTTTCTTTGGAAGGAAGATCTGTACTAGTTGAGAGAATCCTTGGACCCTCGATCACTGATCAAACAATAGCATCAGAGATGTTAGTCAAAGTTCTAAGCTGTTTGATGAGCGATGATGTTCAAAAGGTCGGTATTTGGGGAATAGGAGGTGTTGGTAAAACTACTTTAGTCCGAGAACTGAACAATAAGCTATGGAAAGAAGCTGATACACAGCCTTTTGGTATGGTGATATGGGTTACAGTCTCCAAAGAGTTTGATTCGGGAAGGGTCCAGAAGCAAATCGCTGAGAGATTGGATATGGAAATCAGATTAGGCGAAAGCGAGGAAAGACTGGCCAGACGGATATATGGAAAGCTTGAGAACGTAAGTAGCTTTCTTCTCATTCTTGATGATGTTTGGAAATCCATTGATTTAGACAAGTTGGGGATTCCACAAACAGATGGACACAAGGATAGAAAGATTGTCTTGACTTCTAGATATTTAGAGGTTTGCCAGAGCATTAAAACGGATATTGACTTCAGAGTGAATTACTTATGTGAAGAAGAAGCTTGGGAAATGTTTTGTAAAAATGCTGGAGAAGTTACTAGATTAGATCGTGTTAGACCCATAGCAAAAGAGGTTTCTCGGGAATGTGGTGGATTGCCGTTGGCTATCGTCACGGTTGGAATGGCTATGCGAGGGAAAAAGAAGGTCAACCTGTGGAAACATGCCCTTGAAGAACTCAAGTGTTCGGTGCCTTATGTCAAGAGTATTGAAGAAAAGGTCTACCAGCCGTTGAAATGGAGCTACAACTTGCTCGAGCCAAAGATGAAATCTTGCTTCCTCTTCTGTGCCTTATTTCCAGAGGATTACTCAATAGAAGTGTCTGAGCTTGTGAGGTACTGGATTGCCGAAGGGTTCATTGATGAAACACAAAACTATAGCTACTTAATGAATCAAGGAATCACCTTGGTGGAGAATCTTAAAGACTCTTGCTTACTTGAAGAGGGTTCTCACGGTGACACAGTTAAGATGCATGATGTGGTTCGCGATTTTGCCATATGGGTCATGTCTTCCTCGCAAGATGATAGTCACTCTCTTGTCATGTCCGGTATAGGTTTGTGCGAGTTTCCACATGAGAAGTTCGTTCCTTCAATCCGAAGAGTTTCTTTGATGAACAATAAGCTTAAAAGGCTCTCAAATCAAGTGGTAGAATGTGTTGAACTCTCAACTTTGCTGCTACAAGGAAACTTTCACTTGAAGGAATTGCCTGAGGGGTTCTTGATATCTTTTCCAGCACTTCGAATTTTGAATCTAAGTGGGACATGCATAAGGTCGTTGCCCAACTCCCTCAACAAGCTTCATGAGCTAAGATCTCTCATCTTGAGAGACTACTACTACCTTGAAGAAGTTCCTTCCCTTGAAGGCCTTGCAAAAATTCAAATTCTGGATCTTTGCGCCACTCGAATAAGGGAAACTCCAAGAGGGTTGGAAACTTTGAACAGCTTGAGACTACTTGACCTTTCGCGTACACATCATCTCGAAAGCATTCCAGAAGGAATCATCGGACAGTTATCAAGTTTAGAGGTTCTAGACATGACCCTTAGTCATTTCCACTGGGGCGTCCAAGGACAAACTCAAGAAGGGCAAGCAACACTTGAAGAGATTGCGCGCCTCCAACGTTTGTCGGTCCTCTCAATCAGAGTCGTATGTGTTCCACCTCTCTCCCCTGATTACAATTCCTGGATAGAAAGGTTAAAGAAATTCCAGTTGTTTATCGGTCCAACAGCAAACTCTTTACCTTCTAGACATGACAAGCGGAGAGTGACTATTAGTAGTCTCAATGTTTCAGAAGCATTCATTGGATGGTTGCTAGAGAATACAACTTCTCTAGTGATGAACCATTGTTGGGGTCTCAATGAGATGCTGGAGGACTTGGTAATCGATAGCACGAGTAGCTTCAACCTATTAAAATCTCTAACGGTAGAGGGTTTTGGTGGAAGTATAAGACCCGCTGGTGGATGTGTCGCACAGCTGGATCTTCTACCTAACCTTGAAGAACTTCATCTGCGTCGTGTAAATCTGGGAACCATTAGAGAGCTCGTTGGTCACCTGGGGTTGAGATTTGAGACACTGAAACATCTAGAAATCAGCAGATGTAGCCAGCTCAAATGCCTTCTTTCATTTGGGAACTTCATCTGTTTCCTGCCGAACCTACAAGAGATACACGTTAGTTTTTGTGAAAGGCTTCAGGAACTGTTTGACTATTTTCCAGGAGAAGTTCCAACCTCTGCTTCTGTGGTACCTGCTTTGCGTGTCATAAAGCTAAGGAATCTTCCGCGGTTGAGGAGATTATGTAGCCAAGAAGAGTCACGGGGATGTCTGGAACATGTGGAAGTGATAAGTTGCAATCTTCTGAGGAATCTACCAATAAGTGCAAATGACGCTCATGGAGTCAAAGAAGTAAGAGGAGAAACACACTGGTGGAACAACTTAACTTGGGATGATAACACTACAAGAGAAACTCTTCAGCCTCGTTTCATAGCATCTGACGGGAATATACCTACTGGCTCTCTTGGAATGTCTTGCTATCAGAGGTCCAACACAATTGAAGAAGCTTCTCCAGTTTCTAGCTTACTAGAATCTCAGGCTGAAGAGCTTCTGTAGCTACAATGTAATCATGGACTTACAGAGGTGTGGATAATACTTGGCTCACTTGCAAATATCTTGTCACCGGGGCTCCAGCTCAATCTAATAGAGAGAGAAGAGGTTTCTCCAGTTTAGATAGAAGACCTAACGTCTGAGGAGCTTATGAAGGGACACTGTAATCCTCGAGTTGCAGAAAGTTTCAGGTTCAACAGGTGACCCTCACTTTGTCAAAAAGTTTTCAGGTTTGAGCAGTGAACCATGTTAGCCACTGTAGTTTAACCTGCTCGCATTTGCTAGGAGGCCTCAAAAGTGTCTGGTCTTCACAAAGGAGAATATTTAAGATGTAGTAGTCCGTTTTCTTACACTTTCATAAATTTCCTTTGTCAAAAAGATGCAGAAGGTTATGGTAAACGTGGGTTTGCTGCTCTGGTCGACATACTTTGCCGAAAATCAAGAGCCACGAGAAGTCTCAAAGGCTTGAGTCAAGAGCTTTCTTGTGCCAGGGACAGGTCAGTATTAAGCAACGTGCAGACCCAACATTACGGTCCAGTTGGTGGATTTAATCATCATTTATGCAGCTATATCGAGGTGGCAACTAACAAAGATGTAAATATATGTGTAACGGTTTTATAATTAGTGACAGGTTTGAAGGTGTTCTACCTCAAGAATTCTTGGATAATTGTTTCTCTTGTCTTGTGTGTATTTGATTGTTTATCACTGGATTCCGTGCAATGAAAGTAAACGTGAAATTTTATTTTCTGTACAAGTTCTATGAAAGTATGTTTGTTACTGTAAACGTCAAAAGAATGTCCATTTTTTTTGCAAATAAAACGAAGAAACCTTGTCTTTTTCATTAACCAAAATAATCTTGTATACAGTAGTTGGGTCAGACTTCATAGTTCATCAGATTTAATAGTTTTTAGCTATCATATACATGTTTACTAAAAAATACATCATGAGTTCAACAGATATTGGAGAACTATGCCACAAAGAGGTAAAGAGTGCAAAGAAATGTAGCTGTTGAACTTGATAAACTAACCAAAAGTGGGCAACTACCATAAAATGTCAACTTAAGTGTTACCTATCATGTAACCTTCTAAACATGTCATAACATCGGTTAAATCCGGTAATGTACAAGCTTGAGTTGTAAGCAACAAACTTTTTTTTTTTTTTGTTTGGTAAAATTGTAGATTACAAACTTGTTAATCTAGTAGCCACTCATATGGTAGAATCATGTATTGTCGTACCCTCCTGTGATAATTTTACATGCTTTACCCCATGGAGGTTTGACGGGATCTAAAGTGTGGAAGGAACAATATGGTAAAAGAAATGAATGAGGAAGGTTTCTATTGCAGCTAATATGAACTTCCATTAGTTCATTGGCTCGCTTTGGCAGTATACAGCCTTCTAAAATAAACAACATGTTGGAACTACAAAAAACTTTATTTTTGACTTTTTGTTCAGCTCACTACTTGAGCTTGTGGTCCAAGGTAGGAAACCTAAAACTGATCGAAGCATCAATGGTTTGACGAATAATTTCATCAATACTATATTTGTACTCAAACCCCAAATCTTTTAACTTCTTTGAAGAAATCATAGGCTTCATCAAACTTTGTCTCTCTTCCAAATCATCATCTAGCCTATAAATCATAAATAATAATTTTGTGAGAAGTTTTAGTCTAAACCAAAAGAAAAGAGTCGATAAAAGCATTTCAAGAATGTAAAATTTAAAAAACTTACTTATGAACTTTACAAAGATGTTCCTTAGAGAAGTGATTAAGCATCAACTCATGCATATCAATGTTGTCAACACAACATATGTATTGACCTTCAGCTTTTGGTTCTTCCATCAGAAACAAATGCGCCATGCAAATATCTTCAATGTGTACCAAACCAATCGAACCCATTCTTTTGTTCACTGCTGATAGTATCCCAAACAACTTGGAGTCCCCTACAAAAAGTAAATGGTTGATACAAAATCTCCAACATTTTAACTTATATTTGATAACACAAAAATATTATATACACACACATACACACCTGTTATTGGAGACAAGAGAACTTGAAGGCTTGATGGGAGAGAAGGTGTACAAAATGGACCCGAGACAGTAGTTGTAATAACTGAAACAAGATCCATTCCACTCTCTTTTGCATATCTAAATGCTTCTTCCTCTGATACTAGTTTCGATAGTACATAAACCTAGTCGTCCACACGAAGTCTAAAGTTATTTAATAAGTGCCTAAATGAACTGTTATACTATTGTAATGCTAGCATTTACCCATCCACTTGCTTTTGTTTTAAGTACATGATCAATGGGAGTCTTGCAAGTCTCATCTACGATTGATCTCCACCGTTCATTCTCATCTTTGGCTGTGAGGGTACTGATGGATGACGTGAAGACAACTCTCTTTACTGAGTTTGACTTTAGACAAGAACCTAGTACGTTCCGTACGCCTTTTATCGCCGGGTCAATGACTTTGCTCTGGACATAACTCTCTGAGATTCAAAACCCGGTTCGTTTAGGTTAACCTACGTGTTATTTGATCTTGACTTGAGACTTTTGCATCATTTACTACATTTTACATTGACGTACGTTTCACCAAATCATGGTCAAGGCTTCAGGGGATTAGTCATATTCATATATAACATTTTAGTATTAGTACTTAATTAACCGAAGATTCTGGTTTATAGCGGTTAAGGCAATGTGAAAAGTTAAGAAAACGGTACGTGCAACGAGAAGGTTGTACCTAGATTAACCTGATCCGGTGAGATATCAAACTCCATGGAAGCCGCGACATGGAACACGCCATCACAGCCCTTAACGGCGTCATCGAAGCTGCCGCCATCTTGAAGATCCGATCGGAATATTCTAAGCCGTTCGTTTCCTCTCCACTTGGATTGAAAATATTGAGATTTTGCTGTCAGAGGAAGAAGCTATTAGGTTAAATGTGATGACTTCAAAGCTATTTTACAAATCAGTCCAACTTTGAGTCTAATTAACCAATTCATCCATAATTGTTCTAAGGGGGTGTTAGTGGGATATGGATTTGTAGTGATTGTTGAAATTCTCAAATTCTATTGTTATTGGTTGGTGGATTCTAAGATTCTTATTAAAGTCTAGTGTTATTGATTTGATGATTGTTTAATGATTTACAAAATCTCTTGTTATTCAAAAAGTTTAGTTTTTAATGATTCTAAATTTCCATCAAATCTAGAGTTATTGGGAATTAAATTCTAGATAATTTTACTCATAAGACAAAACTTTAAAAATCTTGCATATTTCCTCTAGATTCTTAAAATCCTTGAATTAAAACATTTTCATAAACTTTTAAAATATGTAATACTCTTTATAACTCTTTACAAATTTAACAAATCTATTGACTTTTAGAATCAACCAACTCTATAAAAATTCTACTCCCACTAACCCCCCCTAAAACGCTCTGTAAAGTATCTAAGATTTGAAGTTTCAAAAAAAATAAAGTATCTAAGATTTGATATAATTAAATTAACAAATTAACACTTCAAAAAATTAACAAATAATTTCAGAGCCATGCAAAAACTTATATGATACTAACCGAATAGTTTCAAGAAATTGAAATTAGTTTCTGTTTTTCCGGAAACAAGAGAGTACCAAGATCTCTGAGAGTGGCGTGAACTGTGTAGCCTCTTTCGAGAAGAGACTTAACCAACCAAGAACCGATGTATCCACTTGCACCCGTTACGCAATACGTCGTCGCTTTTCCTTCCTCTCCGTTCAGCTCCATTGTCTCTCTCGCTTAATTTCCTCTCCAAATGCCAAAGTGAGTTTAGAGAGTTAATTATTAATTTTTGGCTTGTAACGATACCACCACCGTCTTTTGTCTGTGCTATTTTAATATTGCATGTTTGTTTCTTTCTGGTTTGGTGTTAACTTTTTTGTATTTTATAACAAAATTGTATTTTCCAAAATCTGACGTTCGGAAAACTACGAGACAACCCCATTTTTTATTTCTTTTTGGCATTTTATGACATTTGGTAAGATAAGATTATTGCATCACTGGTGTTGTTATCATAGTGCATTTTGATATATATGAAGAAGAGAAGGTAAAAAAAGATAGAACATACATCACTGGATAAGATCGAAGAAGAGTGAAATATTAAAAACAGTTAGCTAGCTGTAGAATAGAAAACAGCGACTTGTGCAGGTTTTTTAATTTTTGGCCTTCGTGACTTTGTTGCTTCCATTTATCTGGACGCCGTAGATTATGTAGGCATAACTGAATAACACCAGTCATGGAGCCTCATTTCCATCTAACTCTTGTGTCTTTCTTAGCGCTTTTGAAGAACTTCCACATCAAATAGGAAGGCTTCCAAGACATTGTTGGAATACTAAGATGGGCTGGGCCACTGATCCACACTTTACCCATCAATGGAATAATCATCTCGCATACATCATAAGCAGTATACAATTAGTTCGACAAAAAATCTCTATGTAACACATATAGGCTATAATTATAGTGCAAGAGTGAAAAAGGAGATTTGAGAGAGAAAGGAAAAGCGATAAGAAAACCCTAGTAGCCGCCATCAACTTTGGCTTGGAGGAGGGGTGGATTCCGGTGATTCGTTGCCGTGAGAGTCTTCTCCTCCTCCTCTTCTTGTTATTATGTTGTATGTATCTCTGTTACCCACCTCTGTTTCTCTTCTTCACACGCCGTCGAGATGCGAGCTACTCTTGATTTCCATGGATTTTCTGGTGGATTTACAACGGTGAGACAGTTTCTGTCACGTTGCTGGAGTAGCAGCGAGATGCTGCAAGGAGTCGAGAAGGAGGGGCTTCATATGAGAGTAATTTCGATCTGGTAATATTGTGTCTTGTCATCGGTTTAGCTTATATGTCAATCGCTATTTCCTGCGGTTTAGATCTTTCTTGTTCCAGGGTGGGTTAGTTCTGTGGCTAGGGGCGAATGGAGGCGTGTGGAGAGTGTCTCCTTCGTGTGGTGGTGTTGAACCGTTGGGTTTCAAAGGTTCAGATGTGCTCTGATGCTCCTCTCCATCTTGGCTCCTCTCCCCTGTTTTGCCTACTTATCTACTCAACGGAGAGGTTATATCTTCTGAATCCTTTTTTACCTTATAGATTGGCTGTTTTAGTCTCTTCTTGGTGTCGGTACGGCAGTGGCGTTAATGACGAATCCGTGAGCAGAACATGTTTAGCATCCTTGTTGTGAAGAAGTTGGTTGGTGTCACCTCTCCATTTCCAGTTGTGAAGGAGTCCTTGCTGCAGCTTTTAATAAGAGTTCGTCCCCTTCCTGGTTTGTTCGCTGATCTCTGGTTTCCTCGGTGGCTTCTTCTTGGATGATTGAAACAGTAAAAAGAGGTTGAGGTTTTGGTTCAATCAGATGAAGTTGCGGTTTTGTAGGGGGGTTGGTCCCGGGTGTTTTGGTTCTTAGACCCATGGTTTGGGGTCGGTGTGTGTGTGGTGCTATTCGGCGTGGTTCTGGCTTTTCATCGTGGACAGGAGGTTCAGGTGATTTCGGTTCTGTTAAGTCATTTTTGCCACTTATCAGCTTGGTTGACTGTGGTCTTGTGAAAGACTTCCAGTTATTTTTGGCCTTGACTTTGCTATCTATGGGTTTGTTAAAGGATTGTAGGAAGATTTAGTTGTAAGAATTTGCGTTTGTATAAGTTATATTGTAGTCTGGTCTTTGGTGCCCTCGTATGGGTTTTAGTGTCTTTTCTATGGACTTTTGTTTCCGGGGATATCAACGTGTTCCGCCGGCTTTTGTATTCCATCCAGTGTTTAATATAATCAATTGACGGAGAGAAAAAAACACATATAGGCTATATAGCTTATTGGTTTCTGCGGATGCGCCAGCCTACGTGATTAAAAAAAAACTACAAAACATGCAATCTTTGGATGCAAAGTGTGAAACCCCGCGTTTCTGCGGATCAATAATTTACAACTCATTTTCGTTATCTTCTAGATGAATTTATATGTATAGATATAATAATGTTTGTATACGTATCGTTAATATATTGAAATTCGCATCTAACTAGCATTATACTCTGATACAAGTAATTGTTGATATAATTCTTTTTTTTTATAATTAACTATTCTTGTCGACATGATGAAATGGTGGGTAGTGTCTGGCAGAGGCGAATTTAGAGAACATATTCAATGGGCGCATTATTTGTAACAAAATTTTACAATGTATGAAAAAGATTTGAACTCAAGATATTATGCTGCATAGGCTGAGTTTTGCCATCTGTTCTACCAAAATTTTAATGTTTTGTCTATAAAATTGTGAATATCAATATAGTTATGGGTACACTTGCCATCACTACTCATAAGGTGGCTTCGCCCTGTCTGGTGAATAAAAAAGAGAAAGTTGGGTATTACATAGACACAAACCGCTTCACACATACAAAGATGGTATGGTAAGAACAATAAGGTGATCTTTGATTTCTGCGTGAAATGTTGTTAGCATCTTTGATTTCTGCGTGATAATTTTTTGGAAACTTTGATTTCTGCTTGATAATATATTTTATTTATACTAAGTTCGAGTTATGCTCCTATATTTTCTTCCAATTAATCAAAACCGTTAGTAATGGTCAGATATGAAACACATGACTAAGAATGATTTACACCAAAAACTAAGAATATGATTTGAACTGCATAGTTATTTCCATAAGAATATGACAAATTTACAAGTAAAATTACGAGTCGTACTTCAAACTAATTTTCCAAAGCATTTCTAAGTACGACATTGATGTGAAATAAGCTGCGAATATAAATAACAGTAGATGTCTCAGCTATTATACATAAGGCTTTAGAATGTCTAATTGTGTTAACCTCTTTGTGACCCATCTTGTCAACTTTATTTTAGACACATGAATTTTATCCTAGCCTAAGGCAATCAAGTTTATGGCTACTTTTTCCTAAGTTTATAAGTACTTAGTGGGAGATAAAGTTAACTAATCATGGCTGACAGAAAATATCAAATATTTTGACTGTAATGAAATTAGGCCCTAGATGAAATATTGCAAAAGGTGAAACCGACACACTCATTTTCTTGGTTAGTAGCATGTGTTTTATATTTTATGCCCATCCATTCTGTTGTCTGTGTTGTCTTAAAAGTATTCTTATTTACTTATCATATGGTTTTAATTTTAGTTATTTTAATAAAACATTTATCTATATAGTCTATACAAAGAAATTCTCAAGTCTGTGGGTCTCTTCTCTTCCCAAATGAAGCCATGAAAAAATAAACATTTATCACATTAATGAAATATTTGTAGTATATTTTATAAACATTGTTATGAACATATAAAATGAAGCCATGAACAAATAAAACTGTAAGATCGGATTACTAGAAAGTTCGAAACTAGGCACATTCCATTATATTCCCACATAATCATTCTTTACATTTTTACCAAAAAAAAATGTTTTAACAATCATTTGGCATTATCGATAGTCAAGACGGACTGGTTTATTTTGTAGATTTGGAATAAAATACTGTCCAAGTCTTTAGTATAGGAACGAGAGGACCGTACAGTGATATGCAACTGTGAACAATTCAGTATTTGCTTGACTTGACAGCTCTTTCATGCCAAAAAACATATATATAATTTCGGAAAATAATTAAAACAGGGAAAAACAATGACTAGATTAAACCCAAATCTTAAACTACTATACATATTTTTAAAAATTATAGAAAATTATCCACATCTACTTTGGTCAAAAACTTCCGGATAATCCTAACTAAGCTATCATCGTAATTATAACTGTATGAGAATTAGCTCTCAAAAAAAATTATAACAGTATGAGAATGCATTCATTACTATAACTCTTTAGGAGAAAATTAGACTTCAAGAGAAAGAAATCAATAATGGAGTAGTGAAAACAAACGAGAGAAGACATGAACTTCAAATTGTCAATGCTTCTTTCAATCTCAAGAGCTTTTGTCTTGTTTTAGTGGGCTACTTTAATAGTTACCACTAAAAATGTCAAAAGATAAGGATAAAACTGAACATTTCAATTAACTTTTTGATCAAATAAATATGGTATCACCATAAATATTTCACTTTCTCCTCCACGAACGATCTATTTCAAAATCAATAAATGATTTCATGATATGACATCACATCAAGTAATAATTTTAAATAAAGTTACTTGTTTTCAAAAAGACTAATTAAAGTTACTTGTTTCCGGAAAATTTTTGAGACCAGATTAATGAAATCGTAAAAGAAAAAAGACTGTTCACGTAGATCATTTTTAGTTTTCTTAGCAAATTTAGACAAGTAACAAACTGTCAATGTTGTCGATGTCCACTGGTAATAAATACTAGTAAACTATAATGTTTTTTTATTATTGTATGGTTATATGAAACAAATAGAAGTCCATTTTATTTACTGGATGTCCAAAACACTTAAAACATGTTGAAAACGAAACTATGTACCTTAGAGCTATTCATCCCGTTACAAAGTTCTATAAATAAATCTTAAAATCAAAATAACATATTCAAATGGATTTATTTTTGTTTAGATACTCTATAAAAGTTCAACAATGAAGATTTAAGTTATGTGGATAAAAATGTCTAATCAACCTATTTTACTTAAAATAATGCCCCTCCATTTTCCTTGTTACAAAGCACAATTTCTAATTTTATTAACTAATCTATTATTTTTTCTTTCAAGATGTATTTTTATGAATGGTTTGCAACTAATCTATTATTTAAATTCTTTATCCTGAAGAAACGAATAATTGGTCATCTATGTATATGAATCACAAATAGTTTCTTTGATAAAAAGTATAAATAGTATGATTATCTGCGCATATTTTTCTAAGTTAATAAGAGTAATGAAATCAAAGAAAATGGATTCTATAATCCTTTTTCAAGCTCGTTATTTGTTTTTTTCTATAATCTTAAAGAGCTAAAGTGGTTTAGGAAAAGAATCGACCAAGATCAACTAATAAAAAAAATTGAGTTGCAATGGAATGGCTCCTTCATTAAGTAATGATCTGTCTATTTATTTATTTATTTATAAGAACAATGCTTAAACTAAAGAAAGATTAAATGATTATTTTATACACAAATGCACAAAGATCTACAAATTCATCAAAAGATGAGATAATATCTTAAAACACACTGCCTCCATGACTCTTCTGGACTGTCAAAGCATAACTTCATGTGGTTTCTAAACCATTAGTTCCCTAACCAATCAACTTTCGTTAATGAACCTTTGTTCATCCACCGTCCCTTGGAAGTATATTTTATTTTAAGTTATAAACTAGATCTCGACCCGCACAACCGTGCGGATATTTATTTTCAAGTGAATATATATATATATATATATATAATAGTTTATATAATTAATATATATTTTTAAGGTTATTTATATATTTGAATATGTATACATTTTTTTCAAATACAATAATTTTAAAAATAATTTGCTGTAAATTAATTATTTCAAATCATCACATATATATTGCTTTTTATTATATATTTGTCATATTGATTTTGTGTTTGATTCTAAAACCAATTTTTTATGCACAAAAAAACATATTCAAAAATATTTTTTTGTAATTAATTTATTATGATCTTGATCCGTAATTCAAAGAAATCAATTTTTATGTTTATTCATTTTAGATAATTAATTACTGTATATATACAATTTTAAGATAAGTTAATTTTATACATGTATTATATAGTTTATTGATGTTAAACTGTTCTACCAACATATTATATTTTAGCATAAAATCTTTTATATTTATGAAAATAAAATATATTAACTTATCAATTTAAAATAATTTTATCATATTTAGTTCCATATAATGGTTTTCTTTTAAAATGGTTGATGTTATTATAAATAGATAAAATATGACATGATTTTATTTTTTTCATTTTATAAGAGATAACAGTATATATATATATATATATATATATATATAATTTGTAATAACATTTTATTTCTAACGACGAAATTAATGCAAATATTTATGTAGAATTTTGACAGGTAAGATCTTGTTATAATCTTTTTCAAAAGATTTGTTGTAATTTTTAAATATAGATATTTTTATTTTAATTTAAAAGATATCAAAAGATATTACGATTTAAGTAATTATAAATTTTATATTATATTAGTATTAAGAAAATACATTTAATAAAATTTCTAAATGATGATCTAAATAAAAATATCACACATGAAAAAAGTCATCATTTCTATTTTAATAGATAAGAGTTGGTTTTGTTTATTACATGAACAGCATGTATAACATACCAAAACTCTAAAACAATAAGAAAATGTATTAGTCTATGAAATGGTTAAAATGGTTTATGTTTATACAGCTAGTAAAATACAAGTATACGATGGTCAAGATCTATGAAATGGTTAAAATGCATGTATACGATGGTAGCTTGGTGGAATCGATTACCAATCATATGTCAATCAGCTTCAATTATACCACGCTAGATCCAATGTATAATTTATTAAGAAATCTAATGTTGGTTTGTTAACCAAGCCAGTTTTGTAGGAGTCGTTTTATTAGCAATGATATAAGTTAAGCCATATAATTAGTAATAAATGAATGATAACTGATTTCTAGTAATGGTCCATTTTTAAAAAAATCACACATGAATTAAAGTCACGACTTCTGTTTTAATATATAAGATTTAGTTACCGTAGGTTTGATTTATTAAAAGTAAATAAGCATAGATTGATTATGTGAATTTGAGGATAACTGATTTGTGAATTTAAAATAAAATAGAACACGTTTATGGATATGTTTTAATAGGTAAGATTTACTTGATTTAGTTATGCTCATTGTTTACTGTTAAAATATATATTTAAGATACATTATGAGGATTTTATGGCTGATTTATAAACAAATATAAAAAGTTTATGGCATATAAATCGTTTTGTTTAGGTATATTCTTATACTGTAACAGATTTTTGTTTTTCAAAATTGGTGGCTTAGGTTGTATATATATATATTTAGAATCGGTTGTATAGTCAACATTATTATGAACCGGTTAGGTACGATTGGGTTTTTTTTAAATGAACTAATATGAATTTATGATCAATATGAATCGTGTATTAGGAAATCCAACACTTCAATGTTATGATAGACTAATTTAAAAAAAAAACAAAATTTCATATTACATTGATTTGAGGTACTTGGGTAACTGGACTGGAAAGTATTGAAAAACAAAATTGAATCCTCATTCATTTGTGATGAACGATAGATCCAAATTAGAGATCACAACTTCTTATCTGTTAGAAGGTCATGACACCGTAAGGAGTTCACTTTAAGATAACAGAGATTTTTAAAAAATTAAGGTGATTCATTTTAATAATGGTTCTGTATATATTTATTAGGTGATTTAATATTTCTGTTATAATATTTTCTTAAGGTGATGAACTATGGTCATTAGAGAGCACGACAAGTTCATATGTGCTACATAGTTTTTACATAGTTAGGAGTTCACTCATGATTTGATGACATAATTTAATTTCTTTTATGTGATACGTGTATCATTTCATAAATTGAACTGATATATAGGATAGAGTTGTTATGATATTCGATTGATATTATTTTAAATGATCCATTAATGATTAAGAAATGTTATTAAGAAATAAATGAAATATCTAAAGAGTCCATTTTTAAAAATATCACACATGAATTAAAGTTGTGACTTCTGTTTTAATATATAAGATTCTTCATGAGTTTACAATTACACTCTATTTAACGTCTTCGTCAGACACGATCATCCTTTTGCGATGCGTATATGGTGAAACAAACTAAACGGTTTTAAATCTGACATAAGTTTCTTTCCATTACATTAGTATAGCAGATAGCTTGTACTTTAACAACTTAACATGACTGTATCTTGAGAGCTAGTATTGCATATGCTGCTCTACTTGTTTTAATTTCGTATATATAGACGCAGTAAATTTGCGGTTGCTTGAATTTTTTTTTGCTAAAAAGGTTTTAACCCTTTAAAAAAAAGATAACAAAAAAAAAGAATGTAGTTGAGGACTTAAACTTCGAGCATATCACACTATAATAGGCTCATACTAAGTAATTAAGTCATCTTCAAGATTCAACGAAATAACATACACTTTTGTAACATTATTCTTTGAAGTAGGGAGGAAGAAAGCTCTTTTTGATATTTTATAAAAGCACTCTTTTAGATTAAAGTTGATAGAAAAATGAGACAGGTAGAAAAAGAAAACCTCGGTGATAATATCGGAAAGTCCAACGTCAAAGGTGTTAATATTAGACTGTCGATGTCTCCTGCCGACGGCACAACCTTCCGCATATTAATAGCAAAACGAAAACTGCAAAAGAGTGTGGAAAGAGTGTGAGACTGTGAGTGTACGGATTTCTTTTAGAATACTCAAAATCCAAAAAACAACACGCTTTCTCAGCTTTGGATATGACACATACGCGCATGATGCGTACCTAGTGCACCTGGTCACACATGATTTTCGGTGGGGAAACATGTTGGGATATTACGTGTAACAGCCAAAAGAAATTATAAAAGTAAAGATCATTAATCATCTAGATAACCACAAAATGTTGATATGCATAATATTAGCCATTTAAACAAGGAGAGTATTTAAGTCCAAGAGTTCGAATCACTCAAGACATGAACTTTGGTATGGTGTAACCTTTGAAATTAGTAAAATTTCAGTAAAACATTAAACATGCAAAAATAGGAGTTCGAATCTAGTATAGAACTGACTGAATGTTAGGACAATTTTAACCTATCTCTGGTATCTGGAAATGGCGACTGATCGTTAAGATTCGTGGGTCTTTTGCATTTAAACCATATTTATATCGCTTTTTGAAAATGTCGTAAAGCTAAAACACGTTTAATGTTTTGAAAATTCAATTTCCACCGAACACCATTATATTGGGAGGCAAATGAAATAAAGTACGAATTTTCGAGTCTTTGTGATAGATATACACATACTTTATAGTCGAGCACGTACCAAAGTATTTGACTCCTTGATACAAAGACGAAACTAAGATTGTTACGCTAAATAATATATATGCACACTTGAGTTGGAAATCATATTGGGGTTTAAATGTCCAACCAGGTTGTGTTCTCTGCTATGTAGCTGATGAGTCTATTAGCCATTTGTTTTTTGATTGTCTTTTTGCAGTTGCTACTTGGACTCGTTTTTGTGGCAGGTTTTTGGCGACCCCTCCGACTACACTTGATGCGGTCGTGGTCCTTTGCCAGCACTTCCCTGGTCCTCATGCCCAGCGAGCGGTTGCGGTGATGAAGCTCCTAAATCAAGTGATCATTTACAATATCTGGCGCGAGCGTAATGCCAGGGTTTTTACCAGTGTGTCTTCAACTCAAGAAGCTGTGTTCCGAGTGGTGGATCGTACTGTGCGAGATAGACTACTGGTTCTTTCAAGACCCACTGTCTCTGTTCCTCTCCCATCATTGCTTGAGTTATACTTTTGGTTCCTCTCCCCATATAGTTAATGCTACTCTCATTTTATTGCTCTCTTAATACTCCTTTTTTTGCATTTTTTCCTTTTTTGTAATAAGTTGTGTTTACACAAACATTGTAAACTTTTAAAAATGGTATAAATCTTAACATTTAGACCAAAAAAATATATATATATATATGCACACGTCTGCGTACGAGTTAATTTGTTAGGTACCGATTCTAAACCCTATCCGATTATCAGCCATTGGATTTTTTTTTTCTTTTTCTTTTCCATTTCATGTACCACTAAAATGATAATTTTTACGATGGTTATTATTTTGCTTTTAAGCCGTTTTCCGTTATTAATACACAAGTGCTAACAAAGCATGGTATTGTGGGGATTTTTTAAAATTAGATATCTTATAGCTTTATCTATTAAGAGACGATATTTTCTTTATCACGAATCATCAGTTATATACCATAAAGATTTTATTTGTAATGTTGAGAAATTATTTTCCTTTTGCAGCTATCTAGGATGGGTGCCGAAGGCAGGGCGAGTGGACACTAATATCTTACGTAGACGTACGTTATTCTTTGTATACACTCAAGTAATACGATCGATTGACTTCTTCTCTAGAATATAATAGAACATTCGGAAGCAAAAGATTTACAAAAGCCGTTTCCGACGAAAATCAATATAGTAAAAAATGTTTGCTACTTACATCTAACTGCAACATTTAGAATTTTTTTAAACCCCAAAATAGAATCTGAACACTAAACAAAATTAATTGCATTTAATTTAATAATGATCTATATTATCGTTGGTGTAGTTTATTATAAAGTTTCACGTTGGTTGTGTTTTATCCAAAGAAAGAAACTGAAATCTCCAAAAGAAAGACGTTCACACCCAACAAAATTTTGAAATAAAACTCATTCGATTTACATGGATAATAATGAGCAAAACAATTTGATCCCGCAAAATAAAATAAAAATATATCGGTTCAAAAAAAACAACGTGAAGGCACCAAACTCGTACAACAGCAATAGTTCCGTACACGTGTCAACCTATCAAGTATGTTATCCAGCTGTCTGGTCCCCCTCTCGAATGCTTCTCGCCGTGATAACGTTCCGTCTCAAAATGTCGCCGTTTTGAGAGATGGGTTTAATATTTGTTAGCTTAGGGTATTAAAAAGGGTTAAAGTTGGTTTGCTGGCGATTCGTGGGACATCACGTACGACATTACTGCGGATTAACCGGATATTGCTGGTTTGAGAGAGCTGGTCAACCGAGTAAAACCCCCGTTATAAATCCGTGCCCCCATCTCTCATGCCTTGTTGTTATGGATGTATACTTATTTTAATGTCATGTATACTTTTTTATATTCTAATGTCTAGTCTGATTGAGATAGCTAGTTAATGGATTTAATTACATGTTTTGTACATGATTTCTGGGTGATTTGAGCATGTTTGTATACTGGATGACTGATTTGAGTATTTTAGTTGCGAAAATAAAATATACTAGGCTCAGTATTGCATCGAACCATTTAACTATTAGTTAGTCACATTATTATTGTAATATAAGTTCGTTAATCCGCATAATCTTGCATACCAAATATACAATGCAATTATTGATGGATATAAAAGAGTAATTCTTGGGTTCACCCCTTAGGGTGAACCTCTAGGTTCACCAACCAATAGTGTTTGAGTATTTGATATTTGATATCTTTTAAAAAAAGAAACAACATTGAATTTCCAAATAAGATTATCTTTTTAAAATAAAACAATAAAAATACATAAAAATAGTTACAAAAAATAAATAAATAAATATTTTTAAGTCTTCAGCAAAATACTAAACCCTATACCCTAAATCTTAAACCTAAACCTTAAATTTTGGATAAACTCTAAACGTTTGAAAATCTTAAACCCTAAATCATACATTAAAAACTAAATTTTAATAACACTAAACCCTAAATCCTAATCACTAAACCCTAAACCCTTGGATAAACCCTGAACCCTTGGATAAATCATAAACTGTAAATCAAAAATATTTAAAATTAAACTCTAGAGTTTATGATTTATCCAAGGGTTCAGAGTTTACCCAATGGTTTAGGGTTTAGTGATTAGGATTTAGGGTTTAGTGTTATTAAAATTTAGTTTTTAATGTATGATTTAGGGTTTAAGATTTTTAAACGTTTAGAGTTTATCCAAAGTTTAAGGTTTAGGGTTTAGGGTTTAGGGTTTAGGGTTTAAGATTTAGGGTATAGGGTTTAGTATTTTGCTAAAGACTTAAAAATATTTATTTATTTATTTTTTGTAACTATTTTTATGTATTTTTATTGTTTTATTTTAAAAAGATAATCTTATTTAGAAATTCAATGTTGTTTCCTTTTTTAAAAGATATCAAATATCAAATATTCAAACACTATTGGTTGGTGAACCTAGAGGTTCACCTTAGGGGGTGAACCCAAAAATTACTCGATATAAAATCAATAACGGCTGTAAAAGTAAACGGTGATATTTTTCCTTTGCTTTTACGAAAGTAATACATCTCCTTTTGCCATAGAACCATTATATTTGTAAAGTGATTTTCCTTTATAGAACCATTATTTTGTAAAGTGATTTTCTTAACGACAATGCAAACAGCGTACGTACCAATGGTCTATTACAAAATTCTTACAAGTATATGCCAATATGTCAAAATCTATATCTTTTCTTAACATAAAGTCCAAATCTTCACAACAGTTACCGTCGTACATGTAATTATAATTCTTCATAAAAGTGTTTATATTACATTTGTTTTTTCCAAAAATAAATATCCAAAGTGCAAGTAAGTATATGAATTGCAAGAGTACTATAAAAGTTCTAATTATATAGCGATAGATGTCCCATGACATGTTACATCAAATGACGATTATACCCTTCATCTTCCTCAACGTCCATTGCCTGCCTAGTTTCACCTTCCTTTCATTCTCCTCCTCTATATATATCAACACTTCTCTTTCCTTCTTCCTCACACACTAAAAGCTCCTAACAAACATAAGCTTATCTCCTTCTCACCCATCTCAAAATTGTGCCAGCTTCTCTCTGAAACCAAACCATGCCTGAGGCACCAAAGTATGAATCTTTAGATGCTTTCGATCTGACCCTCGACGAGAAGAACAAGAGGAAACTTCAGTTAATCGAGGAACTGACCTCAAACGCCGACCAAGTCCAGAAACGTGTCTTGGAGGAGATCTTGATCCGTAATGCTGACGTGGAGTATCTCAGGCGACATGACCTCAACGGTCGCACAGACCGAGAGACGTTCAAGAACGTGATGCCTGTTATAACCTACGAGGATATCCAGCCTGAGATCAACAGGATTGCTAACGGTGATAAATCTCCTATCCTCTCTTCAAAGCCCATCTCCGAGTTCCTCACCAGGTTCGTTATTAACATCCTCTCTTCTTCTTCTTCTTCTTCAAAATGATCTGTTTTGCTCTGTTTTTGCTCTGTTTTGCTCTGTTTTACTCTGTTTTTCAAGAACCTAACGAAGCTTTCTATATGTTCTTTGACAGCTCTGGGACATCTGGTGGGGAGAGGAAGCTAATGCCGACAATCGAAGAAGAACTAGACCGGAGATCACTTCTCTACAGTTTCTTGATGCCTGTGATGAGCCAGTTCGTTCCTGGTCTCGACAAAGGCAAAGGAATGTATTTCTTGTTCATCAAGTCTGAATCCAAGACGCCAGGAGGCCTCCCTGCTCGTCCCGTCTTAACCAGTTACTACAAATCTTCCCATTTCAAAGAAAGACCCTTTGACCCTTACACCGACTACACAAGCCCCAACGAGACCATCCTTTGCCCTGACTCTTACCAAAGCATGTACTCTCAGATGCTTTGTGGCTTATGCCAACACCAGGAGGTTCTTCGAGTCGGTGCCGTTTTCGCCTCTGGTTTCATCAGAGCTATCAAGTTTCTTGAGAAGCACTGGACCGAGCTGGTCCGTGACATCAGAACCGGTACCTTAAGCTCCCTGATCACTGATCCTTCAGTGCGGGAGGCGGTCGCCAAGATCCTTAAACCGAGCCCAAAACTCGCGGATTTCGTGGAGTTTGAGTGCAAGAAGAAGTCTTGGCATGGGATCATCACTAGGTTGTGGCCTAACACGAAGTATGTGGATGTGATTGTGACAGGGACGATGTCTCAGTACATTCCAACTTTGGATTACTACAGCAATGGCTTGCCTCTTGTCTGCACAATGTATGCTTCTTCCGAATGTTACTTTGGTGTGAACCTAAGGCCACTATGCAAACCTAGCGAGGTCTCTTACACGCTCATACCAACCATGGCTTATTTCGAGTTCTTGCCTGTTCATAGAAACACAGGTGTTACTAACTCCATCAATCTACCTAAAGCACTCACGGAGAAAGAGCAACAAGAGCTTGTTGATCTTGTTGATGTTAAACTTGGTCAGGAGTACGAGCTTGTTGTCACCACTTATGCCGGTAAGAAAATAAAACATATTCTATAATAGCACATAATTATTTTCAAAAATAGTATAAAAATTATATTTAGATTTTTGGGTTTAGTGATTATGGTTTACTAGTATCGACTAGGTGGAGGTTAGGGTAAAATTTAGAATTCAGAGTAATTTAGCTTTTCTTTTTTTGGCTATTTTAGTGATTTTTCTATTGTATGCTATTTTTGACATGGTATAAATTATGATAAGAGATTTGCCCTAAGAAAATAGAGAATTTCTATTAATTTATAACAAAAAAAAATACACTTTAAGGGTTTAGTCTTATGTTTGTGTGCTTTGTGATTTTGATGCAGGGCTTTGTAGATACAGAGTTGGTGATTTGTTGAGAGTGACTGGATTCAAGAACAAGGCACCTCAATTTAGTTTCATATGCCGCAAGAATGTGGTCTTAAGCATAGATTCCGACAAGACCGATGAAGTTGAGCTTCAGAACGCGGTAAAGAACGCAATGACACATCTTGTCCCATTTGATGCCTCACTCTCTGAGTATACTAGCTATGCGGATACAAGTTCTATCCCTGGCCATTACGTCCTGTTCTGGGAGCTATGTTTGGATGGAAACACACCGATCCCTCCTTCTGTCTTTGAGGATTGCTGCCTAGCCGTGGAAGAGTCGTTCAACTCTGTTTATAGACAAGGAAGGGTTAGTGACAAGTCCATAGGCCCACTCGAGATCAAGATTGTTGAGCCGGGGACGTTTGATAAGCTCATGGATTATGCGATCAGCTTGGGAGCATCTATTAATCAGTATAAGACGCCTAGATGCGTGAAGTTTGCTCCAATTATTGAGCTGTTGAACTCAAGAGTTGTTGATAGTTACTTCAGCCCCAAGTGTCCTAAATGGGTCCCTGGTCATAAACAGTGGGGAAGTAACTAAGTTGGAATCAGGAAACGTGAAGAGATAGTCTTTGAAGTAGAAGGTTTGGGATTTGCAAAGGATATCTCATGTCTCTCTAATCTTGATCTTAGTTTAGTTTTTGGTTTTTTTGTTGGTATTTTTTATGCATAGTCCCTTTGGTTTTGAAAACCAGTTGTACAAAAGCAAATCATGTTTCTCCAAGCAGCTCTCTGTCCTCTCTCCATCACTTTCTTGAGCCTCTAAACTTTATATTTGAGTGATTAATTGGCTGGATCCTTTACCGTTAACAACGGTAAATAGCAATGTGCTAAGTTAATTTTGTTAAAAGAAGAAAATCAATCTCTGATAACAACACTATGACCACTGTTTGTGTTGGGTTTCTGTTAAAACAAAAGCAAAATCATGGATGAATTAAAAAAAAAATAGTTTGAGCACAAAGGAAAACTTCAAACTTTTCGTAGTAGTAGCTAGTTTTGAGAACGCATATGAGTTCTCGTAGTAGTAGCTAGTTTAATTGTGGCATACTTGTGTTGTAAGTCCCATTTTTGCATCCTTCGGGTATGTATCGGTGTTAACATTTAATGGAAATTTATATTTAAAAAAAAAAAAAAAACTTCAAACTTTTCCTTGTAGATAACTGATGATTGTTTATTAAATATAGTTTGTTGTCACTAACCTAATGAAACTACTTTTTAATCTTGAGACATAATATAGTCTTTTATACATATGAGAGATGATACTACTTAAAATCGTAAAATATGCCATAATTGATATTGTATAACTTAGCTCTTTGAGCATGATCAGAAGGAACGTACGTAGACGCATCCACAACTAAATAACTTCCTTTGACCAAAAAAAAAAAAAAAAAAAACTAAATAACTTCCCATAATTTTCATATATTTATCATCTTGAAAGCAGCAATAAATATTAAAGAGAAGATAGATACATTCAAGTCTAGATACAAGTGTTCCCTATGTAAGGATCAAAGACAACAACACTGGCCTGGAATTAATGCTACGTTGGCAGGTCCTTTTTAGTGACATATAAACAACCCGTCAATTCACATATGTTATTTTTATAATTAGAAACTTTAAGTTGCAAAAGATTTACAGAAGCCCTTCATAGAGTCAACTACACGACCTTCAAACTGGAGTTGTTGCACGAAGACCCAACCATCCCGAAGCTTTTTACCTTTTATCTGATATTTGTTCACACACGTTCTGGTTGAACAAGTGCGATGATTGTATGCTTACATCTCCTTCGGTTACAAATTATTAGACTCGACACAGTAATGTTGAGATCCGAAGTTTGGACCCAATTAAATCATCATCCCTGTCATCAAATTTCATCCTAAGAACCTCTTTGGAGGCAAAGCTAGAGCTTGAGATTCACCTAATCTCTTTGGTAAGCCTTGTTGAGGTTAAAGCTGGTTGTGCTTGTTTCAGATTCATATCAAGTCAGATAGGACTTTGTACTCTCAATGTTGCCTACGGTTCTGGAGCTCCTCACCTAAAGTTCTTGCCAGTCAATATTCCAACATTTTCTTATAGGTGTATCAATGTCGTTTTTGACTATCAATTGTTCTTTCGAACAATCGTCATGGGAACAAAAGTGGAGCTTTTCTTTGGGTTTCTTCATTTCGCTGAGCTTGACTCGCTTTTAGATGGTTCTATTTTTAGTTGTTTTGTAATGTTTTCTAGCTTCATTCTACCGTCGAAAATGTCTCCAGAATTTTCTCGCTCAGTTGTAAGCTTTCATGCTTTTTGAACTTTTTAATACAAGTTTGGTGTTACAAAAAAGAAACTTTAAGTTGCATACCATTCTCTTTCTCTGTAAGCATCCCTCAAAACTTTGTGTGCATTTGTATCCGAAACAATATTTTATTATTCGATGCAAGTCGGTATCTGTGGCCTGTGGCCTGTGGGATCTGACTTCCTGTGTCGAGAGAAACATTCTTTAATCTACGTAATGTGTATTTGTTCCTTCTCCTTGTCGACTCGTGGATGGGGAAAGAAAACTTGTTGGTTTTAATAATGGATCAAAGTACATATTATTATACATTTATGTCATGCTAGTGACTCCTCCAACAGTTAACACACCCTTTACAATAAAAAGAAAACGAATGACTTTTTACAGATAGCGACCCAAAATTCAATTATATTGAAGTACAAGTGCAGTGTATTATGTCGTATCATATTTAGGGTCCGAATGGTGACCGCGGAATTGGTAATATTAGCGGGACGGAATTTAAGTGCGGTACGGTCTAACTGCGGTTCGTGCGGTTTGCGGGACAAGTGCGGTTTTGACAAAATTAGCGGTGCGGAATTGTGTTGATTGGTGAACATGTATAGTTTGCGGAATTGAATAATAAAGAAAATAATATTAAACAAAAATATCAATGAAATCAATATAGTTTAAAGTTGAAATAATTTATTTACTGTTATTGATGTTTTTCTTTCCTTATTTAGAAAATTTCAATACTAAAATTTATCTGAATTAAAAATTTAAATTACATACATATTAAAAAAAAGTAAAATACAAAAAAAACATTATGGAATATTTTGATTTTCTCACAACATATTTGCAATATTATCTCTTATTTGCACCATTTGTTCTCCGCGTGCCGTATAAATTGCCAGAACAGCAGTATCATGATAAAGTAGGATTACGTGGAGCGGGTCAACCCGCCCTGCATAACCCACCAACGTGCAATAATATCATAATTGTTTTATACATAATTTTAAATAAACTTTTAATTTACATTTATGTTCATATAAATTTAGCTACTAAAATTATTTAAAAATACAAATTTAAAAATATTGTAAAGATTATTAATAATTTTACTTAAACTAAATTTAACTAAAAGAATTAGTATATAATTTATATTTTAGGTATTTGATATAGAAGTGCACATCGCTATTAAATTTTCAATTAACTACAATAAGATTGACTGCATTATTTAGAATGCATAGCTACTATATAAATTTACTAAAAGATAACTAATTTAACAGTATAACAATAATATGTATGTGTATTAGTATATATAACGTTACTTAGTTGAAATTTAACATATTTCCAGTTTAATTTAAATTCAGTGCATTAGTATTAATTTTATAACTAATTTTACTTTTTAACATAGGAAAAAACAATTTATTTGAGTCAGTTCAGGAAAAAAAAATATTGGAAACGGTTGAATCAAAAAATGTTACGTTTTTTAGGTGTAGAATGAATGTTAGTATAGTATTGTCCAATAGGTATTTATATAGAGTTAAAATATTATTTTAAAAATCGAAAATAAGAAAAAAGCTATTGACCAGTGCGGATTTCATTGGACCGCTGGTTAATATATGCGGTCTGCTTTTGAGAAGCGTTATTGCTTTTATAAGCCTATTCTCTCTGTTATTTTTTGAAGTGCGTTTTTTGTTTTACTGTATACAAAAAAACGCATTTGAAAACAAGATAGTGTGAATGGTGAACCGAGTGCGGTTTTCGAAATACCGCTTTGAAATCCGCGAATCAGTTGTCGCCAATCATAACCTTAAGATACTTATCTATGTAGAGACAATATTTACCGTTAAATGTTTGCAATAATGAAAACCTGTACTTGAGTACTACTGAGCCACTGACTTTAAAGATAAGGCTGTCTTGTCTCATGCCCAGTCCATTCTTCAGTTTGATTGATAATTAGAAACATATAAATCCTTGGAGACTAACTGTAGCTTTGTTGATACTTTCCTTTTACTTTTACTAGTTTGAAAAGATTCTGAATTTACATTTTATCATTTTTAAAGGTAAATTATGAACATGAGAGGTAAGGATTTTCAATCCTTTTTCAAAATCGCTTTAATGAATATAATCTTCCAAATTTTCATCAAGATCTCTATCCATACATCGTATACTAAAAATCTGATTATATAACAAATTACACTCGAGGATGTTGTTAAAAGGACTTTTTACCGAACTTGTTAACTCTTGATCATAATAAAAATGTATACATTTAGATATCGACGTGAAAAGAACAGTATTTACTTGGGACAAGGGCAAAAACAGCTATTGGCTCGAGGATAATAAAACTGTAGAGAAGTTCAGGGCGCGGAAATCTAAAACCAACAAACCCGCACAGAACCGACCGGTTCACTGCTACTGTCTGTGGGGACTCAAATACAGAGTCAGGTGTAGGGTTTTCTCCATAACAACCCTTTCAGATCGCAAAAAGTGTCCACAGCCTTGCGTTGACTGGGACCTGTGGGAGCCGATAAACAGTTGAAACGGCTGTTCACATGATAATGTTTTTTTATTGTCTTAAAAGTTTTAACAGAGGTTTATTATTATTTTTACAATGTATTTTTTTTGTTTTTTTCATAATTCAGAAATATTCGGCAGACCAAAAGATTAGTTTTCTGGAAGTCTGTATATTGGCGCTAGACAAAACATGTATATTGGCAATGAGAATTAGAAATCTACGTCGCATGACCAAACAAACGGTTATATATTAGATGGTAAATTTTGAACTCGAAATGTTTAGCACCTTTCCAAATTTGATGTACCACTTGACCATGCTTACGTGATTTACAATGAGATATATATATATATATATATATTTATAAATAATAAATTTAGGAAATTTATTAAACATAAGTTAGAAAAGGTTATTTGATAAATTCTGTAAGAATTACTTCTCGGAAAAAAAATGTTGAAAGCACTAAAAGTTAAGTATATTATTAGTGTCAACAATCTAAAGTCATCTGTGTTTACTTAGCCTCTGTATACCAAAACATCTATCGATCAACAATACGAACTTTGCAAAACATGAGTTAAATTTTATCATCAATAACGGTATACATTACTCTAACTTAAAACCGTGAAGAGGCTTTTAAGTAACACTAACACAAATTATTAATCTATAAATTTAATGTGTCAGCCAGTTATATACGTAAAATAAAAATAGAGTATCGGATGTTAAGGAGGTAGATAGTTACTGGGCGGATAAAAATATAAAATATACACATTTTATTTTATTGAGAAAAGCTTATCCTTTAGCTGTGCATGTATGATGTACCATTTGTATGCACTATCCAGTATGCCCCATACCTGTGAGGTGGATCGGAGACAATGAACTCATACAAAACACAATTCCGTAATTATAATAAATCGAATGCTTACATTTGCAACTCATGCGACATGCGTTACAAAAAAAGAGAAAAAACAAAGTTCGCAATGACGAGACAAAGCATACTGGAATTATAATTCGTATATTTATATATGAATGTGATTATAGAGAAATTTGTGATGGCGCAGACAACAAGTCGGTGTAGGATTTGGCAAGCCACACTTGGAGTTCACAGTTGAACTTATCTGCTCAGAGTATGTTGACTTCTGACCGGGTCCCGACCCCGCACGTGTGGCAGACATTGTTCTGGTCTTCTTTGGAGCGTACATAGTAGGCCGTATAGACCAGAGATCTTGGCCCATTGTCACTGTTGAAGTAAAATGACATTAGCTGAAGAGTTCTTCAATACCAATCTTCTTTTATCTCCAACTTTATCATCTTTTTTTTTTTTGAAAAGCCAACAAACAGGGATTTAGACATTTTGTGTTTATCAAATAACACAGTCAAGAAATTTCTTTGATAAGTTCTCTTACATTAATTACAATATAATTTAGTGCAGAGATGTTAAGTTATACTTATCCACAAGCTAGTTTCTTATTTTTTTAATCTCTTCCATAATCTTTTTTTTTTTGTTCTTTCAAGGGTCAGTTACATACTCTGAAATAACCATTTAACCATAGTCTATCATTCATGGATCTCCACGAAAGATTAAAGTATTATATGACATATATAGTATATATTTTAACATTAGTAACGAAATAGTAATCATGTGCATGTGTTATTGTTGCTACATTGGGACGATGGCATGGCCATTATAATATTATTTTAAGGATGATAAGCTATAATTAAACAAGTTCATCATGGGTTGTTTAAAACTGGGACAATTGAATATACATGCATTCACGTATAATGCGTTATGCAATGTTTTTATGTCTCAAGGACATTGTTTATTTTTGAAAAAAAAACATCATAAATATCTTCTTTTCTTGTCCTAATTTGATCAAACCAATGTATTAATCCACGACCAACCACATGAAGTTTATTAAAATATTTTAATATGCCACTTACATGAACTATGATGATAGAAAAGGTTATTTTAACCAGTGTGATGGTAGTAATTACTAATTACTATGCTTTTGTGATTATATTTTAACTGTTCATGGCAAGAAGTGGTAGTCTAGGGACAATTTTTTGAGGTTTGGTGTGTACCCACGTTAGTTATAGGTTCGATTCTATTGGAAACTAAATTATCATTACTTGGCAAGTTTAGGTTTGGGTTTTGGTCCAAGCGGTTTACATGGTGGGCCGTAACAGATGATCGGTCCACCCTGTAGTATTAGTCGGAAGGTATTCCAAACTCGATTCAGGCAGTGTGATATATTTACAGGCTAGTCCACTCTTTAGCATTAAGTGCGTTCTTTCCGAAGTTGACCGGATAAGCTGATATGGCTTATCAGGAAGAAAAAAAAATGAAGATTTCTGCTTTACCTTTTTTTCATTAAAGAAAGTCCCTTTGATATTAAAAATCTATTTACTAGATAAAATAATCAATCAAAAGAATTAATACTTAATTTACGGGTCTTGCACATGCAACAGCTTATACCCAACATAATGTTGTCAGTCTTTCATACAGCATTGGAATTATTATGTGAGATTCATTAATATTAAATTTAGGGATAGTTTACTTTGGATTTATTATCCCCTTTCTTTTTGGCATTACTTTCATGGATTCTTCGGATATGTTATTGTATTTGGCCAAATTAAGTAACCCCTCTTTAAGTTACAATTACTTTGTTTTATGTCTTGATTTATTAGACCAAATTATATCAACTAAATCGTACCTCAAATCGAATAAACCAATTTGATCCCAAATGTTCGACTACTAAACATATTTTAAGTTATAAGACTAGTTTGGTCCCCTCACTTCTCTCTAGCTCATAGATATATGATTAATCAACAAAGAGTTATTTAAATACTTTAGTATAGTAATAATTCAGTAGATGAAGTTGTCTATCAACAAAACTATATAAACATATGCCTTTAATCAACTAATCCTGTGGGTAGAGTAAAGGCATGGTGTGGTTTTTATGTGTAACGTTAACATCTACGTTTATTTACATGCGATGATGATCACTGTATATAAATGTATATATAAATTAATGCCTGGACTTCTCGCCCGTTAAATTTGACAGTACAATATTTTATGCTGTGTAATGTGTATGTTTATTTTGTCTTTACAGTCGAACCAATAACATTAAGTGAATCAACAACGTATAAGAAAAAAATATGTTAACTTCCATCTTTCGATGTGGATAAGAATTAACCTAATCTTTTGGTATGGACTTACCTCTTCTTTTTTTTACTATTGTGACCGATACATAGGTGTATTAAACGAGCCACTTTTCT
Source organism: Brassica rapa (assembly GCF_000309985.2). Taxonomy (NCBI): domain Eukaryota; kingdom Viridiplantae; phylum Streptophyta; class Magnoliopsida; order Brassicales; family Brassicaceae; genus Brassica; species Brassica rapa. The sequence continues at coordinate 27,749,345 of NC_024797.2, forward strand.
AAACGAAGTATCAGCAATGGACAACAAAATTTGTTTACTGTTCACGGGTTAACTAATCGATTAGGTGCATTTTTTCACTTAACTGTTTTAACTTTTCATTTTCATTTTTTTTTTTTGAAAGAATGTTAAATTAATTCAACAAAAAAGACATTTTACAACCAAAGTTGCTTGTTTGAGAATCAAAAGAAAAGAAAATTGAGCTTTTCATTTTTATTTGTCAGAACATCTAATCCATAACTAATATTATATATCACTTGCTTCATATACCTTTCAAGATATAATTCTCGAGTTATGGATTAATCAAACAAAAACATTGGGTACCTCCTAATCACATTACAAATTAGGGCGAATACATAAAAAAAAAATCACACATTTTTTGTTGATAATCATTGGTTCTGGAGTCTGGACTCAAGCATATTCAACGTCGTGATGCTAAAGCTTATATATTATATCATAAAACAATTCAAAACATATACTTCATTTCACACAGTGTAAAACTCTTAAACGGATAGTTTGAGACAATAATAATTAAAGTATTCGTTTCAAATATTTACATAATATGAATTCATTAGCATATTTTAGCCATTTATAGGAAACTAGAATAATGATTAATGCACATTCATGTTGAGAGTGTCGCCTTACTAACCACATGCAGCTTCTTAAGAGTATTAAATTAAGGGTTTCTCGTCTTACTATATCATAAATTCTAACTTAACCATATTTCAAGTAATAATAAGATAGATTGTAACATTCTGCCATTTTCGTGATGCGTTTTGTTCAGCCATCGAGACATTCCTTAGACATTGAACTCGTATCCAAGAAACCTCGTAACCCGGTTATGGATCTTTCTAATCTACTAGTATAAATTATTGGATCGATTTTCATTGAATGGGACAATAGAGATACTATTGCAGTTAAGAAAAAATAATAGAGATACTATTGCCAGTTCATCTGTTTTAAAACTGATAGAAAAACAATAAAAACATCATTATAAAAAGTATTTAATGAAATCTATCGTATTATTATAGTTTTATGTATTTAGAATTAATTTTAAAATAAATAGATTTTTCCAATTCTGGATATAAAAATTATGCAGAACGTAATTTGATCATATTTACAACATTTATCTCATGATCTGTCGTTCAATACATAAAAGACAAAAAGGGTCATCTACTGACAGTGACATGGATATGGGTCAGACAACGCAAAGACTGGTAACAACATAGAGAAGTGTGTGGCGATGCATCTATTTGTGTCAAGGTCCAAAGACGGCCCAAATCGAGTTGACACTCCACTGACGGAAACTTCGTTTCTACTAGGGCATAAGTTGAATCATCTACAGATTTGCTGATGCTTGTTTACAATTACATCACTCTGGAATCTGGATAGCAAGAAAAGGAAAACCTATGAAAATTGTCAAACCAATTATATTTAAATTATTATTTCCTTATTTAACAGAAATTTCATTTAAACTTACCCGTGCACCCAAGAAGATAATTCTTTTGTTTAAAGACGTTCCAACTTAAAAGGTTTGCATGTTTGAATACTCAATGGTTTTTTAATCACTGATCATTGGGCAGAGAGAGTTCTAAAAGTTTCATCTGTAAACTGAGAAGTCCCCCACTTGAATTTTGTTTGTTCAGTTATTTATTTTGTTGTTATTCATTTAACTAAATTATCTAATTCCAAATGAAATACAAATTTACATCTTTTTTGAATCGTTCAATCTTTTGTCAATTGTCCTATAGTATATTATTATAAACATACACAGTTCTTAGGCACGTTGTGGTTGACATTAACAGTCAATAGTAACACGAATACGATTCATAGATACTGCATGCAACACGTTGCAATTCTCCTCCATTGTCTCATCAACAAGTAATAAAAATTATACCATTGAACCTTACTTATATATAATTTCCTCAATTATTACAATATTTAAATAAATAATTAACAGATTAACTATTTTCCTCCATTGTCCCATCAACAAGTAATAAAAAATTATACCACTGAACCTTACTTATATACTTTCCTCAATTATTACAATATTTCAATAATAATTAACGGATTAGCTGCATCAGTACGTTTACACAGCAACATCATTTCCAACTCTCTCCAGTTCCACAGGAGCCGCCATGGAAGCCATTAATGTGCTTCATCTGCTCCTTATCTCTCTGTTTTCTGCTTTTCTTTTCGCGCAAGCAACAGATAGAATCACACCAAACCAGACTTCAAAAGATGGGAGCTTCGAGCTCGGGTTTTTCTCTCCAGGAGGATCAAGAAACCGTTATCTCGGGATTTGGTACAAGAAAGTCTCTCTACAGACAGTTGTTTGGGTCGCAAACAGAGATTCTCCTCTCTACGACCTCTCAGGAGCCCTAAAAGTCAATGGAAACGGGAGGTTATCTCTCTTCAGTGGCATGAACTCTCTCATCTGGTCATCATTTTCTTTGAAGAAGATCGATGCAAGAGACCCTATTGTTCAGATTCTTGATACAGGTAACTTAGTTGTAAGAAACTCTGGGGGTGATCAAGATTACATATGGCAGAGTTTAGATTACCCAGGAGACACGTTTCTTCCAGGAATGAAATATGGTATTGATTTCCTAACCGGTTTAAACCGGTTCTTGACATCTTGGAAATCTCCAGACGATCCATCAACTGGTAACTACACAAATAAAATGGATCCAAACGGTGTTCCGCAGTTTTTCTTGAAGAGAAACTCGGTTGATGTCTTCAGGGCTGGTCCATGGAATGGTCTAAGATTCACTGGTATGCCTAACCTAAAACCTAACCCAATTTATCGGTATGAGTTTGTGTTGACGGAGGATGAAGCTTACTACACGTACAGGCTTGAGAACTACCCTTCAGTGATCACAAGAATGCAGTTGAATCCTAGTGGAGCTTTGCAGCGTTACACTTGGGTGGATAGTCATTGGAACTTCTATCTATCAGCTCAAATGGATAGTTGTGATCTCTACAAGTTGTGTGGCTCTTACGGAAGCTGTAACATCAATGACTCTCCAGCTTGTAGGTGTTTAAAAGGGTTTGTTCCTTATTCTCCAGAGGCTTATTCTGATGGGGATTGGTCAAAAGGGTGTGGTAGAAGAGTGAAATTGAGTTGTGGTGAAGGAGAAGAAGATTTTCTGAAGATTTCAAAGTTGAAGTTACCTGATACAAGAGCATCTTGGTACGATAAGAGCATGGATTTGAATGAATGCAAGAGGACATGCTTGAGAAACTGTTCTTGCTCAGCTTATTCTCCTTTTGATATTAGAGATGGAGGAAGAGGATGTATTATATGGTTTGGAGATTTGCTTGATATAAGAGAGTATGATGAAAATGGACAAGATCTGTATGTGAGGCTTGCTACTTCAGAAATAGGTATGCTATCTATGAAACAATTTGTGAAATAAGAAACATTGTGTTACTTACATCTCTTGATCATGTTTTTTTGTTTGATCACAGAAAAGTATAATATCTATGACGTGAAAGGGAAGAAAAGGATGATGCTCATTATAGCATTATCTATATCATTGTTTCTTATTTGCCTTTGCATATGTCTGATTGTATGCAACATGATGAAGAGAAAGAAACTTGCAACACTAGGTAAATGATTATGGCTCTATGAAAGTGAAGTATCTTTATTTAAAAATGTGCTTATAAGTTTGTAAACTATTGATTTATTCAGATACTTTGCAGCGCGATTTAGACCGTGTTTCCAGCAGGAGACAAGAGGAGGAAGATCCTGAGTTACCATTTCTTGATCTTGAAGTGATTTCAGAAGCTACATGTGGATTCTCTGATGACAATAAGCTCGGACAAGGTGGGTTTGGACCTGTCTATAAGGTAATAAGTCACAGATTCTTGTCCTATTTTCAGATTAAATGTAAGATCTTTTTTTTTAATTCTTTTTTCACCAGGGAACGTTGTCTACTGGAGAAGAAATCGCTGTAAAGAGGCTTTCAAGAACGTCAAGACAAGGCATAGAAGAGTTTAAGAACGAGATCAAGCTAATTGCAAAGCTACAACACCGCAACCTTGTCAAGATTCTTGGATATTGTGTGGAGGAAGATGAAAGAATGCTTGTCTACGAGTATCAACGTAACAAAAGCTTGGACTCTTTCATTTTCGATCAAGAACGGCGCAAGGAACTTGACTGGCCTATACGTTTGGAAATAATCAAAGGGATTGCTCGCGGACTGATGTATCTCCATCAAGATTCAAGGCTTCGAATCATACACCGAGATCTTAAAGCAAGCAATGTTTTGCTTGATTCTGATATGAACCCTAAAATATCAGATTTCGGATTGGCTAGAACCTTGGGAGGAGATGAAACTGAAGCAAGCACAACCAGAGTGGTTGGAACATAGTAAGACTAGCCATCTTTATTGACTTACGTGCAAAGCAAGCTAATAGTTTTTATTTTATTTTATAAAGGGTTTGTTTTATATCGTTCTGCAGTGGATATATGTCTCCGGAGTATCAAATCGACGGGTATTTCTCATTAAAATCCGATGTATTTAGCTTCGGAGTTTTGGTATTGGAGATAGTATCAGGAAGAAGAAACCATGGTTTCTGCAATCATGAACACAAGCTTAACCTTCTTGGACACGTAAGTGCAGTAGGAGCACCAACACAGCTTATTTTAGTCTTTTTTTTTTTTTTTTTTTGCTAAAAAGCTTATTTTAGTCTTACGTTAAAGTATTCATAATTAATTTTGTAGGCTTGGAGGCAATACAGAGAAGATAAGGCAAGTGAGTTAACCGATGAAGCTTTCAAGGAATCGTGTACAGATATTTCTGAAGTGTTGAGAGCAATTCATATCGGTCTGCTATGTGTACAACAAGATCCTATAGATAGACCAAACATGTCAATGGTGGTTCTGATGCTAAGTAGTGAAATGTTGCTTCTTGATCCCAAGGAGCCTGGGTTTTACAACGAGCGAAATCTCTTGTTTTCTGACACTACATCGATTAATCTTGACGTTCCTTCCAATAATTTACAAACCGTGAGTGTAATGGAGCCTAGATAAACCATGTAGTCGATCTTTGTATATTCTATAAATATAATCTCTAACCATTTTTGTTAAAAAAGACTATATTGTAATAAAAGTAGTTGAAGCCATGATCCAAAGTTGTCCTAATGATTTTAGGTGCTCGGTGACCTCGGTCTATTGTAACTTCCGAGTATTTATGGGGTGGACAGAGAGTTCGGCAAGTAAGAAGTTTTGCAAGAATCTACGATCAGATTCATATAGGTTTAGTGATTAGATGGCACAAACTGATATTTACCAATTACCATAAATGTTCAAGACCTAAAATTAGGCACATGAGAACGTAACAGACATAGTTAAGATGATTGTTGTATCTAGTACTAAGAGATCTCACCTAATGCTTACACTATAACGTGGAGAATGTGAGAGAGACCTAAAAACGTGAATGGCAAGAAGAGAAAGAAAACGTGGGAGAAAAAGAAAGAGAAAAAAACGTGGACAAGGAGCCCCATGTTATGAACTTATGATACATACATCAATCCCTTCGGCCTTAACTTATGGTCTTTTTCTCATAGACGTGTCGACTTAAGGTAGTTTTTAAACGTATGGCTTTTCGATATGGAGTATTATTGGATTTATTAACGAGTTATATCCGATATATCTATATATGTTCGTTAAAATATTTCGAAACATAAAACTTCTATTCAAGTTTAGACCGATCTTTAATCAAGAAAATAACTAATAAATATATGTGTTTAACCAAATAAAGTAATAAACTATGTACTATATCTATGGGAGTTCGAATCCAGTTCTTATCGGATGACTTTGGATAATCAGACTGTTAGATCCATCAATTCCTGCCAACTTAAACCAAAGAATTGGTCACATTATAAACATTGAGCCAGATTTAAAAAAAAGAAACTGAGTATTTTAAAATTTAATTATAATGCTTAGTACTTTTAAATGGATGAGTACACGAATAGCAAAACAAACTCAATTTGCTTTTATTTATTTGGTTACAACATTGTACATTTATAAAAAAATGGTGGCGTCAGCAATGCATATCCTCTGAAAACACACATACATGCCACATCTCTTAGGATACGAGAACTGATAGGAAGGGATCTATTCAACTAGTCTGAATATTTATATAAATTATGTTCATTCTCCAAAGTTCTGAATTGTTCCGAAGTTCTTATCCACACATGTAAAGAAGAAGAAAAAGAAACAACAGTAAAGAAGCAAACGACCACACACCACAAACTTCGTGCATTCTGGTGGTTCTCATCTTGACATCTCATCTTCCTTTGATTCTTCATACCACCGTTGTTCTTCCTCACGTAGGCTTTCCCCATATCAAAGCATGCCACATGTGCACAATTTCCTCTTCACATAATTACATCATGTGGTTATTACTTTATCAAATATTTAATTTAATTTTTCTATACTGAGTTCGGCAGAGCCACATACACAAATTAATTATATGACCATATAACAAAAAAAAACATCAAAGAATTATGGTCCAAGTAAATAATACTCGGTTATATTATAAGGATTTATTTCTACATTCTGTATTTTAATCCCTTATATTTGAGGAGAATCACTGTAATAAATGCGTTCACACTAAACTGGACACATGTTACGTGTAAAAACATTGTAATAAATGCGTGCATACTAAAATGAATACATGTCACATGTAGAAAACTTTTCAGCAAAACTCTACATAAATATATTCATATTATTTACTTTGTGTTTTTAATATAAAACTCACATGCATAGTTTTTTTTTTACGTTATTTTTACTGTTTACAAATAGAGCTAGACAAATTATTCATAAATTTTGATTCTATTCGTTATTCGTTTTGATTCGAACCAAAAAATCCGAATATCCATTACTCTACGAAACAAATCAAATACTAAAATGCAATATCCGTAAAAAAAAACAAATCACAAATATCAATATTTATAGGAACGAATATCCAATTTAATCTGTTATATGCATATATATATATTTAAATAATTATATATAAGTTATATATTATAGTTTATATAAATTTTACAATATTTTTGTTTTAAATAATTTCATTTTAAGAATTTTTTTTTCATGTATTATTTTAAAAAAATGTCATTTAATATTTAATTAACAGTATTTTTATATATTTATCAACTATTTTTATATACTTTTACATATACATACATGTGCATATTGACGTGAGCACCTTATAACTAAGTATTTACCACCACTGAAATATCTAATTTTTTGGAATTTAATTTTTTCTTAATACTTATTTCACTATCAACCAAATTGTAGTAAAATGATTTGTCTTAATAACTTTTATTTTTTTTAACTATTACCCGTTTAGAAACTATAATATGAAACCATTGGTTCGACATCACGACTATCAAAGATTCATGACATGAAAACAAAAAAATAATAGTAATTTTTAATTATTACAGGAAAAAAAACAAAAATATCAAACATTTTAACTACACAAACCAAATAAATATTGATTTAAAATGATAGTTATATTTTAGGAGATTAAAAACAAAAAAACCTAAAACCAAACCGATATCCAGATTAAACAGATTAATGTTTCCTTATTAAATAACGAAATTAATAATCGCATTCCACGCAAGACGCGGATTATTACCTAATTATTTTATTATCTCTACTGCAAAAGCTAAGAAACCCAAATGTTTTGGATCACTTTGGAAAGAGAAAGAAGTATGGGAGAAGTAAAAACAAAAAACAAGTGGTTATAAAAGAAAGATAACTGAGAGAGAACTGGGGCCCATTGGACTTCTATTTATGGTCCAGACAACACCCAGGTGGGCTCACGTGGCTCTTTATCCCATTGAGAACCTGATTCGTCCACGTAGGACAGGGGAGAATCTCTCTCTCCTTCTCTCGTGGCTGAGGTCTCGCCACGTCATCGATTAAAAAATCTCCCCACAAAATATCTCGAAACTCAACCAAGAGTTGGTCGCCATGGCCCATACGCATTAAGTGGTTTTTAAACTAAATAAACTATGGTACATATTAGACCAGAGCTGTATGTTAAAATAATGACATATACAAGTATATATTTATTTTAGAGGATTTAAACCCAATAACTAAACTCATTTGACATTCTTGTTATATGATATTCGCAATACCTAACCACGATTGAAATATCAGCGGAAAAGACATAAAATATAATTTATAGTTCCATGATAAATTCTTCAATCGATAGATGAATATAACTTGATTACCGTCTATAAGACTATAAAATTGTTATAACTTATAATCTTTCCCAGCAAGAATAGTTATAACTGTTAGTAAGTACATACTAAAATGAGGTTTAAATACACAAGTCTTTTGTTTTAACTTTTGAGCTTCTAAAATGTATGGTGTTAAATTAATCGCTAAATTAACTAACTGCCACAACACGACTTCTTGGTATTTATTGAGCAAATTGTACGATCATAAAACTAAAATTTCTCAAAATCATTTTGTTAAGTGCTAATAGAAAAGTTAAACAAAAACATCTTATCCCGAAAACTAAAGTCGAAGATATGGCATAAATCCCATATCCTCTAAATACTAGTATGTGGATAAAATAAATTGCAGATATATAAATTGAACTGATCATTATCTAAACAAAAATCCCGAAAAAGGTTAAACCAATCTCTTAATAAAAAGATTAAATTAAACTAGTCTTTAATAAATTCAAATACTTTAAGAAAGTAAGTATAGGTAAAATGAAAATGAGATGGTTCCTGACCACAGAATTAAAAAACATGGGTGCTCTATAAAACAAAACCATTGTGAGACCAAAGAAGAGAAATAGATTTTTTGCTGGACACAGAAAAAGACGAAACTAGCCTCTTCTTGCTATTTCCTCATCTTGCTGTCCACAGAAAATCAAGAACAAACCAAGGAGAGAGATAGTCTTGAGACTGAAACTGATGGGTAAGAAGTGTGATTTATGCGAAGGTGTTGCAAGAATGCACTGCGAGTCAGATCAGGCGAGTCTCTGCTGGGACTGCGACGGTAAAGTTCACGGCGCTAACTTCCTCGTCGCTAAGCACACGCGATGTCTTCTCTGCAGCGCCTGCCAGTCTCCTACGCCGTGGAAAGCCGCGGGGCTTCGCCTCGGCCCAACCTTCTCCGTCTGCGATTCATGCGTCGCTCTTAAATCCGCCGCCGGCGGTAGAGACGGCGTCAGCAGCACTGAGAGGATTCTGACGGAGAACCCTGGCGAGGAGATCAATGGTTTCGATAATGATGACGGTGACGGTGCGGAATCGTACGATGATGATGAGGACGAAGATGAAGACGAGGAGTACAGTGATGAAGATGAAGATGAAAATGAAGACGAGGAAGCTGAGAATCAAGTTGTTCCGTGGGCTGCGGCGCAACCGCCTCTTGTAATGAGCTCATCATCTTCTGACGGTGGATGCGGAGGTCCGGTGGCAAAGAGGACGAGAGACTGCTCCGATGTACGGATATGTCTTTTTCTCATTCAGTTTTGTCTTAACAATCTCAAGTTTTTTAATTATGTTTTTTTTTTTTGAAAATTGCAGGAGGAGATCGGATGCTCTTCAGCTGAAGAGTCAAACTGTTCTCGGCCGTTGAAGCGACCGTCCAGAGAGGAACGGCGCCGTTGAGTCATCTCCTTCGTTGTCTTCTTTGTTCTTTGCCATCTCCAAAACGAGTAGAGATCTCAGCCGTTGATTCTCCTCTTTAGGTCAATCACCACCGTTCATTTCTGTGATTCTAACCATAGACTTGTTTTAATGATGAGGTAGTTCATTGTTTTGTAATTTTAAATGTTTGTATTTGATTTATCAATATCATTATCTTCTTGATTTTGTTTATTTGAGCAATTAATTTGGATTCCTATGTATTGAAATGCTTATTATTAGTATTAGACTCGAATTTTATACTCTCTCCGTTTCTAAATGATCCATGTTTTAGAAAAATATTTTGTTTCTAAAAGATCCATATTTTACATTTTCAATGTATGTAATAATGGAAAATTGTAAATTTCAAAAACATTAATTGTGTTTACTGAATTTTGATTGGTTAAAAATTATAGGAAATAGCTAAACACAGAAAATCATACATTTATTATCAAAATTTTAAGTGTTTTCTTAATAGGTGTGAAAATTCTAAAACATAGATTATTTAGGAACAGAGGGAGTATTGTTTAAAGTTTATGGATCAAAGGAATGGGCGAGAATGGTGACAAATGGACACATTGATATACCGTAAAGAAAAATAAGTGCATGATTGTAGTTTCCGTTGTTATTTCGACCACTCAAAAATAAAATTGTGGGGACTTCACAAAATAGATGATATAAATTCAAGAATTTTTATGGTTTATGGGTCGTGAAAGTTTTTTATTCATTCGCCAAGAGCACTGAACCTGTCATATCTGACGAGTCTGCGAACTGTTCTCGATGGTCCATGAGGATAATGTCATCGTCATGTTTACTTCGCTTAAGCTTATCTCAATCTCACCATCCTCTTTCAGTCACATGATCTCATCTTTGTATGCCACAGTACTCTGGATAATATAAAGAAAATATTCAGATCTTACCAAAACACGTTTTACTTTCTTTAAGAAAATTCGGTGGCTTTCACAATCAAAGCATGACTATCGTCAAAAATTTCAAGCTTTAAGTCCATAGTCCCCAAAAGTCAAACCAAAAAGTAATGGACACGGTCTTTCTCCCATACGTTGAGTTTGACAATTAGCTTAAACTGTACACTAATTAACCACAAACCTAACATTTATTCAACCATAACGTGATCTCCATTTACACGAACGAGACATCATAAATGAAGGATATAAATTCAAAACTGAAACAGGTGACGAGACTTGTCTTCTGAATCATTTATTGAAGTAGATCGAACAGGCCAGACTACAGGTGACAGGTTTTAACTAAATTCAGTTGTCATTCACTACGACCAAAAATGAAATGAGATTTTCAGTCATCATTAATAGTTGAAAAAAACTTTTACAATAGACTTCCCAAACTAGTATTTAATCGGGGTGGACCAGGTATGAATGACTTGGTCAAGTTTGAAAATTTTTGCTATTAGCAAAACATCATCAATGTTTTATTATCATATATGGGGATTATATCAAATCAGATCGAAGATGAATATCATAATTCTAAAAGGGTTTTAGTGTTCATACTAACTGTTTCACTGTTTTAATGTGAAAATCATACATGGTGAATCATATAACAAAAAAAAAGAGGACAGTGAATAATGAAGGCACAGGAGATTCCAGAGATTTCTTGATTGGAAAAGATAGCGCAAACACACACACGAACACACTCCTCTGCACAAATCCGCTTAAAACCCATTGTTTCCATCCATCAGTCGTACCTACGAATTTCAAGAGTAAACAAAATGATCGATAGACTCATATGGTGGTTTCAAAGTCGAAAAGGTAGTTTCTCTTTTTACCTTGCTGTGAGAAGGGTGGATCCAATGAGCTACTAAGACGCATTACTCATCTGTAAAAGGAAGAGTATTAATTGTTGTTAGCTTTGGACAATCAAATCATATGCAGTGATAGTATTTAAAGACAACTTGTAACGATGAAGTAGTTTAAGCTTTAATGTCAAGTTTCCTTCTAAAGCGGTAAGCTTTAAAGAGATCAAATTAGATTCTAAAGAGCACACCCTAGGCTTTGACAATCTCAAACACATATTGGCATTGCATCCCTGCATACAGTTATGATATGTACAGCCAGTGAAAAGACTAAGGAAGAACAAGCAAAAGACCAACTAGATATATGCAAACAGAAGTCGTTATTACTTCTACATAACCTTTTTTTTTCCTGGACAATTATTCATCAAAACTTTGATTTGAGCAACTAAATCTAAGAAGGTACTGGTTTACATTTCAGATTACAAGTAACATATTGTACAGCATTAGATGCATGTTTCACTAATTTACAAGAAAAAATAAAGCTGAGGAGCTCAGAAGACTCAGTCTTCATTTCTTTACCAAGTCAAGTGAACACCAAACAAAACAAAAAACATCCTTGTCGGCGAAAAGCAAAACACAAAACGCGTTACTCAACGAAAGGAAAACACCAAAGAGAACACCAGACACTAAAGCAGTGTTGAATAGTCATAACGTAAAGAAAAATGTTTAAGCTTTTCGCACCACTTGGAGTGAAATTCTGCCTAAACTTCTAAGACTATCACAAAAAGTTCAAGAAAAAAAGCATACATACAATCTACACAGCAACAGAGAATAACTATCACTACATGACGAACAAATGTAAGCGTAAAGAGAACCAAATCACAGAACTAAACATCATTTGCGACTTGTCGATACTATGCAGGAAGCTAGATAAAAAAGACTCTTACAAGCTGAAACAGAGTAGAACGTGAACATCATCAATCAATACTTGACGCGTGGACAACAATATAAATCACCAGAAAGATCAAAGCTTTCAAGTTCCTATCAATGGCATTCCCTCTAATGATCATGTACCTTTGATGTGCTCATGATGAGCAGAAGAAGCATCACCATCACCATCCTCATCATCATCATCCCTACCTGACTTAACAGTGACAATAGCTTCCCTCGTACCCTTCCCAGGAGCAGCAGGATCATCAGGATACCTAACGACAACAACAGGACAAACACAATGATGAACACAGTAATCACTAACAGAGCCAAGCTTCCCATATCTCCCTCTCTTCTCAGCTCCAAACCCTCTGCTCCCCATGATCACCGCGCTCAAAGCAAGCCTCTCGATCTCGAGACACAGCCTCTCCCTCATATCGTGATCCTTCACCACGTGGATCTTGTGAGGGAACCCCGCCTCCTTCAACGGCCTCGCCAGATCGGACACCTTGGCGGACGTGAACGCGTCGAAATCCTCCTGGCTAGGCTTCGGAGGCGTCTGATCGGCGGAGGAAGGAGGCTGAGGGCCCCAGTCGGCGCCGAAGAGGACGGAGGTGGGGGAGACGTGGAGGATGACGACGGCGTCTCCGGGGCGGATGTAGTGATCGACGGCCCAGCGGACGGCGAAGGAGCTTTCCTCGGAGAGGTCCACTGCGACGCCGATTTTACGGCGGGCGCCGGCGGTGGGGGTGGGGGTGGGGGTGGCGGCGGAGGGAGTGGAGGAGGAGTGGTTGTGGTTGTGGTGGGAGTGGCGAGGGGAGGAAGGGTGGTGGATCTTGATGGTGGGGAGGTGAGGGTGATCGGACGAATCTGGGTTCATCTCTCTCTCTCTCTCTTGCTTTCAGTTTTGATGATTATAGAAACTTCTTTGATTACTACTATACTAGGTGATAATCCGCGCCTTGCGCGGAACGAGAAGATTATTAAAGTATTATAACTTTTAATATGTAGACATAATAAAAGTTAAAGTCATAGTAAGAAAAATATACGCAGGAAAGTACGGATTATAGCTAAAAATTTTAGTATGTCAATATAAATTTATATGCGATGACCATTAAAATTAAATTGTATATTTGTTTGCATACGGGTAAATTATAAATATAATATTAAATAAAACATAAGCAATAGTCTAATAAAATATAAAAAGAACAATGTATAAAAAACAAAAGAAAATTAAAAATAGAGACAAAATAACTGCTGTCAATAATGCCTTCAGAAGTCTTCGTTTGCAATTCTATTATGAGCAACAACAAAGAGATCATCTAGAGAATTTAAAAACATTATTAAAATGATGGGAAATTAATACCGCATATACCCGTTGCCTGATTTATAAATTGTGTGATGCCTGGACGTGAAATATGTAATGAAAATCAGTGATGGTCATGCAAAAAATATTTCAGAAATATTCTCCTATCGATTAAGGTAAGTTTTTCAATTCTTTGAATTTTGTTTCCTTGATTACGTACACAATTCAATGGTGTTTCCAAAATTGAATTGTGGCCGGTGCTATGTTAATATTTTTGAAGCATTAAGTGATGAATTAAATCGAAAATATCATAAAACGATTTGATATGAACATTCGTATAGGTTATGATATGAACATTATGATAAACGATTATATATTAGTTTTGTGTCTAACATAGTTTGCTTGTTGCAAGAATAGTTTTATGATTTTTGATATGAACTTTAGATGTACCAAGTACTGATACAGGTTAAAGAACTTAGTTGTACCACGTTTAAAATTACGAAAATTGTACTAAAGCGTACATGACTTTAGATGAGACAATTATTTTGTTGCCTTATCTAAATGAAACACTTCCAAATTTTCGAACATACCATAAAGTCTCTCTTATGAAGGAGTTAATATGCTGCCTTATTTAGATTCCCGTTTTTATTTTTTTGAATTCGAAATGTAATCAAGTGTAAATGTAATCCGAAATTATATAGTATAATGTAATGACCAATGGCATTTGTTTGTAATTTTTCTAGTTCATAAAGGGTTTTCTTAAAAAGTAAGTGAGAGTGCATGTGGTGATGACACCTAGGAAATGGCACTCATGTAATAAACACATGAGGCCAAGGTTTATTTCTATCAATGCTCCTCCTTTAATAAGAAAGGGATGAAGATTATGAAGAATATACTTACGTATAATTTTTTTATGCGTTATTTATTGCTAATGGTTTGGATAATGGATAGGGCAGTATTATTGAACTTTCAGAAGTTGAAAAATATGCGAACGTGCTCAGTAGTGGAACTGTTTATCTGATCAGTGATCAGTTTATTCTTTAATGGGCCGGGTTTTTTATATTAAGGGCCCATCTGTCATATTTTTGGTGGAAAAGAAAAAGCTATGCATTTGACTTTTGAGAGTACGTACGGCTTCTATAAATTAATATTCGATAAACTAATAATTTTTATAAATTAATAAATTTTGTTAGTTTCAACTAAAGCCGGTTCAAAATTTGATATAAATTAATAAAATAATAAGATAATAATTTTTTTAGAAAATTCTATGTAAATATATAGTCTCACTAAAATTATAAATTAATAATTTATATGTATACATATTTTATATAAGTAAAAACCTATAAAATTATCTTTATATTTTTTTAACACTTAATAAATTTTTGATGAGATCTAGTTGTAATAGTATATCTAAAACCACATTTAAGTTCTATAAAATATATTATTTACACCAAATAATATAATAAAATTATTATAAATTTCAAATTTCAAAAAATAAAAAGAGAAAAAGACCAAAATAGCATTAAATCAAGTTTTTGCTCCTAAACTAGCACTCAAGGCCAAAAGTCACAAAAATAGTACTCAAGGGATGGGGTTTAGGGTTTAGAGTTTAGGGTTTAGAGTTTAGGTTTTAGGGTTTAGAGTTGAGAAGTGAGGTTTTGGGGATAAGATTTCAAATTTTGAAAAATAAAAAAATTTAAAATTTTCAAAAGATAAAAATACTATTTTGGTCATTTTAGTTTTTGAGTGCTATTTTTGTGATATAAACTTAGAAAGGTGCTATTTTGGAGATTTGCCCAAATAAAAATTAATCTCTATACAATAAAATCATATATTTTTCATATTTTAAAATGAATATATTTTAAAATAAGAAATCTAAATAAGAAAACTTTTGTAAATTAATAAAATTTCAAAGTTCCAACATTATTAATTTATAGAGGTTCTACTTTATTTCTCTATCAATATGTTAGACAACATATATGTACTACTTAATTGATATTACTAAACATAGGTCTTATCCTAGTATATTGTTGTTTGTTGAATGGTGATTGTTGATCGCGTTTTATCTTATCGTTTATTAGATTATTGTCAAAAATATTTGGCTTCCATGATTTGTCTGAATTTAACTCTTTTTTTTATATAAACTATTCTATTACTCAAACTTGAGGTGGTCCGGGTAACCAAACCGAAATAGAACAACCAATGAAATAGAGTACTCTATGAAAAGATCTAGCAGTCCTAGATAAGAAATCTGAAGTCTGATTCAGTGCTCGTAGAATATAAGTAATCTTGAAATCCGGGAAGCATATCTTGATTATAACTATTCAAAGTGCATGCATGATGCATCTCTACGAAAAACTGACAACGTGTATATATACCACACACAGTTTTAACCTATATAACAATCATAAAATTTCTTTAATTTTGTAAGAGAAATCAGAGGGACAGCCTGTTAAATGAGGTGGACGCAGAGATTGATTTAAATCGGGTGAGGAATTCACAGACAATGATCTTCCTTTTTTTGAAAAATAGACAATGGATGTTGCTCTGTGGAAATGTAAGATTGACAAATACAAGAAGAAATTTTCGACTAATGACACATGGGGGCATATAAGAGAGGCGCACCCATCATGTATCAGCTGGTCAAATGGAGTCGTCTCAGTATGCCACTCCCAGGTATTCCCTCCCTTCAATGGCTAGCGATGAAGAATCGTCTAGCCACATGTGATCGAATAACAAAATGGACTCAAACATCAATCCCTTGTGTGTGTCTTATGCAAATGGCCATGGGAATCGTGGAACACCTATTTTTCACCTGTTCTTATTCTGCTTTTATGTAAGAGAAGCTGACTAAAGGGATGCTGGCAGAGAAATACACAATGAATTGGATTTGCATTACACATCTAGTGCAACCAAAAGATATGCCCGACGGCCCCGACCATGCGTTATTCATGCTCCGAACGTCTCTATGTGATTTGGAGAGAAAGGAATAGAAGGAAGCATGGTGAGGCTGAGTCGCCACATCCCCTACTCATAAAAAATGTGGACAACAAATATTGAGAAATAGAACTCTCTCATATAGGCTGCAGGAGACAAGTACAAAGACTGTCTTCAACACAACAATCCTTGATTCTTTTTTTTCAGTTTCACAATTCTTTTCATTTATCTTTCTCCCTCTCAATGATGTAGCATTCTAATGCAACAAATCATACAAAAAAGCTTTTGCTCAAAAAATTCACAAATCATACAAAAAAACATTACCGAAAGACAATTTTACATAATAATATATTCGGTTATATATGAAAGGAGATGTTTAAGAAAAAGATGAAAAGGAGCATCTAATGCTACTCAGTCTCACAGTTAGAAATCATATTTCTCTATCTCTACATTTTATGCAACATCTTTGGACAAGCTACAATGAAGAAAAAATTGATATATTTATCTCATCAAATTAACAGGAAAATCAGACACACAGTTCTTAAACCGAGGATTAGGTGATAACCTATTTCATGACAGCATCACTGCATAACTAAAGAAACACAAAATGGTTCCAAGCCCCAAGAGATCTGACACAGCTTGAGAGAGAGAGGGAAATGAGAGAAGTCTCATGACACAAATTAAGGAAGAGAACAGAGAACACATGTCTGATTCTTTAGGTTAGAATCTCATAATAAACAACCAAAAGGGTAATCAAAAACCTGAATCTTTCTTTTGTTTTAGCCTTCAGATGCATACACCAAAAAGGGTCTTTCTTCTTCTGTTCATAAGTTTTTTTTTACTGTATTATATGAAATCAAAAAGACGATTTGTTTATAGTTTAAAGAAAGAGAAAAAAGGTGAGAATTCTCCAGAAATGTTTCAAAAATATGTTAAAGAACATTTAAAGCTTCAAGGTCAAATCGATGGTGGATGTGTCGGGACTGCAATCACCAACTGATGTAGACACTGATGAAACCGATTTATTACCATCGCTTCCAGGGAAAAACTGGTACTCCTTCACATCTCCTGTTCCGTTTCTAGGGCTTCCGCTCCCAAATTCCTCCATTGAGCCCTAATACACCATTAATTGATAACAAGAAAATAAGATCAACAACTATAAATGCATACATATCTTTTAATATATGTTCAAAATGGACAGATCAGTAACCGTATGATTTGTTAAGAACCTGATTAGTAGAAGCAGAAGGTGAGGCTGGATATCTGGCGATTCTATGATCGTAAAAGAAGCCTTGGCTCCTTTGATCTGGTGGAAGAAAATGAGGAAACCCACCACCGTTGGCTCGTACTTCTTCATTGATACGTTGCCTCTACAATTAAAATAAAAAATCAAAATCAAAACCCTTTGGATGCCAAAACCATTATCAATCATATATTCATATTTTTTCTTAGATGATAAAAAACAATTAAAATCAAACCTTGTAGCAAGCATCACAGTGAATATTCGAGGGGTTATACACTTGAGGAGTTGGGACTGAAGAGGGCTCGTGAGTGGAGGTCCCTACAACACCCCATGGGGAATAAACCGGGATCTGACCCGACCCGTTTCGAGTATACCCTCCGACAGACATGTTGTGCCCACCAGTACCGTAGCTTGGGAAGCCTTGTAGCCAGGGGCGAATGTAGAAAGTTTTTTTAGTGGGTGCATAATTAATGTAAAATGAAATATATGATATAGAAGATCGAACTTGAGTCATCAAGGGGGTGCACAAGAGGACATTAACCATCTTTTCTAGCTGAATTTTTGTGTTTTCACATACAAATTTTTTTATTGTCATAAAACTATGGGTGCACGTGCCCCCATTGTCATTGCCCTGGCTTCGCCACTGCTTGTAGCACAACACCCGGGTCGGGTGAACGGGTAGCGTTAGGGCTCGCTCCTCTTCCTCCTTGGGCTAGGACCATGTTCTTCCATTCTTCTTCGATTCTGAGTCGCTCGAGCCTTGCCACACCCATCCCTCTCAGCACTTGTTTCTTTGGTTTTTGGTTACCTGTCTCGGATCCCGGTATCCGACCATGACTATTCTGTGGCGGCTCTGTCGGGATCTCGCTGGAGTCGTTGACAAGGTAAGTGTTTCTCAGAAACTCGTTCGGGTTTTGGTCTCTTGGCATGAAGAAGAGAGAAGCCGCCATTGGTGATAATCCCTGAGATGCTTAGAGAGGGAGATGAAGAGGAGAAGGCAAATAGCTTTACGTCTTATCTTGTTCCTGATTTCTTTGCATATATGTGTTGTGTATTTGTACATGTACTC
Organism: Brassica rapa; assembly: GCF_000309985.2. Lineage (NCBI taxonomy): Eukaryota > Viridiplantae > Streptophyta > Magnoliopsida > Brassicales > Brassicaceae > Brassica > Brassica rapa. The sequence continues at coordinate 27,768,255 of NC_024797.2, forward strand.
AGGCATAGTACTTATCTTTGTTTTTTTTACGTGCTGTTATTTCCAGGTACTATATGAGGATAAACTTATCTCTTTTTTTTTTGTTACCTTGTAACTTTTTACCCCATATTATAGATTAAAGCCTTTTTCTTTATCAAATATTAAGGCCTTTTTAATTCAAAAAGATAAGTAAAATAAATACGATTTTCCTTACCTTCTTATTTTTATAGTCAACCAGATATAATTATTCCTTTTGCACTTGCATGCATGTCTAACTTATGTGTGTAAACTCAAGTAACACTTGACAGAAAATGGGTTTACTCTAGATCACTAATCCACTATTTTGTTTGGGTTTAAGTCGAGAGACATCTGCAGTATTATGTATTTTTGTTAGTGTTTTTGATTATATAATCATGGGAAGGAGTAAATATGAGAGAGTTCGTAACTGAAATTATGTTATGGCACGAATGTATGATTGATTGATGCTATGCATGCATTGGATCGAGGAAGAAATTCAACAAAACAGAAGGGTAGTTAGTACTAATCTTGACTTTTCTTGGTTATACCCATTCAGTGGTGCATTTCTCTCTTTCGATAATTAATCCTCGATAATTAATCCTCACTTACTCCTTAATTAATTCATTTGTATCAACCAACTTTTTATTAACAATTGTAACAAACCAACTATATATACATTATAGAATATAATGTGCAGATATAAACTACATATATATACTAGGACGACAGTGATAGCAAATAGGTAACACTTGTCCGCTGGATCCTAATTCTTGTGTATACAATAGCTTATATATCTATATATATATAATGATCGTTGCCCCAAAAAAAAATATAATGATCAAGCTTGGCAATTTTCGGAATTCAATGATTAACAGGGGGGGGGGGGGGGGGGGGGGGGAGGAGGTAGATCGTTCTCTCAACATTGCGTGAGCGAAAAATGTAAGATTAAAATCGAAGCTTCCAACTTTTTATCGATTTATTTCTGTAATACTCCTATTAATTTGTTCTTAGGTAATATTGTGAGAATCCAAATTTGTTACTGTCGAGGCAGCATATCGGAGATTGGGGCAAGACTCACTCGTGATGTCTGAATCACACGGTCCAATAAAAACAGTGCGTGGTCACTAGTGTATAGAACCCGGGGAGAAGAAGATAGGTGTCAGGACGTGAGACCATTCGCCGATTGTAGCAAGCGATGTCTGAAGCAACGTGATTTTACTCAGCTCATATCATCTAAAATAAGCAAGTCTAGTTACAGTCGCAGTTATATTTATTCTTTCAAATATATATATATATATATATAATCTTTTTCAATGAGAATATATGATAATTATGCTTAAAGTAAATCTATGGAAGTATGAAATTTTTATCTAATATCTATACTACTAGGTGATAACCCGCGCCTTGCGCGGAATAAAATTATTAATTTTAATATTTATAAGATAAGAAGATATTAAATCTGTTTAGTGTGGACATCGATTTGGTTTTAGGTTAGATTTTTTTAGATTTAACTCTTTTAAAATATAACAACTATTCGGAAGCTGTATTTATTTTGGTTTGTTCGATTAAACTGATTTTCATTTTTCTTTCTTTCGGTGATAGATTGCAGTTGGAATATATATCGATTATTGCAAACTTTATGTAAAAAACTTGATATCTTACCTGATACAATCAGTTAGATTTAATGCGATCATCTTCATTTTTTAAATAAATATATAATAAATATCTTAAGCAATTAGTAATTGAAAGATACATCATTTTTCTATAGAATTCGGTGTAGATAATCCTCCATCGAAAAATTCATAGGCTTCAGTATATGAGTGTTTCAAACTTATTATATTATCAATAGCTAATAAATAAGGGCGACATACTATAAGTTATAAAAAATAGAAAATTCAAATTATTTATTAAGTGATCAGAAAAATTCACCAGCATCATCGTAAATATTGTCAAAAACTTAAAATAAGTTTGATTATTATTTAAGTCAACCTCGGAGTGGTATTGCCAGCTTTTGTATCTTTTAATGTGACAATGTTGACATTAACAACCATAATAGACGTTAGCATGTTCTTACTTCTTAAAGCTTATCCAAAAACCTTTTTTCTCATTATGTTAAAAGGACTTACCGGGTCAATGGGTCACTGGGTCGACCGCGGATGAATCTTGGGTTAATAAATAAATTAATTTTATTATATAATAATATATTAGCTATGAAAATAAAAATATAGAAACTAAAGTTTAATATTTTCTAAACATTGCGTGAGCGAAAAATGTAAGATTAAAATCGAAGCTTCCAACTTTTTATCGATTTATTTCTGTAATACTCCTATTAATTTGTTCTTAGGTAATATTGTGAGAATCCAAATTTGTTACTGTCGAGGCAGCATATCGGAGATTGGGGCAAGACTCACTCGTGATGTCTGAATCACACGGTCCAATAAAAACAGTGCGTGGTCACTAGTGTATAGAACCCGGGGAGAAGAAGATAGGTGTCAGGACGTGAGACCATTCGCCGATTGTAGCAAGCGATGTCTGAAGCAACGTGATTTTACTCAGCTCATATCATCTAAAATAAGCAAGTCTAGTTACAGTCGCAGTTATATTTATTCTTTCAAATATATATATATATATATATAATCTTTTTCAATGAGAATATATGATAATTATGCTTAAAGTAAATCTATGGAAGTATGAAATTTTTATCTAATATCTATACTACTAGGTGATAACCCGCGCCTTGCGCGGAATAAAATTATTAATTTTAATATTTATAAGATAAGAAGATATTAAATCTGTTTAGTGTGGACATCGATTTGGTTTTAGGTTAGATTTTTTTAGATTTAACTCTTTAAAATATAACAACTATTCGGAAGCTGTATTTATTTTGGTTTGTTCGATTAAACTGATTTTCATTTTTCTTTCTTTCGGTGATAGATTGCAGTTGGAATATATATCGATTATTGCAAACTTTATGTAAAAAACTTGATATCTTACCTGATACAATCAGTTAGATTTAATGCGATCATCTTCATTTTTTAAATAAATATATAATAAATATCTTAAGCAATTAGTAATTGAAAGATACATCATTTTTCTATAGAATTCGGTGTAGATAATCCTCCATCGAAAAATTCATAGGCTTCAGTATATGAGTGTTTCAAACTTATTATATTATCAATAGCTAATAAATAAGGGCGACATACTATAAGTTATAAAAAATAGAAAATTCAAATTATTTATTAAGTGATCAGAAAAATTCACCAGCATCATCGTAAATATTGTCAAAAACTTAAAATAAGTTTGATTATTATTTAAGTCAACCTCGGAGTGGTATTGCCAGCTTTTGTATCTTTTAATGTGACAATGTTGACATTAACAACCATAATAGACGTTAGCATGTTCTTACTTCTTAAAGCTTATCCAAAAACCTTTTTTCTCATTATGTTAAAAGGACTTACCGGGTCAATGGGTCACTGGGTCGACCGCGGATGAATCTTGGGTTAATAAATAAATTAATTTTATTATATAATAATATATTAGCTATGAAAATAAAAATATAGAAACTAAAGTTTAATATTTTCTAAACATTGCGTGAGCGAAAAATGTAAGATTAAAATCGAAGCTTCCAACTTTTTATCGATTTATTTCTGTAATACTCCTATTAATTTGTTCTTAGGTAATATTGTGAGAATCCAAATTTGTTACTGTCGAGGCAGCATATCGGAGATTGGGGCAAGACTCACTCGTGATGTCTGAATCACACGGTCCAATAAAAACAGTGCGTGGTCACTAGTGTATAGAACCCGGGGAGAAGAAGATAGGTGTCAGGACGTGAGACCATTCGCCGATTGTAGCAAGCGATGTCTGAAGCAACGTGATTTTACTCAGCTCATATCATCTAAAATAAGCAAGTCTAGTTACAGTCGCAGTTATATTTATTCTTTCAAATATATATATATATATATATAATCTTTTTCAATGAGAATATATGATAATTATGCTTAAAGTAAATCTATGGAAGTATGAAATTTTTATCTAATATCTATACTACTAGGTGATAACCCGCGCCTTGCGCGGAATAAAATTATTAATTTTAATATTTATAAGATAAGAAGATATTAAATCTGTTTAGTGTGGACATCGATTTGGTTTTAGGTTAGATTTTTTTAGATTTAACTCTTTTAAAATATAACAACTATTCGGAAGCTGTATTTATTTTGGTTTGTTCGATTAAACTGATTTTCATTTTTCTTTCTTTCGGTGATAGATTGCAGTTGGAATATATATCGATTATTGCAAACTTTATGTAAAAAACTTGATATCTTACCTGATACAATCAGTTAGATTTAATGCGATCATCTTCATTTTTTAAATAAATATATAATAAATATCTTAAGCAATTAGTAATTGAAAGATACATCATTTTTCTATAGAATTCGGTGTAGATAATCCTCCATCGAAAAATTCATAGGCTTCAGTATATGAGTGTTTCAAACTTATTATATTATCAATAGCTAATAAATAAGGGCGACATACTATAAGTTATAAAAAATAGAAAATTCAAATTATTTATTAAGTGATCAGAAAAATTCACCAGCATCATCGTAAATATTGTCAAAAACTTAAAATAAGTTTGATTATTATTTAAGTCAACCTCGGAGTGGTATTGCCAGCTTTTGTATCTTTTAATGTGACAATGTTGACATTAACAACCATAATAGACGTTAGCATGTTCTTACTTCTTAAAGCTTATCCAAAAACCTTTTTTCTCATTATGTTAAAAGGACTTACCGGGTCAATGGGTCACTGGGTCGACCGCGGATGAATCTTGGGTTAATAAATAAATTAATTTTATTATATAATAATATATTAGCTATGAAAATAAAAATATAGAAACTAAAGTTTAATATTTTCTAAATATTTTTTAAAACATAAAATAATAGTTTGGATATGTATATATTTTATGTTTAAAAGGTATTTAGAAAATACTTAACTTAAGTTTTTCTATTTTTATTTTCATTTTACATACAAAATATCAAAAAATAGTTTAAACTATTTAAAATTTTCTGTAACAAAGTAAAAGTTATGACATCTAAAAAAATTTAAGATATAAAATTCATAAATATTTATATTTCTAATTTGAATAATAAATTAAACTTCAAATTCAAAATAAACTCAAAGTGAAAGATCATTGTAATAAATTGTCAGTAACAGAAATAAACTAACATCAAATCACATCAACTAATTTTGGTTCTCTCTACTATCGTTCACTTCATTTTCTTCAGGTGACATAATGAAATCTTCATCAAAATCTAAAAATCACAAATATAAAACTGAAAAGGAAAAACCTAACTTCTTTTTTTTGTCAGCACCGAACTTCTTAATTGGAAACTTAGAATATAAACATTATTTAAAAACTTAAAAAAAGGTAAAAGTTATTTATTGGTTCAACCGGCGGTTCAACCGGCGGTTCAACCGCTATCAGGTTCCGAGTTTTAGTGAGTTTCTGTGGGTTTTTGTGGGTTTCTAAATATTGAGTTTTTCACAAAACCCAAACCAGATTTTTTTCTGGGTCACCGAATTTACTGGTTCAATCGCGGATCCGGGTCGGGTTTCAAAACACTGGTTAAAAATGTTATTTTAGAGTTCTTTGTTTTGTTTCAAAAAAGAATCGGTTACGTACGTTTCAAACTTTCAATGTATTATCACACTCAATTCCAATATATCGAATTAGCTGTAACATGAATATATTTGCGAGTATGAAACAATTTATCTTCAAAATATGTAAAATATCACTCTTTCAAAACATAGCTACGGGCTAACAAACTCTCACATTTAATCTGATATTTACATTTCAATCAAACTCAAGGTTCTTGAAATATCAGAAAGCTTGTGTATATATGCTATTAGATTATTCTTTCGTAACTTACACATAAACACCTTAAATTATTATATATTCAAATAATTTTACAGAACTAAACCAAAATTGAAAGAAACACTAAACATAAGCCAAAAAAAGCAGTAAGTCGAAAACAAATTAAACCTAAATCAAAATCCAAATTTCATCATCATCATCACTCGCACCACCATTAAGCTTTGTCTTCACTCTCCGGTGAGCAGATGCGTAAGCACCACCACCGTACCACCACCACAACGCAACCCTTTCCGTACCCTAAAAAATATAAAACCATAGAGAGAGAGAGATTGACAGGCGAGTTCATGGGAAAGAGAGTCTGAGAAGAAATTGATGACCGTAGACGTCGTTGTCTCTGCCACGCCACCTCCGCCGAGCTTCCGCTTCACCCTCTCCGTTTTCATTGAAGTCAAAGAACGAAAAAGAGTCTTTATAATTAATGTATCTTATGTGTTGCATTTTTGCAACTTCTCTAAAAAGTTAACAAAGACGCAGTTTTTGGTGTTGCATTACTTTTATCTCGTGTGTTTTAGAATTGAAGCATATAAGGAAACAAATTGTGAGAAGGGCAATCTAATCGACACGTGGCAAATATAATGTGAACGCATTAAATACAATGCATCCCTTTTAATATATAAGGGATTAAATCAGTATTCTATTGTCTTTTTTTACATTAACCTGCCATTTTCTTTACTAACATTGCATGTTTCATTAAGGACAATCAAGTAATATTAATAACACATCTATAGTGGGTCATTTTTCTCGGATCCAGCCCACATCAAATCTCTCTTGGGCCATTTGGGCCGATTAAAAAATCAGATCAAATTCTCATATTTTTTTTCTTTTGAACCATTAAGTCCAAGTTCAAATAATATTTTTCCAACTATTCTTAGTTATTATTTTTTTTCCTTTTTAATATAATTTAAGCATTCATAAAAAAATTGAATTTTTTATTGAAAATTATAAATCTTTATTAAAAGTATATAATTTTTTTATTAAAATATTAACCACATAATAAAATTAATTTATCGGAGTTATACCAACTTAATTCATTAAAGAAATAAAGTTTAATTTTTTAAACATAAATAATAAAATACGATAAATAAAGATAAAAAGTTTAAGTCTTTTATAAAATAAAACACAAATACAAGAAAATATGACATTTAATAAATATTTGTCAATTGAAAAAAATAAAAAATAAACCCGCGCTTTGAAAGCACGGATCAAAATCTAGTAAACGTATTATATGAGTAGACATTTTCAATGTTGTATTAATTATTTCTTTACCCGAAGGAATTTTGAAAAATTTTAAATGAAAAAGATGTGTCTATCATATCTTATTTAAAATAGTTTTGAAGTATTTGAAAATTTTACTTTTTACCCAAAAAGGAAAAACTGGCTGTGATATCTATGGTTTTACATGAGAAGATGATCAGTAAAGCAAAATGAATTGTAAGAGTCGTGAATTACGAGAAGGTTGTGCTACGGAGTAGAGTAGAAATGATGGCTGCATCATATAAGAAAAAACATTTTAAAGCTGCATCCATGTTAATTCTTGCATAAGCCCAACACCTACAATTAGAAAATTATAATTATTTAAAACAATTTTTTATTGGCTATTTTTACACTAATCTTGAGCAAAATCCTCTAAAATAACTATAAACTATATATTAACCCGCACATCCGTGCGGATATATTTATATTTTTAAATTAATATTTAAAATATAAAATATGTTATAAAGATATATATCTAATATCAATTTTATGTTAATTTTTATTTTGAAAATTTATATTTGTTGAAATTTGTTTGATGATATTGTACAAATCATATATTAATGAAGTATTTTTGTTTATTTATTTAAAATGCAAGATCAATATTAATAGTTCAATTTTAAACATTAGTTTTATATGTATTAATAAAAAAAATTATTAGCTTCTTTGTTTAGAAATTTTTATTCTCGAAATATTTTTATATGAATAAATTAAATTATTTTTGTTATATTTTAAAATATTATTTTATTTAATATTTTATATTTCAGTTTAATGTTTTTATTTTTACTAAACATATCAACATAAAATGTTACAACCAATAAAATATTTTTTATTTTGTTTTATTTAAAAATTTATTTTGATAATTTAAAAAGAATTGGACTATACTTTTTAATTTTAAAATTAGTTACTGAAATATATAAAATATGGTCTATATTAAATATGAGAAGCAGTCAAATGATGATTACCTAATGACAATATATTTATCTTTTTTAGAAATGTTATTGTTTAGATATATATTGTTTTTGTTAGGAGAATATCATATATGAATAATTTTAGGATGTTTATTTAAATTTCTAATGAATGGTCTAACATAGACTTGTGTATGATAGATAAAAAATAGGACTCTATTTTAATAGAGTAGATTACACTGTGTTCTTATAATAAATATCTTCCTAAATTTTTCTAGGAGAAAATTTCTTATGTAATTATTAAGAGTATCTATCATATACACACAGATTTCACTCAAGAATGATTTTGTTACAATTAGCCAATTAGATACCATGAAAAATAAAGTCTGGATTACCACTTGGGAAAAAAAATCCAAACCGCATGACCAACCCATCATATCTACCAAGCCTAGAACGCAAGGCGAGATAATAAACAAGTTATCCTAACATATCAATATAAGATAACATTTTATATATAGAGAGACAGAAATTGTCTATTGCGGTTTTGCTTAACTAACAAAGTGTGTCATCTCCTGTGATTAGAACTAATAGTTGATCCTTGAGTTAGAAAAATGAGATGGTCATTGTAAGTTTAATTGTTTTCCGAAGAAGATTATGTGATAAAAAAATTTAAGGAAAACTGAGACACAAAATGAAATAAGAATAAAATAAAATAGGTTAACATTTTTTTGCTTATTGGATACAGTTAACTGATATTTTTGAAAAAAATATATGTAACCGAATAAATAAACTAATATGGATGCATGATTTACTATAGATACTGCCTTAGATTGTATTGTGGGCTAGGACAATGGACTGTGTGAGGTGTTTGTAGGGCAAAGGACGAGCGGAAGACCCCACATGTGCTTTCATGTTAAGTTACGAAGTGTGGCCCAAATGACACGTGTAAAAACGAGGACCACTTTTAGGGTTTATATTGCTGGATTTAGGCAGGCACAGAAAGATTCTTGGGATCGGTGAAGCATATTGTGTCCTTTCTAAGAATGATTGGATCCTTTCTTTCTTCTTCTTTGATCCTTTCAAACAATTTTTAATGCTCATATCTAGGAGAGAGCAAGATAACAAATGATATACAGTATATACTTTATTTGGTTAATGAAAACGAAATGAAATGCAATGATTTATATTTTTCTTAACCATTGCTTAGGTTTTAATTCAGATGAAGTATGTTGCTTCCGTTTTAAGAGCACCGTGATCAAATTTATGATGTGAAATATAACGATTAGTATGATTTTGAACAGAAAAAAACATAGACACCTTTACCAGAACTGTAAACCTATTACCTCAGTACTGTATTTGTGAAAAACATTCACAAGATATGTAACTGCAGACATTATTTATATAATAAGAGACAGTATATACTTTTGTTTCTTATTGAGATCTCTAAGTATGTCTTATATATGCATATTCATGGAGTAAATGTAGACAAGAGAGTACAAAAGGGAGCAGAGTAGGTGAATAAATGAGTGAATTTTGGGGCAGTGAGAATTATAAAACATAATAAAGAAATAGGGATTAAAAGAGAGAAACTGTTAGTTTTGGCTTTATACAATGGTCTTCCTTATCTATCTATTTTCATACAAGCTTGCAAACCCTTCCTTAAAGCTTCTTTTGGACCACATCTCTCTCTCATCTTCTTTTTTCATTTCTTCTTTTCTAAGAATTTAATTTCCAGATTTATATTATCATTACTTTAGATCTGAATCTCCAACTGAGATTCTCTCCTTTCCCTCACTAGTACAGTTGTTGCAGGCTTATTCAATAAATTACATTTTTGGGAAAGGGTTAAGAGTATGTTTATTGGCGGTTCTTAGGTTGGAATTCTTAGCGGAATATAAAAAACCGTCTCTTAACTTTTAACTAAAAAGTTAAGAACCGGCTCTTAAATTCCGCTAAGAGACGGTTTCTTATATTCCGCTAAGAACCCCCAATAAACATGTTCTAACTAAGTTACTTTTTCACCCTTGCAGTATCTAGATTCTCCATTTATCAATCTACTCACCATTTGCATTTGTAAACCTCTAAACAGGACATGAAAAATGTACCAAACCGATGGGTTAAATTGGCATAACAAAAAATTAATTACCACACTTGAAGTATGAAGATATAACGTCCACGGAGGGGGGTTAAACTTAATATTGTTATATTGAGTTAAAACTTGTAAAGTAAAACTATGGAATGAGGGGATCAGAAACAATGTTGAAATCTGGACCCTCCAATAGGCGGAGACAAATCTGATCCCCATATATTCTGTGTCCAAGAGTAGAAAGCCTTAAATAGGGTTCTGTGAAATTTTGTTGTGATGAAGATTATATTTCTTCAAAATATTAAATAATTATAACAAAAGCTATTGTCCCTTTCACTTGTTTCTTGTCTTGTTCTTCAACAAGACACTGCAACTATTTCAGGCTGAAAGTACAAATTGTTTTTTTTTTTGTATCTGCAAATGTGCTCCATCTATTGTGCGTATTAGACATTATCAGTTGTTATATAAACAGTTTACAGTAGAAACATTCTTTTTTTTTTTGATCAACCAGTAGAAACATTCAAAGCTAGAGATTCAGCGGCATCTTTTGGTAAATTCATGACCACAGCTTGGGTGACTTTTAAACCCTTTCGCTTGAAAACATAGAATTATTACTGATCCAAGTGCCATAACATGTAATTTATTACATATCGTAAGAGAAACTACAAAAAAGTAAACAATTAATGCATTTCACGTTGCTGATGAAATACTCAACATTAATGACCCATTCTGACTCATGCGCAACGATTAAACAACACATTTAAGAGACACAATAAAAAGACCCGAATTAGTAAATAAATTCGTAACCTGTAAGCGTTACCAACTTAATGAACAAAGTTTTCCTTTGTGAATTGCTCTGTTCTGGTCTAGAAGATGGCACTTAATAGACATTATGCAAGCATGAACGAAGAACGATAAAGCTGGCAGTAAGCGACAAGTATTAAGATAAAACTTCAAAGAACGTTACTAAGAAACAGAGAACTCTTTCCGCCAAGAAATTGTATGAATGATTTTGGTTTAAACTTACAAAAAGAAAGCCAAAAGATAGAAAAAGTTTTGAAGATTCTGTAGTCTATTCTTGGTCTTTGTTAATGTTTATGCTTTACCTTAAAAAAATGAAAAAAAAAAACTTTCTACAAGTTTGTGCTTTCTTTCTGTAATTTTTATGGATTGGTAAGAACATAAGATGGGGACTACTACTTCAAACAATCATTCAAACAACAAACATAAAAATGTAATAACAATGTCAAGGACATGTATATATACATATGGATGTGTATATCTATATTACTTCTATATCCAACAACGAGCTCTTTGCACAAGTTTGTTGTTTTGTCTACAATATCCTCAGTCTACTGCAAAATACATTGAGTCGCATTTTCAGTCTGCATCTGTTACTTCAGCTTCTATGTCCACCACTGCTGTTGAGAAACCCTTTCCTGCAAAAATCAATACACCTCTTCTCACCACTAGATCCACAAGACTTCTCAGTTTCACATTTGCACAAAGTAGAGCAGGTATTTGGGTAAGCAAGAAAGAACCTTTCTTAGGCGGAGGAGAAAACCCATTTAGGTCTTGTCCGAAAGCAGTAGTTTGGTTGGAAAATTTCACTGGTTCCTTAACGAACTTATCATCCACAACTGCATTTCCCCCAAGTACAATGCTTGAAAAAGGAGATATACAACTTTGATAAATCTAAAAGTAAAAGGATTTTCATCTTTTCACCTGAGAATGGCTGAGTGCAGAAAGGGCAAAGCTGTACTTCATCGTCCAACGATGACCTGCAGCGATTTCGATACTCAGTCAGTAGAGAGCAACAACAAAAACAACTGAGAGATATATTCTTGTGAAAGACATCCTTACTTAAATATCTGAAATTCATTTCCGCAATTAGGACACTGCACAAAGCGT